>NC_136073.1:428987380-429587380 GCF_964261635.1 Lissotriton helveticus | reverse complement strand
TAACACATGGGACCCTCCTCTATTCCTAGAAGTTAATAATTGAGTGGGAAGCATTTTATTTTTTACGGAGTTTTATAAAGCGCAAACTTGACCCAAAGGTATTGGGTGTCAGAGAGCTTTACATGAGCACCAGTTACATTACATGAGGGCACATTTATTTTTGTTAGGCACAGGAAGATTAAGTGATTTTACCAGAATCACAGGATATTGCGCATCCTTGCCGAGACTCGAAACAGGTTCCCCAGATATTTTTTTTATAAATCTTTTTATTAACCATCATTGACATACATCATACCATGATACATCAATACAATTTCTATTCGGGTAGAGTAGTTCGGAAACAGTTACATACAAATTACACAGTAAGGTCCAGTCAAGAAGAGAGCTGTTTGTCTTGGGTCAGGTGTTGCGACGGAGTACAGATGTCTCCCCTATACGAGTTCCAGAGACCCCAGATCTTAACCCATTTTTTAGGGCAGCCCATGATTCCCCAGATTTGAGATTGACCGCCCTAGCCGTTAGGCCAACTTCTCTCTCCATATTTGTACTAGACATTTATTTTCCTGCATAGATGTTCTGGTGTTCTTCTTATAGAGTGCATCCTCAATGGTGAGTCAGTTTACTCACCCAAGTGACAGGGCCATATCCCTGCATGTCCTTTTCTACCTTCTTTTCAGTCTATCGCCCTCCAGCCACACCATTATTTAATAATCACATCGCCCCTTCCTATTTTGACTCATGCTAGCATCTTTTCACAGGGTACTTAGCCTGTGGGTTCAGGTAAAAGTTACAGATGTTAAGGACAACTTCCTGTGGTATATTCTCTGTTTGGGTTGTTACAGCTTCTAAGGAGCAAAGGGACAAAAGTCCAGCACTGACCATAGCTGCTAATAACAATCCCACTGTTTCTTGCCTGCCACTCCCCTTCATCTCTTCTAATCTAACCACATTCTCTGCATAGGATTACTTCTTCTGGGTGGACAACCTACACCTTTTGTTGATTTCCTTGGGTTGCAGAATTGCTAGTTCTTGGTCCATCCCATGGGACAGCTATTTTAAAAGTGGCATCAGCTAATATCCTTGGATTGCATTGTCTCCACTCCTGGGAGGATCCTAGTGCTCCTGTGTAAGAGTGGGGTCTGCATATTTTCTTGGGTCGCAATCTCACTATGCCTAGGTGGATGCCATAAACACTTTTGAGAGTTATGTTGTTTAGATCCTGAAACATCACAGCTACTGGGTGGTGTGCTTTAGTCCGGCTTCAGACATCCCCATCTTCACTCTTTGGAGGGATCCAACAGTTTCTCCATACTTAGGGTTAAGAGAGGGCCTACCAATGGAGGCTACCAAATGCCAGGTGCCCTCAGACTCCAAAGAGGCTGTTGGTGATGTTGCAACCTACAGTAGGTTGTATACCTAGCTAATCCTAGATAGGTTTTAAGGAATTGACTTAATTGGTTCATGTACCAGAGCCTTTCATTACGGGTTACATTTCAGCTTCTCCAGGGTTCATCCAAAGCCTTCTAACTTTCGATGTGAGGTTACTGACTCCTTCTAAGCTGCCATTTCCTTGGTTGTCTACAACATTTTCACCCTTGCGTGTAATTTCCTTATTCTCATTATATTGAACACTACATCTCATGAAGTCGCTCTTTTGAGGATGGAGCTTTCCTCGCTCATTCGACCACCCCACCCCATTCATAGGCTAAAAACTCAGGTCTACTAACCAAGCACAATGAAGTAATAGCTTCAGACACAGTCAACGTACGACAAAAGATGAGTGTGATAAATATTTGCTAAGTGACTCTCCCACTGCTCTTCTGCTTCATGATGTGCTTCAGTGCAGCAACAAGTTCACTGCAACACAATGGGTGCACTCCTGAACCTTCTCAAGTGTGACACCAAAACACTTCTCACGTACACCACTCTATAATACACAAAAATTACCAACCATGTACACAAACCGAGTAGCTAATTACTCAACGACACAGAAATCCCTATGATATCTTGTTGTAGCTGGAAACACACTGCACAGATACTGAAATTAAAGTAATACAATTCTACCACGAAGAGCAAATAGCAAAACTCCTCAACCCTCTACTCAATAACCACAGTTTTAGATCAATAAAAGGCAGCAAATTTGCTTTTTACAAATAAAAGCTTGAGTTTTGTTTCTTTCCATTCTTCTGTATCAAGCAAAAAAATGTGATTCTTTTTCATATGTCTCAAGGTAAACATTTCTCATGAACACTGTCTAATGAATCTTGACAGACAACTGTCATCACTAAAATAGCAATAAGGTTTGGTCTCTTGAAGGATTTTCAGTGCCAGTGGAAATAAAAGGTGACACCCTCAAAATGAGCTGAACATGTGGCCCCTGCACAGTTACAGATGTTCTTTAGTCCAGGAAATGACGTCAGTTCTGGTGACTGTGCTACAACCGGGTATCAGTAGGTGAAAGGAAGGTCAGTCATTCAGATGACGCTGATCAAAGGAAGTGCGAGGTATAAAAACATACATGGGCATTCTTCAAACCAGATGTGGGTCATTTTACTAGATGTTTGTGTGGATTTAGATTGTCTCCAATAAGAAGGTAAGATAGTGGCTTTGGGTGCCCGTCTTAGCCCAAAGTCAGCATGCTAATCACTATTATTTTTCTGATGATTATAATCCTGGCTGAAATTCTTTGAATCTGGGGAAATCACTTTTTCGCCCTTCCCTTAAGTGGTAAATATAAAAGAAGAGCTGTGTGCTGTTTACTAGTATCCCAGTCATTTGGTCCCACGGCTACTACAGAACACTTCCTGGTTTCTGATATTTGGTCTGAACAACTACCCCTCCCACCCTCCACACACACACACACACACAGACAGACACATAGGTTACTGGGGAGAATTTAGAAAATATAACGTACATAAATGCCTTCTCGGATACCATTCAGACAAAATGGCATACACAATGTTTACCAGAGCCAGCGAGAAGACCAATATTTAACTATATGGAATATAATGAGTTGAGCACACAACTCCATACAATGGCTCCAACAAATACACATTTGGACAAGCACATGCATATTTATTCTAATGAATGGAGATTAATCAGAGGAAATGTACATGTGTACAGCATCTTATATTCAAGATGCTCCCACTGCAACACAAATGTCCTTTGCGGCTAGGTCTGCACGATTTTAAACAACCATTAACAAGCCAACAGGTCTGGCTTTGGCAAGCGGGTCCGATGATCATTTGTTTTATGGAGCAGTACAGACAAAATCACAAAAATAGGAATTCTTAACATTATCAGTTTAATGTCATGTATGCGTATCTTTTACGAATTAACTATCGGGCATGCATGCCCTCAAAACTAGGGTCCAGGGGAAAAAAAGAATAGAGATTTTTTTGTATTACATTGATATGCCAAAAAAATAAAGTGAAGAGAAGACAATGAAAACCCCTGTCTCTTAAGCGTGATGGCCATATGTGCCCAATAAACATCTTAATGTCAAAATAACCATTTTTAATATTTAATAGAACAGTAGGGGTGCTTCCTCGAGCTTGGAATAAATTGAAACACCCTTTAGTTTTAATGAAAACCAAAGGAAAATATAGCTTTTATAGACACAAAGAAAACGTACTGTTGGCTTTGAATGACTGCAACCCGAAGACACAGTTTAACAGCACGAAAATGACTAAAAGGAGAATGAAATAGAAAAAAAAAACATTGGTGAAGTAATGTATTTGCCTGCCAGCCCTGGCACCGACGTGCAGTTATTTTTGATGAGGCTGAGCACATGAGAACACAAAAAATGTCATCCCTGAAAGTGCAAGAAACATTGGCTGAAGTGGGCAGGGCCATTGCTGAACAGAAGCAAAATCTGACTGACAGCTGAACAACCCAATGGATGAAGAGAGCTGACCCAAAGGCCCTCTGTGTCTATGCTTGTTTTATGATATATATTTTTTTACAACATTCGAGAGACAGCTAAAGACGTTTCCATGCCAGAGCACAGAAACACAAACAGTTACCTTGAGCAGACAACAATACACAGGCGGTAGTTCTCACCTTTGTAAATTAAGACCTGGTAAGATGTGCTGAACCTCCTTTAGAGAACCCGAGCAGTCATTGCGTCACCAGTGTACCAGAGTGCACTTCCACACTCGGAAAAGATGACTCCTCTAAAATAGCCACATTTTGAATTTAGATAAGAGTTCAGGTTCCATGGCCATTTAACCTTCGACCTTTGTGCTCAGACTTCCAATTATAATACTGATCGGACTTGTGTCCTTAGGGAGCTGGACTGAGACTTCTGAATCGTAGCCTAGGAACTTGTGCTGACTCTCAATTACCACCAACCAGGCCTATGTCCCGGCTCGCGCCAGTTCACTGAGCCATCAGCGAGGTCCCCCGTAAGTCTTTATTATCTGGACCCTCGATAAGCTGAAGCATCATTTGTCCTCATTCTGCCTGCAGGACATTTGCAGTGGGGGTGGAGGTAAAAAAAAAAGCCGAGACGTGGTGACACGGCAAGGCCCTCTAACAAGAATCAGGACAATGCTTATGTGTGGTTTATCAGCCCCAGTGGTGCAGGCTGCAATCTCGAATGATGCAAAGGATGCAGCAATCACACAAAATAAAGGCGATGCTTAATAAATGCACCTTACACATATGCATTGTGTTGCAGGACATACAAGCAGTTGAGCCTTTAATTCTCCGCCGTTTTACTATGCGCTAGAAATGCTGGGATTTTAAAAGCCTAGAAAGATGACGGAAATTGTACTTTAAAATATAGGTGGAACACATAAATAGATTAGCATGAAAGCACCAGAATAGTTAATGATATAGTTCAAACTCCATAGGGTTTCAGAAATCTGGGTGTGCCTTAAACTTTGGCAATCTGTAACCAAAGTCCACCTTTTGACCAACACTTGCTTTTTACAATGTGCAATTTAAAGCTACAAAAAAAGTTACAATTGTTTTGTATTTCATTGAGAAATAGCTTGAAATGCAGTTTTTCTTATGCATGTGAAGCTTGGAGAAGATTGGCCACAGCTGGCACTGTATACCATTTTTTTGTGCAAAGTTGTATATTCACCAATTTTTAAAAAGTGTTCCAGCATCGAACACATAAATAAATAGGTCAACAGTGATCACATAATATACCAACAATGACATGCATCTAAAAACCAGTTGAGACACAAGTGTCTCTAAAAACTGTGGAAATGATTTAATCATTTCCGAAAGGTAAATATGTAAAAACTAGGATATATGGTTTTCATAATTTTCTTCTTCCTTCATAATTTTGCCATGTAAAGAACTTGGGGGCCGATTACGATGGCGGGCGGACAAAGTCTGCCTTCCATCGTTGGTGCAAAAGGGACCGCCCGCCATAAGTGCGGTGGTCCCGCAAAACGAATTAGGATGCGCCCGCCACACTGGAGGGCGCATCCTGTATGTTTACATTGCGGCGGGTGTCAGCACCCACCACAATGTAAAAATACAGGTTTTGTATGTGCATGTACAACGTGGCAGGCACCGTGCAGTGCTTGCCACCTTGTACATGCACACACGTGCTGCACCCCACCTCCCATTCCCCCCGGGGGCCGGCAACGGGCCCCCAAAGGCATTCTTCGCCTGTCTTTTTGCGGCGGGAACTCCACCGCCAAAGACAGGCATCATAATGCCCAAGGCTGTGCCTGCACGGCACTGCCTCCATTACCCCATGGTACCTAGTCACACACATGGCGGGCAGAAAAGGCCCGCCTTGCGGGTCCACGGCGGACAGCCTTTCCGTCTGCCGCGGTACCTTTCCCATTCCCACCGCCATCCTAATTTGGCAGTGGGAATATTCAGGGTGAAGGCGGGAAATCCACCACCGCCGGCCCGGCATTGGCGGACTTCCCGCTATCGTAATTGGCCCCAAAGTTATAATAGTTCAGTATCCATCCAGAAAACAAGACATGCATTCCTCATAAGGCTATAAAAAAAAGTATGGTCGGATGTTATGCAGACATAACTAACACCAATAAAGTGTACATATCGACAAAGACGTGCACATTCATTCTAAGTTACATTAATCAGATGAAATATACGTTAGGGCTACCTGATGCAAGTTAGGGCCAATTGATGTACAAGCAGACCAACAAATGAATGAAGAGATGCAAAATTTATGAAAGAACTTAAAAGGAAAATATTTGTTCATAAAAATACAACATTGTGGATGCATATGTGCCATACTATACACATGTACAAAGAATATGTCATGGGACCAGACAAATCTACACTGTGCCTCAGATCAATTTTGGCTGAAGCTTATTCATGAAAGCAAAAATCCCAATTCAAAGCAATTTTGGTCCCTCGTAAACAGGGGCTTACAAGGTAAAAGTGGTCACGGTAGTGCAAACATCAGTGCAGACGAATGGAGCCAGTTTTTATCATCTCACTTCAGGGATCACAGTAAAAAGGATGACCATCCCAAATCCCCCAGTCCAGTCAATGCTGTGATTTCATATCCGGAACCCAAGAGCTCAATACGTCTCGATCCCAGTCACTTAGCTAATAACGCGACAGAAGAACCAATAAACGAGGGCTCTGCGAAAAACATCAACCCACTGTTGGAGACCACAGAGACATCAGATGAACAAAAAAACAAGATCTCATGCTCCATATGGAAAGCCAGGGCTGAAGGAGCTCCAGGGCCAAACGGTCTTCCCTAGGCTATGTTCAAATCTGATGTCGGCCTATGGTCAGCCTACCTGACCCCTCTGTTTTCCTATTGCAGACTAAATAACACCGTTCCAGAGTCCTGGAGAGGTGCTATCATTCACCCAATCTATAAAAGCAGGAAGAGAAATAACCCCAATAATTATCGAATGATAGCACTCCTCGACGTCGAGTCCAAATATTATGCCAGCATTTTATTGGAAGAGCTGCAGGCCTGGTCCGACACAACAATGCACCTCCCTTTTAATCAGACGGGTTTTGTGGCCAACTCTTGCACAGCAACCAATTTACTTACCTTAACGGTCTTGATGGAGAAAGCGGCAGTTCAACAAACCCAACTGCATTGCTGCTTTGTTGATTTTAAAGCGGCCTTCGACTGCATGCCCCAGAGCCTGCCTTGGCAAAAACTAGAGACCTGGGGCATACCTCCGACCCTTTTACACGCTATAGTCCAACTCCACACGGAAACATGGATCAGAATCAAGTTGGGTGAAGGCTCCGACGTTTCTAGGAAGATTGGAACCAAACCCTGTGTCAAAGAAGGCTGTGTGCTGGCTCCACTCCTTTTTAACTTGTTTATATCAGACTTATCCTCATCACTTGATAGTGTCAACTGTCACCCCCCTCAACTAGACACTTTATGCTGATGATTTGGTGTTGCTAAGCCACACAAAAGTGGGCCTACAGAAGCTACTAGATGAACTGCTCCCCTATACCATAAGAAATTCTTTAGAACTGAATTTGCTAAAAACCAAAACAATATTCTTCGGGAAGCAAAAGAGGTCAGTCGGAGGGCCGTACTTCAATAATGCAAAGCTCAAATCAACATCTTACTACTAATATTTGGGAATCGTTCTCAACACCAGATTATCATTCATCAAGCAGAAAGAAGCATTAAGGACCAAAGCCTTGTCATTAGAGGCCGCCACCGCGAAACTGTCAAAACAGCTACTTGGCCCAAACCTAATCTTTATGCTGAAAGTGATGAAGGTGAAGATAATCAACTCTCTGTCGTATGGGCACGAGATCACGAAGGGAACATTATGTATTTTACTAAACAAACTAACAATCAACATTTTTAAACAGGCTTTTCGCCTGCCCAAATCAGCTTCATCAGCCCAAGTGTGACTCAAACTGGGCCTGCTAGACCATCATGGCATAGAGGCTGGCGCGATCATAAAGTTTTGCCACAGACTGCGCCACGGCCGGAAGAGTTCCCTGGAGGCCAGACTCTGGCAGGAAATATCGAAAAATCAGATCAACCAGAAATATCGACAACACCTGGATCACAGTTTACAATTACTGGGAGTCAAAGAACTCTGGGGAACAAACCCCTCCCAGCCGGTGCTAAAGGTTGCCATCAAGAAGAGTGTCAGATTGTGGTCCTTTCATGCAGACAGGGCAACACTGTCAAAAAGGAAACACGCTTGGGCAGTAATTTCCAATTTCAAACTAGGCGTTGAGTCGCCCTATTTATCAAGCACATTTGCACTTTACTAGAAACAAAAGTTATTAGCCCTGAGGATGGGTGATTGGCCATTTTTCTCGAATGGCGCCGTCCAGGCAATAGTATCAAATGCAAGTTGATCGGCTACTACTCCGAGGCAATGGAACACATAGTTTGTGTATGCCCCGCAATGCTTACAGTCAGACAGTCACTATTGCGGGAACCATGGATTAGGCTAGGAGTTCGATCATGACGCCAGGCTATACACCAAGCTGAATATTGGGCTTACCAAATTTGTCAACAAGGCGTCAAAACTGTTGGGAGACACTAGTGCCGCTGAATCTTCTTTACCTCAGCAGGGCGGCATTCAATCTATAGGCTCAACAACAGAACCCTAGACTGACAATAATAGCCGATTAGATCCTGGCTTCCTAGCTGAACATTATCTGCCTACAATGCTTGAGGGTTTTTAAGCAATTAACAAGTTTTGTATTTTTTATTCAGAGATCTCTTTCATGAATTAATTGAATGTGTTTTAAATTGCAATGGTTTTTAACCAAACAATAAAGTCATATTATCACTGTGCACAATATACCTCTTCTTACTCAGTCACTGGCAAAAGAATACAATTACATAAAATATGTTTGCAAGAGAAATTATGGTTCTTCTAGGTTCAGACCACACTTAAAAAAAATGTTTTAAAGCATAGGCAAAGACAATATGTTTAGTGTTGGCGATTACTTTTTGGTTTTGTCAATGCTTGTTTTGCTTTGCCATGGATTTTTAAAAACCTTATTATCGGAGGAGCAGCGGGGCCCACATCAGTATAGAAAAAAAACACTATCTATAAGCAAAAATATGTGCTTGTCTCAAAAATCACATACTGTCATAGCTTCAGCCACTAAAGGGAAATGATTTGTGTATGGGTGAGCTTCTTGTAAAAGGGCAGTGTGCCATCACTCACAGTGAAAAAGCCAATGGCTGAAATGGGCTGACCCACAGCTCCACACTGTTGTAGGCAGAGGAAATATGTGACTGGTATAACACTAGGCCATTGGATGAAGAGGGCTGGCTGAAGTCCCCCATAAATAAATAAATAAATGATATACATATATATGACCAAACCTGTGGTGGCGGTCCCTGGACCGCCAGACTTGCTGTGGGACCACCCCAGGACTGCCGCAGCTGCCAGGGATCATCGGTGGCGCTGCAGTCAGAGGCCCAAATATGCTTGGTGGGGTCGCTGGGGCATTGCAGAGCATATTAGGAGTTTCCTGATCACCTCACTTACAATGGCCGTGAGCTCCCCATTAAAAGTGTGTCGGTGAGGAATCTTAGGGGGACCTACAGGGCCCCCTGTTTCCTCAGGGAGGCTTACAGGGGGCACATGGTGTGCCCCCTGTCTGCATGCACCCCTTTCCTGCACAGCATGGACTTTACAGTCCATGCTGTGCAGGAACGGGATTTGGCATTCCCATTGAGATGACTTTTTTATAGGCACCGCTGTGGGAACTCCAAAGGAATGCTAACCAGACCAGGAGAATACTCCTAATCTGGCAGGAGGTGTGACTAAAGGTTTGGCAGTCCTGGAGCGGGGAGCTGGTGTGGCGGCCTGCTCCAGTACCGCCAAACTCGTAATCAAGCCCTTGGTGAAAGCCAGACCTAAAAAGATTTCTCAAAAGTACTGAAAATCAGTATGTAACATGTTTTTTATTTACACAAATCACACATTCCCTTCCTGGCACTCTCTAATCACCAACACACCACAGCTCATTAAGCAGTAGGACACAATGAACTGTGAGCTGGATAGCACTACGAATTGATATAAAGAAACTGAATGTATCTTTATACTGTTAAGACACTATGTTTTTTCAAATATTGTAGACTTGACAAATGTAAAACTTTAATCATAAATAAAGAGGAGAGAGAAAAAGATAGCGGTGGGCTACATAACAGGCTGTCTAGTATGTGCATTATAGTCATACAGTGCAATCAAGAAACTCTGCTAACATATCAGTAAATTATACACATCACCTGCCATGCATTTTTATATTACACCATTTATTATGCTGTAAACAAAAGTTGATTTTTCCATATTAAAACACAATTATTGAAAGCAGGAGTTGACTACTGTATTAAGCTATTTCACTGCATGTAGAACAAGTTCTGCCTTTTAAAAGCATACTTTTTTTTACAGGAATTAAAGGCTTTGCAGCTGCTCTCTCCAATGTTCTACTAAGTATGGACCACTTACTGCACACCATTTATGGGTCTGGCACATGATACTGCAACAATGCCACAAACTGTCCCTAGTGACTTGATGGAAACCCACCAGGCGGAATGTCAAGTGCCCTGCAAGTGACAGTCTTGAATCATAAATTAATAAAAGCATCCTCATATGTCTACAAAACGTGAACTGCTTATTGGCTATGAATGAGTGGCGTAGCTACAGCTATTATCTACATCAATTGCCAAGCCAATACACAAAAAAGAAATAGAACACACTGCCCAGCGTCATTGAAAAAAAGGCAAAAAGTATTACAGTTTCGAATTAACATTGCGACAAACTCACCAGCTTCCTACTGCACACAGCCGGAGACGCCCTTAATCTTTAATAGCACGACAACTTGTTTTCAGCATCTGTCAACATTGCTCGTCCATCAGTGCAAGAACAATACTAGATAAGGAAAATGGCCGCACAAACCGCGCGCATTTCCAGGGGGTGTTCTGGGCCCGGGCTCAGTCAGCGGCTTTTGTAGAATTGATGAATATCGTCTAAAGGCAAGTGCAGACAGGCGCGCAGATCTGTATCTTCCGTAATCCATTTGGGCTGACACACACATGCGAGGGAACTATTTTACCTCCATTCTTCCACGACCGATGAAAACTAAATGTAAGCAAAGTCATGAACTTGGCCGTTTGAAAGGAATAACTGCGGCTAATGATAGGGGTTAATTTATGCTCCCCTCCTGGAATTGGACTGACCCGGGTGCTCAGGCAGCTCGAGTCAATAAACAAAGCCATACGTGGAACATCCATTAAAGGCCTGTGCTAGGAATTTTCTGCGCTGCATCCAAGGAGGTAATGGGTTACCCGGTCTTACAATATAAATTGTTGTTTGCAACAATGGTTCCTGAAAGAGCTCATCGATCACGCCTATTCAAATAAAATAATATAAACTTCCCAGCTCACTGCTGAGTGTGGCCTGCATCTCATCACAGGCAGCTTCCACGAGACAATAATGGCATCTCTTAAAAATCTAAGGCTGTTGAGCATCGAAGCACGGCTCAGAGGTCAGACTGACCCGAGCCAAGGGTTCTAGTTGCGTCTATGGTTACTTTTTTTGTGTACCGTTTTAAATAGCACGAACTCGACCTGAAGGTATTGGAGCCCTTTACATGAGCACCAGTTGCATTACAGACGTGCACCTTCATTTTTGGTAGCATCGGGGAGATTAAGTGATGTGCCCAGAATCACAGGATGTTGAGTCGACGCCGAGACTCGAACCTGGTTTCCCAGCTCCAAACTCGGCAGCTCTGGTCGTTAAGCCACATCCTCTCTGGCACTAGGGAAATAGTACATTTAAACGCCTCCCCGGAGTCACTCTAAATCTCAATGTCTCAGTTTGCTGCCATTGGGACTGGACTTTCGTTATTTCGTGCAGCTGCTATCAGTATTTATTTATAAGCGGCATGCCCCAGAAAGGAATTGGCGGGCGCTCGATGGCGCAGCAAACAATTATTTGTCAGTCACTTTTCGTTTACTGCGTTTCATTTGCTGTTATGAAGTTGTCGCTGCTTTTATTGCAGGTTGATGATGTGGGTAACACTCGGCTGCCCTTTGTGGTTTTACATATTGATTTGTCTCGTCGTTGCCTGTACTCTCGGCAATGCTTACTTGAAGTAAGCAAAAAATAGGTCTTTGAAAAATGCCTGCAGAAAAATTGTGTTACTCAGCAGTAGTGCTTTGGCTGAAACAATGAGCCAGAATCACAAATCCATTTGTGTCTGTAGGACTGACTTACACACATAAATGGCTGGGTTCCTGGCTGCAAGGAATTCACAATAGGTGACCTTGTGGTCGAAGCCTTTTAACTCACACGTGCTATTACCGACCCTGTGGTGTAATATATTCGAGTAAATTCCATGCAAGGGGCGAGAGCTGCTAATTCAAAGCTCTGTTAGCATTGACAGCTCGTGAACACCCTTAAATGTGAGAGTGTACAACTTCTTTCTGACCGATTTGCACCCTGGAAAAGCCCAACAATTTACTTTTGTCAAGGGCAGGAGTAAATCTCTTTACAAGGTGGAAGGGGTAGAGAAGCCCCCAAAACGTGGTTGGACTGTAAGAGAAAGGGTGTCTCCGTATGAAACCTATTAACACATATTTCCCTGCACAAATACGTACGCTTTCCAAAATATCTAACTGTAAAATGCATTCAATTAATTCCTGGGTAACTGTCAAATGTCAGAAAAGCCATTTACAAACCTTTAACAGGATCATGGCTGACGCGGCTTTGAGGAGCACCATGGGTAAGCCTTATGTGGGAGCAGAAATCTCCAAGTGGTGTTCTGCTTATTTGTTTGTAAACCTGACCCAATCTTTTCACCAATGAGTAAGTGTTTTTTTCTGAACTCCAACAGTTTTCTATGTGCAAAGTTCTCTGGCTGCACATGGGTTCATACTCTGTCCAAGAACAATACTCATATTGTTGGCACAATATGTTGAATTAGTCCAAAATAATTGAAAAATCCATAAGGTTTGGATTCTGAATAATGTGTGCCTTAAGAGGCATGTCGAAATGTTTCTTTCCAACTCTGAGCATTACTGAGCCTGTGACATTCATGACAGGGGTCCCTAGAATCTAGTGTGTGCTGTGTAGATGTATGTTAGATCTGCAATCAAATGACAGGTAAGACTACCTCTGTGTATTTATCACTCAGATGCATAGTATAAAGGCATTGCTCTTACAGGATGATGTCAGTGACCTCTAAACAAATGTATGTGACTAATACAACATTACTACACACCACATGCCAAGCTCAAGAGGCAAGAAAGTGTGAGACAGAATAGGGGTCATTGCTTCAGGAACCAGTGAGTTTGGAGGCATAGACAAAGGCTCATAGAGTGAGATGTGATTCTCTGAGCTCCTTGTCGGCCAGCTCATTTGGCAGTGATGTCATTCCTGTTGACCCAAATTAGTGCCACATACCCTCTAGGATTCTGAGCGCTTAGTAGGTGCTGATCAGAATTGCCAAAGCATGTGTCCTGGTTTGGAAGTATATCTAGCTACGGGTCTTACATTTCTTCTTCTCAACTGTAATTTCCTACCTCTTCGCTTGTCATGTGTGTTGGTGTCACTTACTGCTGTTGTCCACGTTTTGTGGGAGGCCTCTGGCTTTATCTGAACCGGAGTATTGCAATACTGCTGGCTATTTTGGTGGTAGATGTTCTTTATTGATGTTCAATAAAGAGTTTTTGATAATTTTTGTGTTAAGACTTTCAGGATTTCCAAAGCAGATCGGTCATTTGGCTCAGATTGTGAAAATCTGAATTTTTTTTTAATCACTGGTGACCTTTGAGGTTAACCTTACTGTTGAACCCAAAACTGAGCACCACATCCACCTCTATAGCACTTTATCCTCAGTAGGCGAGGTTGAGCAGTTCCCAAATTGCTGAGGGAATGTGGTAGGGTTACATACTCAGAACTCAACAGACATCAGATAACAATTAATAAATGACTGTCCAGACAGTAGCTTATCTTATTAAAAAAACACATGACCTTCATCTCCACTACAGAGAGATTAGCCAGGGAAGCCAGATCCCCTTCATGTACCCTAAAAAATAAAGGTAAGGACTAAAATCATTTAGAAGAATCTAAAATGACCCAATCAAATACCTTATGCCACATAAAAATCTATTTAGTTTGGGTTTTTTTTATTTTAACTTTTAATACTGAGCAGTACTGCTAAAGACACGCTCTTAATTTCTCTGCTGCCACCAATATAAGAAACTGAATTAATTAATTGGGGTGGATGGCAGCTGGAGATGTTACCTTGTGATTTATTCTCTGAAATGGAAGTTGAAATCCTCCAGCAGGTCAATGTTGCAGGATGCAGCAGAGGACGTTATCTTGAGTTTGACAGTCCCTTTCTGAGCAGGAAAATTAAAATATTGCACTCGGGGAAGTTGGCCCATGTACTTTGGTCACCTTTGTCCCGTCAAGATTTCTATGTTTAGACTTTGATTCTTTTTCTGAGCTCAGAATCTCCTGTGGGACAAGATTGCAGGCTGCACCAATGAGAAGTTCCACAGGGCCAAATACCTACTTGCCGAGGGCCAGCTGAAATGGATTTGGTGCTGCAGAGAAGCTCCAAGCCAGAAAAAAACTCAGCCCAGTAAAGTATACTATGGCCTCATATAAAAGCTAAATAAATCAATTAGGAGTTAGCCAATTTGACCATGTATGTTTTAGGGGTCAGAATACATGCACTGGGACCTGATTAGCTGTGCATGCTTTTACCAGCAGTATTAGACCAAAAGAAGAATTAGCGGTGAGAATACACAGTGAGACTTTACAGCACAAACATCATTGATCCAATGCAGGTTCCTCATGTGAAAGTATATTCACTATGAACTTGAAAGTGCCTGTATGTGTTTTAGAAGCATAAATAGTATGGGCTGATTAAAAATTGTAGGAAAGGGGGTTATTATACAGTGAGGCTGGTTGCGCTTCACAAAGTAATATTGTCACAATGGCCCAAATAGGTCATTTGGATTCACACTAATAAATCCCTAGCTCAGTCTTGGTTGTGTGGCAGAGAGCAGTCAGGCTTTACTAGAGGAACATGTACTAATCATTTCAGACTACCAACATGGATTATAAGCAATTGACACAACTCGAAAGAAATCCGACACTAATTTATAAGCAAAAGGCAGATTCTTATATAAATTTAGACACCACAATGACGACAATCGGATGAGTAAACCCGGAGTTAAAACAAATAAATCAGTCTATTTCACGCTTGCAAAATAATGGCGTAGCGATCAATGGGGAAAAAACACTAGAGACCATTGGTCACTTGCTGGTCGAGTTCAGTGGAAGGCGATACAAATGGGGATGATGGACGGAGCATTTGAGCAAATCAAACACTCACCCCCAGTCAACTGATCTGGGTTTAATCCATCACCATTCTTTAGCCCACTCAGCCACCCCATTTCAGACATGGCCATATGCAAATCAGTCTGACCCTGTGCCTCATGGGAACAGTCCAGCCCGAACTTCCAAGCCATGTCTTCCATGGACCGGAAACAAGCATCCTGGGACTGGTTTCGGATTCATAAATCAGCCAGGCTATCTTGAATCCAGTGGCCAAGTGAGCGAGGGACTCACGTCTGAGCATACCCTGCCACACTTAGGGCGAACAAAGCGATACAAATGGGGATGATGGACGGAGCGTTTGAGCAAACCAAACCCTCACCCCCAGTCAACTGATCTGGGTTTAATCCATCACCATTCTTTAGCCCACTCAGCCACCCCATTTCAGACATGGCCATATGCAAATCAGTCTGACCCTGTGCCTCATGGGGACAGTCCAGCCCGAACTGCCAAGCCATGTCTTCCATGGACCGGAAACAAGCATCCTAGGACCGGTTTCGGATTCATAATCCTCATCAGCCAGGCTATCTTGAATCCAGTGGCCAAGTGAGCAAGGGACTCCCGTCTGAGCATACCCTGCCACACTTAGGGCGAACAAAGCGATACAAATGGGGATGATGGACGGAGCGTTTGAGCAAATCAAACACTCACCCCCAGTCAACTGATCTTGGTTTAATCCATCACCATTATTTAGCCCACTCAGCCACCCCATTTCAGACATGGCCATATGCAAATCAGTCTGACCCTGTGTCTCATGGGAACAGTCAAGCCCGAACTGCCAAGCCATGTCTTCCATGGACCGGAAACAAGCATCCTATCCGGATTCAAAAAACCTCATCAGCCAGGCTATCTTGAATCCAGTGGCCAAGTGAGCAAGGGACTCACGTCTGAGCATACCCTGCCACACTTAGGGCGAACAAAGCGATACAAATGGGGATGATGGACGGAGCGTTTGAGCAAATCAAACACTCACCCCCAGTCAACTGATCTGGGTTTAATCCATCACCATTCTTTAGCCCACTCAGCCACCCCATTTCAGACATGGCCATATGCAAATCAGTCTGACCCTGTGCCTCATGGGAACAGTCCAGCCCGAACTGCCAAGCCATGTCTTCCATGGACCGGAAACAAGCATCCTGGGACTGGTTTCGGATTCATAATCCTCATCAGCCAGGCTTTCTTGAATCCAGTGGCCAAGTGAGCAAGGGACTCACGTCTGAGCAAACCCTGCCACACTTAGGGCGAACAAAGCGATACAAATGGGGATGATGGACGGAGCGTTTGAGCAAATCAAACACTCACCCCCAGTCAACTGATCTGGGTTTAATCCATCACCATTCTTTAGCCCACTCAGCCACCCCATTTCAGACATGGCCATATGCAAATCAGTCTGACCCTGTGCCTCATGGGAACAGTCCAGCCCGAACTGCCAAGCCATGTCTTCCATGGACCGGAAACAAGCATCCTGGGACCGGTTTCAGATTCATAATCCTCATCAGCCAGGCTATCTTGAATCCAGTGGCCAAGTGAGCAAGGGACTCATGTCTGAGCATACCCTGCCACACTTAGGGCGAGGAAAGCGATACAAATGGGGATGATGGACGGAGCGTTTGAGCAAATCAAACACTCACCCTCAGTCAACTGATCTGGGTTTAATCCATCACCATTGAGTGGTAAGGTGATGCAGGTCCCAGGACCAGGGTTCAGCAGTCAGTTGAATTTTATCCGGCTCATAGGGCCCAGGCGCAGAATTGTCCCGTCTCTCCCTGGTGCTGAAGAGGGAGCCTCAGGTTTGCTGGTTTACTTCTTAGATGGTGCTGGTGAGGAAAAGGGTGAAAAATCTTGACAACGAGGTCACTGAGGACGCCAGACTGGCCACCAACAAGCCATGGCAGTGGCAAGCTCAGCCTTGGGTTACTTCGAGGTCCTGGAGTCTGGGGGAAAATAGTAGCCACCCGAAACTTGCTAGAGGTCAGGACTACATTTCTCGCGATGCACTAGACTATTTACTTTTTGGGCGATCCCTCGGTAGGCCCGATGGCCAGTGATTCTTTGGTTCCAGGAGCATGCTTTACCTGAGGGCTGCAAAGTACTAGTGCCTCTAGTCCAAGGGAGTTCTGGTGTTGCCTTTGACTCTCAGAGGGGTTCCTCTTTCCTTTGAAACCGGTCTATGGACCAGGAGGAGTAGTAGTTGCACAGTTGCAGGGAGGTTGCCACAGGTGCTGATTATCGTGCCTTCGCTTTGTGAAGGTCCTAATGTCGTAGACTTAGGTCTATTCTTTGTCCTTGGTTGCAAATCGATTAGATCTGAGGTTGTGGTGCCAGGGGAGCCCCTTAAATTCTAGATTTAGGGGTGTACGGGGTGTGTGTGCTAGTAGCCAATGGGCTACTAGCTCCACTGGCTAATCCACCCCTGAGATTACCTCTTCCTGGGGAGGATGTTATCTCTTCTACCCAGAAGTTTCTATTCTGCAACTTTAAAGAAATGGCAGAACCCTTATTAGGCTGTACAGCCAAGGTAGCCCACCCAAGGGGAGTGGCTAGCCTTCTGGGGGGGTGTACACCTCTTGACTATCTAATGTTTCCCCCTGCCCAGGTTGCAAATGTGCCAGATGCAGGTGGTTGGCATTTTCCTCTTCTGGGAGGAAGCCTGATTGCATATAAGAGGTGGTGGGAGCTTTGAAGCGCACTGTCTTGATGTGACACTTCATTAGCCATACTATCAGGAAGGGAGGTAACACCTTCCGCCCAGGCAGGTCTTTGTTTCTGCCTCACGAGAGTGTTCACACCTCTTGGCTGGGGGTCATATTCCTGTTGTGGTGGCAGAAGCTGTAGGCTGTCAGCCAGGGCACAGGAAATGCTGGAGCAACCATGTGGGCAACATCTAAGGTAGCAACCTGGGTGCATGTCACATCAAATAACAAGGTGGGCAACCTCGAAGGTAGAAACCTGGGTGCATGTCACATCAAATCTGACTTTGGAAAAAGGTTGGGTGTGATGAGACAAGTTGTTTGATACCAAACATGACATTTCAGTGGGACCGTAATGGAGCGGACAACCTCGGAATGCCCGGGTGCCAGCACACTGTGGCCCCTTGAACACTAATAGTAGCTCGTAAAGGAAGAAGGCTACTAAAGGGACATATACATTTACACTTATATCTCCACACCTTTAATATAATGCACCCTGCATCCTGGACTCGGAAGGTCTACCTTAGGGGTGCCCGGCTTGTATTAAAAATAGTGCAGGGACCTTGCCATTCATGGTGAGGGCAAAGTCGAGTTTGAGCAGTTTGTACTGCTGATGTATTCTGCAATGGCGATCCTGCTGTCATCTGTTTACTTGGGTCACTCAGGAAGGCAAAATCAGTGCTTCAGGCACTGGGGACCCATTTAACTTCCATGGCCTGGGTACCACACACAGGGTCTTATAGGGGGGTTAACATCCTTGCCAATTGGGGATACCAGTTCACATTCATCATATTTTAGGAGAGAGCACTTGCACTGGGGCCTGACTAGCAGGTCTCAGTAAACTTTCAGAGTCAAAACCATCAGCATTGGAGAAAAAAGTGTGGGGGTGACCATACACAAAGAGCACTGTCCTACACAAATCTTTTGCTGTACACCAATAACTCTTGTGCTAAAAAATAAAAGGCAACTTGACTAAGCACAAAACATACCTACATCGAGGGTTAATGATGCTTTTAAGGAATGCTGTGCACTTTGTAAGTACAATACAGGATATAACTTATTTTCCTGTCACTTGCCTATGAGCATGTTCCCTGCTTGTGACTGTGCCCCAGGCAAAATGCTATATTTGTTTCTACTTCTCAAACAGTTTTAGGAATAATATAAACTGTGAAATTTACACACTAGAGCAAATAAAAGTTTGTAAATCCTGAAAACACAAGCAGTTTGAAATCATGCACAAGTGCATTTCAGACTTTTCTTATGTTTCACCTAAAGCTAGAATAAGAAAGAAATCTCAAGTGAGCGAAAGGGATTTGATGGACTGAAGACTTATGCCTGATTTAAGTTTGGTGGATATGCTACTCTGTTATGACAGAGATTCTTTCCACCTTGTTTTGAGTGCCATAGGTTATAATGTAATAAGAAGGAAGGATATCAGTCATGTTTGTGACAAAGCAACCAGTTCGCCAAACTCTGAATTAGGCACTGAATGTTGAGCGTCGTTGCAGAGACTCGAACCCGGTTCCCCAGCTTTGAGGTCGACTGCTCTAGCCGTAAGGCAAATGGACACCACAACAGTTTAGGAAAATAAGTAAACTTTATCTAAACCAAAACAAGACCGAACGAAAAAATCCACAAAACAGTATGAAAAATATCCTTAAAAATAGGTTATTCTCGAGATTAGATTATGCTTTGATGCCCTCCTCCCAGGCTTCCCTCATAGGGGAGGTGAAACATCTTGCCAGGGGTATTTCGGATCACTCCCCGCTGTGGTTAGTTGTGAACGCTCGTCTGGGGTCGGGAGGTCGGGTTGCCCCGATTAACCCATGGTACCTCCGTGATCCTAAGATTAGAGTAGAATTGCTTAAAGCGATCGATCGTTACTTTGCTGAAAATGTGGGTTCAGTGTCCTCTGCTGTCTCTTTGTGGGAGGCGTATAAAACTGTTATTCGGGGACAAGCCCTCTCATCGATTGGCAATGTTAAGAGATGTAAGCGGGAAGAGGTTGTCCGTCTTGAGACTTAACTTACCATCCTTGAGGGAGAGTTGGAATCTGGAGCCTCCCCTGAGAAGCTGCACTTGTTAGACCTAAAACAGCACGAATATAGAGCACTTGTGACTGACGCTGCGAAAGAGATGGGTCGTGAACAGCAAGGGCGTCTGTATGATGTGGGAGATAAGGCGGGGAAGTTGCTTGCTTGGTTGGATAGGAGAGAATGCGCGAGTCGAGTTATCCCTGTCATAGCTGATGTGAATGGTGAAAGTATCACTGACCCTGCTGGGATCGTTGCGCGGTTCGCCGATTATTTTCGGGTAGTGTACTCCCCTGTGTCCGATAGACCAGAGCAGGACTCCCGCTTGCTTCTACGCGATATCTCGCTGCCATGCTTGTCTGACCCGGAGCGGGGCCTGTTGGAAGCTCCGCTCACGGTTGATGAAATTGCGACCGCTATCCGATCGATTTGCTCCGGGAAGGCATCGGGCCCTAATGGACTCCCCATCGAGCTTTACAAGCTCCGTCCCGACGTACTGGCGCCGTATTTGCGATCGATGTTCTTGGAATCCCTAGAGAAAGGGTCTCTTCCTCCTGATCAAAGGCTGGCCTCCATAGTGGTTATCCATAAGGAGGGAAAGCCGCGTGACCGCTGCGAATCCTTCAGACCTATTTCCCTGATTAATGTTGAACCGAAGATCCTGGCCAAAGTTCTTGCTACTCGTTTGATATCTGTTATAGGAGATCTTGTTCATCCGGACCAATCCGGCTTTATACCACATCGCAATACGGCACTTAATCTTCGGCGCCTCCATGGAGCGCGAGCCGGGACTCTGCGGGAGTCGGCCATCTTGGCGTCCCTAGACGCCACTATGGCGTTTGATACGCTTGAATGGCCTTATCTTTGGGCTGTCCTTTCTAAATTCGGTTTTGGGCCTGCCTTTATCCGTTGGGTGCAGCTGCTTTATGCTGGCCCTTTAGCCCAGGTAGTGGTGAATGGGCGTGTTTCGGCCTCCTTTGCGCTTGGTAGGGGTACGCGCCAGGGCTGTCCTCTGTCCCCACTTCTGTTTGCTCTTGCTTTAGAGCCATTGGCTGCTTGGTTGAGATGGGAACCATCCTTGAAGGGCATTAGATGGTCTCCGGAATTTGAAGACCGTATATCTCTGTACGCGGATGATATACTCTTATACCTTACGTCGCCCCGGAAGTCGTTGATCGTCCTTTTCGACATTTTGACTTCTTTCAGTAAAAATTCCGGTCTTGTCATCAATTGGTCAAAATCTTGCATTTATGTTCTTTCTGGCGATGCTCCCCTCTTGCCACGTGGATGTCCTATTTCGGTGGTGCTCGAGGGATTCAAATATCTGGGAATCTTTGTTACCCTAGACCCTACGCTTCGTTACGAGCGCAATTTGTTGCCCCCTCTCCGACGTCTTCGGGCGGATATAGAAACGTGGAACAGACTCCCTCTCTCTCCCCTGGGACGAGCGGCGTTGTTTAAGATGATGTCGCTCCCCCGATTTCTTTATGCGCTTCAAAACACGCTTGACGTAGTACCAGCCGGGTATTTCCGGGAGATTGAATGTCTACAGCGACAGTTGATATGGGGGGGCCGTTCTCGTATTGCCCTTTCGAAGCTCACGCTCCCTTGGTATGATGGCAGCATTGCACTCCCGGACATCCGTCGCTATTATTGGGCCTCTCAGTTAGGGGCCATCAATCACGGTACCTATGCTCATTCACTAAACCCGGCCTTTGCGATGGATAAATGGTTGCTGCCCGGCGGCGATTACAACAGGGCTTTATACGCGAAGTCAGCCGGTGGATCTCTTACGGGTCCTACTAAAACAGCGGTGCAGGTGTGGTATCGGGCTACGGCGGCCACGGGATGGGCTGACAGACCGACCCGGGCTACCCCACTCTATGCCTCGGATAAACTTGGCTCCCTTTGGCAATCGAAGGGATTTGATCGGTGGGACATGATAGGGATCAGCAGGGTCGATGATGTGTGGATCAAGGGTAGGATCAAAACTTTTGAGGAATTGAAAGTTGAATATGGATTGAATGATAGGGAATCCTTTCGGTATGCGCAAGTCCGGCACGCAATCTTGTCTGTTTTTCCCCCGAGGCTCGGACGTGCCGGAAGCATCCCCGCTTGAAGATAGGATACTAGATGGGCATGTCCCTGATAGCACTATCTCGCTCATTTATAAAAAACTGATTAATACTAGGATTGACTTATTGGAAGGCCTCCGAGGGTTGTGGACCAGTGATGGTCTGGAGCTCGATGATGAAGATTGGCAGGCCGCGATCTCTTCCCCGAAAGAGGTGGCTATCCCGGCACGCCTTCGGTTTGTCCAACTCAAAATTCTGCATAGGGTGTATGTGACTGGTCCGCGTCTGGTGCGAATGGGATTCTCGACGGATGGATTGTGCAGACGTGGATGCGGCATGGTGGCCACGTTTCTCCATATGATTTGGGAATGTCCGGCCGTGTTGAACTATTGGAATCGCGTGCATGCGGTAATGAGTGAGGTTACGGGTGTACGGCTGATGCCTGAAGCGCGGAGGTGCTTGCTGAACGTCTGGGAACCGAATGATTACAATCTGGCGCAGCTTCGATGGGCGACCTTGGGTAACATGATCGCCAAGCGTGACATTGCCCAGCTATGGGGCGCCCAGAGGCCTCCGACAGTCCTAGTGTGGAAACAAAACATGGATTGGTGCATGTTTCGAGAAAAAACGGTTTATGTTTCCCGTGGCACACCTGGCAAATGGGGGAAAATCTGGACTCAGTGGAACGCATACCGTGGTGATATATGTGCTCCCCCCATATCGGAATGTGATATTGACTTGTCTTCCTCCCAACATGATGTTTCCTCCGCAGGATTATAGATGTTTTGTATACTTCTGGTCTCCTTTTCCCCCCCTTCCCCCCGATTTACTGTTTGCAACGATATCTGATTTACGTTTGTACCCCCCCCACGGGCCGAATGGTGACACAATACTAATGTAATGCCTTGCCATGTTTTGTTTTTCTGTTTTCTTGTTTTTACTTTCAATAAAAAGTTTCAAAAAAAAAAAAAAATAGGTTATTCACTCAAATAAAGGGTCTAGCAACAAATAACTCCACCTGGAGTTATTATGACGTTGTGACAAATGAAAATCCCAAAGTACGGCTTCGCCCGCGAGGTGGGGGTGTCGGGCGCCAAGTTAAACAGACCCACAAAGAACAGTACCTTGGAAATAATGAAAATAAAGATGTTGCACGGCGTCGGGCAGGAGATGCTTTGTCTTCGTCGAGCGACGTCTGTTCCTTAGGACCCCAGGGGAAGTGAAGCCTCTATTCCTTACTGCGGAGCAGGGGAGGCGAGACGTCTCAGGAGGTGACGTCACCGCGATGGCGAGGCGTCTGGTCCTTACGACGATGCGGTGTTGATGGATTCTGGAGTCACACACGTCGAGTATCGGCTCCGTGTTGTTGAAGCACTAGCGTTGGAGTCGTCAGGGCGGTGCATCGTGCTCTTCACGAGCGGTGTTCATGGCTTCGATGTAGGTTATGGCGTTGCTCATCGGCATCGTTGTTGCAATTAAATACTGTGTCAGCTGAAACAGCAGTTCCAGATGCAGAGAGACAGAAGAAATGAAATCTATTCAGTATGTGGATGATCTGTTAGTGGCCGCTGATGATGAGAAAACTTGTAAGGAAGCTACTATTTCTTTGTTGCGACATTTGTCGGACTTGCATCATAAAGTGTCACCTTCTAAGTTGCAGTATTGTCGCCAAGAAGTGACCTACTTAGGTCATCTCTTGTCAAAGGAGGGAAGAAGGTTGACCCCAGAATGAATTCAAGCGATTGCTCGAATGACTGTGCCAAGTACACAGAGAGAAGTGCGTGCTTTCTTGGGTATCACGTCGTATTGTAGACAGTGGATTCCGAACTTTTGTCTATTGGCAAAACCTCTATTGGCATTGACTTGTAAGGATACACCAAATCCTCTTCTTTGGTCTGACGATTGTCAGAAAAGTTTTTCTGAGTTGCGTGATGCATTGTGTTCTGCTCCTGTGTTGGGTACTCCCGACTACAGTAAGCCTTTTACACTCTATGTCCACTAGAGAGAGGGTTGTGCATTGTCAGTTTTGACTCAACAATTCGGTGATAAGCAGCGTCCATGTGCGTATTTCTCGTCAACTTTAGATCCGGTAGCTAGAGCATTGCCGAGTTGCTTGAGAGCTACAGCGGCAGCGGCTTTTTCTATCCGACAGTCTGCTGGACTGGTGATGGATAATACGTTGATTGTGATGGTTCCACATGCAGTGGATACCTTGTTAAATCGTACCAAGACTCAGCACCTTACTAGTGCAAGGTTGTCGGGTTATGAGTTGACACTTTTGGCTAGTCATGTGCATATTAAGCGATGCAATGTATTAAATCCAGCAACATTGTTGCCGACGTCTGTGGATACAGATGGTCAGGAACAGCATGATTGTTTTTTTGAGGACAGAAGAGGAGACGATGGGTACGATTGACTTGAAAGATTCTCCTCTTCCGGATCCTGATGGTACGTTATGGGTTGGTGGTTCATGCTACAAGCTTCCGAATGGTGACGCGACTGCAGGATATGCCGTGACGACATTAAGTACAGTTGTTGAAACTCCACGTGAGCTATAATTCAGCACAAGCAGCGGAATTGATTGCATTAACGAGAGCGTGTGTTTTGTCTGAAGGAAAGAGAGTGAATGTGTATATCGATAGTCAGTATGCGTTTGGTGTTGCCCATAGTTTCGGACGTTTGTGGAAAGAAAGGGGATTCCTCACATCCCATGGGACTAAGATTCAGCATGGACAGTTGGTGAATGAGCTTCTCGAGTCACTTACTTTGCCGAAGCAAGTTGCGATTGTGAAGTGTAGTGCTCATCGGAAGGTTACGGATGATGTTGGCCGTGGTAATGCGTTTGCGGATAAAGTTGCGAAAGACACAGTAAGAAATCTGATGAGTCGAATGTATGTGGCAGGCCCTGCGAGATGGATTGGTGATGTTGGAATGTGCGAAGATACGATTGAGAGTGTGAAATCGATACAGGCTGAAGCTACAGAAAGTGAGAAGAATGTTTGGAGAGAAACTACAGGTAGATTGGATTCGACTGGTTGTTGGGTTGAATTGTCAGAACACCAAAGATGGATGTTGCCAGATGCGTACGTGCTTGCAGTGGTTACTATGGCACATGGTTTGTCTCACATCAGTGTGAAAGGGATTTGTAAGTTGTTGGCTCCAGTATGGCAGAATGCTGGAATTCCCAAGTGTGCGGAGAATGTGGTCAAGAATTGCATGGTGTGTTTGATGTATAATCCTGGCAAGGGAACCCCAACTCCAGCTGGTCACTTTGCTCCTCCGACGTATCCGTTAGAGGTTTTGCAATTGGATTTCATCCACATGGAAAGGTGCAATAATTTAAAGTATGTCCTTGTAGTTGTTTGCGCCTTTTCTAGATGGGTAGAAGCATACCCCCTAAAAGATAATACTGCCTCGTCCACTGCTAAAGTCCTGGTCAAAGAATATTTCCCTAGGTTTGGGTTGCCAAGGATGTTATGGAGTGATAACGGAAGTGAATTCGTGGGGAAGGTGATGAAGAGAGTGTGTGAAGGGTTGGGAATTCACCAGAAATTCCACGCTGCGAATCATCCCCAATCAGCTGGTTTAGTTGAGTGCTATAATGGCACGTTGTAAGAGAGCACCGTTGCCTCTGCCGTACGACCAGTGGGTCCGTGAAGGTATTGCAGATTCCGAGACTGAAAGGGTGCCGAAGTTTGCACCGTTTAGCGACGCTGAGTTGGTGTGGAGAGGCTCCGAGAAAGAAGATGACGATGTCCTTCAAGAAGCTGTGCCCGTGTCTCAAAGATTAGACACTACTGAACCTGAACTGTTGTTTCAGCCTCAAACGAGGCCTGGAAAAGACCGTTATAATCTACGACCTAGGGACAATGAACTAATAAAGTGAATAATTCCTTTTTGATTTTTGGAACTGAACTCTCTCAGCCGAGAAACTTTTTTGGTATATTTTTGTGAACCACCATCCGGGTTCAGCTGTAGGGTCACGATGTAAAGACTAGGGAGTGCAGCCGAAGAAGCAAGGTCGACGGTTCTGGTTGGTCTAAGGGAGTTCCCTGGGCTGACAGAAGCATTCTTTATCAGAAGAAAACCAACCGCCGTGAACAGCATCGGTTAGAGGATGGAGTTTTTTGAGATTGAGAGAGCCGTTGAGAAAATGAACTTTAAGAAGAAACTGTGTAAAATTATGCATAGCAAATGTTTTCTGATCACATGTCTTTTGATGTTTTTTAGCATGACGTTAGCTTTGGTGGGTTGGTTTGTATTTTCTCTTCAACTGATTTCTGCACCCATTTTCCAACCTACGACTTTACCTGCTACTACTTCTTTGCATTCTTTTCATACTTTACCTGAACACGAACAGATTAGGAGGTCAGAATTCATCAATAATTAGTTTGTGCAACTCCTCCATCAACACCAGTTAGCAGTGAACACCACTAATTGTTGGGTGTGCGGTCTTATGCCACATACTATGGATAGAGGTATTCCTTATCTGGTTCTGCCGTTCAGTTATAATGGGTATGTATGGGCATATCAGACGATGTTTATTTATGCCAACGAAGTCTATCCCCTGCGTTCCATGAGAGACAATTCGAACAATAGTGCCTTAGTGAAGGGAATAACAGATATGATTAGAGATATCGATACATATGAGACTATTCCCAAAGATGAGGTGTTAGCTTATATCGGATGGAACGTGACTGGATATAGTGTTAGTCTGGGTGAAAAGCAGAGACTAAAAAGGTCACCCCCGATTTGGATTGTACCCCATCGTGGTCATTTTTGTCTGCAAGGGAAGGGCAAGAATCCGAGAGCTCAGTTAGGGAAGAGTGTTTGTACTCAAACGTATGTCTTTGCGTCCCAAACTTCCGACCGTTTTTAGCAGCTAAGGGCACGTATTTTGTCTGCTATGATAGAGCATATACATGGTTGCCCCCTGATTTTTCTGGAACATGTTATGTTGCATATTTGTTGCCTCCTACATATACTGCTGCTGTAGATTACCACAGAACGAGAGTTGTTAGGGGTGTCTTCAGTGAGGAAGATACTACGGGACAAGAAGTGGGAGACTTTTTCAAGGGTTTCCTACCGTTTTGGGGACCTATGGCAAACAGTGGAAACCTACGGCAATTGACAAGAGTGGTTGAATCCACCATAAATGAAACTGCTGGCGCCCTTAGTAATCTGACCGCTGAGCTTCAAGCGGATCGCCTTATGACATTACAGAATCGAATGGTTTTGGACGTCATACTTGCGGACCGAGGTGGGGTATGTAAAGTGATCCAATCGAGTTGCTGCGTTTTCATACCAGACAATGCTCCTACAGTATACCAGGCCATTTCTAAGTTACATAAGATCTCTGAGTCTACAAATGTGGATAAAGGAGATTGGTCGTTGATTGGATGGTTTGGGGAACTGTTATCGACCTGGGGATGGAAGATTCTGATGATCATTGGGATGGCTTTAGCGATTCTTTTCCTGTTCTGTCTTTGTGTGCAGTGCGCTCCTGCTATATGTGGCCTCTGTGCTACTACGTGTGCAAGGAGACCTGTCCCAAGAGAGGTACTAAGTAATAGGATTATGCTCCAGCAACGTCTTGATGATCTGATGAATATAGACTTGGATTCAGATTGACGTGACTTTAGGTTATTGCCTATGTAAGGGCAAAAGGAGGGTCTGAGGTTCCGTGAATTCTGAACCCGTTCCATAAAGGTCATGGTTTAGTTACGAATTTGATATTGGCGAACCGTAACTAGTTAGTGCGGCAAGTATGAGTGTTTTCATCACGTTAGACCGATGGATTCACTACGTATTTAGGGATTTTGTTCTGAACCTTTGGGTTCCATTTTGTGTATGGCAGCCATTTTGTGGTTGCCCTCAGATAGGCCGATGACTGTGGCTGAACTTGTCTTTTCTAGGACATGTACACCTTAGCTCCAGTTCGTGTTGACTCCTGTTTGACCTGAGTGAACTGACCCTGTTGCCTGAAGCCGACCTTGTTAAACCAGTTCCTGCCCTTTAGCTGATCAAGATTAAGGATCAGAGCACAGGACATCATAAACTTTTACTGCACACAAATATGCCTTATCCTACTCTTACCTGTTTCTGCTCCTTTCTTTATGGTCTATTTACGATTGGGTTGTGCCTTTTTTTATTATGGGTTCGTTCGACCTGTCTAAAGAAGAATGTTGGGTTTGACCGATGATTGATCATGGGCTGGGCAACTGAAAAGTGGGTTTGTCGTCATGCGATACTTTATTTGTGGAAACATGTGATTGGTTAAACTGTAAACAAGGAATGTTTGCCTGAAGCATAATGTTTGGCATAAAAAGGGATGACTTGCTGTGTAAAATTGAGCAGTCTCCTGAGAACTCATACCGTGATGATTTCTAGGACTTCTGTTACTGGCTGCAGCCAATAAATTTGATCTTTGACGCCACCAAGAAGTTTCCGTGTCTCTGTATTCTAAGACAGGTGATACCTGAAGACTTTGGGCGTGCCCCTGGCACCGCTGGGTATTATATAACCCGGTTCTTCACCACATACTGTATAAGAGCAGCACCAGCAGGTAACACAAGAGTATCGAGCTGAGTTTTCAAAGCCTGACTATAAATGGAGGGACTTTCACATTAGCCTTGAGGAGCTTCGGCCTCCTAAAGAGAAGCCAAGAATATCTCTACTCTCCTCAGCAATTGGAATACTGAAGAAAGCATTTTTCAAGTCTATGACTGAAAACCAGGCAGCTGAAGCAGGAACCAAAGTCAACAAAGCAGTAATATCCGGAACAACTGGAAACTGTGGCACAACAATCTTGTTAACCTCTCTAAGATCGATCACAAACCTGTAAACAGGTGGCTGAGAAGAGTCAGTGCGTTTCAGGACAGGCAAAACAGGACTGTTACACACATTACCTCTCGTTTCTTCAATCACACCTTTCTCAATCAAATCATAGATATTCGCTAAAAGCGCTCTTTCACCATCACTCGAAATCCGATATTGGGGAATACGTGGCAATTTAACATTCGATTTGAGCGTAACAACATAGGGTGGGATCTCCAAAAGACCCACATCATTAGGACCAGTAGCCCAAAGAGTATCAGGGAGAGAACTCAATTCCAGTGGAAGTCGATCTTTAGATAAATACATTGGAGAGATCACTTTCTTACCCAATGTAAGATGTACTCCCGAAGGAGAACAATACAATGTCGCATGCAATCTTTTTAACAAATCCAAACCCAACAAATTCTCACCACAACCTGTCGTTAGAATAAGGGGTGCTTCCAATTCACAAGGCCCAATGGAAAGAGACAAAGGACTAGAAACTGGATTACTTACCGGGGCGCCTGAAAATCCTACCGAAACATTCGTTAAGCCAGACAAAGGTGCGCCAGGGAGTTTAGAGTGCATGATAGAACTCTTTGATGCACCAGTATCCAAAAGAAAAGGCGCTACCACACCTGATGTAACTACTCCAACATAAGGCCCACTCTGATCTACTGGAACCGACACTACTCCCTCTTTTTGTCCATGGCTGTCCTAGCAACCATTATAGTCAGCATTCTCACTCTCAACATAATAGTCATCAGCATAGTATTGAGTCGACTGAGCAGACGCAATTTTCTGTTGATCAAAACAATTCATAGAATTCTGCGGAGGAAAGGAACGTTCGTTCTGGGGAAACGCACCACGTCCTCTAACCCTTGACACTTGCTGGAAACCACCACGACCCCTCGGGGCCGACATACCACTTGTACGTTGTCGTAAAACAGGACACTCATTCTTGTAATGACCTTCCTCCCTACAATACGCACACTGATTCAGACCCAAAGGTGGTCTTGGAGAAAAATACTCAGGCTTCTGTGATATTCTCTGAAACTATGGAGGTTGCTGAAACTGTGGACGTTGCTGTGACTCTTGCTGATTCGAGCGAGGCGGATACGCCTGCTGCAAAAGAACTTTTGTCTTCAAGTCTTTAGTCTTCTTCTCTACTCTATCTTTCTCATCCTTATCCCTATTCTCGTAGTACTGTGCAGTCGCCAAAATCTGGGCCGACGAGAAAACAGCCCAAGAACTCTCGGAATCTTTCAACTTATTACACAGTTCAGGAAGTAAGTTAAAGACAAACTTATCTACGAACAATCTTTGTCCACCTTCCGTACTCCTATCTTGACCACTATGATCTATAAATGTCTCTTCAAACCTAGTGAAGAAATCTGACACACTTTCATCTTTCTTCTGTTTGCATGCTGCTAACTTGTCCCAATTCACTCGTAAAGCCGGCATCACTGTCTTCATAAGGTTGATAATTCTGCCAGGTAAATCTGCAACTAGAGGCTCAGGCTTAGCTCCACCAACTTGTCTAGCGTCTGCAGCAGCAATATTGAGCCATGAGTCACCTAATTCAACCGCATGATCCTCATGACGAATCTTTGCCCATAGAGGTTGAGGTACTACATTACCCAACAGCATATCTATGTCGGCTAAATTCATGATGCATGCGTCAACTGTCTGGGACAATTCTTTGTAATAGCCAGCTGGATTTTTACGGGGATCAGATAAAGACTGTTTAAGGGCCAAAACTTCTACTCTCTTCCACGGTACATGTACCCATACTCTCTGAAAATGAGGCAGAACAGGCGGATTAGCGTTTGCATCCCCTTCTCTCCAAGCTGGGGGAACCTCTCTCATTGGATATTGTCGCACCTTTCTCCTAACTGCGGAATCAGGCTCAAATAATCGCTGAGAAGGGAAATCACTTCTACACGCAAGTATCATCGCAACTGCTTTCTCAATTCCGGGACCCACTATCGTCCCTTTCGCAAATTCGGACTGTATATTTAGCAACTCTACAGGAACTGAACCCAAATCATTATCTGCCCATTCCTCACGGAGGAAAGTACACATTTCATCAAACACATATCTTTGCTTGGGTGCTTCCCACTGCAGGAAAACATCCATAACTGACTCTAAAGTATACCTCGAAACATTCGAAACCCATCTGCGAGCCAAGAGATCCAACACTGCCCGTTCTTCGGGACCAGGTAGCTGACTACGCATTTGTTTACGTGCAGAAACAGGGGTCATACTCAATGACCCAAAGAAAGGAGACAAAAGACCAGTAACAGTATCAGTCATTTGTTCTCGAGCAGAAGGAGAAGCTGTCATAAGGACAGGAGACAAAGTATTTTGAGGTGATAGAAGTGTAGGGTTAGTAGCAAGAGAAGTGGAAGGTACAGGAGAATAAGGCAAAGTAGTTCCAGACAAAACCGATAGCAAAGTCTGCGGCCCCAGAGGAGGCTGCGCCGTAGGAGGAAGAACCAGCTGAGGAGGAGCCGGTGGCTGAACAGCAACAAGAGGTTGTACAACTGGAGGTTGCGGAGGTGCCGTAGCACTCTGTGCATAAGGGGGTGGTAATTTCAACAAATGTGACAACAAAGGATCCTTCTCAGGGTCCTTCGTTGTATTCCCAAAAAGAGATGGCAAAACTGGATAACATTTATCAATAGCCATATTATGTTGCCTATCTGACACCTCAATTGCTTTATCTTCTTCGTTTTCTTTAAACTGCCTAGCAGCTTGCATTATTGATACATCCTTTTCTCTTTTATCTCTTTTAGCTTGTTTAATTTCTCGTTGTCTGGCTTCTTTACGCCAAAGGCGAAAGAAGTCAAACATTGCCGGCCGGGCTTTCTTCCTAAATAATTTAGTTTCCAAATTGTCTAAAATCTCTGTATCAAAGCTACCATGTTGGGGCCATTGTAAGACACCATCTTTTCTAGTGTAGTGGACCCATACTTCATTAAAAGTAATGGGGCCCACGCCGTATTTAGAATAGAGCTCATAAGTCGGAGTTCCAACTGGAGGTATCGGACATGAATCCTCCAATCTGGAATCCCTGTTACAACCACGACAGAATATCCTCCTAATTTTGCTAAGACTAGGCATCTTCGCTCACTAATCTAGCTTCAAACTTCAAGGGATTATCTACAACAATAGTCTCGCAAATATACAAGTCCCTCGGCTTTGGAAATTGCAATTTTCAAATCAAAACTAAGGACCAAACAAACTAAGAACCAAAAACTAAGGACTGGGAGCGACCCACTTATACTTTTTTTTTTTGAGGTTCAACACTGCTTTATTGCATGATATAGACCAAGGTACACAGCTGTTAGTGCCCACAACCCGGAGGCCGGCAGCGTAGTATACAAGTATAAACACAGCCCTGGAGTCGGCATCCCTGAGGCCCGACGGCGATGTACAAGCAAATAGAAGAAGAATGAGGCCAGTCGGCGTTGTAGGGTTTTTAGAGGGGGAGCTGCAGCAGAACAGTAGTTTTCATTTCAACCTGTATTGAGAGAACAATAGAACAAAAAATAAAAAAATAAAAAAACTTCCCAACATGGAAGAACCTAAGAGGCATTTCGATCGTCCTTGAAAGGTAAAAGAGGATATAATAACTGGCAAAGTTGTGAGGTAGTACTGGTAAGCAATGAAGTGTACAGTCTAATGTTAATAGTGCCATGGTGTGTTAGAGTCCCTAGTGGGTCCGGAGACTATGACCGGATCCCCGCGTCATATATAGCGTGTCGAGATGAAGGAAGTGTCAACAGGCATGTGAATTAATTACTCCAGTCCATACGCATTATAAGAGGCATGTTCTGTGCTAACGTCTATGACAATTGAGTGTCGCAGTCAGAAAGCAAGGCTGTTGATGAGTCGGATAGTATGGCCTCAGGAAGGAACATTATCCCCCTCAGGAGTATCTTCCGCAGCCGATCGTTGGAGCATGTAACATACCAGGGGGCCCCATATGTCTCTGGGTTTACAGGATGTAGGTAATAATTCAGCAAACGTGTTGTATTGGTCTTGACAATAAGTTAGGTCTGCTAGCCAGGTCTTGAATTTAGGCGCTCTGCCTCGGCCCCACAGACAGGCTACTTGGCGTTTAGCCAACAGCAACGCAATGTTGACAAACTTCCGGTAAGAGCTAGGGATCTGTTGCGTGTATCCAAGTATCTTCACCAAGGGGTCTACGGGCACCGTGGCGCCCGTCATATCTGTAAGGGCGTCCGCTACCTGCTGCCAATATTGCGCCACCTGCGGGCATTCCCACGCCAAATGTAGGATATCTGCATGACTGGCATGGCATCGTACGCACCGGTCGTCATCCGCCAATCCAAATCTGAATTTGCGCACCGGTGTGTAGTATATTCGTTGTAGGTATTTATAATGTATAATTTTGAATCTGCTGCTGGCAGACAGGCGAGAGGTGAGCGCGCTGCAATATTGCCATTGTTCATCAGTAATGTCTGCAGCCAATTCAGTCGCCCAGCGCGTCCGGGCAACGGAGTCTAACGTCTGCGACGCGTTCCTGAGCTGTCGGTAGAGGCCAGATACCAAGTGCTTCCCATCTCGAGAGTTCAGCAGAAAGTGGAGCGGGGGCAAAATCTCAGGTTCATCAGGAAATTTGGGGAGAATGTCCCGCATCCCTGCGCGTAGACGCACGTAATAAAAGAGATCTAGTGGGGTGTAGACATATGATCGGAAGAAAAGGTCCAACGTTTTAAATTCACCGTTGACAAATAGATCGCCCCAACAGGAGATACGTAGGGTAGTGCACAACACACGGAATCCCTGCTCCTGTAGCAACGTGAGCCCCGGATGATAGGTAAGTGGTAATTTCGGCGAATAAGGTAGCTGGCATGCTAAGCTCCTTGCAATTCGCCGCCACGCATCCATCGTGCATGAAACAGATGTAGTCGGCGTGGTTATGGATGATTCCGGGCAAAGGAGTAATCCTGACAGCGGGAGGGGTCGCACTATCCAGTCCTCCACCGCTATATGCGGCATGTAAGGAGTGGGAGCCATCCAGTGGTAGGCAAAGTGTGCTTGAGCGCACTGGTAGTATTTCTCGAAGTCCGGTATATCGAAACCTCCCTTGTCATAGGGCAAGGTCAGTGTGGCCCATTGAAGCCGTGATTGCTTGCCTCCCCAAAAAAGTCTGCGCAGTTCAGTCCTTAGCGTCTTAAAAAAGAAGGCGCCGGGGAAATAGGGAATGTTGATAAAGAGGTAGAGGAATCGGGGAAGGATGACCATTTTAATTAGGGACGCCCTGCCGGCCATAGACAGTGGCAGGGTGAGCCAGCAGTCTACAGTAGCAGTTAGGTTCGTGATAGCAACACCGTAATTGGCACGTAGCGTCTCCTCCCTGTCTCGGGAAATACGTATCCCCAGGTAGCGGAGATCCGTCCGGCACCATTCCAGTGGATAATCCAGAGGGAAATCGCTCACTGCCTCAGTAAGGGGAAAAAATTGGGACTTGGACCAGTTGATGTGTACTCCGGACATGTTCCCAAATACGATGAACTCTCTGAGCAAAGGATTGAGGTTTGTCTCAGGGTGCTCGACATATAGCGTGATGTCATCCGCATAGAGGGACACATCAATTTGTCGCTGTAGGCATTGGACCGCGCCGTCCCGATGGAGTTGACGTAAACGGCAGGCCAGTGGTTCCACAGCTATGGCAAATAATAAGGGCGAGAGCGGGCATCCCTGGCGTGTGCCTCTAGTAATGTCAATGGACTGCGATAGGTGGCCATTGATCAGCACTCGTGCCGTAGGTCGGGTGTAAAGTAGGCGTATCCAGGACATGAACAAGGGTGGGAACCCCATGCGCGTCAGGACAGTGAACAAATAGGGCCATTCAACTGAATCAATCGCTTTGGTCGCGTCAAGGAAGATTGCTGCGACAGGTGTGTCGGGATGTACGGTTCTTAGAAGGGAAAACAGGGTGCGGAGGTTGTGTGACGTGGAGCGGCCTGCAACGAATCCAGACTGATCAGGTAGGACAAGTCTGGTCATTAGCAGCGGTAGTCGAGTGGCCAGGACTTTAGCTAGTATCTTCACATCGCAGTTTAGGAGGGAAAGTGGGCGATATGAATTGCAGGAGCTGGGGTCCTTATCCGGCTTCAGCTGGGACGTGATGACGACCTCACGCATAGAGCAGGGCAGGACCCCTTCGTCGAGGGATTCTGTGTAAACCTCACGCAGAACGGGGGCCATGGTGTCAATGTATGCTTTATAAAATTCGGCAGGAATGCCATCTAGGCCAGGAGCTTTACCGTTCTGGAGAGACATGATGGCATCACGGATCTCATCGAGCTCGAAAGGCGCAGCCAGAAAGGCCCTATCCCCATCACTAAGCCAGCATAATGCCACATCCTTCAGGTAGTCAGTGTAAGATGGTGTGTTCCCCACAGTAGAGGTGTATAATGAAAGATAATGTGTCGTGAAGGTAGTGAGTATGTCGTCCGAGTTTCTGAGTGTAGTGCCATTTGTGTCTGTGAGTTCAAATATGACATTGCGATCACGTGTTGGTTGAGTAAGTGCAGCCACTCTCCCAGGTCTGTCTCCCTCACAGTATTTTCGGGCCTGCCAGTATTTGCCACGGAACTTAGTCTCTCTGGTAGCCTCCTCTTCAAATTTGGTCAATGTTTCCCTAAAGGTAGCATGTAATACCGGGTCGGGGTCATCCACCATGCGGCGTTCTAGTATACCCAGCTCATTCTCCAGTGTGCTAATAGTACGACGGATATCACGTAAGACCCCACTGCTCTTGGATATACAATAGTCCCTTATAGTGACTTTGAATGCCTCCCAAATATGTTCCACAGAGTCTACAGATCCTTTATTTCTGGGGAAAAAAGCAGCTATCTCCTCACCCAGTTCAGTCCGAAACAGCGTGTCCAACAGAATTTCGGGGCGGAGTCTCCAATGAGGACGTTGGTTATCCCACCCAGGAACATGAAAGGGAAGGACAACGGGGTTGTGGTCAGAGTACGTCCTAGGCAGGTGAGACACCCCTTCTAGCTCCGCGGCAACCCCCCTGGAAATCAGAAAAAAATCTAAACGGGCCCATGTCCCCGTGTGTGAGGTGAAATGTGTGCCCTCTCTCCCCACTGGGTGTACGTGCCTCCAAGCATCCAGAAGGTCCCCTTCAGCAATCACCCCCTCCAGCGCCTCGCGAGCTCTAGGTTTATAGGAGCACACCCCATCAGCTCTGTCCAAATGTGGCACAAGTGTCAGATTGAAATCACCTCCCCAAATGATGTGTCGGGATCCCGCAGTCAGAATTTTGCCCCACAGAGCGGTAAAAAAAGCAGGTGTGTCTATATTCGGTGCATAAACCACCACAAATGTGTAAGTGTCACGGCCCAGTCTGCCCCATAAGAGTGCATATCTTCCCTCCTTATCAGCAAGTTCTCCATATTTGTGAAATGGCACGGTCCGGGCCACAAGGATAGCTACCCCCCTCGCATATGTGGAGTAAGAAGAAAAAATACGGTTCCCAGCCCACTTACTGGCAAAGGTGGCCCCATCTCGTGGCGGTAAGTGAGTCTCCTGCAACATAACCACCTGAGCGTGGTGCCTATCTAGACAGGCAATAACATTTCGACATTTTCTAGCATCGTTCAACCCCCGGACATTCCAGGACAAGCAATGTAAATGTACATTAGCAGTAGGTAGAGACATTTTTCAGTTCAATGCAATAGTAGTAGTAACAACCAAAGCATAAAGCCGGGGTCTGCAGCGGCTCTCCGCTTCTGACTGTTCGTAAGGACCATGCATAACCTCGTACAATCCGCCTACAGCATTCAAGGAAGTAAAGCCTCAACAAAAAAAAACAGTCCAACCCCCCTCCCACCCCAGCATCCCAATCATGCCAGTAGCCAAGGAGTCCCACCCAACTGTTCCCACCCCTCCCTGTCACTCCTAACCCATGTAGTGACCAAACAATTAGTAACAGCTTAAGGGGGAGTACCCTGAGGGGGTAAAACATAGAGTGCGCACAGCCAACTCTCGTCTCCCAGCTCCAGTTCGTACCGCCCTTGGTGGAGCCTAGAGCGAAGAGAGTGGGCCTTGGCGTACATTACCACAGGTGTGCAGATGCCATGCGACGTCGGTGACCTTGTCCAGTGCAGGCGCCGCAGTCCATATGTTAAGTGAATGTCCAACAAAGTAGGGTAAACGGCCTACAGAACCCCCGGGGACAAACGTCATTCGTCCTGTTCTGGTGGCAGATCATCACAATCCAGCTCTTCTGCAGCATTCCGGTTCTCTTGTCGCTCCCTTCGGAGTGTTTTCAGGAAGTCTTCTACCTTTTGCGGGTTGGTGAAGAATCTTTGCCGTCCCTGAAGAGTGATGCGTAGTTTCGCCGGGTATAGGAGAGCATTGTCCACTTGGGCTTCACGCAGTTTTTTCTTCACGGGTAGGAATTTGCGGCGTTCCTCTTGTACCATCGCGTAAAGTCCGGGTAAATGGAGAAAGTGATTCCATTGTACTGCAAGTTACGTTGAGTTCGGGCTACTCTCAGTGCTGTATCGCGGTCACGATAATTTAGTAGTCTGGCAATAATAGGCCGAGGCGGCAGTCCTGGCTTGGGTACAGGCGCAAGGGAACGATGCGCTCGTTCCACGATGAACTGGGCAGAGAAAACACCTTCACCGATGGTCTCCTTAAGCAATTTCTCAATAAAAAGTTCCATCCTGCCCGTGTTGGTAGATTCCGGCACATTTGTGACGCGTATATTGTTGCGACGGCTACGAGCCTCTAAATCTTCATTCTTCGCCGCTATAATCCGGAGTAAATTATCCATTCGTGCTAGTTGTGTCGTATGCGATGCGGCAGTATCTTCAGCAGTAGATATTCGCTGTTCCGCAGTCGTGAGTCTCTCCTCATGATGATCCACCTTGTGGACCAAGGCGTCTAAACGAGCAGTGACCCCATCAACCTTTTTGACCACTGTCGTAAACCCCTGCCTCATTTCCTGAAATAGGGCTCGAAAATCCAGGTCCGTAGGGGGGGCGGAGCGGTCACCGGAGGCGTCCCACTGGGTCCAGGGCCATTAGGCACCGATTTTGCACCCTTTTTGGCGCCGTCAAAGCTCAGTTTCGCCTGACGTCCATCGTGGTGCCCCATGACTGTGAAGGGGGGCAGTCCGCAGATACCACTCGCCCTAGTGATCTGGCGACTCCCCGGAGGTCGCAAGCGGGCCGTCAGGCAGCGGGGGTCGCGGTCAGCCGCGGCAACCCTCGGTAAGGCAGCCGCCGGCAGGACCGCGCGTAGCAGTGTTTATCAGAAGTAGGGCGCGCGTCTGGCACTGCCCCCGTGAGCCCAAGGACGTCCGTGCTAATGGAGGAAGCGAGGGAATAGGGAGGCCTCGCGGTCCAGCTGACAGCGCAATATTCCTGAAATCGCGGTGCAGGCAGATCAATATCCAGGTCACAGCACACTCACTGGATAATCAGGTATTGTCTGATGGGGGTATCGTGTGATAAAGGTGCCAGCACAGAATTCTCTACACCCCACAATGCGTGGGGCCCATAGGAGCAATGGCGTCCTCCAGCGTGGTGTTCCCCTCTGCTCAGGGCCTTAGGTGTGTATGGCTCAGCCGCAGGCCGCTCCAGACGCGTAGCACTGTGCCAGCCCCAGCAGGACGGTGAGTTGGAGTCTTCCCCAGGCTGTCCTCGGCCTTCACATCTCTCCCCTTCCTGCCGGGTGAATCGCGGAGGTCTCACCGCCGGTCCGGGTGTAGAGGCTCTTTGTCAGCAGGGGGGTCGGCGCTAGTAGCGGACCGACTGCAGCACCCCTCCGATCCAAATTGCAGCGCGAGGCCTCCCCCGCGAGTTCAGGCGGGCGTCCGGCAGTGTGGCCTAGTCCCTCGCGGCCGACCGCGGCCTCGCGTAGGACGTCGCCCTCCGCGCTCCTCTCCCGGAAGTGTCACTGCAGGTCTCGGCAGTCACAGCGGTCGCCAGATCTTCGGCCCTGAGATCGGCAGCAGTCCTAAATTTTGAACGGAGGTAGAGGGAGATAGCCTGCAGGGAGCGACGGGCTTACTTGCCGGGTCTGCACCCTGTAACGTAGGATTAGCAGGAGGATTAATGACCAAGGCACGGGAGCTACTTGATCAAGCGGCCATTCCGCTCGTGCGCCCTCTAGCGCCCCCCAGCGACCCACTTATACTTAACTGGGGTATCAGTCACGCCACCAGAAGACCTGTCTATCGTCTCGCCGTACAAAGCATCACAAATGGGTCCAAGACAGGGCGACAGTCAGGGCAGCAGTCCTTCGTAGCCGCCAGGAAAGCGGGAAGCCTCGCAGCAAAGACCTTCAGTCCACGTTCGACATGCCGGGATCGATGAAGTGGTGGCCGTCCTCCAGAATTTCCTCACGAAGCTACTCACGATCTTCAGGCGTGGACCGGTATCGCTGAAGTCGCCCCACGTTGGAAGCGCCAACTGAAGAACCAGGTTTTAGAACCCAGCGGCGCCAGGGGCACGCCCAAAGTCTTCGGGTTCACCTGTCTTAGAATACAGAGACACGGGATACTTCTGAGTGGCGTCAAAGATCACATTTATTGGCTGCAGCCAGTAACAGAAGTCCTAGAAATCATCACGGTATGAGTTCTCAGGAGACTGCTCAACTTTACAAAGCAAGTCATTCCTTTTTATGCCAAACATTATGCTTCAGGCAAACATTCCTTGTTTACAGTTTAACCAATCACATGTTTCCACAATGAAAGTATTGCATGACGACAAACCCATTTTACAGTTGTCCGGCCCATAATCAATCATTGAACAAACCCAACATTCTTCTTTAGACAAGCCGGACAAACCCATAATAAAAAGGACCACAACCCATATCGTAAATAGACCATAAAGGAAGAAACAGAAACAGATAGGAGTAGGATAAAGCATGTTTGTGTGCAGTAAACTTTATGTCCTGTGCTCTGATCCTTAATCTTGATCAGCTAAAGGGCAGGAACTGGTTTAACAAGGTCAGCTTCAGGCAACAGGGTCAGTTCACTCAGGTCAAACAGGAGTCAGCACGAACTCGAGCTAAGGTGTACATGTCCTTAAAAGACTAGTTCAGCCACAGTCATCGGCCTATGTGAGGGCAACCACAAAATGGCTGCCATACACAAATTGGAACCCACGGGTTCAGAATTCACAGAACCTCAGACTTAACACATAAGAAGAATTATGGGTACACATAGGATGAACCCAGACAGGGACCCCACTAGGGACAAACCATGAACCCTATGCTGGAGATTCTCAGGCGTAGAACTAGGACCAGCAATAGAGACAGGGTCCCCATATGTGTTAAGCGGTAACAGGGTACAATAGCAATAGGCACCAGAAGATATTAAGTTGAAATAGGATAAGGAAGATCACACTCCGGAGATAATATAGAGTAAAGATAGTACGCCCATTGCTTCATGTTTTGAATTCAATATATAAGCATCACATGATGGGAGCCATCAGCAAATTGGAATCTATAAGGAGAAATAATAAAGAGAAGCCATAAGTTTATTTAAGGTGGCAGATTCATGCTGTCTGAGAGAGCACCGAATGACATGTTGGTGCATTAGATCTATCTAGTATTCTACTGCAATACGCATCAGTCTCCAATACAATAGGGTCCCCCTTTCTGGAAAAGCAAGGGACTACATTGCTTACAATATCACCAATCTCCACTGTTGGCAGTACACCTGAAAGATGGCCGCAAAAGAGAACATGTGTTAACATCGACGGAGGAGAATGTGAGATGATTTTCCCTTTCAATATCAAGGGATTTTTTTTAACAGGTTCGAGAGTGCATTACAGGGGTAGACAGACTGAGGGGCCACAATAGAGGAAAGCATATGAAGCCCCTATAGCGCGATGGTAATCTCAAAAAGTTTCTTCCACCCATTTCAATGTCAAATTATTTATTTTGTTTCAACTTGGCTGTCGAATCCCGATAGTAATGGTCTGTCCTTTTGATGAATTTGGGAAATGTAATGAATGCATTTGATTACTAAATTGCACAGTATGCATTTTCAGATTGCTGCGATGTTTACCAGATTAAATAATGGGCCAGCTAATTCCTTTTTTAATGTTACGAAAAATGTGCTGATGACCAATAGAATGGCAATTTATAAGGGGATCGTTCACTTTTATAAACTGACACCGACGAAGGCCAGGAGGCCGTAACACATCTGTCAGTCTATTTTCACTATAGGTTACTTGTAAAATAAAATAACTGAGAAATCAACTTGCTTGGAGTGCTCGGCGCCTCTTTCTTTCGTGGTACTTTGCATCCAACTGGAGTTCGCCCTCGCGTGTCGAGGCACCTGCTGCGAGGAGAGCGGCGGCTATTCAACAGAACCTGCACAGGGTAGAGATGAGCAAACAGCTGGAAGAGAAACAGAGTCCCTTAGGCCAAACCATCTTAGAGATATGCCTTGTAGTAGTTTGGAGAAAATGCATAAGATAAAAACAACAATTGATCACATGGGCTCCACAAAAATCCGATGTAGTATGGTCCACGCTTGCTTTGTCAACACCAGGAGCATTATTCTCTCCAGAGTGCTTAAGGCTATGGGTGTGCTCTAGAGAATGTCTAAGAAATGATGACATACATATTTAACAAACAGTGAAGATAGCTAGAGAGGCACACCTGTCCCAGCTTTGCTTCTTCCCCACTCCTAATCAGTCATTATTAGGCAAAACCTTTTTCTTTTGCTGACAGCATGGAAGCTCCATGATGAATAAAGGTTGGAAGCCAGGCATGGTCGACCAAGCACTAGCTGGCCATGTGCTATGTGGCATTGGACTGCCTTTGCTCTCCTATGGCCCAACTCAATGGCAGCAACTTCACTTACAGAACACATTTTGGAAAATTCCTCGCAGGTTCTATATAAACAGTACCCTCTGTCCACTTCTCTTAAAAAAATAGCTTCCAAAAAAAGCAAGAGAATAGACACAAAGCGAGCTCTCTTCTTTCAGCTCCCACAAAAAGAAAATAGACAAGCAAAAACACTGTGAGGTGAGGGATGCAGAACCGTCCTCAAAGGCAGCGCAATGTTCTTAGCTGCCCTAGATAAGTTTGTATAGGAGTATGAGAAGCTTTGCTAAGAGAAATATGATCCAGCCGTATAATCCTTCTGCATTATCATTTGCATATCAAGCTAAACATCCTAACCACAACTCCCCCTGGTTAGAGAAGGCTTACAATCGAGTTTGCAAAAATGTCCATTCCAATCCACATTGTTTTTCCTTACCTTCCTGTTCCATGGTAATCACAGGATCGATATTTAGGCAGGCCCATCGCATTTAGGGCATTACACTGAAACAAAGGTAGCTGGTTCTGTGAGTCAGAAATGTCATTTTGCACCTTACAAAATAATATTTTTGTTGCACTTCGAAGTTTGGAATTGGGCCCTAAGTGTCTCTCTGTTGGCAGGCATCAGGAAAGTCTGGAAAACCTTATGAAGTTTTGGCAACTGATTGCAAGTGATTCTCTAAATTCATGTGAGGATATATTTTATGCATATTATTAATTTTTTCCAGATAACAACCAGCACTTTAGTTTTGGATAGTTTGTGTATACCGCTATCGCTCACATTTGTGTTGTGTTTGTCCTTTGGATGACAACTTTTTTTTCTTAGCATTCCGTTAATTTTATGTGGGGCCATACTGGAGGGGCTTTTTGCACTGGTGTTCAGGAAAAAAACTGGACACCATTTCTGATATGTGCATAATAAGGAATGGAGCAAATTTGCATTAGGACAAATTTAGAGCTAGGGTACTCCGCTACTGGTACAAAGTTTATACAGTAAAAAGTTTAAAATGTATATATTTTCATCAGTGTTCAAATGTTTAAGAAGGCAGGACTAGATTCACATAAAAATCCCTCTATTCCATTCTTAATGGAAAAATGGCAACTATGGTGAGAAATCAATGAATTCTAGTTTTAAGTTATTTATGAACTTGATTGTTTTTTTAAACTTCAGTCACATATTAAACGTTTTTATTAGCAAATTGTGCATCACTTAACATTTCACAATTGCCCTCCTCAGATTTTTGCCCTGGTGCAAATATATATCTGCAATATAGTCTGAATTTTGCATTCTTCACAATTAAGGTAGCAAAAGCAGTACAAATAAATGTGCCATATTTTTTTCCAACGTTGCCAAATATTTTAAATATGGCTCTTACTGGTCTAGTTGATCCCTTTCAATCTTCATTAATTTGAAATAATAATTTCTAAATCAGAGGACTACCTTTAAATGTAATTATACTAAAAAGGGATATATCTAAGTGAAAATGAATGGCATAAGCAACAAAAAATAGTTTTTGATTTTCATATCTGCTTTGTCCCTGTCATTTCCGTAATTTAGGTTGTTCATAGTAGTGACATAAGTCAAAGATGACAAAGGTAATCGCCCTGTTCATATTATGATGAAATACATCAACATTTCGTGTCCACTTCTTGAAGCCATACCTGTGCTACATCAAAATAAAAAATAAAATAAGTTAAGAACAAAACAAATTAAGCACAAGAGACTTTTTAAAAACTGGTAGTGTAGAAAGTTTGAAAGATGCAATTATTTTATATAGAATTCATTGACACTACCTTCCATTCTCACCACCCCAACGTTACTTCACAAACAAATAGGGCCACGGCATGGCACACTCTAGAATAGAACATCAATGTCAATGCGTGAATGCTTACGACTAGATGTCAGACTTTTCTAGATGCTATATCCATCTTTTATATCTGGTTTAGAAACAGCTAAAGCAATTTTACCAGCCATGTGGAAATAAAAATAAATAACGTTTACAAGCGTCGAGGGTAATTGAGCAAGCACCCTTCATTAATTGATCAGTTCAATTGCCACTCACCTTTAATTTCTACCAACTACAGCATGCAGCATGGACAATGGGACAACCAACTTCAGACATTATTTCTCTTGGACTGTGAGCGACAGCAGTTTTCTAATCACATGTGCACATCTGCCTAAAAAGTATTGAACTTAACTGCCTGGACTAGGAGGCTAGTACTTTATTCTGGCAATGTTTTTTTTGTGCTTATTTATGCTTTTTATTTTAAATCTTTGTAATACTTGTTTGTTGTGCCTGTGTCTTCCAGTTACACTAACCTGAAGCACATAGTATCTTTTCTTTGAGCTAGAAAGAATTATATTTTCCTATTGTGTTCATTAAGGCCTATTACTTTCACCAATGCTTGTTTTATTTCAGAGCAGAACTCGTCCAAACATCAGCGAGGGAGTAGCTTGGTTATGCTCCATTCATTTCACCAAGTCTGAGAACACGAAAACATTTCAACATCCAAACTTTATCTCCAGGAATGTACAGAGGTTCTTCAATGGATTCATAAAGCAGCTATAAATAATTGAATCTTTCAGCATATTTTATTAGAAAATAGACCACAAACAAATTGAGTTTGTCAAGGGATCCTGTTTTTCTCCATGAAAGGCCAGGATTAAAATGCATCGAATCATGCAAAATAGAAGGCGGCTGCTGTGCTAAATGCAGGCAGCAAAGCGCGTACTGCAGCCTAATTCTGCACTCAGTGTCCTATTCAATACTGCCCAGGACTTGTGTGCAGGGGCCGACATTTCTACCGCACTGCAATGGTTACACATTTAGGGTACATCTTTAACAGGAACTTTGTGGAATTATTGGGGACAAATGAATGGCATATTGAAAGAGGAAAGAAATTACACTCACAATAAAACATGTTTCTCACAAAGTACATCCACAATAAAACCAAAGGGAACCCCCCTTCACCCCCCTTTTATCTCAACCCATTTATTTTGCATTCAGGGGGAGTAATGTGCACATTAACATGGAAAAGCTACTCCAATTTAGTTATCTCCATGAGGTCAAATGTAAGAACAATGTGTGACAGCAATGCATCACTATTTTCCTGTTGGAGCAATGTGCCCTAGTACGCCTAAAGCATGACATTGCTGTAAATACGGAAGTGCTGGTAAACATTATCTCATACCTGTTTGCTCGCCCATTAACAGTGTTGCACCAGTGCTGAGAAATGCGGGTACTGTCCCTTTATAATTCAAGAAGTGCAGGTACGCAGTACCTGACAGTACCTACCCATTTAAAGCACTGATGAACCTTAAACATTAATAAATGTTCTCAGGAGACCAAATTCATAAACACAGAGAGGCACACACAGGGGACTCAAGAAAATAAAAGATAATTTGATATACAAACTAGCTGCTGGAAAAGGTGGCTAGCAACAGTATGCATAAATCGCACAGGAAAGAAACAACCCCTAAAATAGAACATAATCTTTCTGCAAATTTCGTATTAGGTTTGCAAATGGCAATTGTATGTTTTTCCAGGGCTTCATTTAATTAGGTGTTCAAGTTCTGAAATGATGTTCTCCAAGTCAAAAGGTAGAGGCATGCTGGCATCATCTTCCCTCCAATAAGGATGGCACACAGGCTTCTGGTCGGCTGGTAAATTTCTGGCTATTTGAGACCGGCACCTGAAAAGAATGAAATCAAAAATGACTTGAGATAAATTGTCTTCCTTGCATACATACACTGCTTTTGATGCGACCCAAATTTAGGTACACAACCACTGTATTGCACAAAATGCTCGGTGGGAGTAGAGTTGCTGTAGAATGGAAATATGTTGGAATGCCAAAGGGAGTCTCCAATTATAAATAAAAATAAGAAAGTGTGTATAAACTAGAAGTAGCTCCTGTGAGTAGGAGCTATTTTGTGCGCTTTTTTGTGCACTGTAATTCAGTAGCCATTTTGTGATTAGGTATTTAGCGTGCAAACCCTCCACTAAGCAAACATATTCACAAAAAATAGACAAACTGTGCATATTCCACAGACTGTCAGGTGCTTAGGCTGTGTTTTTCATGCCAACCTCTGTGCTGTGGGGAGACGGGCGGGGAGGGATTTCCTAGAAAGTCAATCATAAATAAAATTCAGTTACTGAAGCTTTTATGGTGAATTATTTTTTCATTATCTTCAGGGGTACTTAAGGCATGTGATTAAGCCATTATCAGATTTAAATGTTTGTGGGATTTCAACATATTACTATATTATTGAGAGAGGTTCAACTGAATTTGCTGAATTAGGGTCCAGGGATAGATTAAACAATATTACAGGAGCAGAATTGCCTTTCTAGCTTCCAGAGATTTACATGAATATCTCCCTGTGTAGCAGAAAGACACAATCAATAGAGACGTTTTAAAGGAGCATGCAAATAAAGATTAATAACTGCTACCTTTCCTAAATGGCGCATTACAACAAAATAAAAGAGGGTGGTGGCTTTGATTAAATAAAATAATGTCAAAATGATGTTTCTTTTATTAAATGGATTTCTTATCCAAACCAATAAAGTTTAATTATTCTAGAGCTAGAAATAATACATTAACATAGAAGCAGTAACGCGCTACAGAAAAGACAGCAAGGCTACTTAGCAGTCTAACAGGGAAGCATTAAAGCACCTAGTAAATGGAAGTGAAACAAGCAGGCTTCTTTCCAGGCATGGCAAAATAGCCTTATGACTGTGGTATTTTCTATTATTTTTTAATTAATGCATGTTGCAGATAATTGCAGATAATTATTACCCTATTGGCTCCTATCATTAGTGGGGCTGCCAGGTGAAGTAATGTCCTTAGCAACACCTTTTGCAATTGTGGTTTTCTATGCAACTGCTTTGTTGAACTCAGTGTTAATTCAATTCAGTTGAGCCAAATGGACTAAAGTATGGGATAGAATCGTTCCTAAAAACAAAGTCCATGACTACCTTTGTACCCCATACGACATGAAGTAATGTTTTAACCTTACATACAGAACGGAAGTCAGTTCGCCTTATTGGGACCTCAAAGCGATAAGATATAATTAGGGATCCCGTTTTTTTTTTTTTTTTTTTTTAACATTTCTGTCTGGTTTTATCCATATTTCTTTTTTGTCCATCTTATTGGTATTAATCCATATTTATTTTGAGAATAAATGGAGTCATAAAATGGTATGCTTCCGCATTTTTTTTACTGATTAACTTGAACTCATACCTTGATGCCTGTCGCGTTTTAGCAAATTAAGCAGCCAATTATAGCGAACAGTACAGCCAATGGAAATATTAGAATTATATACAAATATATGTTAAGCTATGTCTGTATTTAAGGAATCCCGTCCTATTTGTTACCTCCCTATGCTGTCTACCTGCTCAACTGTTGACCTAGAAATCATGAAGAACAGCATGGAGAGTTACTTATAAGAAGCACAATTTACTGTATTTTTGTGATTTTAATAATAAATACAGACCGGAAACACATCATCGTCTGTCTGCATTTATCTTTAAAAATCAGTAAAAACTGAAAACTGGGAGCCTTAGATATAATCTTTCCACTTCTTACATATTCAGCTGAGGTTTGTTGAATGGTAGGTTATCACAAGGCTTCCAACTGCGCTTGCAACAAAAAGGTTTCTAACTGCGCTTGCATCTAAAATACAATTGTGCAATCATCCAACACAACACACAGACAGAACACCATACATAGATTCAATACAACATAGATATGCCGGATTGTTGGACATGCAGACATGATACACCACACAAACATCCACAGAGAGAACCATTTTAACAATTTAAGGAATACATTTGAAAAGGGTAAAACCCTCTGGCCACACCTCCTGACACAATAGTAATGCAGCAACACCTTATTGAATAGAAAACACACTAGCATTGAAATAGAAAACATCACCAGCATTGAAATAGAAAACATCACCTAACCATATTATTACAAGATGGCCCAAACAATAGTCTGCACTGGAAACTACAAGATCACAAGAATGATCACCCAGATAAAGGTACAGGACATAGTAATTGCAAATTAGGGTTATACAAAGGCAACATGACATAAAACAATAAATTAAAACATCTCAGCATGAAGATCGACAAACCAATTAATCAATCAAAAACTTTATTTTGGTTGTCTGACCATAAAAGTGCAGTGTGTATTAAAAACCAGTACATACAAATTACAAAAAAGGTGTAAAATCAATAATTGGATAATGCTCAGCCATTATACGAAGTTTTAATTGATTTTGATATCGGGCAAAATGTAAGAAATTTCTAACAAAAGGGATCTACTATCAGCTTCCATGTTGGTGTAGCCCAAAATATTGCTCTATTACCCAACTGTTACCAAATACTATCCATATCAAAAGGCAAGACCTGCTGGCTTATCATATGTTTGTTTTGCTGTTTTTAATGCAGACTCTGTCCCATTAAGGGACTGAGGGCCAGATTTAGCTTGTGGCGGCCGTGTCACTCTGTCACAACGGTGACGGATATCCCGTCTGCCTAAATATAAATCCCATTATATCCTATGATATTTATATTTCAGCAGATGCCACAATCTAAATCAGGCCCAGAGTCTGTATTAATGACATTTTGCAAAAGAAGGGATAGAGGTCTGCTGTCCACTGCAGACATACATTCCGCCATCCACAAGGAATTACAGAGGAATGCTACAAATTCTTGGGCATAGTCATTTTGGGCTGAGCGAATTTGCACATATGGAGCAGTGCAATAATGTTTCAGTCACATCACAGATTCTGTGCAAAAACAGGGTCTGTCATTTGACTCAGTTCTTCATATCCCAGCCCCATTAATTTTCCTCACTTAGTCAAATTATGCAATCCTGGGAAAAACACTTAATTTCTCTATATCCTAGGTATCGGTCATCTGTCTTGGTCACTAGGTGTCTGATATTTGTATTTGTCAAACATAGAAGAATAACGTTTTTCAAAAACCATTACAAAACAAGCACTGTCAAAGCCAATAGGTCTGCTTTGGCAGCCTTCTGCCAGCCTTTTGGCTTTGTCAATGCTCGTTTTGTAATGGTTTTTGAAAAACGTTATTCTTTGGGAAGCAAATAGGCCCTGATCAATAAAGCAAAAATAAAATGGCTCATAAAGCCATTGAGATAACTGACACTAAAGAAAACTACTAAGTGTGTGGATGTTCTCCCTGTGGAAGAGCAGAATATTACCATTTACAATGAAGTTAGCCAATAGCTGATGTGTATTGATCCACTGCCATATGCTGATTCCTGTTTTGACCAAAAGAAAAATGCAAGTGTCACAATACCACACAAATGGATGAAGAGAGTTGGCTGAAAGCCTTTAAGTGTATCATGCGCATACATTTAGTAAAATCAACGGGTCTTGTCTTACACAAGACCTAAAACCTTACTAGACAAGGCTAGATACTGGTTGGTCAATTCTCAGTGGTAACAGTTGATATGAGCGCTCAGCACAGTATAGGTACAAGTAAAATCTAGAATCAAAATAATATCGGTGCTCAAAGAATGCGGGGGCTGGTTACCACAACCCCAAAGATAACCACAAGGGTATAAACTAGGAATTGTCCATCTGAGCACTCATTCAGTATCACAAAAAAGTCTTTACGGTTTTCACCAGTCCATTTAATGTCCAGATTCTTCAGTTATTTCATAAATCATCAATCCAAGTTGTATTCCAAATCATACATCCAAGATATGAAACGATGCAGCCAACACGTGTTTCGTCTGGTCAGTAGGACCATTGAGTTCCTCAGGGCTGCAACCCAAAATATCCACAATAAGTAACATTCTCTATGTACATCAGTTACATTATCACCAAAGAATATCCTATTCTCTAATAGATTCCCTAGAGAGATAGAGAGAAATACAACCACAAACCATAAGATACTTAAATTGTGTATTGAAAGGGAGGACATGTAAGCCAAAGTCGTGTTCTTATCAGTAATAGAGTAAAATTAACTTAAGTAAGTAGCATTATAATGTAATCTCAATATCCTAAATAAGGGTTCCTGGTGATGCCACAGGTGCTAGGTCCACGCCCAATGAGACTAATTGTTACAAATAATAGAACCTCGCCCTAACTAAGTACACCCACATGTCAATCCATATTTCATCTAAAGCCATCATTTTGAGGACTCTCACCTCCATATTCAAGTATCCTTCACCGTATTCCAAAGTGTGTTTCAGTATCTAATCACGTCTTATCCTGCAAATGTACCAAAAGTATGTATGTTCTATAGTACTCTCGCATAACTCAATTTTACGTTAATATGCTGAGTCGATTATAGTTACGTTGGTCTCTTTAAGACCACATCATATTACAGCTACTTCGATTCTTACCTCCTAGTCTCGATTAAGTGTACTTCTTGTATTCCAATTATATTTCTAATCTTCACACGTGTACGTGTCTGTAAGTAAAATGAGCCATAATAAGATACATATTCTTGTGTCCTTGGTATCGTAAAAAAAGCCACCCTTGTCTTGGGCTTACCGTTTTTGTCTGTTCTCTCGCTAATCTGGTGGCGTTCTGCGCCAGCGCCATCTTGTAATGGCATTTTATACTGCATTGCGCGTCTCGTCCTATTTCCCTGTTTACACTTGTTCTGACTCTTGTCACTGCCCGTATCATTCATAATCGTATTTGTTATACAGTACCATTAGATACGATTCAGAGTGAACCACCGTAGCTGTCACATATTGATAGTTCCGTGAGTCAAATTGTAAAAAATCAGCTCCGCGCTCGTAATTTTCAAATTATACTCCTACTGTCTTAAAATACATGCCATCCTCACCGTAGTACACCTTATTCTTTAATTGTGGCATATAAGTTGTTATGGTATAAATATTCAGTTACACACCTGGTATACGATTTTACTCCGATGTCATAAACAGGCGCCATCTTAGGTCAGGCACCATCCGTCACCTGCTATATTAATTCTCGTTCTAAATGTATATCGCAAAGAACCTATCCTTTTCTGATTTTCCCATAGTGATTACGTTAGTTGACATTGTGCGTGTATCCCAGGCATCCACAGCATCCTCAGTCCCCCATGTCTAATATAGTTATTGTGCAAGTATTTTGCACAATTAAGCAAAAAGGCTCGTAGAGGTGTTTGGGGTAGTAACCGGTAAAAGCTCTGTACATCGTCGTATTTTCATGACATATAGTAGAGTTTTACAATTGATTAAATGTAAATCATTTCTTAATACGAGCTATTCTTATAGTGAGACAAGATAGTTAAGTTATTGCTACATCATTATGTCCATGACTCAGATGATTGCGGCAAATGTTATAGGTGGGAAATCTGGTACTCATATATCAATATTATCAAAGGTACATACGATTTGATAAAAAGTTATTTTTCAGTCCTCTCTGACATATGCACATACCTATTGTCCCAAATAAAACTCAAATTCGTGATCCACATTGAGCCCGCATTCCACTGCTTTCAATTTAATAAGCCATAAGACCTCCCTTCTTCTCAGTGTCAGAAGTCTATTACCCCCCCGGGGATCAGGCTTAATGTGATCAATACCATGATATGAAAAGTTGTGTTGATCTCGATTGTCATGATTCTGTACTATGTGTGATGCGATCGGATAACGTGTGTCTCCGTTCTTTAGGGCTCTGAAGTGCTCCGCCATTCGATCTCTCAGTCTCCTGATCGTGCTCCCCACATATATCTTCCCGCAAGTACAAGAAATAACATAAACCACGAATGTGGTATCACAGTTAATGAACATGCCAATCGTATAATCACCTGAATCATTATAGTTAAAGTTCTGAACTTTCTTTTTTGCCCATCTACAAGAAGCACATCTCCCACATTTGTAAAAACCTTTAAAACTGTTTAGCCAATCAGTTTTGTTGGTTTTGTCAGGGTAACTTGGACTTAACATATTCCTCAGAGTATTTCCCCTCTTAAAGGTCAGGCTTGGTCTTTCATAAATATATGGTCTCAGGTCCTGGTCCATAAATAAAAGGTGCCAATGTTTATTAAGAATAGAAAATAGTTTGGAGCTACCTAGACCATAGTTAGTTATTAGTCTGACCTTCTGATCTTTAGTTCTTGATTCTTTGTTTTGTCTGATAAGTGTCGATCTCCTTTTAACCTTCTTTACTCTGGATACAGCAGTCTTGACTACATCCTGTTTGTACCCACGATTCAAAAACCTAGCTGTCATATCTGTTAAGTTTCTCTCAAAGTCTAAATCAAGGGCACAGTTGCGTCGAGCCCTGACAAGTTCGCCATAAGGTATGGCATTCTTCTGGCTGCTGGGATGGCAACTCTCAGCATGCAGAATTGCATTGCAGCTGGTAGGCTTCCTGTACATCCTGCTCTTTATCTTCTCTCCTTCTATAAATAGCTCTACATCCAAAAAAGTAATACTTCGTCTGTCATGAGTCGTGGTAAATCTCAAATTGTAAGCATTGTCGTTCAAATAATCAAAGAAACCCTTCAGTCTCTCCACTGAACCCGTCCAGATTAACAGGCAGTCGTCTATAAATCGACCCCAATAGTGGATATACTGTATCCACTGACTCCCATCTTGGCCCCAGATTCGCTCCGCCTCGAACCAACCCATAAATAGGTTGGCGAAAGACGGAGCAAATCTTGAGCCCATAGCTGTACCAAGGCGCTGCCTGAACCAGTGACCATCAAATAGAAAAACATTGTTTTTCAGTACCAACTCAGTCATTCGCAAAATCATTTGAGTATGATCGTAAAATTCAGCTGCTCTTTGGCTAAGGAAATGATCCAAAGCACGTAAACCAAGAGAGTGGTCAATAATAGTATACAAAGATACCACGTCTAGAGTCACTAGTATCATACCATCCTCCCATACAATGTCTTCCAATAAATTTAACACATGCTTTGTATCCTCAATAAAGGAGGGTAGGTTATAAACATATTGTCTGAGAAAACAGTCAATGAACTCAGAGAGATGTTCCGTAGGCCCACCTATGCCGGAAACAATAGGCCGGCCCGGCGGTTTGTCCCGGCATTTGTGGACCTTGGGAAGAGTATACAAACACGGTGATCTTGGTGTATGCAAAGTTAAATATAAATATTCATCATGATCAAGAAGTGATTGTTCATACCACGTTTTGATTTCATTATTGATCATAGCAGTCAAATCATTCATTGGATTCGAGACTAACCTCTCATAGAATTCTGTATCATTGAGTTGAGAGTAGACCTCATCATTATAATCCTTTGTATTTAAAACCACTACGTTACCTCCTTTGTCTGCACTACGTATGGTTATAGACTTGTTATTGATGAGTTCTTTCAAAGCCTCCCTTTCCCCATAAGTTAGATTATCCTGTCGTCTCCCAATATTTGTAACTCGAGATGTATCCATTTCTTTATTTATATCTGCACTGACCATCTTGAAGAACACATCAATGGTATTGCCAGGTATAAGTTGGGGTGTCCACTTGGATTTCATTCTGAGTCCACTACTCTCACTCTGAAATCTCTCAATCTCTAGATCTTCTAATAATCTTAGCATAGTAATAGGATCATCCTCTTTTTCAGTTAGTGATAAAAGAAGTTGCGTGTCTCTCAACTCTTGAATTGATACATCACTCAGTACTTTATTTGCTTGTTGTCTCTCTTTGCCTGGCATATTTGCAAAAAATTTTTTCAACTTCAAATTTCTAACAAATTTATAGAGATCTATTTTGGTCATACACCAATCATGTTTAGTTACTGGACAAAAGTTTAAACCTTTCTTGAGTACGGAAATCATATCAACAGACAATACACAAGCAGATAAATTGATCACCTCAATATCACATGCGCTGGATTCATCCCTGTTCATCATTGTTTCCAAGACCTGAGGCTCCTTTTTCTTGCATCTGGATCTACTACCCCTGCTCCCTCTCCTTGTCTTCTTGTATTTAAATCGCGATTCCTCATCTCTGAGTCCCGATTGCCCCTCCTCAATCTCTGTACTTCCTCTAAAAAATGATTCTCATTAACCGGGACCACCTCAGGAGTATCCTCATTTTCACTACTAGATATTAGTGAAGAAGCATCAGTGTCACTGACCAGCGGAGTACTGCCACTAGTTTTGGTAGAGGAACTCTTTTTAACTAAGTAGTCAAACCTCTTGGCAAAAGTATATACTCTGCCTGTACGATAATCTCTTTCGTCACGTTTCAATTTGTGTGCCTTCCTACTCTTGATTTCTAATTGAAGATCATTCAATTTTTCGTCAAGAATTGTATAATTTTTAACTGTAAGTTCAGGTAGATTCATCTCTTTAATCTCATCTTCTATTTTGTTAATTTCGATAAGTAATTTAGTTATCTTCCTCTCAGCATTTTCAATTAAGATCTGTATTAAATTGCGCGAGCTATTGTTTAGTTCCTTCTCCCAAGTAATGTACAGGTCAGGTTCTAAATCCTCGTATGTCGGTATTATCTGTGAACGTAAACCTCGTGGTACTCTATTCAATACCAAGTACTGTTTGAGAGTGGCAGCATCCCACCACTTATTTAGTTCTGTACGTTTAAGTAATTCCAATCTTGCGAATTTGGCTCTAAGCCCCTCTTTCTTTGTATCTTTCGGAGGACCAACCGCTCTCCCTATGGTTCCCCCAGCATTTAAATTGCTAAAGAGTAATTCAGCCTCCTTGTCTCTATTCATAGTTGGTACCTGGCGGCTGCTCACTTAACTATAAATTGCACAATTCTCAGTGGTAACAGTTGATATGAGCGCTCAGCACAGTATAGGTACAAGTAAAATCTAGAATCAAAATAATATCGGTGCTCAAAGAATGCGGGGGCTGGTTACCACAACCCCAAAGATAACCACAAGGGTATAAACTAGGAATTGTCCATCTGAGCACTCATTCAGTATCACAAAAAAGTCTTTACGGTTTTCACCAGTCTTATTATGGCTCATTTTACTTACAGACACGTACACGTGTGAAGATTAGAAATATAATTGGAATACAAGAAGTACACTTAATCGAGACTAGGAGGTAAGAATCGAAGTAGCTGTAATATGATGTGGTCTTAAAGAGACCAACGTAACTATAATCGACTCAGCATATTAACGTAAAATTGAGTTATGCGAGAGTACTATAGAACATACATACTTTTGGTACATTTGCAGGATAAGACGTGATTAGATACTGAAACACACTTTGGAATACGGTGAAGGATACTTGAATATGGAGGTGAGAGTCCTCAAAATGATGGCTTTAGATGAAATATGGATTGACATGTGGGTGTACTTAGTTAGGGCGAGGTTCTATTATTTGTAACAATTAGTCTCATTGGGCGTGGACCTAGCACCTGTGGCATCACCAGGAACCCTTATTTAGGATATTGAGATTACATTATAATGCTACTTACTTAAGTTAATTTTACTCTATTACTGATAAGAACACGACTTTGGCTTACATGTCCTCCCTTTCAATACACAATTTAAGTATCTTATGGTTTGTGGTTGTATTTCTCTCTATCTCTCTAGGGAATCTATTAGAGAATAGGATATTCTTTGGTGATAATGTAACTGATGTACATAGAGAATGTTACTTATTGTGGATATTTTGGGTTGCAGCCCTGAGGAAGTCAATGGTCCTACTGACCAGACGAAACACGTGTTGGCTGCATCGTTTCATATCTTGGATGTATGATTTGGAATACAACTTGGATTGATGATTTATGAAATAACTGAAGAATCTGGACATTAAATGGACTGGTGAAAACCGTAAAGACTTTTTTGTGATACTGAATGAGTGCTCAGATGGACAATTCCTAGATACTGGTTGGTGTCTGAAGTACCAAATGTCTTTTATGTTCCTTTTCTAAAGATATTCCAAAGAGGCAAAATGCATATTTGACTGACCAGGTCAAGAATGGCGGGGTGGTGCTGGGAACCCCAGAAAGATGAGTGGTTCTATCCTTCAACCACTAATAAAATTAGGGTGTATTTAGTAAGATATTGCAGAGCCCTCCTGAATTGTCCCATGTGATGTAAGTCGCTATGGTTGACTAAAATTGCCACCTTAGATCTTTATGTGATCAGACTGCCCTATGATTGGTGATGCCAATTATGTCAGAGATACAAAATCTCAGAAAATCTGCCAGGAATTATATTATAGAATCATTTGCTGTAAGTATCCGAAAGATGATCAGCCCATCAATAGCTATGGAGTCAAACTGATGCGAGATCCTGCTTTGTGATGTTGTCGATGCCTTCTTGGATGGTGGTAAAGTGCCCCTAAGTTTAAGCAAATGCTTGTGACATTGTGGCTCAAGGAAACTGGTGATCCAGGGGCTCAGTGTTATCACTTAAGGCTTCTGATCCTTAACCACTTGGATGCTAAGGCATGTTCCATGATTTACACTAAATTTCCATTGAAATCAATGGAAACTCCATGACGAGCTGGGCTCGTCATGAGCGTCGAAGGGGTTAATGAATTGGGCTAAATCTACGAAACATTGAGTTACTCCTTTAAAGATCCTCTGGTGGCCTGAGTACATTTACAGCATCTGCCACACATCCAAAATAGGCCAAAGCTTAACAATCCTCCTAGCCGATGTCACTGTGACCAACACGATACAGAAAAGGGGGTGGTGATGAACAGAGTGTCTGAATTAAGCAGACCACTCTTACCCAGTCCAAAGATCAGGGCTTGATCCATCACCGTTATTTATCTCACTGCCCCATCCCAGCTCAGAACCTGGCTATATGCAAATTAGTCTGTCCCTGGCCCAGTGCATCATGGGAACAGGGCAGACCAAACTACAAAGCCAATTCTTCACCAGAAAGGAGACAAGCTACCGGGGACCGGTTTCTGGCATTTCAGCCTCTTCGGCCCGGCTTGCTTGAATCCTGATGGAGCAGTGAGAAAGGGACTCATGTCTGAGTATACCCTGCCACACCTATAGTGGCCAAAAACGATACAGAAAAGGGGGTGGTGATGAACAGAGTGTCTGAATTAAGCAGACCACTCTTACCCAGTCCAAAGATCAGGGCTTGATCCATCACCGTTATTTATCTCACTGCCCCATCCCAGCTCAGAACCTGGCTATATGCAAATTAGTCTGTCCCTGGCCCAGTGCATCATGGGAACAGGGCAGACCAAACTACAAAGCCATTTCTTCACCAGAAAGGAGACAAGCTACCGGGGACCGGTTTCTGGCATTTCAGCCTCTTCGGCCCGGCTTGCTTGAATCCTGATGGAGCAGTGAGAAAGGGACTCATGTCTGAGTATACCCTGCCACACCTATAGTGGCCAAAAACGATACAGAAAAGGGGGTGGTGATGAACAGAGTGTCTGAATTAAGCAGACCACTCTTACCCAGTCCAAAGATCAGGGCTTGATCCATCACCGTTATTTATCTCACTGCCCCATCCCAGCTCAGAACCTGGCTATATGCAAATTAGTCTGTCCCTGGCCCAGTGCATCATGGGAACAGGGCAGACCAAACTACAAAGCCAATTCTTCACCAGAAAGGAGACAAGCTACCGGGGACCGGTTTCTGGCATTTCAGCCTCTTCGGCCCGGCTTGCTTGAATCCTGATGGAGCAGTGAGAAAGGGACTCATGTCTGAGTATACCCTGCCACACCTATAGTGGCCAAAAACGATACAGAAAAGGGGGTGGTGATGAACAGAGTGTCTGAATTAAGCAGACCACTCTTACCCAGTCCAAAGCTTGTTTCCTTCCCAGTGTAAGAATTGGCTTTTGTAGTCTGGTCTGCCCTGTTCCCATGATGCACTGGGCCAGGGGCAGACTAATTTGCATACAGCCAGGTTCTGAAACTGGGATGGTGCAATGAGCTAAAAAACGGTGTTGGATCTAGCCCTGATCTCTTGACTGGGTGAGAGTACTCTGCTTAATTCAGAGACTCTGTCCATCACCACCCCTTGTTGTAACTTATTTTGTCCACCCTAAGCGTGGAAGGGTATACTCAGATGTGAGTCCCTTGCTCATTGCACCATCAGGATTCAAGCAAGCCGGGCCGAAGACGGCTGCAATGCCAGAAACCGGTCCCCGGAAGCTTGTTTCCTTCCCAGTGTAAGAATTGGCTTTTGTAGTCTGGTCTGCCCTGTTCCCATGATGCACTGGGCCAGGGGCAGACTAATTTGCATACAGCCAGGTTCTGAAACTGGGATGGTGCAATGAGCTAAAAAACGGTGTTGGATCTAGCCCTGATCTCTTGACTGGGTGAGAGTACTCTGCTTAATTCAGAGACTCTGTCCATCACCACCCCTTGTTGTAACTTATTTTGTCCACCCTAAGCGTGGAAGGGTATACTCAGATGTGAGTCCCTTGCTCATTGCACCATCAGGATTCAAGCAAGCCGGGCCGAAGACGGCTGCAATGCCAGAAACCGGTCCCCGGAAGCTTGTTTCCTTCCCAGTGTAAGAATTGGCTTTTGTAGTCTGGTCTGCCCTGTTCCCATGATGCACTGGGCCAGGGGCAGACTAATTTGCATACAGCCAGGTTCTGAAACTGGGATGGTGCAATGAGCTAAAAAACGGTGTTGGATCTAGCCCTGATCTCTTGACTGGGTGAGAGTACTCTGCTTAATTCAGAGACTCTGTCCATCACCACCCCTTGTTGTAACTTATTTTGTCCACCCTAAGCGTGGAAGGGTATACTCAGATGTGAGTCCCTTGCTCATTGCACCATCAGGATTCAAGCAAGCCGGGCCGAAGACGGCTGCAATGCCAGAAACCGGTCCCCGGAAGCTTGTTTCCTTCCCAGTGTAAGAATTGGCTTTTGTAGTCTGGTCTGCCCTGTTCCCATGATGCACTGGGCCAGGGGCAGACTAATTTGCATACAGCCAGGTTCTGAAACTGGGATGGTGCAATGAGCTAAAAAACGGTGTTGGATCTAGCCCTGATCTCTTGACTGGGTGAGAGTACTCTGCTTAATTCAGAGACTCTGTCCATCACCACCCCTTGTTGTAACTTATTTTGTCCACCCTAAGCGTGGAAGGGTATACTCAGATGTGAGTCCCTTGCTCATTGCACCATCTGGATTCAAGCAAGCCGGGCCGAAGACGGCTGCAATGCCAGAAACCGGTCCCCGGAAGCTTGTTTCCTTCCCAGTGTAAGAATTGGCTTTTGTAGTCTGGTCTGCCCTGTTCCCATGATGCACTGGGCCAGGGGCAGACTAATTTGCATACAGCCAGGTTCTGAAACTGGGATGGTGCAATGAGCTAAAAAACGGTGTTGGATCTAGCCCTGATCTCTTGACTGGGTGAGAGTACTCTGCTTAATTCAGAGACTCTGTCCATCACCACCCCTTGTTGTAACTTACTGTGACCAACACCACATTTCACCACAGAGAATTTGGTCTTTGTTATCTTAGAACAAGAATATTTGTAACTGTGCCTTGCCTGTGAGTTATATGAAGTCTCAGCACTTCTGAGTAATGTGTATGGTGGATCTAGTGATATTGATGCACCCCCAACTTCTGCCCCTCAAAAATATAATTGATCATAATTTTCTTGCCTAAGTGTTTGCCTGCCAGCTGTACAACCTCCCACCTGTGACCCATCAGTCAGTAATCCCGGGCCAGGGATGCAGGGCCTGCCTGACCTCGTACTTGCGTGTTGAGATACATATGAAGTTCACAAAGGGTGATTCTAATAATAAGGATGATAGTACATTTTTAGTTGATAAATGCATTGATATCCATTTTAACATTGGTTTTCCATATGTAAGATGCCCTGTGCACACTCTATAAATACTCCAATCGACAGAATTGTAAAATACAGTATGGCATGGCAATAAAGGTCTGTGGCTAATAGTTACTTGCTTCTCCTCTTGCAACACTTGGGTAGAGTACGTTTTTATACAGAGTAAAACTTCCTTATAACAGACCTTACACTTTTATGCAGGGTCAATCCTTGAAAAACACAACCATATTTGCCCTTTCCAAAAAAGGATGCTCTTTCTTCGGTCTTTCTTTAAATAATATCAGCACTTCCCCCATGTGGGATAGAAGTTGAACCTATGCACTACATGATAGATACATACACGGTTTTAACTAATGCGAGGGGGCCATAATGCTACGACTCACAGAGTACATTTTTTCCGGCAGGAAGTCCACCCATCACCTCTTTGTCCCACTTCCAAATCGCAGCCCTTACACTTCTATTATGTGCTAAAGTAATGGCTGATCTTACATCAACATCCTACAGCTATGACTATAAATACAAACATAAGCAACTCATATTTCTACCACAATGATTCTAGCAATAATCTATATTTTATAGACACTGAAACAACAAAAAAGCGATGTCCGATTGCTATCCAGATGATGCAGATAATGCTAGATTAACTTAATGAGTGGCCCTCCTACTGAAGTACCTCAGAGGTCCCTCATTGAAACATACTGAGCCTCAAGCAGCAGAATGCTGAAGTAGAAAGACGTTAAACCCACAGAGGAAGACTGGAACCAGAAACTGTCTTTTCAAGTCAATTGGCGATCCATAGGCTCAGCATTACTACTTAAGGCTTCTGACCCTTAATTAATTGGGCTAAATGTAACAAACATTGAGTTACTCCTTTGAAGATCCTCTCGCGGATTGAGTACATTTACAGCATCTGCCACAATCCAAAACATGCCGAAGCTTAGTAATACGCCAAACAAATGTCACTGTGACCAAAAACACGTTTCACCACGGACAATTTGGTCTTTATTTTCTTAGAACAGGAATATTTGAAACTGTGCCTTCCCTGTGACTTAGCTGAAGTCTCAGCACTTCTGAGTAATGAATATGGTGAATCTAGTGCAAGTGATGCACCCCCAACCTCCGCCCCCCAAAATATAATCAGCAGCATTAACAAGCAAGGAAAATAATGGATACCAATTCCTTAAGTAGGCTATCAGCTCTCCCAAAGCGGATTGCCCAACGTTCTGCTCCTCCATTCCCTAGAGCACACTGCAACCCACCCACTACCTTTACAAACCAACTAGACTAAAGCATAGCTCTCAACGCTGCACAATGACACATACTACAGCATGGCATGCCTAGAGGCCAAGGACACTGTTGCAAGGGGCAGACTCATCATGAAAGAGAAAGCCTTGGAATGCCTTAAAGGCAAACTACCTCTTTTTACAGCACAGTTCTTGATAGATTCAATAGCACAGCTCAGCCTAGGAATAATATTTTTTTATAAAGTTTTATATAGCGCGAACTAGGTCCAATAGGATATCAGAGCGAATATTAGGCACAGAATCAATCTGAACTCTTATCTGACTCTTCATGCAAGGACCATAGCCTGCTACAGCATATTTGCTGTGTCTGTTCGCATATGGTCGAGGCATGCCACTTACAAGTGCCTGTGGCTGGTATGTGCATAACACCATTTTTTTTAATTAAGTTTTTGTTGTTGTTGACTTCGGAGTTCATCCATTTGCTGAGCCTACAAATAAATGACACTAAACGCTATGAAAGTCTAATGTTTGGTTAAAAACCTAGGACTAAGCCTGCCTGATGCCCAACTTCTGAACATAGGGTTCCTCGAAGCTCAATTGCATCCTTTGGGAAAATGAGATCCTAAGGACGGACAACATTTTACAGACATTTGATAGTACACCCCAAATCTGAGTTCATAATAGTAGTTCTGAGTTTAAGTGGTTAATTTTTTCAAGCCTGTCACTTAAGGTGTTATTCACGCTAACAGCTCAACCAACAATAACATCCAAAATGGGAGACATTTTCATGTGGCCGCAGGTGAATATAACTGCCCATCATGGGTGCATTGAGACTTGGGGAGTAAACCAGTGCTCAGTTTGCAACTGGTTAAAAAACAAACTGATATTTGCGTCACCTCATCTATAAACCTCTGGTCTTGTGTCCCAACCAAATTCGGTTTTAGATTGGTGACAGATACAAGACTATTCTTGTAAAGCTTCACTTGCATGAGAAGCTGTCGCAAGTGCAGTATTAGAAAATCCCCCTCCCAGGTTGCCTACTGCACCAGTGTGAGAATGTGCTTCACAGAGGTACAACATGTGGTGTATCTTGTAATACCTCCGACTTGCTGATAGAGTGGGGATTAGCGGAAAGGTTATCTGTGATGCAAAAGCTTCTATCACTAATCCACAGGCTGAGTGTTGCCACAATTCCCCACACTCACCTTGATACTGCATTGCCAAATACAATGGTTGGCAATTTATTTATTTATTTATTGCATTTTTATACAGCGCAGACTTTACTCGAAGGTGTCAGAGCGCTGTACAATAGAACCAGTTACGTTACATGAGAGAAATGTTACAAAGTAGAACGTACACAAATAGCAGGACACAGAATCAAACACAGCAGGGAAAAGGAACACAATATCAAACACAGTAAGCAAGGAATGTACACAAAAATAAATATAAGAAAAAAGTAAGGACGGAGAGGAAAGTACATGTCAGTGAGAAGGAGACACAGTAAGTGTATGCCAATCTAATCTAGACAAAATGGAGGTATGCCAGAGTAGTGGAAATAAAAGGAGGATGAGCTGATGCAGGCTAAATGTCCCCTCCATCAGGAGACATTCAATTGAGCCGTACAGCTGAGAATGTATGCTGCAAAGCAGGACTTCCATCCACATACACCGCCCACCTCAACCACCAGGCGTACTTGTACCGGTGGTAGCGAGTTGATGACCGAAGACAAGGATACAATCTGATTTCTAGTCGTGAGCACTAAAGAGATCAAGGGCGGTCGCATCCAGGTCGACTTTCTGAGACACAAACACTTCCCCGCTGACCGATGTCTCCTCCGGGAAGTTAATAATGGCGTCCGGCTCCCCTGGGGAATAACACGCCTCAGCGTTCCACCCATGTTGCAGTGTGTTTAATTGCCGCTGCAACATCCTGTGCACTCAATGCATCGTTCATTACACTTCAAGGACAGTATTAACACACAGCATCCCAATATATCTTAGGCGGCGCACATCAGCCCCTGATAATAGCATCTGTTAACATGCACTAAGTACTATAATGTAGCACATCACTTCATAAATAATAAGATTAGCCGACCTCGGGGCCCTATGAAGAGTAATGTGTTTAACTGTTCTCATTACTTATTTAAAACAAGAGCTAAAGAGCGGGAGCTACGACTGACAATCCTCTTAGCATAAATATTAAACTGTTTGCGTTAATAAGCCGCACGGTAGAGAAACAGTCAAGGGTGTGTTTTGCATTCGGCGATTATGCAGAGGTGATTTCAGCAAGTGCAGCTGGGCGAGGGGAGGGGGCGCGCGAGGAGCACTTAACGCCACGCGCTCACGTCCCGCAGACGGACTCGGAATAAAAATGGCGGAGGACAGGGACATTGTTATGCGCAGTTCGAGGGCTGAGCCAAGAGTAGCCTGATTCTTGAAGACTGACGCACTTCTTCAGTGTCCAAGGCAGCTCTGTTCAAGGGAGACGTTTCTTCATAAAAATGTCTGGATAAACCCTAGGTGGATTCTTGGGGTTGGTAAATGGTTCAATGATTAGGTAACGAATATGACGGTATGAGTTCTTAAGACGCAGTCCCATCTCTTCAATAAAGAGATGATTCAATTGAACTACACTAACTGGTTGGTGCAGGTGCCCGAAGAAAATGTAAAACAATTGTGGGTTGAATACTTGAATTAACTACGGCCTCTGGTAATTACTCTGAGATGATTTCCTGTTATTTTTGTTGTTGTTTGTTTGCTCACTCTGCGACTACAAAGAGGGGCCATCGTTATGCTAACCAGCCTCGGTCCTGCTCCAGCGGGAATAGTCCAACCTGAATTGCCAGGCTACTGAATCGCACCAAAATCAAAGCTAGACCCGTTTTCTGCCTTCTTAGGTCACATCAATGAAGAACACCTTTAGTCCAAAGCACAGGCAACACTGAACCTGTGCATACTTTTTGTATTTAGTCTCTCACAGGGATACAACAAACCGGGATGGTTGGAATTCTCAGCTTAATCTCAGCCTCTGGATATAACTCTGGGGCGAATGTCAGTCCATTGCTGTTTAGGTCTCAAATGTGGCCAAATTTAGGTTTTTTGAAACCTATTGTTTCTATACCCTTACATACACTTAGACTAGACTCTGGCTCATGATTGGGTGGCTATGTTGTCTATCACATTCTTTGCCTATGATTTGGTGCCTTTCTATCGTATTCCTGTGTTTCTCCTGCTAAGGAGTATTTCGGTCTCACAGTGTTCTGATTGGGTGAGTTGAATTTTTCTACTGCTAACTAGAGGGGGCTTTTGTTTCCCTTTTAGCTCTCCGTGGGTTAGATTGGGGTAGCATGTGGTAGACTGGAATGAAGTGGAGTGGGGTAGATTGGGCAGAGTGGAATGAGTGTGTTAGATTGGGGTAAAGTGGAATGGGGTAGAGTGAAGTGGCGTAGATTGGAGTAGAGTGTAGTGGGGTAGATTGGAGTGGAGTGAGGTGGAGTAGAGTTGGATAGTTTAGAATGGAGACGAGAATGGAGTGGAGTGAGCTAGATAAGGGAAGAATGGGGTGGGGTGGAGTAGATTGGGTGAATGGGAGTATGGTAGACTGGAATGGAGTGGGTTAGATTGAAGAGGGATGATTGGATTGTAGTAGCTTGGAGTGGGGTAGATTGGAATGGAGTAGATTGGAGTGGGTGGAGGGGATTGGGGCATATTGGAGTGAAGTAGATTAAAGTGGGCTAGACGGGGGTGGGTTAGATTGTATTGAGGTAGATTAGAGTAGATTGGGGTGGGGAAGATTGCAGTGGGGTGCAAGGGAGTAGATTGGGGTAGATCGAGGTGGAGTAGATAGGGTAAATTGAAGTGGGGTAGATTGGGTGGAGTGCGGTGAAGTTGATGGGGTGGAGTGGGTTAGATTGGAGTGGGGTAGATTTGTGTGGAGTGGAATAGGGTAAATTGGAGTAGAGTGAAGAGGGTTAGATAGGAGTGGAGTGGAGTTGGATAGAGTGGAGTGGGGTCAAGAGTGGAGTGAGATAGATAAGAGAAGAGGGGGTGGAGTGGAGTGGAGAGGGGAATATTGGGTGGATTAGAGTAGGGTAGATTGGAATGCAGTGGGATAGATTGAAGTGGTATATATTGAAGAGGGATAATTGGAGTGAAGTGGGATAGATTGGAGTAGAGTGGGATAGATTAGAGTGGCAAAGAGTTGGACAGATTACATTGGAGTTAGGAGTGGAGTGGGTTAAATTGAAATGGAGTGGGGTAAATTGGACTAGAGTAGATTGGAGTTGAGTGAGTGGAATCAAGTAGATTATTATTATTAGTTAACATTTATTGAGCACACAGCTACCCTTAGGCATCCCAGCGCTAGTGGCAGAACAGAGGAGAAGGTTAGATGGCTCACAAAATAGTATTCTGGGACAGCCAGGTTTTAAGACGCTTTCGGAACGGGAGATGGTGAGTTTCGGAGCGTATATGCAGGGGAGGAGTATTCCAAAGTCTGGCTGTATTATAGGAAAAGGAACTGCCCCCACTCCTCATCCTTCGGATTTCAGAGATGGCAGCTAAACTCAGGTTAGCAGAGTGTAGGAGTTTCCTAGGCCGGTAAAAAGTGATAAGGGAGCTATTAATATAAGTGCCTTTCCCCCAAAGAGTCTTGTGGGCTACACAAAGGGATTTAAATATTATTCTCTCCGGGATGGGCAGCCAGTGTAAGGTCTTCAGACCTGCCTTAACCGATTGAGTTCTCGGAATGCCAAGCAGCAGCCGTGTGGCACAGTTCTGAATAACTTGAAGTTTCCTTGTTGTGAATTTAGGTGCTCACAGATATATGGAGTTGCCGCAGTCCAGGCGGGAGAGAACCAGGGCCTGGACCATAATTCTCCTGGCCCCCACAGGGAGGAGGGGTAGAACTTTCCACTGGAGTGGTGTCGGGTAGATTGGAGAGGAGTGGGGTAGATTGGAGTGGGATAGATTGGGGTAGACTGGAGTAGGGTAGTCTGGAGTAGGGTAGTCTGGAGTGGGGTAGTTTGGAGCAAAGTAAGGTAGAATTGAGTGGAATATGGTAGATTGGGGCAGAGTGGGGTAGATTGGAGTGGGGTGGGGTTGCCTGGGCTAGAGTGAGTGGGGTAGATTGGAGCGGGTTAGATTGGGGTAGAGTGATGAGGGGTAGATTGTAGTGGAGTGGGTTAGATTGGATCACAGTGGAGTGGATTAGAGTGGAGTGGAGAGGGGGTAGATTGGGTTAGAGTGTGGTAGATTGAAGTGGGATAGGCTGGGGAGTGGGGTAGATTGGGGTGGGGTGGGTAGATTGGGGTGGGGTAGTTTGAAGAGGGGTAGGTTAGAGGGGAGTTGAGTAGATTGAGTGGGGCAGATTGGATTGGGGTAGATTGTGGTGGGGTTTTTGGGGTACATTGGAGTGGGGTGGGATAGAGTGGAGTGGGATAGATTGGGGAGGGGTAGACTGCAGTAGGGTATAATGGGGTGAGGTAGATTGAGATGGAGTGGTTTAGATTGGAGTGAGGTAGATTTGTGTGGAGTGGAATGGAGTAGATTGGGTGGATTGAGTGGAATAGATTGGAGTGGAGTGGGGTAGATTGGAGTGGGATAGACTGGAGTGGGGTAGAGTGGCGTGGGGTAAGTGGTGGGGAGGGGAGTGGCATGTGGTGGAGTGAGGGGCGTAGATTGGAGTGGCATGTCGTGGATGTCTTAAAGTGGAAGGACATAGAGCGGAGTGGAGTTGTGTAAAGTGGAGTATGCATGGTGTGCCATTACAGACAGCACATTTTCAATTGAAATGACCATTACATTTGTACCCAAATATGCTAAAACCCCACACAAATGATAATGTGTGAATATATCATCACTTAGTGTATTGATGTGTTTTGATCATATCCAAATATTGGTTTCCTTCACACTTCAGAATTACCCAAAAAATGTGCTTCAATTGTACTGATTGTAATATATTCTGAAAATCAGCACAGTTAATTTGATATGTGCTAGAAATAAAAAAATCCTACACCCTCTCTGCTTAACTGGATGCTCAGCAGTATTGTCACATACATTCTCTCACTTTGAAGTCAGAGAAAGAAAGCACCAAGCCCCCTCAGAAGGGAGAGCTTGACGTTTGACCTCTGTCGTTGAATGCACAGCAACTGTGACAAGATTAGAACAAGATTTAAAGGCCTGTTTACAGAAAGTGAGTCTGTGGAAGAATACAGTATTCAAGGTTTGGGCCGCGGGAGGGTTGAACTCAAGCTGATAAGGCTAAAGCAAATAAAGCCAGCAAATAGAAAGCCAGAAAAAGTGAGTTACAAACCCCAAAACCAATGGTAAGCAATGGGTGGAATGCATTCCTAGGTCAGCTTTCTAAAAGTCTCCAAGATGTCTTAAGCAAACAAGACAGTAAAAGTCTTTGATCTAAAAAAAAATGGAAGATGGCCGGAAACGACACATTGTGGCAGGTGGGCAGGGAAGGAGTTAAGTGACAGACCAGGGATGGTAGGAAATGGCAAAATTGATACAGGTGGGTAGGGAAGTAGTTAAGTCACAGATTGGGAGGTGGCACAAGTGGAAAGCCTTGGTGCAAGTGGGCAGGGAAGGAGAACACTGGCTGGAGTAGAAAGTGGGTGGGAAGGGAAAAAAGGGATGTAGGAAGGCAGGAAAATAGCAAATTGATATGAGATGGTGGGGTAGGAGAAAAGTGACTCCAAGTGGAAGAGTCAGGAAGATGTAGAAGAAAGATGGAAAAAAAGTCCGGTAGTGAGCAGGAAAGGGTGGAATGGAAGCTGGTGGGGAAATGTGAGGAATCGGACTGGGGATGGGCAAAAAGTTCTCTCCCGTGTCAACAATGGGAAATGTAGGGAATACCATGACATAAGGCAGAGATAGTCAAGAAGAAAAGAGGGTCTCAACTGATGCTACCCAGCGTAAACAATGAAGATTAGGCATAAATGACACATGGGTGAATGTGGGATTTAGACATCACTTACATTGCACCAGGAAGCAGTCACTGAATACAGTCTGAACCCACTGAATTGCCCCAATCCAGGCAATGGTGTATTGCAAAACTACAGAATGTGAGGATTGACTGCTCAGATTTCTACCACCCTGATTGGCTCTACACAGAGACCAACCCACTCAAAGTAGGCCATCCCCTCCCTGGCGGCTGCAGGCTTTGACACAGTAAGAGGCTTTAGTGTGTCTAGTGTGGTTAGCACCGATCACTCAGTTAGGCTACCTTAAACAAATTCATCTTACACCTCAGGGTTTGGTTTATGGATTAAAGCTTATTCACAAGATGCAATCCTTATATGCAAAACTGACTACTATCAGAGTAGGCGAGGAAAGAGAATATTTGTAAGAGGCAAGCTTGAATGTCATCTCAGTGGCACAGTAGCCCGTTTTACCTTAAACTATTTTTCAGGAATTCCGTGATCCCAGACATGGAAAGTTAATGTCCCAGCTGCTAAAGATGACACAACAAGACTTTACCTTCCTGTTTAATCCTTCCTTGTATTGGTCAGCTTTAATGAATGCATGGAATTTATAAAAAATTATTTTCTCTTGAATGTTTGTTAGTGAAAGAATGATAAATATATAAACTGCAGTTTCCCATGCACCCACACTTCACGCATGGGACTTGCAGCAGCATTGAAAGCCATCACATACTGACCAAGCCAGATTATGCTCTTGAAAAGTGGCCAGTAGTTTAAGAGACAGTGTGATACTCTCCATGACTAGTTTACACCTGATATTTTCGATAACTAAAGGCTTACGAGTGTAATAGTCACAGTTCATTTAATAGTTTAATTGCAATGGGAACACCTTTTGGTACAGTTAAGAACAGGTGGCCTAGGCAAATTTGATTTTCTCTCCACCTCTTTGCCATTACATTATACCTTCATCCCCCTGACTGAGAGTGTTTTCATAGAATTAATCTCAAGCACCTGGAAACCCTTCGACCAATATTCTCTGAGAACAGATCGCAGATTCTTAGAACTTCTTTGTCATGTGCCTATGAAATGGATATATTAGTGACTTGTTGGTTTTCCATTTACTTACATTTCATTGTTGAAATAACATGTGCATGCTATACTAGATGTCATCTTCATAAGTACATATTTGTATTTTTTCTTAGCAAAAAGGCTGCTCTTACTGAGTACTTTTGCTGGCAGAAACAGGGCAGGCAAATGCCTGCTGCCCTTCACAAATATGGTGTCTAGAATCAATACACAGTTAAGAGAATACAGCTGCCTCTCATACAATAGCCATCAAGAAAGATGTCAAGTGCGTGTGATCAGACACAGGGAGATAACATTTTTTTTAATGTGGAATACACTTTTCTGACGTTCTTTAGGCCTGCATCTTTTAGACATTCTTTGGTAGAAGTAAAAATAATGTGAGGTGAAATAGAACAAGAATTGCAGTTTCCCGGTATTCTTACCACACCATTTTAAACAGATTAATGGGAATGGCAGACCCATTCAAAATAATTCAGGAGTACCCTCATACTTTTCAAAAGAGGAATAATCAGTCTGATCTCTGCCGTTCAACGAAGCGATCAGTTTATGGGCTAATTCAGTCAGAGGAAAGGAGATTGCCATAAAGAGACTGTTATTTGAAAAAAACAGCACAGCCCCCAAAGCTGAGATTTCTCATCTCTCTGAAAACTATTGTACGATTTCTTCAGTTCACAACCACGCTCAGGAGACCTCGACACCAAAGGAAATGTACACATATTCCTTTTCCACATTATTTTCGACATGCAATATAACACTTTCCGATCCACAATATTTTAAATGTACAATTTGCAATAAGACGAACTATTCTACAATAACATCGTTCGATTGTTTATCCCCCATATAATGCCAGCACGGCATAATTGACGTTTGTGATATAGTGGTGTGGGATTTTTTTGCCCCCAGTGTTGCACTTACAGTTTCGATGATTGGAGTGTCAGCTAAATACATTAGCGCCCACTGGTCATGATGCTAAAATTAACCACTTAAGCTAAAGTGAGCGTTAATTATGGGTATGCAAGGAGTCAATAAAAGGTTAATGCAAAAGTCAAAGGATAAATTTCTTTTAGCATTGCATCATTCCACAGGCTAAACCACTAACATTATGCTTTGTGTTTTTAATCAATACATTTTACAGTAATGTGTTGGACATTGATTAAAAAAAAAAAAGCATTCCTCTTCTCTGGGTTTACGCTTTGAAGGCCAAGATTATGAAGTATTTTCTATATTCATTGAATATATACAGAACTCCAGCGCCAGGATGCCTCTCGAGGTGATAGTGCGCTTTATAAGTAGAATAAATAAATAAATAAATAAAAATAAGAACTAACAACAATTCATATCTTAAAATGACATTAAAACGTTTTTAAAAATATGGATTGTACCCATTTATATTTTATTTCTCCACAATCGAAGAACTGTTTTTATTCCTGTATAAAGGCTTTCTTGAAGGGAATGTGAGGGGTCATTTTGAAGAGCCCCAGCGCAAAGATGCTTCAGTCACTGGCCCACATACCAGCAGGGCTAAATGAGTTTTTCATCCTTCAGGCACGATTAAATGAGTACTACTAAGTTGGGTCAGTAGAACTACTACTTTGTAAAATGCCTGAAGACAATTTGCAGCTTGCTCCTTTTAAATCATAGTTATTAAAGTGTAATACATGTGTTCTAAAAGCTAGTCTCTAATTTCCTCATAACAGGCAACTTGTGAAATTTCTAGTCGCCTGTAATAAAGAAATGACGTAGCCGCTCAACTGTAATAAGTTATTACAGTTGAGTTGAAGCGTCACAAAGCCTGCTGCCAGAACCAGTAGCCGAGAGGAAAGCAAGGTCACAGCGTTATTAAAGCTGCACTTTAAAAACCGAAAACAAACCTGTTGTTTTCCTTTTTATGCTGTGTTCTTCTAGATGAATTATGATAAACAGAAAGGAGATACTTGTGGCAACGTGTTTGTTTCACGCTTAATGTACCAAAGATAACATTTCTCTACGTTTCTGCACATTCTGAAATATGGTATTTAAAAAAAAGATCTGACTTGTACTAAGCTGATACTTCCATCTTTTCGTGACAAAAATATAGCTTCTTTTTGGTGTGTTTCATTTTGCAAATGAGATTCTAATTTTATTCTTCATGTTTACAAACATCTTATCTCTTTCATATGAAGGAACACCACACTAAGAACATAAGTGGTTAGTAGGAATAGTTAGTTTGACTGTGTATTATATGGAATAAACTATACCCTGTCCTACATTATAAGGATATTTCAAGTCACCTCTGAGTTTCATGACCTTATAAAGGAATTCGGTCTTATATGGTCACACAAAAAACCTTGGTGACTTGCAATATCCTTATAATGTACGCCAGGGAGTACTTTATCCAATATAATATTTAAAACTAGAAGCAAAAATATTTGTAGCAATGTATGTATGCCTGGCGATCTACTTTGTGTCTCCAACAACTCTGTTCTAAAACTCAAATATGAGTAAACGAAAAAAAGGCGATAGAAAACTGGAAAACGAAAAAGGACCATATTCATTGGAAAGGTGATATTAAATCCTTAGGAGAATCCTCATGGTACATAAACACACAGCATAATTTATTATTCACTGCTCCAAGCAAAGAACATTCCATAATGCCCTACAAGGGCTTCTTGTCTACATTATTTAGATGCTGGTGGTGCCCCTAGAAGGGGCAATGCCACAATCAAGTCTTTTTGTAATGTTGTGAAGGGCTACATGAATTGTAGCAGCCCCAAAGCAATTTAAAGCAAAAACAGTAAATCTACTGGTTCATTAATTCTAGAATCTTCCCCCAAAGTGTATGTGAAGCTTTAAACGTAAAATGTTCCTAATATATTTTTAACCCCTTGCGTGCTGCCGTCGGCCAATGGCTGACGCGGCCCTGCCCATTTTGCGGAAGTGCCGCACTGCTGCGAAATCGCGGCCGCGGCAAAGGGGTTAATAACAGACCTGTGTTAACCTTGCTTGTGATACTTTCACTACCCAATGTTAAAAAGGAACATGTGTACAGCACTATACAAACAAGTGGCTCATCCAGAGTGACTACCCTGTTATTATTCTTAGAGAAATATTCAACTGCAGCTAGTCCATAATGTAATTGAAAACAAAAAAGGGACACATGAAAGCAAAGGCAAAAAGCAAACTTGAAAATTGTGCATAAAGTGCGAGTGAAGCAGTGCTCAGTGCAGAAATGGAGGTACTTATACACTTGATGTAAAAACAAATATAGTAAATATTAAAACCCAGACATATCTCTTTTGGCTTTGTTTTCTGTAACAAAAATAGACAGTGTATTCTCTTGAGAACCCCTATATGTTCACAGGATGTAACATGTTCTCAGCAGAAGTGAACATCCATAGTGAACTAGTACTTGCGCCATGCTTTACAGACAGAGCACGACAAGCTTCTTTAGCAGGTATATAACCAGATAGTGATTTCCAAGGTTGATTGTATATATGTGGTTTAATTCTTAGTGAGGTAATAATTGCTATATAACCTGTTGCCATTTTCACTGTAGCAATGGTATGCATAATACATCACATCATATTGTATCAGAGGCCTAACCTCCTCAGCTTACATGGGACCAATCCCATGTGTGTAAACATATTACAAAACATCCAGCACACAGGAGTCACCAGATTGTGTATGATACTAAAGTGATGAGTGTCGGATGTTCCCTGTCTCTCCCATTCCCCTGCTCACATGTTATTTAACCTGTGTGGTGGTACTCCCAGGTGAGTCCGGGAGTGGTAGATCCTCGCCCCCCACGCAGGACTAATAACAGAACTACACAAGTTAGTGCATGTTGTGCCCTGACAAGGCCGCTTCCAAAACTGATCAGTACTTGCTAACCTCCTTACAAAGGTCAGCCTGAGATCCCCATGAAGGAGTTGACCATATATTGAAATGCTGTCAGGATTGTATCCTTGGTACCTCTGGCTCCCTCATTTGCCAGCTGAGTACCCTTGAAAAGACTGCAGTCGCTTGTGAATGAAGCTGACCTGGACTCCTCTGGAGGCTAGGCGCAACACGCTCTACCAACTCCATTAAGAGTTGCACAACCATTCTTTTATGCATCGATCTACAGATTCCAAGCCATCTTCTGAGCATCTGCCTGAAGGGACAAATGGCCTTTTTATGAGCAAATTTATTAAATCTATGTCCAAAAAATGTTTCACCTCAATCCAACATGAAACGGGTCTTCTGCAAGCCTTTCCTTTTTGTCCTAGCTAGCAATCAGTGAAGCCATTTGTTCATGCATAGGGGAGATCAGCTTCTCTGGCTCTCATTCCACTTCTCCGTTGGCAACCTCTAACTCACACAACTAATGTGACTTTAGGGATGCCTCACAAAGCTCAAGAACCAACGCTGCTTCCTGCTTCCCAATTTAAGTCACCATTCTTAACCTTCCTGTTCCACTACGCCAAGGATAGAAGATGCATCAACCAGTTCTTATTCATATGCTTAACAATCACTTCTGAACAGTTGTGTTCTAAAGACCAAAGTTGGATCTGTGCCCGTTTTTTGGTGTGTTCCCACCAGCCAATGTAGATTTATCCCATTGTATTTTCTAAAAAGAAAGAGCACTTGAGAAGCAAGAAGCCCATCGAGATGTTCAGCGAAAGAGCTATCATGCTTGCCCCTGTTAAGCAGGTGTTGAAAGTTCTCTTTTCTTAGTAAAAAGTAAAGAAAGGCAGGCCTCAGACCAGTTATACATCTTAAAGCCTTCAAGAACTAGGTTGTCTAACAGCACTTGAAGATGGACGGTATTCTTCTCTTGAGGGGCATGCTTCTTCAGGAAGACTGGATGGCCAGGCTTGTCCGGAAAGTAGCATATTTTTCTATTCTTATTTAAAACCTACAAACCCTTAATAACGATTAAGTAGATGTCTCAGTTGTGGCAGCTTCCTTCTATACATTTTGTCCTGTCTTTATCCTTTGATGGTTTTCAAAGGTCCCTGTTAATTGTAGTGGCTCATTTTCACCAAGAGGCCTCTTATAAACTTAGAAGACTTCTTCCTGATGTACTAGTGTCCAGCCGCCTTGAGTCATTAACGGGAACCGTGTTAGTCTCTCTCCAACAACCTGGTCTTCCTGATCAACTTTGAGAAATTCAATTGCACTTCTCTTTTGGGTGATATACTTTCCAGGTTTTTCCATAGATGCCGCTGCTTGTACTCGGAAGCTTCCACCAAATAATACTGACCTAATAAAGTGAGTGTGGATTCAGAAGGAATATCTCTCTAAGGCAAATCTTATTAGACCCCCATTCCTTTATTACCTCCTGATATAATTCAGAGCCACTATATTGTGGTCTCTTATCTGACTAACTTATGGAGTTTGCAAAATGATTGCATTTGCTTGAGTCAATATATTTTCCTTTAGGATACAACTCCATGTGAGGTGCAGTGGCACCAACATCCTTCAGTGCTAGTTCAACGTTAAAGGCTATCCTCTAGGCTGTGGATTGATCTCCAACAGCAAACTTTAGGACCGTCTGCCTGAAGCCAATGGATGGCTGTAAAATCACCCGAAGGATTCAAATGTGCATATAGTACCACCTCTTTAACCTGCCTCAAAATTCAGATTGTTTTACCTTTAGCGGTGAGGGAATCTAAGACTTTCTTACGTCCAAGGAAGTGGGTATAACATTCCTCCCACCCAACCAGAGGGTGGCCAGGTTGTAGCCACACATCTTTTGAGTGATCTTAGTAGTTTTCACATTTATTGATAGTATCTCTGTTCGTGCTGCCTTCCAATGTTTTTATTCTCTTTACGATTCAGACTACGTTCTTGCAGTTTCATATTAATAGCGAACTGTTTCTTCTGTCATGGTGGATCCAGTCCTCCTTCTGACTGCATGGCACACCTCTTCTTTACCTGTTTTTTGCTGAATGATTCTTCCTTGTTGGCAGTCAGAAAGGGTGGGTTGATGGTAGAGCATCTTACGGTACGAGACAATGATATCATATAGGGTTTAGTTCAGCCCTTTAGTTCAGGTCTTTTAGACTGCTGCAGAGGAATGATATATATTAATGATAAATTAACAGCTTCCATTAAACAGGATATATAGGCATAAGCTCTTAAGAAAATTAATAGTTGCATTGGTCAATTTGACATTCACTTAAACATACTCATCTTGTGGAGCTGTGTATACACTGCACGTCTCCAAATCCATTGATAGTGATTTTTTAATGCCTCTCCTTAATAAATGGCTATGAAAAGCATGGTGAGGCGGGGAGGGGCATGCCAGAGCAATATAGTCCAGACTCATAGATTCAATGAAATGAGAGATTGAAGGATTAATTCAAATATCCAATGTCTAGAATGTATTAAGGGATGGGTACCTTTCTAACTCACTGATAGGTAACACGGTATGATGATATCCCACTCTTCCACAACTGAACAGCAATTGTGAACTAATAGCCTTAATATTAACAAAATCCTCTCTACTCTCTTGTTTGGTCTGGCATCAGCCAGGACCTTCTGATTTTAGTCAAAATAGTAATAATTTACTTACTTATAGGATGCAGCAAGCCCTCTTCATTCATTGGTCTGTTGATGTGCTATTCAGATTTTTCTTCCGTCTACTTCAGCTTATAGCATTGGGCAGTGGGACAGCCCACTATAGCCATTGTCTAACGTCACTATGAGTGATGGCATTCTGCCGTTTCACAAGGAGGACATCCCCACACACATCAGTAACCATTCCGTGCCAGGGACTACGTTGGCAATGTGTCCTTTACGAAACCCAAAAATATCTTTGCTTTATTCATATTTTTTTTAATCTCTTAAAGTCAAAAACCTGGCAGCCAATGTCATATAGATTGGGTTTGCCAGTGCTTCTTTAGGGTGTGAGTTGGTCTTTGGAAAAGTGGCACACAGCAGCAATTGAAGGGAGGCTGAATTATACTGTCGCTGCACATTATCAGCATAGAACCTGCATAACATAGGTCAGTATATTTTTCTTGCTTAGCAACATTGGAATATATTCACATTCCTTTCTAATCTCCTAACTTCTCACAAAGCCTTCACTTTACAGCAGACTGGACAGAGAGGAAGACAGGTCTGGGAAGTCCAAAGGGCACAACTCTTCCAGGACCCAGGCTGCAGTGGGCTGGGGGGGGAGCTTTATAGGTTGTGGCAATGATGGGTAATATTGTTTGACCCTCAAGTTGGATATGATTTTGTCACTGCAGAAAACTAAAACCGTGGCATCAGTGGAAATATATCCAGTGGCACCTTTACCGGTAAAAAGCCAGAGTTCACGGTTGCAACTGAGGCCAGGGAAGCAACAGTGCAGCAAAGTTAAACGATCAAGGGTCTCAAATTTAAGGGAGATGAAGAACTTTTAGATACATTTGTGGGAGGTGATATAAATGAGACCAAAATGCTTTAAGATTGTGATATTTCTGTCAAAGTCATTCTAAGTTAAACCCTCACCTGTCTCAAAACAATTGTTTCAAAATTAATATGTTCTTGAATTGATCAGGTAGGCCGCGCATATTCAAAACTCTACATTATTTTGGTGATGTCCTCAACAAGCCATAAGTAATATGAAAAGTGACATACCTTACTTACCATGTATATGGTCAAGTTCCTGGTGTGGTTATTTCTGCTGCCAAATGAAATCTCACGCAGGATTTCACTGGGGTCTTAGGGTGCTAAGACTTGTTCCTTGCCAGCACTGTACTTACAGAGTGCAAGTGACTAATTTAATCAGTGTATGTTTTGTGTATAAAGTGTAAATGCCTGCGGGAGAGAGTGAGTGTGTGTCCCTGCACGCGCCCTTATCGTGGGTAATGCACCATTTGCAAAGGCTGCAGGGTGACTCGACAAACGTCATTGTGACCACACTGACTAGTATGGAGGGGGTAAAAGAAATTGCACTTTTAGTATGCACCGGTGGTGATATCTTGATATCAAGAGGATGTAGCTTTACGGCTAGAGTGGTCTACCTCAATGCTGGGGAACCGGGTTCGAACCTTGGCAATGACGCTCAACATCCTGTGATTCTAGGCAAATCACCTAATCTCCCTGTGCCTAACAAAAATGAATGTGTCCATCTGTAACGAAACTGGTGCTCATGTAAAGCGCTCGGACACCCGATGTCTCGGCTATATAAAACTCTAAAAAATAAAATTACCTAAAATGTTTTTTTTAATAAGTTGCTGTTTTGCAGGCTATGATCCTGTTTGTTGTACATGTGTGTCAACATTGATTAGAAATAATATGAAAAAGAAAGACATGTTTACTTAAAATAAGAACTTAGTAAGACTGAAAATCTAATTTAAAGAAAGCCTTACTAGATGATCAATTCGTGGAAAAGTATAACTACTCAGTATAAAGTCATAATAATCTTAACCACCAGGAAAATCAATTAAAGCTTTTATTTGTAATTCTCTTTCCATCTCTGCTCAAAGGTGCACACCGAAGGAAGGCACCCCTCTCTAAAACAAGGTCGTTGAGCAGTTTATAGGAAATAAGACCCAAGACGCTCTCACTGGGCAAAGAACTGGAGTATTTGATTCTTTTGTACATTGCTCATGTACATCAGCTAGGTGAATAATGAAACTATATGCAGCATGTTTTACTCTTTTACCTACTCCTGCTGCGAAGGGGAAGTGAATAGCTTCAACGCACCTTGATATGTTTTCTGTACTCAAGGGTGTGTAATACAGATCACTCAATAATTTACAAAGAAACTGAAGAGAACAGAAGAAAGTGTAGTAGGTATTCCACCGAGACCAAGGTATCATGTTCCACAGCCGGGTCCAGATCTCCACTGCGACACAAGGGAGGATGCGCTGCACACTCTTTGCGGCACCCCACACAACCCCCTTGTGTTGCACATTTGTTACATGCTTGGTCTGTGGAAACAAGGGATATCACTCAGGTGAGTCTATATCACAGGTCCTAGCACTTGGCTTTTCTTTAACACAGCAGTGCATTTTGGGTGCACTGTTGGTTCTGTTCCACTGAACCAATCGGACTAACACAACTACACATACAATCTATGAACGGAGACCGTGGGACACTAAAATGTGCACATCGGTGAAAGGGAGGCAACTGGTAACCCTTACCACCCGCAATTATTTGAATTGAATGCAGAATTCTCAGAACATACAAGGATAGTGGTCAATTAAATGTACAACATGGGACCTGCTCCCCCAACATGCATGATGGGAACAAAATGCAAAGAATTTAACACAGAACAAGTTGAGGTTGGCTGATCACAGTATGGGTGCTGGGCTGAGAGGAAGGAGGTTGTTCTTTGTAACTAAATTTGAGTTTTTCCGTTAGAAATGAAACACCTCAAAATGCAAAGAGAGTCAACTCAGTACCAATAGCTGCATAGGACTGTGTGGCAAGGAATGTGCTGGATCCAACAGCTTCAGGGCCTTTTTTGGATGTCCCAAAAAAAAAGTATAAACGTCTGTTTTTCTGCTGCTCTGCAACGCATGTAAAGGTTTAGCGTTATAGTATTCAAATCACTAATTCATGCAATTGCTTTAGATGTCAGTAATTTTTGCTGTTAATCTTATCAATATATTGTTGTATTGCTGGGATATTTGACTGTACATGGATGGTTTAATTACGATTATTTTTTTTAAAAGTGCATCATGTGAGAAACTTCGCACAGTGCATCACTTACATGCATAATAAGAAAATTAAAAATATATATATTATTAAAACATAAGAGAAACGAGCTCTAAATTAAAGAGCAGAGTCGTAGAAAATAGGGCAAGGACCCCCCTCCTCCCAACACACACACAGACACACAAAAGAAAGAAAAAAATCCACCAGGTGTGGTTCTGAGGCGATATTAGCAAATTATGGTGGGGCGATTTGTATCATTGTGCTGGCTGCGGGCGCTTGTCTGGTTGCACTCGCTGTTAACATGTGGAAATTTATGGCCGCCAATTAAGGTGGAAGGCCATCAGGTAGAAGGCTGAGAACAGTTTTATACCCAAGTCTATTTGTCTGCTCGTCAGTTATAGAACAATAGTGATGAATGGGCTGGCTTGACAGGCGAACAGTTAGGAGCTGCTGACCTCTGACCCCGGTCACATGATAGGGTCACCTGAAACTTGCCGACTTGCCACCTGACTGCAGGTAACAATGTAAGGGTCAAACGGATTGGATGGTTCTGCGCGCCGTGCCTGAGACAGCCTAGTTATCGGCTTGAGGGTATGCAGTGTTGAATTCCACAGCTATGTGACTCAGAGCTGTGGAACAACTGCAGAAATCTGCCGAACAAAAGAGGTACAGTTTCAAAGCGGTATAAAGTAGCTTGACTTTCAATTGAGCAGAATGGGCGCATTGTTCTCGGACAATAACAATGAAAACAAACACTTTTGAAGAAAATGTATAGCTTTCAGTGGCGGCACTCGAGAGCATAACCGCTATGATTTCATTGTAATTGCCACTCCAAAAATAAATACCCATCGGTGTTGAAGAGGCTGCTGTTTCGCAGGAATATTTTTTAAATTTAGGGAGACGAAGATGAATTAATTTTTTTATGTCAGTTCCTATTTCAGAAAATCAAAGGCGCACACCTTTTTGCATGTCATCGCATTAGAAGGCAACTGGGAAATAAAGCAAAATACAAAATGGCGGACCTGCGGTGTGTGTAGCACATGTAGAGGTTTGACTGACGCAAGTCCTTCATGGCCCTACATACCTGCATAATTTCCACAGTTCGGTGATTAATTTGGTTAAAAACAAAGATGTATGTGCAGAGATTCACAGCATTTCTTAGGACCCAGTGATGTAGCAAGGGTGCCTTGAGTCCTAATGCAAGCAATGCAATTGGGCGACCCAACATCAGGTTTAACAGTAAAAACCATACAATAATAGGGGGAAAGTGGGTCCCTCACATCTCTGGACCCTGATGCCACTGCACCGGCTGCACTATTGGATTCCTAACAACCTACTGACATTTGGCAGATGTCACCCACATTTATGTGATCATCGATCATTCACCTAATAGCATTCCCCACTTTTACACATGACTTCACCTGCATTTCTTATTAAAGAGATTTGAGAGGTATGCTATTGATAGCTACCCCTCTGCTAGGATCCCATCACGTCACTGCTGAATGTGTGAGTATCCAAATACCATGGCTCCCTAGTCTTAAATACACCTCATGTCCCTTTCTTCCACCACTCTATGCTTTTAGTTTCTTCATATACCTCTTGGCGATTCTCTTTTATCCCTAATGTATTCCTTTGTCATTATTTTATCTCTTCATCTTTCTTCCACCCTTTTCTGCCTATCTGTTGGCAGACTTAGCAAGTGCAACCATGATGATGTTGATTTTGCACTATTCACCAGGGAAAATGTGTTTTGTTGATTGCTGAACAATCAGCAGTTAATGTATTTAATGAAAGTAAGCTTAAAACTAACCACATTCACAGGAAGTCGGAAGATAAAAGCACAGATACTCTGCAGGTGACTAGCTAGCATTGTTGTAGCAAAGGCTATTGAACCCAAATAATTGCCATATTAACTTACCCAACAGCAGTCACAGGGACCATTTTCCTTGCTTTTACCAGGACCCATGTCATCCTTGCTACGCTACTGGTACCCTGCCTGGCGTATTGTGCATACAAAGCATACTACAATGCAATAGAGATCACACCAAGGAATACATACTCACTCAATTTTAAAAACCACTAGTCTAACATGTGTAACATGAGGGGAAATCAGGACCAGTCCCTTTTCTGTTTCAAGCATGGAATGAAGTTGAAGATTAAATGAACTGTAGGACAAGCAATAGTCCTTTGATTATGTGCTTCTGAGTCCCTTACAAATACAAAAGTTTAGTAGATGTTTCCCCAGTAGTCAGGGACACCAGGTTTATGCCCTGGCTCTTCTTTTAGAAAGTCTTGTTTCCTTCACTTGGTTTAGTTAAAGTTAACCAAGACCACAACTCCCAGCAGGCTGTCTAAGGAAAGACCTGGATGTAAAAATGGAATCCCTGATGAGATGGAGTCTTTATAACCGTAGATACCTAAAAGAGGTCGGACATCCCAAGGATATTTGTATCACCCTCACAAATATTGTGAATGCTGCCTCTCACATCACTCAGTGTGAGCATATATATTAAATGGGCAGGATAACCACCAACCATCCAGTTCCTACAACACCCAACACAATCTGTGCCTATTCTGTAGAACACATCTCCCAAATGCCAGCGGCAACAGACAAACCCCTACTTGCATGGTGCTGACTTACGTTTCTGGAATAAAACCACCAGGAGCCATAAATATACATCACTACATGTGCCGCCATCTATCATCAACAAACATCCTCTAAAACACAGCAAGACCTAGTACAGTAGAATTATCTATGCCAGTGGCCCAAAGCAGAGTCAATGCCCAGTGCCCCATGCTTCTTCACAACAGGATTCTGAATAGGGTGTAGTATGCAGAAACACAGTCACCAAAACATAGATATGCCTGCTCAGAAGTCACCATCCGTGTCTGCAACTCATTTCACTCCTTTTGGACACCGTACATCATACACCATCAAAGGGAAACATCTTGTGTTTTGTTACGAAGTCAAAGTCATACATAAGGTCACGATAGTCCAATGGTTCTTATTCAACCTCTTTGAGCTACATCAAGCTCTCTTTTAATTTTGAATGAACTTTATTAGATGATCGTAGCTCTTTGATTAACACACTGTTCGACTACGGCAACATTCTGGATTCTATTCTAGTATCCCTGTGATATGTATTCAGTCATTGTGCCTAAAATAGCAATCCATTTCCAAGACAAGTTCTCAATCCGTCCATTCATGAGTCCATGTTCGACTTCAGCACTAGACTTCCCATAGGACCACAACAAGAGAGAATTTCTCAATGCAGAACAAAAGCTTACAAACTACCTGTATGAGGCCACACATTAGAACCCATAAACTCAGGGCACAGGCATGTCTTTATGTTAACCTATCATATACAGCAGGCCATCAGGTGGCATACAGTAGGTACAATCTCACAATGGTGCAGAGATCTTTGCTTTTAAATTCATAGGAACTGGGCCAGTTCTTTCTTGACCAGAAAGAAAACTGGACAAGGGAACCTTTTGGTTCTGGATGGAGGCAAAGGGAACACATCAGGGCCCATCTACTTGAATTTTAACTAATCAGTGGCCATTCACAACCACTTTTACTCCACGGTCTCTGTCTTGATACCACTAATAAAAGCGTGCCAACACACCCTTCAACTGGCGCTGAACTGTAGCCAACCAGGTAATGGTCGGTCAGCCAAGCAGCACTGAATCACCAGCACCTGACCTTGTTTGGAGCACATTTTACACAATGGTACGTGCTTTTCCTTGTATTCCCTTGTATTAGATTTGCCAATTTTACTACATAGGACCCTGTAGGCATGCTACACCCCTTGGGCTAAAAGGGCTTTAGACCCCCCCGCCCCATTGTGTGCCATAGCCTGGGCTGCATCTTGGTGGATGCCTGTAAAAGGGGAAGCCTCGGCCGAACAGTGCACAGAAAGCAGAAACCAGAATATACCTTTTCGTCAAATGAGACAAGGTTCAGCTTCTCCATTTGCTGCAAAGTGTCTTCGCGGGAGGGGGTTGGGGGTCACAATATCATAATGCACAGACCCCCATGGTGGAGTACTCTCCTTGTGCAGGGCAGTGTGTTTTATGGTTCACTGCTGTTTTAAAGGAAAAACAATGTTGGATCATTAGCAGTGGGATGGGAGAGGTTCTGCACTTGAAAGGACATCTCTGCCCAATTGCAGTCTTTACTGATGCCCTGTGCCCTTACAAGCTAAGAAGCAGACATCCCGAGGTGTCTTGAATTATAATTGCATTTATACAGTGTGTTCTGCCCATGCAAGGGGTAGTACACACCATATACATGCAAAAAAGGTGAGATCGTCGTTTACTGTTTGTTTTATTAAAATGCCGTTGTACTTATTCATGTATCATCAGGCAGCTAGGACATTTCTACCAAAAGCATTCGGTATTTGCAGTGGTTGTGATTTTACTTCGAAAACAATTCCAAGTATTAACTAAAAAATCAAAACATTGCAAAGAGAAGCTGGTAGAATAGGGGTAAGACATAACTTAATTTGTTTTGGTGGTTGCTGGTCGGCAGCACCATCACTTATGTGTGGGGACAGCGATGCTAAAAAGATAGTCCCAAGGGTGGCAGACTCAGTCCTCAGTGTAACATGTTCTTGGCTGCTTATCCTATCCTCAAAGGAAAGCAAGGTAAGGCCCCCAGCATGGATGTTGCCTGTGAGTCTGCTAGGAGGTACTGGCATCAAGGTGTGGTGACCGGATAATGACATCATGTCACACAGTTATTCAACAGTCTGTTCATAAGCAGTGCTTAGCGAAGCCTGTCACTTTACTACTCGGCCTTATAATAGATCTGTAGTTCAGTTTGGATAGAGTGTAGGGAGACTAGACTTGGAGACCCCAAAAAACGGAAATTCCACAAACCTAGAATTCGGACTACAATTTAGAATCGGAAGCGGGGCGCAGAATGAATTAAGTGACAGAGCTCACTAGTTCGACCTATCTCCTGAGGCGGAAAGCCGGGAGCGCTATTTGTACTTTAAAAAATTTACTGTCACTAAATTGTTGTGTGTTTTTAACTCACCTGATAGAAAGCATTCACCTCAGGGCACTCGCTCGCCCCTGATCGGCCCGCGCAGCGGATCCTAGCGCTGACGCCAAGCCGCCCAAACACACCTCCTGACGCCTACTGGCGAGGACAGAGGCCACGCCCTTTTTTAGGCCACGCCCACTCCCGCCAAGCATAAAAGACGCTGAATCACAAGCGCCACTGTTAGTTCGACCTATCTCCTGAGGCGGAAAGCCGGGAGCGCTATTTGTACTTTTAAAAATTTACTGTCACTAAATTGTTGTGTGTTTTTAACTCACCTGATAGAAAGCATTCACCTCAGGACACTCGCTCGCCCCTGATCGGCCCGAGCCACGCCCACTACATCCCCCCTTCCTATCTCCTCCGTATAAACCATGTGCCTCTGCCGGAAGCGCAGCGGACGAGCGCAGCGGGAGCGCCGTTTGCGCGCCAAAGGCGCGCCCAAGGTAAGCCCGTCTGCGCCCGTCTGCGCCCGTCCGCGCCCAACCGAGCCCGAGGCCCAGGACCCCTGATTCAGCCACTCCCATACCGCTGAGGTACACCCAAGAATCCCTCCTTAATCTCAGGGACTCTATCCCCACTCCCTGCCACAGCACTATCCTCCTAAAGGATGGACAATCTTGCTGTTCAATCTAACACCTCGACTCCCTCCGAAACCGCGCTGGATCAGGATGGCCCTGCTTAATTGCAGATCGCTCCCCAAACATCAAACTGAAATTAATATGCTGCTGCAAAACTCGGAGTTCGAGATCCTCTTTCTCACCGAAACGTGGATTAATTCCAACTCAGACCCGGACATAGTTCAAACACTACCCCCAGGCTATCTCATCAAACATCATGACAGATCCTCGGGGACTGGAGGCGGAATAGCGGTTATCTACCGTGACTACCTGTCTTGCCACTTCAAGGACAGCCCAATCCAGGACTGCGAAAACGTCCTGTTTTCAATCCACCTACCCCCATCCCCAACCCTTTCAGGGATTCTAGTTTACCGCCCCCCAGGGCAGCAGCGACTCTTTTGCAACTCCCTTGTGGAGTCCACCTCCTCTCTTGCCTGCTTGTATCCCAACTTCACGGTCCTAGGAGATCTAAATCTCCATTTCGACGACCCCTCAAACAATATCGCCGAAGACCTAAAAAAAGACCTGGCCTCCCTCAACCTCCACCTGAAAGGCAATCAGCCCACCCACTCCAAGGGCCACCTACTGGACCCAATTTTTACCAACCTCTCGAGTATGGTAGTGAATACTCCCCTCCCTGTCCCCTGGTCAGACCACTTTGTAATCCCTTTCAAGCTCCAACTTTTGTCGGAAACCCCGGTTAAAGCCCCCCCCCCCCCCAAGGACCATCCCGTCCGTGGTAAAAACTGGATACGGCCTCATGGACTCAAGCACTCGTCTCTACCACTCCGAGTCTTGACCCAGACCCCTCCAGAGCTGACACCCAACTCCGCGGCTGGATTAATCAATCCCTTGATGCCATCCTCCCAGTCAAACCCCTCCCCAGTAAAAAGAGAACTCTCAAGTCCCCCTGGTACACTCAGGAACTGCGCGGACTAAGGAAAAGGTGCAAAAAGCTCGAACGCCGCTGGAGAAGGGACTGGGCTACTGAAAGCAAAAATGAATACAGGTCCGCCCTAAAACAATATAAAACCTGCATAAAAAATACCCAGGCATCCTTCTTCGAGCAAAAAATACAAGCTGCAGCCAACTCGGCCAAAGAAACTTACCGCATAGTACGTCTCCTTACCAAAACCCCAGATCCTTTGCCCATGCCAGACTCTTCAGGCACCAGATGTAACCAGCTAGCTGAGTTCTTCTCTACAAAAATTTACAATATCCTCAAATCCCTCCCTCCTCCCAACACCCCCCCGCCCCCGTCATTCCCCTCTCCGGTTCAGAGGCCCCCTGCCTCCAAACCTTCGCCCAGATTACCATAGAACTCTTCTTGACCACTCTACAATCAGTCAAGAGCGGGGCTCCATCAGATCCAGCTCCTATGAGTAAACTAAAACTGGTCGCCCCCCCTTCAGTAATCTTATCAATGCTTCCCTGTCACTGGGTATAGTCCCAGACAACTGGAAAAAAGCCATAGTAAGGGCGCTCCTAAAAAAAAACCACCTCGACCCCATGGAACCATCAAACTTCAGACCCATCTCTCTCCTCCCGGCCATCAGCAAAGTGGCCGAGCGTATTGTCAATCACCAACTTTCTCTCTTCCTAGAAACCAACAAACTTCTGCGCCAATCCCAGACGGGGTTCAGACCAGGACAGGGAACAGACACCGCCTTACTTGCCATGGTCGAGGAGGCAAGATCCATCATAGACCAAGGAGGATCAGTGGCAGTGATCCTCCTTGATCTGAGTGCCGCCTTCGACACGGTAGACCATGCGATCCTCATCCATCAGCTCAGCATGGTAGGAGTATCCGGCACTGCCCTGTCATGGATCAAATCCTTCCTGGAAGGGAGAACCTTTCAAGTGTCTGATGGCACGGTCATATCCAAAGCACTCGCGCTTCAGTGTGGGGTCCCCCAGGGCTCATCCCTGAGCCCCACACTTTTTAACGTTTACATGTCCCCGTTAGAAGACATCACAATGCCATTCGGCATAAAAACAGTTATGTATGCCGATGATACACAACTGGTGGTGTCCATCAACCAATCGAATAAAAGCCTAGACAACCTTGCAGCCTGCCTCGAAAACATCTTCCAGTGGATGTGCGAGTCACGCCTTAAACTGAATGGCGAGAAGTCCGAGATTCTCTTCCTGGGAAACCCTCACAAACTTCCCTCATCCCTCATATGGCCAGACTGTATGGGTCCTCCTCCCACCCCCAAATCAGAAGTCAAGAGCCTTGGCATCTGGTTAGATCAAGACCTTAACTTTAAAGCTCAGGCCAGAAAAACCGCAGTCACCTGCATTGGCCTTATCCAAACAGCTAGGAAGGTTCTCCACCTAATCCCCTTCCAATCTAGGAAACTGCTCATGCAGGGCCTAGTAAACTCCAGATTGGATTACGGAAATGCCCTTTACTTGGGGGCCCCCGCCTCTGTCATTCACAGACTACAATGTGCCCAAAATGCCGCGGCCAGAATTCTTACAGGGACTAAATCAAAATGCTCAGCGAAACCAGCCCTCAAAAGCCTGCACTGGCTTCGAGTCCAACAGAGGATTACCTTTAAGACTCTCTGCATCTCACACAGGATAATGCACGGTAGAGGTCCGCCGATTCTGAGCTCCCTTGTCAAACCCCATCAGTCCAACAGGCAACTGAGATCAGACGCCCTCTCCCTGGCCAACATCCCCAGAATCCATAAGACCCGTTCTGGGGGGAGATTGTTCTCGTATAACGCCCCAAAGCTATGGAACTCCCTGCCAATCTCCATCCGAAAAGAACACAACCTACTGGCTTTCCGTAGGCAACTTAAAACATGGCTCTTCCCATAATACTCTTCCCCCTCCGGAAACTTAGGTTGACCGACAGCGCTGGGACGTCCTATGGTAGCTACGCGCTCTACAAATCCGTTTCCAATTCCAATTCCAATTCCCAGACAGATAATGTGGCACCAAGGGGAAATAAATGCAACTTTAAAACAATCCTTTGTGGCAACCAAATTGCTTTTGCTACCGGTTGCTAACTAAGTCTGTACTGCTACTCATGAAAATGTATCCCCCTCTGTGTTCAGTCGACTCTCTCTGAAAACAGGGACATATGCTATGTTTAATTTAATTTGTAGGAACAAGTGGTGAAAAATCGGGACGTTTGGTCACCCTACTTGAATAGAACATGTGCACCACAGCAAGGACCCACATCTGGTGTAGTTTCCCCTGTGCTTTGCCAAAGTCTGCAGGGTGCTCACCGCTGACAAACCATCTCACAGAATGTGCTCAGAGTGCACATTTTACATGTCTTTTCTTTGCCTTTGTTTTCCTGCCCAGGTCCATTCTTTCCTTCCCGTGTGCTACAGTGCATTTTGTTCTGAGGGGGCCTACAGCATGGGAGATGACCACTGTGGGTGGGGGATACTGGATATGGACATTAGGGGCTCATGGAAATAACCACACTCATGCTCATGGTCAGAGTCGGAAGCGCCGCCCACTTGCGGACGGCCTCTTTTTATTACCTCCCCGCAGGCCACGCCTGACCTGCGGATGTGTGGATGAGTGGGGGTGGTGTGTAAAACAACTAGAACAGGGACATTACATCCCTATCCAACTATAACCTTTTCTTTAAAGACAGTTCGCAACAAAAGTTCAAAAGTACTGTGCATAACAGGTTGCAGGTGTGGCACGACTATTGCTTGCGTGTCCCTTATTGGAAGATCAGGGTCTCAGCAAACAGGCGTAGTCTCTGAGTCTTTGACTTGGTCGCGGATTTGGCCGCAATCCATAACTCTGCGAGCGGACTCCTCCGCTCCTGGCGTTCTGGCCCGGACTGCTCACCATGGCCTCAGGTGTCAGCGCCCCCCGTTTCCTCTTCTCCCAGGTGTTGTTCGGTACCGGGTGTTTCGCTTCCACTCTCTGTTGTGACATTCCCATCGGCATCTCCGTGATCCAAGATGACGCCCTCGCCATCAGTTGGTGTGATCCTCTTAAACCATGAGGTGTTCCGGGACACCTCTTCTTCTCCTTTCCGTGCTGTCACCATGGTTCCGTTGGTTGAGGTGACAGTCCAGGTACCTGGCTCGAAACGGGTTTGGAATTTTCCTCCTGGCCGCCTGTTCTTTTGGATAACAGACGTTCCTGGTTCCATACGGTTGGGTTTCGCCCTCCGGGTGCGGCTGGCTCGCTGATTGCCCCGTCTTCTCCTTTCCTGGGTGCCTTCCACAGGAGCCGGGGTTGGTGTCCCCTCTGGGCTGTTAGGAAGGAGATCTCTTCGGAGCCCCTGAAACATGAGGCTCCATGGACTTCTCTGAGTGGTGCAGTGAGGGGTTCTCCGGTATTCACGCAGAAACTCATGCAGCCTGTGTTCTGGATCAGCTTGCTCCACCAGGGCTATGCGGAAGGTCTTGTTAAGTGTGCGCATGAACCTTTCCACGTCACCGTTGGCTTGGGGCCATTGTGGGGTCATGCGGCGGTGATGAATTCCCCTCTTCTGGAGGAACGCGGCAAACTCAGTACCTTGGAACGGAGGCCCATTGTCACTGCGCACTTCCTGGGGGTATCCGAACATCGCGAAGATCTTTTCGAGCGCTGGTCCCACGTGGCTGAAAGCTGTGTAGGCTACTATTTCTACGACGGGGTACTTAGAGTAGGCATCAATGATCACCAGAGTGTGCCCCTCTCCTGGGAAACTTCCAAAGTCTACGCTTACTTTGGTCCAAGGCTCCACACATGCTTCTTCGGTGATAACAGGCTGGGGCCTGTCTGGATCACTTGACAGTTGGCACGGCATGCAACCCCGCACGTGTTCTTCGACCATTTCGTCCAGGTCCAGGAACCACATTATTTCCTTTATTCTCGTCTTCATCTTGGTGATCCCCTGGTGTCCTCCATGGGCAAGTTGTACTGCCCGATGTCGCAGGCCATGTGGGATGACTATTCGGGATCCCCGCAATAATATGTTGTCCTCAGTGGCGCTTAGTTCATGTCGGATCCGCCACACTTTCGTGAGTGCTTCTCTGTCCTCCGCAGTCCAGGAGTTGGTGTGACGAAGGTATTCCGCCCAGGACCCTTCCTGTACTGCTCTCAGTGTTCGGGCGTACACGGTGTCGGTGGCGGCGGCTTCTTTGATGTCATCGAGCGTCATGTTCTGAGGGCATGATGTTAGTGCCACCCACTGGGCGAATTCGTCACAGTCTCCATCGTCCCCCATCTGACTTTGTTCCCCTGGGTGGCAGGATAGAAAATCAGCTGGGTTTTTGGCACCCGGCCTGAACACTACCTCCATTTCGTAGGGTTGTAGTTGGATCACCCATCTTTCAATGCGTGGAGGGGGGTGTGGTGCATCCCCTTGAAAAGGGATACCAGTGGCTGATGGTTGGTGACCATGACATATGGCTGTCCTCGCAAGTACAGGTGGAAGGGGCTGCATGCCCACTTAATAGCGAGTGCTTCCCGCTCGATTTGCGCATACCTGGCCTCAGTTGGGGCGAGGGCCTTGCTGGCAAACGCTAGTGCGGTCCACTGTCCTGGTTCCTGTTCCTGTGTTAGTACCGCTCCCAGGCCTACCGGACTGGCATCAACCAATACTTCCGTTCGTTTGTCCGGATCAAAATAGGCCAGGGTGGCTTTCTCCAACAAGGCGTCTTTGATCCCTTGGAACGCCTCGTCTTCCTTTGTTCCCCACCGCCAGGCTGCTTCTGTTTTGGTCAGTGACCGTACCGGTTCGCTCCAGGTGGCCAATCCAGGTATGAACCGGCCACAATAAGTGGCCATTCCTAGGAAGCTTCTGATCTCCGTCGGGGATTTTGGTGCTGGTGTGTTTTTGATGGCTCTCGACTTACTTGGATCCACCTGTATGCCCTCTTGACTGAAGACGTAACCAAAGAATTCGATTGTGGGCTGGAAAAACTGGCACTTCTCTTTGTGAAGTGTCGCACCATGGGCACTCAGTCGTCTTAAGGTGTCTTGGAGATGTTTGTGGTGTTCCGTCGCTGTCTTGGAGTGTATGAGAATGTCATCACTGACATTGATGACGCTCGGTAGGCCGGAGAGTAGTTCCCTAATGGTGTTCTGGAACACTTCCGCTGCAGATGATATGCCGAAGTTTAATCGTTTGTAGCGCCGCAGTCCCAGATGTGTACTAAAAGTCGTGATGAAACGACTCTCCTCTGCAAGGGGTAGTTGGTGGTACCCTGCATTTAAATCAATTTTGGAGAACCATTTCGAGCCATTCACATCTGCGATGATATCGTCCATAGTGGGTGTTAAGTGGCGTTCCCTTCTGATTGCCTTATTGGGGAGGCGCGTGTCGATGCACAGCCGGATTGCTCCAGGTTGTCGAGGTTTTTCAACTATCACCATTGGGGACACCCACGGGGTGGGCCCCGATACTTTCTCAATGACACCCTGGCTCTCTAGTTTTTCCTGTTCTTTCTCCACCTTTGGCCTTAGGTAAAGGGTATGCGACAGTGTCGTAGTGCGACGGGTGTTATTGTCTTGTCAATGTGTAGCCTCACGGGCTCACACTTGATGCAGCCCAATCCTCTGAAGAGCTTGGGGAATTGATCCAGCAGTTCGTCTACCTGATGGGTTCGGATCCGATTGGCAAACGCTATCAGTCTTAAATCTTCAGCTGTATGGCTACTTAGCAGTGTGTCGGCCTCTCTGTCGATTACGTGGATGGTGGCCATCACCTCCAGGTCATCCGCTTTGATTGGTACTGTGATTTTTCCTTTGAGGGGAAGTGGAGTGTCTGCTCCATAGGCGAAGATGCGAGTTTTTGAAGGAATTATCGGCGGGCGGGGACGCAGCCTTCTGAATTGCGGTAGACCCATGACATTTACCGTGGCTCCGGTGTCAATCACCACTTTGACTTCATTTCCTCCCAGTTGGATGATACACGTAGGCTGCGGCCGTCTGCGTTGCTTCAGTTCTCGTGCAAACGAGATGGTGTGTACCTCTTCATCTTCCGAATCCGACGAGTCATCCACCGTCGGTAGGTATCTCCCAGGATTATGTTGGGCTCCTTCCGGAGTTGGTGGGTCACTCACGGACAGTTGTCGTACCGCCTTGGTCACCGACTGTGATTTCCTTGATGACTTTGTGTAGTTGCGTCGTCGACACACTGATGCAAAATGGTTTGGGATCCCACAGTGTGCACACGTCTTCCCTTGAGCCGGGCAGTCTTTTGCAGCATGAGGCTCGTGCCTGCAGTATCCACATTTCGTCCGGGAACCCTCCCTCCGGGTCTCTTTGGAGTAGTGACTCCGTGTCTGCATCTTAACCGCATCCGCTCGTTCCGTCTTCACGGCCTCAGTTCTCCCTGGTGGTTTGTTCAGTGCTTGGTCCATCGCATTGGCCCTGACGGCTGATAGGTCATGCGACCGGGCCAGGATTAGGATATCCTCTAGCGTAATCCCTGGCTTCCTTAGGATGAGTCCTCGTAGTGTCTTGTCTCTGCACCCTTGGATGATCTGTCTCCGTATGGCTTTGGGTTGGTCTTCGCCAGCACAGGTGCTGGCGAGTTCCCATACTCGGGCGTAGAACCGGTCCATGGATTCACCCTCTCACTGCCGTGCTTGGCCCAGCTTGAAGACCTCAAAGTCAAGGTTTAATTGCGGGTCAAAATAACCGTTGAGTGCCCTTACCGCTGCATCGTAGTCTCCTGCAGCTCCGGTGTCGGGTAGGTGTTTGAATAACTTGAATATTTCATCCCCCGCGTAGTGGAGTAGTAGGGATCTCTTGACTGTGCCGTCCGTTTCTCTTGAGACCACAAAGTAATTTTCTAGCCGCTCTAGCCATATTTTCCACCGTGGTGACGCAGTGGACGGGTCTTCTAGTTCACTGAACGGTGGTAGGACCCCTGATGCGGCGTGCTGAAAAGGGATATGTATCTGAGCGCTGGTGCACTATGTCCCCCATGGCTGGTAACGATGCTTGCTGTGTGCAGTGCTTGTTTGTCTTAATGCCCCTTTGTTGCTGCCCTGGTCGTGTGTGCCAGTGTTTTGTTTTGGTTGTCCCTGCTTGTGGATTTTCCTGTAGTTGCTGCTGCTGGTGTTAGATTTGGATATGCAATGCTTGTTACACTGTGTGCAGCTATAAGTGCTTGTTTTTGTCTCTATGCCCCTCTTGGCAGTAGGGTATCCTGCTTGTGTGCTGTGTGTCCTTTTCCTTTCAGCGCGCATGTCCTGCGCCTTCCGCGCGTTGTTTGCGCTTCTCCCCACGTGTCTCGGGCCTTGGTGTCGTTCCAGTAGCTTCACACGCGATATGCGCGTTGATTGTAGGCCTCGGTTCCCAGTGCGCATGCGCGCCTGGCTTTGCCCGCAAATGGGGTTGATCGGCACCCGGCTCCCTCGCCCCGTTCGCGCCTTCTGGTTTTTCCTCTCCTGCCGGTCCCTCCTCGCAGCTCCTAGCATACGCTGCTTACCGGTGGGGTTTTCTTCGACGGGCGGTCTTCTTCCGGACACCTCTCGGCGTTGGTACCGCCGCGGCGCTCTAGCAGGCAGTTCCGGCCAGGCCCAGGTGAGGCTCTTTGGTTGTTCCGTTGTCAGGGGTGATCACGAATGCTTCCGGTGATCCCACCCTCATCGCCAGTGTTCTGATGGGGCCTACAGCATGGGAGATGACCACTGTGGGTGGGGGATACTGGATATGGACATTAGGGGCTCATGGAAATAACCACACTCATGCTCATGGTCAGAGTCGGAAGTGCCGCCCACTTGCGGACGCCCTCCTTTTATTACCTCCCCGCAGGCCACGCCTGGCCTGCGGATGTGTGGATGAGTGGGGGTGGTGTGTACAACAACTAGAACGGGGACATTACACATTTGAACTTCTCTTGCATTGCCCATAGACCATCAACTGGGGCTCGGCACTGTTCTTCCTGCCCACCCTCCATGTAGTAGCCCTCTCCACATGCCACTGCATCCTCTACTACTGTCATCCTTTATTCTATTTTATTTTTTAGAGTTTTATATAGAGCGAACTAGACCTGAAAATATCAGTTATCAGAGCGCTTTACATAGCACAAGTTTTGTTACATGAGGACACATTCATTTTTGTTAGGCACGGGGAAGATTACATGATTTGCCCAGAATCACAGGATGTTGAGTGTCCTTGCCAAGACTGGAACCCAGTTCCCCAGCTTCGACGTCGACCGGTCTAACCGTAAGGCTATATCCTCTCCCCATCCTCTGTTTTCAATATTCTCAGCCTGCTGATTATCATCCCTTACATTTAACCTTTTGTCTCCTTTTTTACTCACCATTGTCTCCTTGCCTCTACCTATTTTTCCGGCTCTTCTTACATTTCCATGTGGACCAAAAGGAAGCATTTGTTCACAACAAAGTGTACTCAGGGGTCAAAAGCGTTTCAAACGAACTACATGTCACCAAACTGTTGCAGTGCTAAGTACCAAGCGAATGGTTGGGACTGTCGGGGTGAGAAGCTGTTTTTCAGGGCTTGTTTTATTAACGGGAGAAACCCAAAACTGAAGTTGGCTGTTCCTCTGGAGATAGTGCTGAACACCTACAAGACATAAGTGTGATCTTGTGCAGACGGAAATTATTTCCCACTCACACAGAGTGAGATTGTCACAAACAGGTCCCATAATATCGTAGAGATAAGCTCCTTCACAGATAATGATAATTCACTGATCAAAGATAACGATGCGAATTGTGTTTATTTTCTCTAATAGCTTTATAGCATTGTGCTGCAAATGTGTATATATTTTTTGTAAAACTGCTAAGAGATAATTGATCGGGTCCCGAAATTATATTCTTATTTATATACAAAAGTAAATTAATACGGTCAATAATTGCGGGTGCGATGTTTGGTTATTATATCATTTTAAAACTAGACTTGATTGAGTAAGGACATATATAATCCAGTAAATTTATATTCCTTCAAACTATAAATCTTAGTGCTGACCTTCAGACATTTGATGCAATTATAATAGCTCTTATAAACATGGAGCCAGGATCTTCGAAATCCTCATGCAACGTACATTATTTTGAATACTTACAGTATTATTTTTGCTGATTTGACAGAATTATTTTTTGTCATTTTAACATAACTTTCCCAGCTAGGGCTTCTATTTTGGAGTTGTTCCAAATCGCCAGACAAAGAAGGTCGTGCTGGAGAGGACGACCGCCGTCCACCCGCTCAAACGAGCGGCTCTGGCGGTCTCTGAGAAAAGAAGCTGAATTACAAATCTCCTTCCCTGCGCTGATGAACTGCACTATTAATGGAGAAAAGCTGTTCTTCATTGTGCATTACAGGATTGAGGTCACCTGGGAAACCACTGGGACTCACCGCCAACCTATAAAGGCAGAGGGACACAATGATTATCCGCAGTAACCTTCTGCCCTTGCAAGGGCTTGAAAGAAAGTTGGGTCTGGTAGCAAAATACTGCGCTGTTGGTTACACTGTCAGTCACTTGACAGCCAAGAAAGGAAAATATAGAATTAAACAAAAGAACAGACATATATTTCTACAAAAGGACACGATTTGAAATGACACATGTGCTCTTTCTTCCTCTATTATGCGTTTTGAAAAACTGAAAAAGGGCTAATGTATATTTGTTTTATCATGAAGCTTTACTACAGAATTTGGCCTGAGCATGGTTTGGTTATCTTGGGGTTTGTACGGCTGTTTGCCCAGTCTCAGCCGGGGGAGTTAGAGAACTAACCACAGTAGCGCTGAATGGAGCCAAACAATACTTAACAGGAAAATGTACACCCCTCCCTCTTTCTTCTTGGCTGCAGCTGAGGACATTCTGAAGTAACTCTTCCTAGGGCATAGTTATGCAAGAAGTTAAAAACTATGGTGTACACCCAGCCAATCAATATATATAATAGCCATATATACATACACACCCTACTGGCTGTCACCAGTAGGTAGTTATAATTGGGACCGATATTCTATAGGAAAAGCGTTTTTTGACTTGCCTATATCTTTCCCGCCATTTGACGAACTTTTCCAACATTTTCCAAACAAAGTGTGCACTGATTTTAGTTCTGCGTGGAAAGTTCCGGAGTGATCCGTCAAGCGGGTCCTGAGAAAAATGGGGGGGTCAAAAAAAGTGTGTTTACCATGTTTTAAAAAAAATGTGTAATGTGCGGCACTCCTAGTGATGAATCTTGTAGACTGAGTAAATCATTAGTATTTCTCAGTGATAGTAGCTTTTGGGTGCCATACAGTACGCTCCCTCTGACCTGTTTTAGACATGACTACAGCACGAACCACAGAACGGAATTACACCAAATTCGGTAGAAAGGTAGAGCTTGATCCAGAAAGAGACCTTTTTGCGATTTAGGGTAAATCTGTTCAGTTGGTTTCTAGCTATTAACTGAAATCCAAATTTGTCTATCTGGAGACACGTAGCCTCTGCGGATCCTCCTCGGATTTGAGAATCCGCGTGCCAACAGCAATGCTGCGATTGGTTGGCTGCAACCTGAGAGGAAAGTAACAGCCGCCATTTTGTTAATCGGGACTCAGTTCCCAGCAGGGAAAATAAAGTTAAAAAGTGATATGAGGGGTCAAGGCAGAGGTACCCTGACCCCATGGGACTAATTGAGGAGACTGTGAAGGACCCCTCATCAGCAAGAAATTGTCCAAAAATCTTTATTTTTTTACCACGCAAGATCCTTCCAAATTCGGGTAGATCTTTGGATCCAGACCCCAATTAAAGAAAAAGCATTCACAGATCCACAAACCTACTCACACACATATAAACACACACATGCACACCCACACAACTACTCCCAAACCCATGCAGCCAATCACACACCCATCACAGACCCTCAAAACCACTCACGCACATACTCACAGACCACACAACCACTCACACACCCATACCGCCACTCACACAGCCACTCACAGATCCTCAATACCACTCACACACCCACACAGCCACTCCTACACCCCTCACACACCCAGGTTACAGGGACGTTATATTTAGGAAATAGTATTAAAAAACATAGAAATTCACTGAAAAAAACAAAGGGGGGCGGGGGCGTCATAGTTAGGAAATAAAATGTAATTTGTCTTTTTGGTGGGGGCACATGCGTCCCCCCTCCTAAAGGGGAGTTTAACTTCAGGGACCACCACCTCCCTGAGGTTTATTAATATAGTCGAAGGGGAGAGCACAGCCCCTCTCCTCAGGCCATTAGAGGCCTCTGGGACCGCCACTTCCCCTGGCTTTTGGCATAAAAAAAGAGGGGGGAAGCGCAGACCCCCCTCCTATTTCCTAACTGCTCCGAGGACCACCACCTCCCTGGGGCACAAAAGAACAGACTAAATTTGGCCCCGGGGACCACCACCTCCCTGAGGCCGACCCTGCCAATAAAAGGAGGGAGCCCACGCTGCCCCCTCCTGGAGTCACTAATGGCTTTGGGGACTGCCACCCACACTGTGTGAGAGAGCAATACCAGTGACTGCGGGGGCATTGAGGCTCCCCGTGCTCCCTTACACTGCACACTGGCTGGGCTCCAGGGCACCCAGGAACAGGAGGATGGGGATTGCGGCACCAGGTCTAAAATCGGCTTGGGGAAGGAGGCTGCGTGGGTCCTCCCTACCCTTTCAATAATTCGCCAAGTCCCAGGGGATGGAGTCCCTGAGGCTGAAATCTGCCAGTGGAGAAGGGGGTCGAGTGGCCCCCCTCCAGTGATTTAAATGTAAAAATAGAAGTGCAGGTACTTAATCTTTAGAGTACCTGTTTGCTCCTAAAAAGTGCAGGTACTCTCCCATTAAATGTATTGCAACAGTGCTGAGAAGTGCAGGTACTCTCCCTTTGAAATTAAATAAGTGCAAGTACTCAGTACGGGACAGTACCTGCCCATTTAAAGTACTTCCCCACCCCCACTGAATATTGGCCGCGCCCGGCGTATAGGGACCCTGGGGCCGAAATCGGACCACAAGGGTGGGGGGGCTTAGGCCCCTCTCCTTAATTAAGTTGGACTAGGCCGTTCAGGCCCTGATGCTCATTTACAGAAATAAAACCTCAACAGGAAGAACTTACAAATATAAACATAGCACATGCCCCAGTTGAAGATCAACTTCAGTAAAAGACAAATGATCCTAACTTCTTGGGCTTTGGAAAGGCAAAGCAAGTGTGTTTCCTCTTGTATTCCACTTTTAGAACAGCCTGAAATCCTTAATGGAGGTGAATGCATCATTAATCTATTGGTGCGAAATCTGATCTGGGGTGACTGTGACGAGTGGTTTCTTTGTTGTCTTCTCCTGGTGAGAGCAGAATCCATGGTTTTCTCTTTTAACTACCCCAAGTATGTACATGCAACAAATCCATACCACTTCTCACAGACCCACTTATAGACACACACAGGCACTCACACACACACACACACACACACTCCCAGGCCCAGTTAGAGAGTCATACACCCACTTAGTCACCCACTCAGACGCTCATGCACCCAGTCCTACTCTTAGGCCAACTCAGCATCACAAACTCTCTTAGAGACCTACTCAGAGATGCCTCACACACACACGTAGAGACTGATGCATCCATTCCGAGACCCTCTCAGACACTTACTCAGAGACTCACTAAGACACACATGGGTCCAGTCAAAGACCCACTCAGACACACACCCTCTCACAGATCCACTCAAACACTAATGGACCCGCTGACAGATCCACTGAGAGACTAATGCACCCACTCCCAGTTGCAGTCATTGAGGCACTCTGACAGTCATGCACACAGTCACATACTCACTCTGACAGTCATGCCCCAGTCACAGGCCCAGTCAGAGACCGATAGACCTGCTCACAATCCCACTCATACAGTCATGCAGCCGCACATGGCCACTCAGATATTCTCACTTCCACTGACAGATCCTCTCAGATACTAATGCACCCACTCACAGACCCACTGAGGCATATAGGCACCCACACACTCACCCACTTAGAGACTCACTCAAACCCTCACTCATAAACGGTATATATTACAGTTGGGAAATACATTTTTTATTAAAAGCTTAGAAATTCACTTTAAAAACCCAAAGATTACAGGGACGATCTTGTTAGGGAATAACAAACACTAGATCAATTTCCTGAGCCACAGTCATGAAGTTAAACCAAAATCAATCCACGCAGTAGTCTTCTCAGATATTCTTATTGATGCTTTATTCCGAGTCTTGTATAGTTTGTACTTCAGTTCTTTATCACAACAACAGATAGCCACAGATAGAGCAAACACGTGTTTCGTCTTTTGGAATTAACCAAAGACTTCATCAGGGCGCGAGCAACGATATCTATGAAGGTAATGTAAATGTAGGCCTCTGCCACGATCCGTCTTCAAAATGTCAAGAATCAAACAGTGTCCGCCAACAGCGATATCACGGAAAGATACAGTGTAGTATCATCTGCCAGAGACAGTCTTCACAAATTCAAATTTACGTCCTGAAAAATCATGATCTCAAGACGGAGAGTACTCCGCTCCATATCCTGGCGTAAACTTGATATTTCCAAAAACATGCCATTTGTAGCACTTCTTGGTCACAACATAAAATCTAAAAACTTGTGAAATTTCAGTTATGGCGAGATAAACCTTCTAGCTTCCACACCAACTTCAGTAAGTTGATGATGTAATTTGTGTTGTCATCTGCGACATCATATGAAGTCATAAGCAGTGCATTGGAGAATATAGTTCCATTTAGTACTATAACGGGTGAACTTAATTTGCTTTTATTCAGCGTTTGCATTGTAACCAGGACATCATTACCAATGTAGATTGTTTTTAGATTTTGTGGTATGGAGAACCAAATTTTGTAGCAAGGTTGTCTAAATTATGCATTAAAAATAAAAAATATGCAGCACATTTCCTGTAAGCACAGTTTTTTATACATTTGAGTTGGAAATAATATTTTTGGTAAAAGCTACAAATCTTGTACATTATGTAGCACATTATGTGGAAAATGATATGGCAAATGTGGTAAATCCATAATTATGCGATAAACGCGGCAGTCACACATTCACCTAAATCGACACACACCCTCACCGAGTGGTTTGTAAATGTCACCAAAACCCCCAAATGGAAATTCTGGACAATCTTACACACATTTCCAATAGGTATTTTTATGTTACATGCTTATTTTGGGGTAGGTACCTTAAAAAGTGTTTTTCTTTCAAGTTTTGGTAAAATGGGAACCAATTGAAATTAGTCTGTTTAGTCTTTGTTTACTTTTCTTGAATACAGTGTTAATAAAACAAGGGATAGTACAGACAAACAAGGGATGGGCAGTGGATTGTATGTGATTCTGTGGCTGCATTGTTTACCGTGCAATTATCAACTCACTGCATTTGCCACATACTTATTAACATTTGCAGATTTCGCACATAAAGGATTCTCCCTCAAATGGATGAAAATAATATTGCTACAGAATGTGCCATACAATTTGTGTTTTTTTGAGGCACAATTTAGATAACCTTGCTCTAAACATACTCCTCTAGCCCTGACAATAATACAGCTCTGCAGAGCGGCATGAGGACCTTCATTAAGATGATGAATAAATCCATATTTCACAGGGATCTGCGAAATATTTTTCATATTCTAAATTTTTCAAGGATGATTTTAAAATGTGAATTTTAATACCACTGTTTCTTGTGCAAAAATGACACAATGATATGCTATACTGTCAGTAATAGTGAATTGCAGTTATGGTTAAGACTTTTGGTACTGTTTGATAAATCAAATGGCATACATTAATGGTGTTTTTTTAGTGTTAAGTCACATGGGAATCTTTGCTATTTGCTACAACAAGAAACACTGAACAGAATTACACCAAACGTGGCTTGCAACTAGTACTTTATGAAAAACAGGGCCTTTGAATGGTTTGGTGCAAATACATTTAGTAGTTCTTTTCAGCAAGTTCTATTAAAAAAAGTTATTAGGAAGGCTTTGAAGGACTAATGAGGAAAATAAATATTTCTTGACTAGGAATTTGCAGACATTTCACAAATCCAGGGTGGGAAACTATCTGCAACAAAAAAAAATGAAAATAAACAAATCTCATTGGTCAAAGAAGTATTTTCTCTTGTTGTCCATTAAGAGTTTGTGAACCCAAACTTGGCTTCGGAACCAGAGCTTTTTAATTGACTGACCTTAATGGCACAATTGTTGCTGTGGCCATTAAAAGAGGAGGCGGGGCTCGATCCTGGAATCCTGTGAAAAAAAACAATTCATGGTGCTATACGACGGACAATGGAAGCATTTACTGAACTCTGGTCCACCCTCATGCTCTCAAAATATAATACACACTATTTTCACATGAGGTTTGCAGAATCTGGGGCTGGGTTCCTGAGCCTAAGGCAGTTCCTGGGGCTTCTAACTCGTGGGGTTGTGAGTCCAAAATAGGTGGTGGAGTTTAAAAACCCATGCCAGAGATCACATTGTCCCTGCCTCCCTGCTCCAAAAAAATGCCATGTAGCAGCATGGGAGGGCGCAGAACCTGGAATTCAGGCCCAGTGGAGAATTCCTGCTACGCATGGCCAAAGACTGCACACAGTGCAGGTAGGTCAACCATGAATGGGGCCAGTCAAGTGACAGGCAAAAGGCTAGGCCCTGCAGCCAATGCCTCATGCACAAAGCCAAAGGTTGTGCAGGGGGATTCTTTTTAAAGAAGTCGGATGTAGTATAACATAAATATAACAAAAATGTTACTGAACAAATGTTCAAAGAAATGTATTGGGTTCTTGTGTTCATAATGCATAAATGCATGTTACAATTTACCCACAAAGTCCCTTTAATATCATAGTTGAGGTTAAGTTTTTGTTGAAAAAAAAAAGTCTGATACTGGCCAGGTAACGACACAAACCTTAATTCATGTCCCTAGAGACAATTCATAAGGTCTGATGTGCTTTGCGCGTGTGCTCAATCAATTAATCAAATACTACAAGTCAAGAGGAAATATCTATCCACTGTGCCACCTTTGATTCAATGAGGAGAACACATCTCAGTGAACAATCAGGGTGTTAATCAACCAGGGTCCTGGCAGTGCAATAGATCTCGAGGCAGGGCTAGTACTTTGATTTGAGCCAGTGATTGCCGTTGGGGGCCACCAGCACATGTGTTTGGGGATCGGCACTCATTTTTTTGCATCAGACATTTCCAGAGAGGAAGAGCTCAAAACACACAAATCGGAAAGATGGAGGAAGAAAAAGAAAGCAAAATCATCACATAGGGAGAAAGCAGGAACCTGCAAGAGTGATATAAAACGGCAGAGAGTATCTGGCAGTGGATTAAAGAGGCATGAGGTGGATTGAAGACTACCTGCCTTGGGATTCACGTGCCGACATTTAATCGCACCAACCACCTGCTTCAAAGCAGAGCTTTGGACACTGGCACTCTTTCTTTAACAAATAAGCCACTGGGTAGGGCCTTGAAAAACCCTCGTTTTCTAGTCTCAGGGTTTTTGAGTTATATGAAGGAATACAAAACTGTTGGTTTGAGTGGTAGAGCTGGTGCCTTGACGTGTATGGCTGAGCCAAGAAGAAAGTGTGTGTGTGAGTTTGTGTCTGAGCAAAAAAGAGAGAACTTGTCAGAGTGTGTGTGTGATTGTATGAATGAGTAAAACAATGCAGGTTTGCATGGGTGAGTGTGTGATCATATAAATGAGTACAAGAAGGCAGGTTTGAATGGGTGAGTGTGTGCTTGTATGAATGAGTACATGATTGCAGGTGTGAATGGGTGAGTGTGTGATTGTTTGAATGAGTACAAGAATGCGGGTTTGAATGGGTGAATGTGTGATTGTATGAATGAGTACAAGAATGCGGGTGTGAGTGTTCGATTATATGAATAAGTACAAGAATGTGGGTGTGAATAGGTGTGTGACTGTTTGAATGAGTACAAGAATGCAGGTTTGAATGGGTGAGTCTGTGATGATATGAATGAGTACAAAAATGTTGGTGTGAATGGGTGAGTGCTTGATTATATGAAAGAGTACAAGAACGTTGGTTTGAATGGTGTGTGATTGTATGAATGAGTACAAGAATGCAGGTTTGAATGGGTGAGTGTGTGACTGTATGAATAAGTACAAGAATGCTGGTATGAATGGGTGAGTGTGATTATATGAATGAGTACAAGGATGTGGGAGTGAATGGGTGTGTGACTGTATGAATGAGTACAAGAATGCGGGTGTGAATGGATCTCCAGGCACATAGCTAGCTCTAACAGAGAGAAATGCTCTGACTCAAACATAAGAGACTGTGATATGCTGCCAATAGATCTTACCTCCCCAGTAAATTCCAATTATCAGTGTCCCCAGTTCAAAATATGATCCATTTCAGATGCTTTATGGTTTTCTTCCCACAATCCCACTACTCTCAATAAGGGTATTTATTTTCTATGATTTTCCAAAAATTATACGCAGGAAAGTCGTTATGATTTGTTTCATTTAACAGGTACGTTTTACATGTATGTTTGTGTCGCAATAAGTACTTTAAGGAAGAGGGTGTGGATTTGAGAACTTATTTTTAGTTGTGTGTTTTATTAAGCAGTATTTCTCCTTTGCATGTTGATTATTAGGAAAAATTTACCAACTAGGTAACAAGCATTTGCAATGCAATAGGTCTCACATTTACAAGAGTTTGAGCTATTGCCAATGCAATAGCTTAAAATCTTGCAAATGCGAGAACTATCGCATTGCAAATTACTAGCGCCCATGAGGAGCTTTCACATTCTTGGAGGCCGCCACCTTTTCTTTAGACAGGCCGCATCTAAAGAAAGGGACGCGGCCGACATTAAAGTGAAACCGAGGCATGGGACGCTTTGACAAAAAAAAAGTGTCTGTCAAGTTGACAAACTAATGTTTTTATTTTGTTAAAGCACCCATGCTGCGTTTTCATTTTAATAGCGACCGCACACCTTTCTTTAGGCGCGGTAAGTCTAAAGAAAGGGGCACAGCCTCCATGAATGTGAAAGCGCTAGCATGGGCGCTAGTGAAAAAAACAAACATAAAAATCAATAAATAAGTAAGCCTGGCCGCTATACTTAAAGCGGACAGCGCTGCTAATATAAATAAAGAAACGCAGCTGATATAGCTATAGTGGACTGCCATTAGTAAATAAAATAAAAGCGGGTGGCGTCCTGCGATGTAGTGGGTAGTATGGGGCCAAATCATTAAACAAAATAGTGCTCACAGCCAAGATAACGCAGACCGAGTAACAAGACAAGGAAAAGGTCCAGTCCTTATTGGAGGTAACAAATGCTAACAAGGCGGTACCAAGGAGGGACTAACAAGCCTAATAACGAATTGGAAGCCAGTGTTTATGAAGGACAATGACACACGCCAATACAAAATAAGGGGGAGAGTGGCCGGGGCTTCAAAGCCATACTCCAATACTGCATGCTTCGCAGCAGCGCATGCGCTGCCCAGGCTCGACCTAAAAAACTGGGTTATATGCGACCAGACGATTTGCAACACTATCAAACCAGAAATGCCCTTTGTATAACAAATCATGCACTGCTTCGAATATTGATTGTTTTTATGTATGCAGCCATACATCTACTGAACACTGCACAGTGCCATACATCACCGCGATGTCAGCACAGGAACAGTAAATTGCCTAGACACAAGCCACTCTGTTACTCAGTCCCAATGGCCACTCACACACCCTATTGATTATCAGTGACATGTGAGAAGGAAACTGGAATTGAGAATTTGAGAAGCAAAGACGTAAAACGAAATGTCTCCAAACAACAACTTTTCTGGAGGGTTTGCCCCACGCACGCCTTTGGGTGAAAATCAGGTTATTTTACACATTTGTAGGCTCAAAAACTGACTCCTAAATATAAAACATTGCCAGAGCATTCCTACTGAAGCCTGCAAATAACATGCTTTCTCTTCCAAAATGTTTCTGTGTTGCAATTTTAAAATCTAGGTGCATGGATAGTCTGATAAAAACCTTCTGGAAAATCGACCTTGGGCACATGTTAATTAGAACTGTTGCTAAATTCTGGTATTCTCATTGTAGAGGAAAGGTTCTCTCTGTGGATTTAACCAGCAGCAGACTCTAGTGCAGCAGAACCCGTCCAGACCCTTTGTTATAAAGGCCATGCTTCTTATAAAGGTTGCTTAGTTACCCTTTGTAAAGATCATTCCTCTTATAAACATCACCTTTTGCATTCCAGGTTAAGCACTGCTCACAACACTGAGGTATGGGTCACAGTGCAGATGTTGAATGTTGGTGATTCCTGAGTGGCCAAGGAGTCACTTCCTCAAACGACTTCCTAGTGGACCAGAGCGGTGTTGGAATGGCCTTTTAGACTTCTCAAACTTGCCCAGCTGGCAGTGCCCAGGGGCCAGTGTGTCAGCTGGTTTTCCTATGGGAACATAAAAATGCCCCCACACACTGGCACATTCAAGCTGGTCATCTGGCAGGGCCAGACTTTCCGAAAGGCTGCATAGGATGAAGTAAGACAGCAGCGTTGGGCACCACCTAAAGATAACATTAAAATGCTCCATACGGCTGGTAGAGCCACTTTTTTAATGTGCTCAGGGCACACTTAAGCATAAAAAACAATTATACTTTGACTCTAGTGCTGAAAATGTAACACCATTCCTGGACTGGACTTTAGGAAAATGATCATTCTAAATTTGTGAGACATATCTAGAGGGAATTATTCTGTAGAGCCCATGGTAGGTTAGTTAATAACATACATAACAGACTTCTCCTTTCTCTTACAGGGGTGTAACACAAGTCCCTGCAGCACAGGAGCCCCCCCTTTTAGGGGTCCCACAAAACCCTCAGGGGTCCCCCAGTCTAGCCAAGGAATATAGGTGAGACATAGTAGTCTTATGGGCTCCTCCTCACATTCTTCTGAGGTGGCCCATCACTTTGTGTTACACCCCAGTCTTCTCCACTACTATGTCAACACCATGCTGCCCTCTTTTCTTGCCTACCTTTCACTGACAAGAGCTATCATCAGTGGCAGCTCCTCCGCGAAGGCGGAGGAGCATTGCCCCACTGCTGCTGTGCAGCAGTAAAAGAAAGGAAAAATAAAATGATAGCAATGCGATGTTATTATCATTTTATTCTTCCCTGCTGATGCAGCATGAAGACGGGGCTGCTCTGCTGACAGAGCAGGGGAACAGTGGTGGGCACACTAAAGTGCGCATGATACTTTGATCTTCCCTCTCAGGCCGGCAAAACAGTAATGCGCACTTTAGCTTGTTCTCCATGCAGGCTGCATTACAGTCTGCATGGAGAGCATGCCCAGGCCCCCAGTCCCCGTCAGAACACTGAACCATGGCGCTCATACCAATCACAGCGCTGTATTGCAGCACTGTGATTGGTTTAAGAGAGCCAATCACAACTGCATTGCAGCGTTGTGATTGGCTCAGGTGAGCTTGGCTGCTTCCTGTTCTGAGGAGTGACGACATGAGACAGAGCGGCGAGGAGCTAAGCGAATTTTTCTTTTTTTTACAACTATACCTCCTTACCCCCTCGCCACACCACTCTAGATCCGTGCTGGCCGCCACTGGCTATCATGTTTCCCAGACTCCGTTCGTTAGTAGCTCATCCACGCAAAGAGTGGTTTTTTTTTGCATTATGGTACTTGTATCCGTGAATTAATAATGGGGTAAATACAGCTACATGCACCAGAATACAAAGAAAAACCCAGCCTAGACAAGCTAGTCATGCATGGAACTGGAATACACAACAGCCCTGCATCAGGGTGCAAGGAATATCTTAAAGCATATAATACAATGCACAGTGCTGTACTGTTGTGAATGTGCATTCATGTTAAAATGCTCTGAATGAGGCTACAATTACTAAAGAGTGCATTTCTGTGCACCTATGTGTATATTGAGTCCTATGTCTTGTCTAACAACATTAGGGAAGTCAAAAGCAGCAGCAATCTTTGCAATGCTGATCACCGCACTCCCCATTGACACGCTTTGATTTCAGGTAGAGAAGCCGCTAAAGCAATTTAACCTTAATTCCATCTGACTTGCATTGTGCCCGAATTACAGTAAAAGGGAGGAAGACAACACGCTGTAAATATGAAAAGCGACAGAAAATCATTGAGAATCATGCCTTTATGAATATTTGATGAGGGAAGGTTAGATCTGCTGATGGTAAATTACAAGAAATTATGTCTATCATGTGACTCTGTCAGCTGAGGTTAATTCAAATGAGTCTGGACTTAGTCGACATGACAACGAGCATTAGAAAAGATTGGTCCCACCATCAACACTTTTAGTTTTCCTGCTATTCTTAGCGTGAAAGATTTTAATATTCACTGTGTAGCCGGAGGCTACTGTGCAATGCGCGCATTAAGGAGAATTGTTTTTATACAATATTGCCATACCAGCTCCCGGACCGAAGCGTGTGAAATGAGATGATTGTTTATTTTAAATAGGCACCTGTTACATCACCTAAATGGCTATAAAAAAATAATAATCACTTGCATTTCGAACAGATCTTGAGTTATTCAGGTAGCGCTGTAAATAACACTGTGCAAACTGTAGCAATTAGAGGCTCACTGCAAAATCAGTTGCGGGTTTATAATAGAGGGTGTGTGAAATTCGCTTAATTTGCATTCGCATAATCACAGCAATATTACGTGTAATTATCCAGAATACAAATCCGTAATTTTCTGAAAATTCACCAAACCTACCTACCCAAAATTATGCAAATGCCAGCATAATTTACATTTCAGCCAGATCTACTGTATAGTACTATGAGTCTTTATCAGAGGACTATAATATAGCCTTAGAGCCCACCATAGAGGGCTCTACCGGTCATTAAAGGCCCGCTCCAGCGTTAAAGGTCCAAGCCGTAGGCCTTTAATGGCCGATACTGACTGCTACAGAGGGCTCTAAGGATATTAGAACATTCCGCACCAGAGGGTAGAATGTTCTCATTTGTAAAACAAAAGTCTCACTGAGTCTGAGGGGGCTAAAATCCCCTCGAGCTCTGTGAGGGCCTTTGTTAAACATTAGAATGTTGATGCTCCGGACTTCTACCGGCCAATAAAAGCCTGGCGCACTCCATTGTTTTCAATGGAGCGCTCAACATTCCAATGTTCTAATGTGTTTTAAAGACAGAGTTACTGTTTGTTTTGACCCAATATTTGTGCTAGGCACATCTGTGGGTAACTGGTACAAAACTGATGTTAGTTTAATATTACCACCTGTTCCATTTAACCTATGCCCAGATATTCCAGTGTGAGGCTTTCGATTAACTTTCAAACTCATCTTGGAAGTTGTTTGGATTTCCTTTAATCGAACAAATTGATTTTGACACATCTGAAGTCAATGATTTGTAAAATGAAAGCGTAGCACTGGAAATGTAGCCTTGGTGACAAGGAATCATGATTCATTCTAACGGCATGTTGATTGATTCAGGTAAAATGTTTTGGAAGGGATCAATCTAGTGCTCAAAGCACAGCTATCCACTTCAACACAACATTCACAATTAAAAATATAATGCATCCCTGTTGACAATCTCTACAGCGAGGTCAACAATACAATGGACACAGAATGGCCTTTCCACGTCTTAACTAAACTAGGAAACATTTACTGCATGTGTGGCATCACGTGGGCCAGAAAAAAAAGAAGAGTTTAGCTGCATGAATGCCATGTATGGGCAAGATGGAAATTAATCATAATAAATGGAAGTACTATAATGCTGTATAAACATGCACATCATGCCCTTCTTCTAATCTAGTTGTGATATCACAGAACTCCTATAATAATACAAATGTATCAATATTCTTCTGTAATAATTTATTACAGTTGCGTTTTGTCATCACAAAGCCTGCTTCTAGCAGAATGTTGAACAGCTTTCGGGCCATAATCCAACTCCACAATAGCACTTAATTAAATGGGTGGCACTTAACAGAACCTTTCATCTGAACTTTCCTTCTCCGCCAGCCATCATTTGTTAGCTGAGGGGGAAATATTCCTAAACCTCAGCCTCTGCCTGCTTATTACCATGCTGAAGTTCAAAACAGGAGATCTGAAGTCTGTCTTCGTGTTTCCACATATCTTAAAACATGATTTAACACTGACTACAATAAACAGCTGCAACAATGTGGTTGTAAATATAAAGTAAGCGTAATATTTAATTTCAATTCAAAATGTAGCAGTAGGTCCATGTCCTGCATCAGAGGTACCATGACATCAAGAGGGTGTTACAAATCTATAACTTGTTACGATGAACTTGAAGTAGTGGTGTACACTTTTCAGTGGCATAAAAGGGATCTTTCTCTTTTCCAACATAATGTATAAGAGTTTACCCAAGACCCTGGAATATACCATTCTAGTACAAAGGGTCATAGTGCTCCCTGAGAAGTACAACCAGTGCTCTGATGGGTCGGACCCTGACAATTGAACCACTCACCAGATTCATATGGCCTAACCCTGATACCTGCTGTCATTGCCTGTTTCCAGTGCAGTTGTGAGGACTTTGGTGGTACCCAGGACAGCACAACCAGTTCACTCATGAATCTATGTTAGGGATCATCAGTACAAAGCGATATTTCTGAGTAGACAGGAACAAGGGAGCAGGGATAAACTTCTAATGCCTCAGGATGAATGGATGTGCCTAGCTAAAAAATACATGGCTTATTTAGCCATTCAAAGCTGTCTATAGTTACCAAAACTAGAAGAACTGAAGTGTTAACATGGTTCCGACAACAGATTTGTATCTCCCAGCACTTCTCAAGAATATGTGTAACCAATATATCAGGGCCATTGTATCAAGCAACTCACACCTGATTCTAGAATTGAAGCTGTATTGCTGGTCTTCACATCAGCAGAAGCGTAGGGCAGTATTACATGACCTTACGTAGAAAAAACACTTTTTTTCTGAATGCAGCCTCGTGTTTCAAGATATTTTTTAAATTTCTCCAGTAGAGGCTGTGGTATTCTTTGCAGTAGGAGGAACTCAGACCACATCTTACTTGATACCCATCATCTCCCCTCTCCTTGGTGTCTAATGTTCATGGAGCAGTTTTACTTTGCTATCCTAAATAGACTAGATACATCAACTAATGTTATATATATATAAGCCTAACAACATTCTGCATCAACCCCGCTTAAAGAACTTTTGACTTTGTGTAGCAGAAAGAACCTTTTTAATCTTGTTTGGAAATATTCTTCTTAAAAAAGCATTGACAAAGCCAATAGATCTGTCATTGATTGCCAGTCTTTTGGCTTTTTCCCTGCTTGTTTTGTAATGGTTTTTGAAAAACATTATTGTTGGGGAATCTACAGAGCCCTGCTATTTTAACAATAAAATATGTTCTGGTATCATGCACCACATATTGCCATAGTAGTCCCTGGCACCAAAGGAAACTACTTGGTATGTGGATGTGATCCTTCTGAAAGGGCAGAATGACATCACTCAGAGTCTAGGAATTCAATGCCTGAAGTGGGCTGATCCTATGCCCAATTCTGTATGCTGCAGTGGGCACAAGAAAACTGTAAATGACAATAGAAAAGACTAATGAATGAAGACCACTGTCTGGAAGCCCCTACAAGTAAGTATATTACACACATAATTTTAGAAAAATCAAAATGTCTTGGTTAACGCTAATAACAATGAGCATTATATAATTATATTTTCCTTTAAAGAGTAGAGTCAGATGGGGAGTTGGCAAAGCTAGCTATCACTATCCATGTGCTATAATAATTGTCCATATACATTACTTCCAGACTTAAGAATGGAAGGTCTAGGCATTGACTAACAGTTGAACTATTCTGTCGCGAATACTGCAGCTATTTTTTACAGCTGCGCATCCTCTAGGAGCTTCACTTCCCAATCGAGCCTCTACAGGTCTACTATGTTCCAGCTGTCAGCACGCCTTCACTGCGCTGTTGGGGATTCATCTTTGTAAGGCCACCTTTCTGAGGGCGGAAGAACACATCTTGTCTGGTCCCTTGCGCCATCTTCTAATGGACCTCTAAGGTTTTCCATCACCTGAGCACAGGTGGTCTGTCTGCAAAGGGTATTTTCTGGAGAGAAAAAGCTACAAGCAGTACCAAAAGCAGTGGCAACCACTATACTCTTGTTGAATATTGAGGATTGGTATGAGTATGCTGCATGAGTGAATACTGCATATAGAGATAGGAATTTTAAGGTATTCGATGTATCCTTAATGATAGACATTCTGAAAACAAATGTTTCAATAGAATGAATGTCTGGTACCATTTGAATACCACATTACTATTCAACAATCCAAACAAGCTAGGGGAGAGGGGTTGGCCTAACGGCTAAGGCGCTGGACCTGGGGATCTGGGTTCGAGTCTCGGTAACGACGCCAAAAAACCTCCTGTGATTCTGGGCAAATCACTTAATCTCCCCGTGCCTAAAATGAAAGTGTGTCCTCTGGTGCTGGTGCTATGTAAAGCGCTCTGATACCTGATTCGGTTCGGGTCTAGTTCGCGCTATATAAAACTCTGCAAAAAAAAAAGCAGAATCCCTTTTAATACGTGCAAGATAGTTCCCCCCCCCACTCCGTATTTACAGGTGTGCTATTTATAATCAGTGCTTAATTGTAAAATATTAAGTGCCAGGGTTCTGACCAGGAGGCCACTGCAGCTTGCACCACCCATCTCCCTTGTCATCAATGCCAAAACAACTACTAACCATCTCTCTTGCATGTAAATGCAACAGTTCCGATTATTTCAGGTCCCAAAGCTAAAGGGATGTATGGGGAAGCAGGTATTAGCAATTTTTATGTATATTGTATTCCTATATAACCGTTGTCCTGCTCATCTCAAAATTAGATGAGCAGCGCCACCATGTGGTAGACTGTTCTAAGTACGGTGTTGACAATTAGGTGCCGGTGCCGAGCACCAGAAACCAATTAAGTGCTAGTGCAGAGCACCGGAAAGCACTGGTTCAAATTAAGCACTGATCATAATATTTCTTTCTTATAGTTCTTTATTTGTATGCACAGACTACCATTTTGTACTTCAGGGTCCATAAGTTTAATCATATTGCAATTTTAACAGATTTCATCTTAAGCAATTTCAATGCTCATTATACTATAAGTGTTTTGGTTCAATCCTTTCACATGCGTAGCACAAAATGGAAATAATATGGAAGAAATGAGGTCTGTGGTTTCTTTTATCTAAAGCTTCAAAGTAGCCAAGCGCACAGAAGGAGTCTTCAAGTCACGTGGGATTTGGGGATCCAGTTCTGCAAGTTGTTTTTCATATGTTTTCTAGGTGTGTAACATCCTGCATTTTTTTTATATCCACAAAGTTCCTTTGTACATGGTCGCCACATTACATGTACTTTTAATCATTTTCACAGGCCTCTAATACTGACTATTTCCTGGAAAAAAGCCTGCCTAGATTACGAGACATTTCCACAAGGAAATCCTGAACCTCATAACTGGGATTCTTTTTTGGAAGCCAAACTCCAGTTTCAGGTCTAGTTTGAAAGCACAGCTTCATGCAGACCTATTGTTACTATTCCTTCAAAATAAGCATAGGAGTATGCTTTGGCTCCACCCAGAGGAGTGTTTCTCTCTCATTTTATGCTCTTAACAGTTTGATATATAATTGTGCCTCCTGTGGAGTGTTTGTAATCTAAAACTTTAGGGAATACTTTACATCTCAAACATACACTGAATCATTATACATTACATTCATTATATCATACATGCATTTTGTATAGAAAGCAGTCCTGCTTTGTTTTTAGTTTTTTCACGACACCCGGCTTTTGTAATGTTTTTGTTAGGAATCGTGTGGACGGCACACATATATATGCACAATTGTTTACACCTATACAAACACATGGGGCAAGGGCACATAATCAAGCTGCTAAAGTAAACCCGTCTAAAACAATCAATAGCAAAGCCAATAACTCTGGCTTTAATAAAATAACACAAGGACACAGCCATGCACAAATTCAGTTAGCACATTAAAGCCAGACAATTCACTTGGCTTTGCCATTGCTTGTTTGGACTTGTCCATGAAAGTAAGTTAAAAAAAAATCTAAAAAACCTCAGTAAATGTGCGGGGGGGGGGGGGGCGGCGGTGACACCCAAAACTGTTGATACATCTTCAATTAAAAGGTTTTTTTTTTAATTGAAAATTTCCAACGATAGTCCGTTTTTAATGGCTATGCAGTCTGACAAAGCATTTTTCGAGTATCCGTTGAAATTTTCGACGACAATCCTATGGCAACCTTGCTTACAAATCTTTGAAAAACATTCTTCCCTTCTGAACAACACTTAGGCACACCCCAATTATACACTTTCAATGAAACACGTAAAAAAAACAATACTTAAAAGGCAAAATGATCACAGAACACGTATCGGACATATTGTAAAGCCAACAAACAAAACATGAATATTCTGGGAAGTCCTCTTCTTCCAGAAAACAATGTAATTGAAAACCTCTGTTTAAAACGTAAAACCTGTCCAGTGAGTGAACAACGAGGAACACGAAAACAAATACAAATTGTCTGTGTCTATATATACAATTTGTTTTCAGACAAAAGACATTCTTAATAAACGTCTTGTTTGGAAATATCTGGCAGTGACTGGAAAAGGGCTAATTGGAATTGTCATGCATGGCCCAATTTGATGGCAGGCAGACATAGTGTACTTTGCTGGCGTCCACCGAGACTTGCTTTTGCAGCTACACACACGCCTGCCACACTTACAGGCATGTGAAAGGATTAAATTTAACACATCAGGGACCCAACTGGATTATCAGACCAACTGATCAATACCATTGACAATACTTCTGTCTAAAAGCATTGGTGCAGATCTCAAGTATGCTGCGCCAAGGCACACTGGGGACCTTAGCCCAAAAATGACCTTTGACCCCTATGCTTTTGCTGTGAGCCCATGATGCACCTGACTTCCTTCCGAGCTCTTCCACTCTGGCTGCCTTATTGCAGGCTTTAGCAACGCCATGCACCTGCATCTGCAAGAACGGTGACCCAAGAAGGGGAGAGTAGGTGCGGTCGCGGTCTCTGGAGGCGACAGCCAATGCGTTCCAGGCCATCCCGCGGCCACCGCGCTCCAGACCCTCGCATTGTGGGCCTACTCCAGACTTGTGTAAATCTCAGCAGCGCAACCCCCAGTAGACACTCGGTGGGATACAAATGGCTTCTTCATGTACCAGGCTTGCTTACGGTGATTGAGTCACCTATGGAGCAAATGTTCCCGCCATCTGACATATACCTGGCAGCCCCTGAAAGACACTCACAACAAATTTCAACTCGCCAGATTTAACGCTCTAAAAAGCAGCCAGATTTGACTCAAGTTGAAGTTAACTATCAAGGACAGAAGACCGCTTCGGCGACGCATCTCAAAATAGCTCAGATGACATCAGGGATCCGAGGTACAATGGAAAAAAGACATTAAAACCATAGTTCTGGCCATACGGGGAGTTGGACAGTATCCTGCAAGTGTCTTTTTATGTTGTGCTAATGGACAGTAAGGATGACAGAGCTACTTAACAAAGAAAGCCCACCAGCGACCTTAAAAACAACTGAATGACACTGAATTCATAGCTGAGCCAGTGGGTAGACATTTTTAAAACTAAGAAATACAATGTATCCGAGGTATGCTTGTCATAACAAATATAGCAAGTACAAAAGCGCACTCTTGAACATTTCCTGACTAATAGGGTTTTAGAAAGAAAAAAAAATGAGTTTTGTCTTTTTTTTTTTGCTGATTTGTCCGTTATTGTATTTATTTTTTTGCAGGAAAGTGCTTGGCAGTATGAAACCTTAGTGTTCCTAAATAACCCAGGGTTGTTACTGGCATACATACCACTGTGTTTTAAGTGCAAGATCGCTTACGCTGGTTGCACCTTACACAGCACCCACCCGCCACGAATATGACCACTCGATTTCCCAGGTAGGTGGCATTCCAGGCATCAATGGAATGAAATCTTGGCGATATATCTCCTTAAGTTAAAGAATACGCTTTTGATTGCGCCATCAAAGCAGAACAGAGGGTAAAAGAAGAACCCAATGCTTTTAGCTTCGAGGCAACATAATGAGATCAGAGATTCTGCTTGAAAAGAAATCAACTTACGGTTAATTAATGAAAGTAACCTTAAGCAGGAGGCAGGCTGCCAGCAAACAGGGCACTAATAAATGGACGGAAAATAATAGACGGCATTCAAAGGGCCAATGCGCAGCCGTCTGGGGAGGACATTTGATCAGTGTGCCGCTTGTAAATTTGATCTCAAATTCTTAAGATGACCAAATAAAAGCCTTATCGGTTATACAGTCTGCTCTTTCTCTCTTCTGCAATTTTCTCTTCAATTTAGATAGAGGATTTAATTAATTGTTGATGAAACAACTGGCATTCAGCTGGACCTGATCTTGCAATCTATTGCACAATATACATTAGCAGTGCCTTCCACTTTCCGCAGGCTATGCTCTGGAATAGACACAGATAGTATAATAAATGTGTGTGTGTGGATATATAGATATATATATATATATATATATATATATATATATATATATATATATATATATATATATATATATATATATATATATATGTGTGTGTGTGTGTGTATATATGTGTGTGAAATTTACATTCACAGTAAAAAAACTCCATACGTTGAGGTTGAGTTGAAAGCTACAAAGCTCACCTGATAACTTTTATAAGTCCCTCAAAAACCATTTTAGTTAAAGTGACCATAAGCATACAAAAAACTAACTCTGGGCGAAGGACTTCGCTACGCCCATGGAGTGGGCGTAGTGTTGCCTACTTCGCCCTTTGCAAAGTAGGCGTAGCAGGCAACACTACGCCCACTCCGTGGGCGTAGCGAAGTTGCCCGCCACCCGCCTCCCTCCCGCCCTCCCCTACATACCTAATTTTTGTAAATGCTGAAATAAAAGTAAATAAAAGGCACTTACCTTGTCCTCGGCCGCCCGCGCATGCGCATTTCTCGTGAGAAATGCGCATGCGCGGGCGGCCGCGCATGCGCATTGCTATCCAAGATTGCGGCGACGGCGGCGCGAACGAGCAGAGGTAGCCCCGGGACCCAGCGGACAAGGTAAGTGCCTTTTATTTACTTTTATTTCAGCATTTACAAAAATTAGGTATGTAGGGGAGGGGGGAAGGCGGCGCGTAGTGGGGCTACGCGAAGAGCGTAGGTGGGCGTAGTTTCTCGCCCACTTTGCGTAGCTTCGCGTAGCCCCACTACGCATACTACGCATACTATGCCCAGGGTTACAAAAAACAGTGAAAAACATGTCATCTGCCAAATAAGGTGGCTTTGTGACCTTACCGCAATCAGTCATACATTGTTCATGCATGACATCACAGAGGGCATGCCATATGACATCATAAATAACAAAAAATATGACATGTGTGCATCAGGCCATGCCTTATTTAGTGTGTGTACTACATGTTGTCACTGAGCATAGGCAGTAATGGAAGACAGGTTATGTGTGAGGACACTGAGGGGGACACAGAGTTCACAGCTACAAGCTGTGAACTGTGCACAGAACACTGCTGCATGCTGCGCAGTATGTGTATCACCCAGATGAACCAGACGTATCATATACAAGAACTCAAGATGAGCCTGTAAAGTTTTGAGCTTCTTTAGTGGTAGAGGGACCTTGTAGAATGTGGTCTCAAAAGTTGCATTACCAATCAACATCTCACAAAACTTCTTGCTGTGTTATCAGGCCTGGTCTCTCCAGGATTGAGGTGTGTGCTACACCGAAAACTACAAGGACGTATTACCCCATAAAGCAGATCTTATGCGGGGATCAATGCAAATAAGATTAGCGGTGTTTTAGAAAATTGTAAAACATTATTTATTTATATTAGGCAGTGCTTAATTTGTATAAAAAATAATAATAATAAATAGGTGCCAGGGCTCTCAACAGGAGGTCACTGTAGCTTGCACCTCCCATTGTCCCTTCAAACCCTGCTAATGACAGTACCAACACAACTCAATTCAAACTATTTAAGGACTTCAAAGCTATAAGAATGGCTTGGGTGGCCGGTATTAGAAATCTTTAATGTGTATTGAATAAAAAAAACAACTACTGTTTGCTTATCTCTAGATTAGACAAACAGCTGCACCATGTGGCAGTCCGTTACAAGTGCTGGTGTTGACATTTAAGCCCAGGTGCAGAGTACCGGAAACCCCCGGCTCAAATTAAGCAGTAGCAGTAGTATTCATGATCCAAATTTTAAACGCGAACTCGGAATCTGATTGCCAGAGATTAGCTGATGATTTTAGCTCAGTTGCCCATGTGTGAACCTCAATACTGTTTTCAAACTTCAATATGAGAAAAAATTGCTGTGGACAATGCAAGGGAGCGACAGAAGTCATACACTCCGGCCGGTGAAGGAGAACTGTGTAAAGGAATTCAAAATGTACTTTCTCACAAATGGAAAAGTAAAGTTTGCGACACAGGGTTTGTGTACCAGTTTCAACCTGGTAAGCCCATTTTGAGTAATCATTTTACACATAGGATACCAAAAACACTCTTAAGGGTAGTGGAGAAGGAAACCGGTGTAAAAGCAGGCTAATGAGAATTGGGCAGAGCCACAGACTATGCCCTTAAAAACAGAGAACTATCAAATACAAAGAGGACTGCTGATAATGCTTACTATTGTTAGACTTCACAGAAGAGATGATGCCAGAACATGGCATCAACTTCTGGCATCATCTCTTCTGTGGGGTGGGTGGGAGTAGATGGTCCGGCCACAGGGCGTGGCCGAAGGCCACCACACTGTCCAATTCCATCTAGGTAAAAACACAGGCTGTGCCCAGTGGGTACTCTGGGCTGTGGTAAAGGCTGTTTAGCGGATGTCCTTGGAGTGCTGTATTTGCTGGGTTCAGGAAAGAGGGTATGAGAATTGAGTCTGTTACCAGTTTCCACTGGTAATTGCTGCAGGCTGTGCTCAACAGAAACCCTGAGCACTAATGTTGGCCATAGAGCCTGGCTAAAATCATCAAAGCACATGCTAAGCATGAGTTCTGGGAAACAGACATAGCCAAATACCAGGCCTATCCCCAGTGCCCAAAGGGCAGGGCCATGGGCAATGCCCTGCAGTACTGAAGTCTGGGGTGATCAGCAAGGGTATGCCAAAGGCCCTGCTTTGAACCATGCAGATACAGGAGTACTAAGCATTAGGCATGGACCAAGGTCCTGTACTGCGCACAGTTCCAGCAAGCCAGCCTTTGCATGGTAACGCAACAGGCTTCTTGTCAAAGTAACTAGAGCTAGTGGATATGCTCTTTGACAATTTATAAGGGAAAATTTATTGAACACAATGCATGGCCCAAAAAAAAAAAAGTACCTTCTCTGCTGCACACCTCTTCCGCCGCCGCACGTCTCTCCTCCGTCTGATGGCAGCACCGGAACCACCCAGGCTTCCGGACTCTCCCGGCCAATAACAACGTTGCCTGAGCAGCTTCATGATTGGTTTGAGCAGCCTGTTTGGCCGCTTAGGCAGTGCCTGGGAGGCTGGGCATGTTTTCCACAGGGCTGTGCAACACAGCCCAATAGAGAACATGCCAAGTGCACATGACAGTTTGGCCGGCCCTAGAGGGCCGGTCAAGCAGTCATGCGCACGTCGGGAGGGAGTGCAAACCACTCATGCTCCCTCTGCTGCAAGCCAGCCCCGTCCCACCTGACCTGGCTGGAGCAAAGAAAAATAAAATGATAATAAATTCTTGTTATTATCATTTAGTTTTTCTTTTGTACTGCTCAAGGAGCAATGGGGCAACTGTCCTTTGCCTTAGCGGAGGAGCCACCAAGCAGTACACGATATTGACAGTCATTTCAGGTCACTGAGAATAGTAAAATGAGGTTAGTTATTTGTGAGTGGAACTGTGACTTTCTTTTTCCCATCATCTGTGAGAGCAGAGCTAGTTGCGGACAGTGGTACAGCAGAATTTATCGTCTTTGCAATATCTAATAGGGCATACCTTCATCTCAATGGCAACCATTTTCTCTCGATAATCAACAAGGACATCCAATTGATTAATATAATACAGGTGCTTTTGTCTTCTCCCTAATGTCCTTAAGTACACCTGTTGGCTACCAGTGGTACAGTAGCCTTTGGTCTCCATGTTAAGCAATATGTGCAATCTCACTACTGATCTTGCCATGCTGCGATTGTAGATGTAATCTAAGATATGATACGTGTGGTTTGGGCTTTGGGGATGTTTAGTATGATCAGATGACTCCTTGTCGTTGAGGCAACAGTTTTCCAGTCCAAGTATTTAATTTAACAAATTGGTGCATTCTGAATAGGAGAGGATTTGTTTGATTCTGTACTGATATGCGGGTGCATTGGAGTCTTCTGGTCAGCCCAGGTGGTGTTACAGTTACGTAGTTTACTATAAAATGGACGTTTCATTTGTTTAAAGTTTATTTCAGGCTGACCATTGTTGGATCTGGTGATAAGAAAACATTATCAAAATGAGAACTGCCAAACTAACTACAGGATTGCGGGGTCTGAGAAACACACACGTGAGCAATGGTATGTTATCACGAAGTTCCCAAATTTTCGGTCACCATTTGTTTCTACTGCCCACTTCACCATCTCCTAGACCTTGACTCAAACTCATTTTCATACTGTAACATGCTGCATTGGTATTATAAGGATTGCTGGCTTTTTTGCTTTTTATGCAATTGACTTTTGCCAACACACTGATGCTTGTGGTTATAATCCATATGTTGTAAATGTTATAAAAAAGATTACAAATATATTAATTACCAGTTGCCACATGACCCTTAACTGGCTCTCTAGAAGCTACTATAGATTGAAGCTGGCATCATATGTTGGATGCATGGGAAGCATGCGTGCATCACTGCTAGAGGTTTGCAAATCCATTGAAGTACTGTGGTCGCCATTGTCATCTAGAATATTAACTCTCACAAACTTTGAAGACGTCTCAAATCAATATTAATAGATAATGTTTACTCTTGCAATCTTCCCACAGGAATGAATGCACAGTGTTTTGAAAAGATTATTCCAAGGGCAGGGAAGATGATTTATTGGCAAAGCCTTCGGCCATGGCACTAAAACCTATTGGTTTTGCTAATTCGTATTTTGACTTAGATAGACAATGATGCGAAGGTGCATCCATTGGCAGCGACCATCTTGGAACAGATTCAAAGATGGCCGCCATAGATGCACAACCATCCACCATAGATATTTTTTAATGCAAGTGTAATGTTTTACCAAATGCCGTTCAAAGATGGCCACCCATTGAGGAAAAACAGCCCAAATTACAACCGATGCCCAGGCTGCTAGCATAAGACGCCTCTTAGTTCCCATCTTGAACAGTTACCAAATAAAGAGACGGGCGCTGGAAGCGGGAGTGCAAGAACAGGTTTTTATTTCTCATGAGGAGAGCCTGTCATTTCGGACACACACACAATGTCTTCAAGAGGTGCTCTAACAAGTTTCTCTGAGGCTCCGTCTTTTATACACAGGTTTATGATGTACAAACATTCCTTATTGCAATAAAGGCACTTTGAAGTACGAAAAGGCATGTTTGGAATCCCAGCTTCAGGCCTATTCCCATACCAGTCGTTCAGATGTCGTTTCCCCTCCCAAATGTAACATGTGATTGTAATCTTGCAGCCGGACATTCCAACAGGACACGAGGGCAAGAGGGGGTGATCAGATCTAAGGTTGGGCAGGCGATAAGATCGGGCACTTCGGTTGGTGTATCACGCGTTGCTATGCGGGGTCAGGGGGGGTACATCCATGAGGCTTTGTTTTATGACTTGGGACCGGGTCGAGAGGCCAGGTGTAGCCGGGGGGGGGGGTCATCAGAAGAGGGGAAGGGTGTTCCTGGGAGGAATGCAGGGGGTGTCGGTCAGGCAGGGGTGTCACTTTTAGAGCGGGGTCGCGCGGAGGGAGAGGGTTTTATGGCCTATGCATGAGAGACCGGGGGCTGTCGGGGATGCTTGCGAGGCTGGGGAGTGAGGGGGAGAGAGAGACGCTGGCTATCGGGAGTGGGCAGAGAGGCCTTGGTGCTTAAAAATGGCTGTCGTATACGTGCGTGCATGGGCCTGTACTGGCGAGATGATGCGGGCAATGCTTCGCGGTATTCGTTCTGCTTACAGCGAGGGGTATGGTGAACACAAATGAACGCCGCTTATGTACATAAACATTGTCATTTTCCACAGTCACCGCTTTTTAACATAAGTTAGTTCATTTCCGTGTTTATCATAACTGACGGGGTGTACATATAGCCACGTGTGGTCAATGAAATAGCGTTTGTCAATACTGGCAGATTGCATATAACCATGGGCAGTCGATGCGATAGACGAGGTGCAATACACATGAATTTACATTTGTCGTGTTATATATACGAGTCTAGAGATCAGTATACAACTCAGTCGGAGTCAATCAAGGAAATGTTCCGACACATTATGGAACCATGTTCTGACTCTCTCTCCGGCGGTATCAAGGTACAGTTAAAAGTGACCGATGAAACATTCTGAAAGCAATACAAAAGTGGTGAGGGAGGAATTCAGTTCAATACAAGCGATTAGTCCAGGGGGGGCAGAAAGTCCAGAAAGGGAAGGGGGGGGTATTCGCCACAGTGTCTTTTTAGCAGCAAGCCATCACTGGTGGGCTCTAGTAGTTCGTTTTCTTCCGTTGGCGCTGTTGAGCACCGGCGGTGGAGCTATAGGTCCAGCTCGGATCCATCCTTACACGTTGCAGGGTGCGATCTGTCCTCTGCTGTTAGACCACAGTCCTGTTTCCTAACTAACCTTTTTAAGGGTGCCTCATGCTGGGCACCTGCATTTCTTTCTCCTTCCGCGGCAAACCCTATTCTACCTAAATGCTATTCTTCTTTTCTGAGTCAAAATCCATGTGAAAAAAAGGGGGGGGGATTGTCGGATAATCGAGGGAAGAGAGGGCGGAGTGGGATCAGATCTTTGAGACAAACCAAGGGAGCAAAGGATAACGAGCAGGCAGGCCCATCAATCGGGCTCAAAGGGGCGGGGACTTCTGGCACGCGTGGGTCAGCAAGCAAAGGGCTTCAAGGCAGCCCTCCATCCTTTCATTTTCCGTGTTTGAGAGTGGTGCCTCGTCCCGCGTCTCGTTGCTCTGCGGCTCCACCTTTGGTCGAGGTCACATGTGCTTCATGATCTGCGGCTAGGCTGTGCGTCACGTCCAGCCCCTCTCCTCCGATGATTGTGTATCTTTGAAGGGGTACAAAACAAGCTTTAGAGAACTGGCAGGAGAAGACATTTATACATTTCAATTCCGCCCCCAATCTTAAGTAGTTGGGGGGTACGTTCATCGGTCACGATCAGAAGTTATCACAATGGAGTATGTATGCGGGCATTTCTACTGAGTTTGTACCAAGTCTATTTGGCGTTCATTCATGATGTATATGGAGAGAAGTCAGACTCCTATCAACTGCGTATTCCATCAAGCTCGAAATCGGATCCTTCGGTAGAGACTCGTCTTTCTAACCCAAGCCCTGGCAGTCTTCTATCATCATGAGAGAGGGACAGAGGCTAAACATTCTTTTCTCGGGGAGCAACGGTTAATCAGGGTCATCCGTTATACTTCGGGATATGGAGCTGGGGTCAATCGGGAGAAACGAGGACGCTTTGGACATCCGTACTTGGGTGCAGAGAGGTGGGGCAATCTGGGCATTGGGGATTGTGTTTCTAACGAACTGAGAACAGAAGGCCATTGACATATTGTCCCCCGATAAAAAGGGCCAGATTAGGGGACATCAGTCGTCTTACCTGTCCTTTCCTTCTTAGCCAATTCAAGTTCCATCATTTTACAGAAAGGAGAGGTAGTAATATGGCAAATTACAATTGTTTTATTTTCTGTCAATTTTGCCGAACACCTTTGTGTTAAAAAAAACCAATTAGTCTTGTGCCGGCGGGGCACAACGTTACCACACAAAGGAAGATGGAACAGGGGGACCCTCAGAGAGAGAGAGTCGTCAGCATTTTAAACGAGCTATTCGGTACACGTCCGACATGGAGAGAGAGAAAGAGAGAGAGAGAAACGTGTACAATAATAGGCCATTTAATGCGCACACAACACAGAACAGCAGGGGTCAAGTTATATAGAAACACAGACTGAGGGACGACGTAGATCCATACATTACGTACAAGAATCCAAGACAAAACATAGAACAGTACTTGGCCGAAAAGATTTCTTCCTGCATGCTGCGCATCCTTAGTATCCTACTTAATTCATCTGGCTGCCTTTGCTGGTGGCCTCTGTTGCAAATACTTACACCTTTGTCAATTGTTCGGGAACTAACCTGGTCGGGCTAATACTCACGGTGGGGTCTTCGAATCATTTTTAGCGAATGGGTATCCAGGCTGAGGCAACGGAGGGTGTCAGTCGGGAGAACAATGGGGCAGCTTTGAGTTTCATGTCTATGAGGGTGCAAGAAGGAGGTGGTAAATCTTAAACATTTACAATTTTCCTAGTCTTCCAGGAGGAGGGTACTTGGGCAAACCTCACCCCGGAACATTCCTGAACTTTTCCCTATTTAGTCACCGTATGAATTTACTCATGGGTGCACGTCATTCTTGGTTGCATTATTTGGGGTGTCGGTTGGAGTCATATTTCATCATACTGCAATAACCCGTCAAGTTTCTGCTTCAGGTCACCCTCCCAGTCGCTGGGTTCAGAGAGAGAGAGACAGTCGTTTCTAAGTAAGGGAGTGCTACATCTTTGTTTGTTCGTCGTGTATAGGCACCATGTTCAGACCCCTTTTCCCCATTCCATCGGCCGTTCGATCATCACTTAAGTCATACATAAAACATTTCTCTTATCAATTCAAACGTGTGCAACGCGTATTCAGTCGAGCTATACACATCAGGGCATACACGCGTGCATTCACATCACACAAATTCGTCACGTTCTCAGGGGCAGTCCCCATAGACAATATACAATTTTCCCGTGCCGAACCATGGCGTGTTGTTTAGGCCTTCTCCATACTTCGGTCGACGTTCCGATGTGTCCTGCAGAAAGAAGGGAAAAAGAAGGGGGTGGGGGCAGCGTTTTAAAACACATCAGCGCGCATAAACCCGAAAATGCTTTTACTTACCACATACTCGACCTATCTCCGCGGGATGCAATCCCTTTCATCTCGGCGTTTAAGCCCAGAGGGACCGGTAGTGCGGGAGAGATAATCTTTGATGGACTGTGTATTGCATAGATCGCCCAAGTGTGGTATTACGGATCGTGTGTAGGGAAGGGTCAAAACAAAGGGCAGTCAGTGTAAAGTGGGGGCGAACTCGTGATCTCCTTCGAGGAGGAGGGATGGTCTACAGTGGTACAGGGTCGTTTTTTGTTCATCAGGCACGGAAACTAGAGGGGCTAGGTGGCATTCCTTCGGAGTGGCTTAGGGGCATCTGAAACAATTTCCCTGATACATGTGGTACATAAAGTAAAGGCTAAATACCGGAACCTTTATCGATTGCTTTACGTCGCACAAATATATATATATATATATATATATATATATATATATATATATATATATATATAACACACACACAACAAACCTGGACCATTCACATTTGCAATATTTCTGTGTACTTTGCTTTTTAACCTTTAAGTAATCGAGTTGCTTCATTTCACCTGTATTTTACTTATATCGGAAACAGTGGCCATTTATTCGAAACTTACCAATCTAAGCGCTACAACTATGTTTGCTTTTCAAAAAACCTTTATTTAAAAATGTTGGCGCACAAATACGGGTCTACAACCACGTGGGCCAGCCACGGAGCAGACTGGAACTGTACATGAGGGGATATTTATATGAGGAAAACGTAACGGAGTCGGTGGTCGTTAATTTCATAAAGGTGCGACAAGTGCAATAGAAATCATATCGAAAATTCATTGTGGGCAAGTACCATAAGTGTCGAAAATTCGAACTTTCAATAATACGGTAAACAGTGACGCGTCAGAACTTAATATCAATTCATTGTCCGAATGTTCTATCAGTACCCATCCCCTCCCACCACGCGCTTCAAACATTGCATACATATCTCATGATATCAAGGCTGAGCAACCGGAACACAACAGGGAGTTGCGAGTTTCATTTGTACCGGCGCCATTTTGGGTGAGGTCGGGCAGGTCCAAGTATAGTCAAAATGTCTCCACCAACTCGTGGTTGGACCAGAGCCCCTTTCGGCAGTCCAAAAGTTTCGTTAAAGAGCAACAGAAGGGGTCGTCGATAAGAACCATCAGTCACAAGGGGGGAGGGAGGTAGCAATCTTTCCTACCGGGTCATACTGGCGTTCCACCGGAACTGATCAAATTGGTAGTCGGCAGGATTTCGGTCATTCAAACTGAGGCTGGCGCCAGCATGAGAGCGCCAACGTCTCGCGGCTACATCTTGGTCGTTCCGCGGGCAATCATGGCAGTCATTCCCCATCGGGGGGGGCCGCGGGGGTCGGGGGCCCCTGCGGCTCTCATAGAATCTTCAAAGTTGAGGAGAACGCTTCTGGACGGGGAACTCATTTTGTAGCTGGCAAGCGACCAGGTCATCTTTGCACGCCAGGCCCAATCCTGCAGAGTCGACCGTCATGTTACGAGTTCCGCGGTAATCAGCAGTCGCTGGCTCGCAAGAGCAGACGGGCTCCAGCCTGTCGGGCGTGGTGTTGCACCGCAAGAGTGGACGAACCCTTGTCGGGTGAGTGGAGCGTCGGGGGTGCAGCTGAGGGGCCTCCACCTGGGGAGGTGGGAGAGGCTCGTCCGCGCCGCCTCTCCCTCCCAGTGCACCCCACGCCGTCTCCCGGCGCTGACATTGGTGGTGGCCGAACCAGGCGATGCGAGAGGGGGGGGGGTCGGAGGCATAAGCAAGACATCCCCCCCCGTGGCCTGCAAGGCGCTAGAAGAAGAGGATGGGAAGACCAGTACATCCCGGGCCATCCACCCCTTCTCCTCTCCGGCCGATGGCGGCCAGCCGGGCCCCGCCCTGCACGTGCCGAGGCCTCGTCTTCCGGATGGGCGTGACCGTGGACCTGTTGCACTTCGGGAGCTTCCGGAATGGGGGTAGGTATCTGCTGACTTGTATCTGTCTTATGTTACCGTTATTGGGCGTGGCGGGCTGTGGGACAGATATGTTCGGAGCAGTGAGGGGCGGCGGAGCCTAGCTACCTCGTGGCTGCCGTGATATCAAGCTTGGCTTCTCTCACCACTTTCATGTTTCTTATTGCGGGCTATTTCTAACGTTTCTTATTTCTAGCGAAGTCAAAAAAAAACTCATCAGTGGCCTACTGATTTTGCTCGATTTTCTTTTTCCTTCCTTTTCTAGTGTGTTTTTGCGCTAAAGTTTCTGTTAACAGGATACGGTGATTACTTCATATTTTACATATGTCCTTTTTATTAGGGGCGCCCTCCGGTTGAGCCAGATGGTCTACCTCTAATAAATGGTCCGGGTGGAACTAGTTTACCAATCAGTGGGGAGTAGATAGGCATGACAGATTACAACGGGGGACAAAGGTCCGCATTACCTACCCTTCACTACTTGCAAAGACTAGACAGAATATTTCTATTCCACGTTATTTGCAAACAGAGAATACCTCAAAAGAACTATTCCTTGAACAATAAATGTCCAGACAATCAATCAATCAGTGGGGAGAAAAACAGGCATGACGGATTACAACGGGGGACAAAAGTCCGCATTACCTATCCTTCGCTATCTGCAAAGGGAGACAGAATATTCCTATTCTTCTCTGTTTGTAGACAGGGAATATCTCAAAAGAGCGATAATCGATACAAATCGATAACAAACAATCAGTGGGGAGAAAGGTAGGCATGACGGATTACAATGGGGACAAAAGTCTGCATTACCTACCCTTCATTATCTGCAAAGGGAGACAGAATATTTCTATTCTTCCCCGTTTGTAGACAGCGAATGTCTCAAAGAGCAACAGAGCAACCAATCAATCAGTGGGGAGACAAAATAGGCATGACGGATTACAACGGGGGACAAAAGTCCGCATTACCTATCCTTCACTATTTGCAAAGAGAGAGGAACGTTCCTATTCGTCGCTGTTTGCAAACAGAGAATGTCTCAAAGAGAACCAATACTTCAAGTAGCAACCAAGGCTAAATGAACCAATTCAATGAACAATACCAGTATTTAAATACCGATTCCACTATAAACAATCAATAAGACGTAAAGACGTCCTACTTAACCTTACCCGGACCGGACCGTGTGGACAGTTCTTCGCCTTCCCTTTCCAGCGCCCGATCGTTCTCTTACTCCATGTTTTTACCGCAGCATTCCTGTGGGATCCCAGTCAGGACAGTAGGTCGCTTGAGAGAGGTCCATTCGGAATCGGTGAAGTTCATTCAATCGGCAGCCGGACGAGGGCCCTCTCAAGGCAGGTATACTCCAATCGTTCAGATGTTCACCCCATCGTCTGGACCTCTCTTACCGGACCTTATGTCGCTGATGGGCCCCGGGTTGGGACGCCAATTGAGGAAAAACAGCCCAAATTACAACCGATGCCCAGGCTGCTAGCATAAGACGCCTCTTAGTTCCCATCTTGAACAGTTACCAAATAAAGAGACGGGCGCTCGAAGCGAGAGTGCAAGAACAGGTTTTTATTTCTCATGAGGAGAGCCTGTCATTTCGGACACACACACAATGTCTTCAAGAGGTGCTCTAACAAGTTTCTCTGAGGCTCCGTCTTTTATACACAGGTTTATGATGTACAAACATTCCTTATTGCAATAAAGGCACTTTGAAGTACGAAAAGGCATGTTTGGAATCCCAGCTTCAGGCCTATTCCCATACCAGTCGTTCAGAGGTCGTTTCCCCTCCCAAATGTAACATGTGATTGTAATCTTGCAGCTGGACATTCCAACAGGACACGAGGGCAAGAGGGGGTGATCAGATCTAAGGTTGGGCAGGCGATAAGATCGGGCACTTGGGTTTGTGTATCACGCGTTGCTATGCGGGGTCAGGGGGGGTACATCCATGAGGCTTTGTTTTATGACTTGGGACCGGGTCGAGAGGCCAGGTGTAGCCGGGGGGGGGGGGGTCATCAGAAGAGGGGAAGGGTGTTCCTGGGAGGAATGCAGGGGGTGTCGGTCAGGCAGGGGTGTCACTTTTAGAGCGGGGTCGCGCGGAGGGAGAGGGTTTTATGGCCTATGCATGAGAGACCGGGGGCTGTCGGGGATGCTTGCGAGGCTGGGGAGTGAGGGGGAGAGAGAGACGCTGGCTATCGGGAGTGGGCAGAGAGGCCTTGGTGCTTAAAAATGGCTGTCGTATACGTGCGTGCATGGGCCTGTACTGGCGAGATGATGCGGGCAATGCTTCACGGTATTCGTTCTGCTTACAGCGAGGGGTATGGTGAACACAAATGAACACCGCTTATGTACATATACATTGTCATTTTCCACACCTTGATGCAGAAGCATCTACAGTGGACATCTCTTAATGCATTTTTGCTTATCTGAATCATCCTCATTCAAAGGTGGCCAACATGAATGCGCGCACATCTGTGGTGGCCTCCTTTGAACGGGATTTGTTCAATTTAAAAGAAAAAAAGCTTATAAGATGTCTTCCATGCATGCATGTGCAGATTCAAGCACCCACCTCGAAATGTTCCAAAAACAATGTTAAGATGGGTGCAACTGGTGGCAAAAACTGTTTTAAAAACAGAGGTGAGGCGATAGGGGACGGGGAGGAGGGGGAACAAGGAAAAAGATGGACAGAAAACTGTCCCTGCAACGCACTGTAAAGCAAAGCCTGCTGTCAGCAATGGAAAGATACATCCTCCAATCAGAACATTGCGAGACCATAATGCTCCTTGGAGGCCAAACACAAGAATAGTAAAGAAAGCCATTTAATCAGGAGCAAGGAAGTAAGAGAGATGACAAAGTCATCCAATCATGAGCATGTGGCTCATCAAAATCCCTCTCTAGGTATATGCAATATATTGGAAGGATGTATGACGTTACAACGCATACTTTTACATCGCATGCCTTTACAACGCGGTATTTACAACGAATACCATTACAACGCATAGTGCTTTTAGGCGCTGGATAGTGATTTATTTAATTTACTATTCCAACTCCAGTCCCCGTGGATAGTAGGGAAGGTGTTGGATAGTAAATTAAATATATTCCCTATCCTAGAGCGCCCCCCAGCGCAATGCGTTGTAAAAGTTGCATCGTAAAGGCACTGCGTGGTAAAAGTTGCGTTGTAAAGGTTGTACACCTATTGGGAAACAATAGGTCTGGCCGTCAGACAGCTAAAGTAGAGACCTTAAAAAAGGAAGAGCGAAGGTCTGATAAAATGAAATTGACTACTAACCCAAGAATTTAAGATGGCCCAAATGTGGGGCCTCTCTAAAAAAGAAGACACGTTTATTTGAAGATAAGAAACATTAACTTTGGGAGCGCCAAATGATACATAGAACAGCCACCTAAGAAAACACACAATTGGTGCAGTACTTTCCTATCCTAACTTCCACATATAGTAACCCAATTGCACACTTCTATATGGAATCATCCATAATGGCTGAATCTCCAAAAAATCCCTGGGAGCTCCAGAGGGTGACAACCCACATTTATTTTGCAAGCTATGGCTGTGGGAAACTTTTCATTTAGATCAGGGGTGTCGAACGTAGGTCGAGGAGGGCCAGACGATGGCAAATTTGCCGGTTACTATTATGTTAATATCTTCCATTTAGATGCATTGTGTGTACGTTTATTGTGCACAAATATCCTAAAGGTGATGCATAGATCTGATCCTCCTAGATCTTTGTTGGACTCTCCAAATTTCAATTGTGTTGAATTTTACACCATGTTGTGAAACTACTACCGAGTTCACACACTGCTAACTTTAAGTCCATGGTTCCTCATTTATAGCATGGTTTGGTTCGTCAGGTGCTTAGAAATGCCACTGATGGGTGTAGGGCAGTCACTATTGTTTTCACACACACCTATTTAAAGTGTGAAGCACTTAGCATAGTTGCAGCACATGCTTCACACAAGGGTTTACATTTTAAATATTACATGCGTATTCATTCAAAATCATTTATGATGTGAGGATGTTTGGTCCAAGGTATTTTTTGCATAAAGAATTCCAGAATATAGCTAATTAGATCTCGAGTTGTCTTGTGATGACTAAGCATTCTTAAGATGTATTCTTCTGTTAATGCTAACTTCAGTGACATTTCTGCCATCACATCTGCATCTTTGCTCCTCAAATTCATGCCATAACCAAAAGCAGTAAGATGCCACTGAAGGAGAACCTACCTGAAGCCAGCGCACTCAACACATCAGTACCTCCACTGCTAAAGAAAACTCTAGTGGTATAATTGCCTCAGGTGGATTTGAGTTCTTAAACTTGGTTGCAAGACTTTGTTATTTCTACTTTGCTGGAGTCAGTATTGGGTAGAGAAATGGCTCTCACTAGCAGGAAGAAGATCTTTTCAGTTGCTCAGAAAGGACTAGACATACATATAAGCATTTAACTGCTGTACCTAACATTTGGCTCAACATACCTCGCCGCAGCCATATATACGAATACCTGCGAGAACTCTACTGCTTCCCAGTCAACAAAAGAGTCACAAACTCCTCACACATGCCTACAAAGCCCTCCTATGATGCCGGACCAGCATACCAGAACCACCGCCTCTCATACGACGTACCCACCAGACACCTCCACTCCACCGAACTGGCCTTTACCACCGTCCCTTAGATCTACAAGAAGGAGGAAGCTCCTTCTCCTACCTCGCCGCCATAACATGGAACACCTGCCTCTCCACCTCAGGTTATCCCTGCCTCTGTCCCAACCAACTCACGAAGGATCTCAAGACCCCTGGCTCTTTGACTGAACCTCAGCAATCATCAGGACCTGCAGCTACCCCCCCCCCCCAACACAGCACCTTGGTGAGTAGTCGTGCTTAATAAACACTCATTGATTGAGTGGTCATGCAAGCATATAGCCTACCACCTGATAAAATAGGTATAAATGAAATACTGCATGCAGTCATCCCAGAATGGCAAAATCTCAGCCCCTTCCATCAGCAATTAAAATATGGAACCAAGCCAGGAGCAACATAATGCTAGCCTTTGCAGGTGATGCCAAGCCACCAGGAAACACCACATGGAGCCAACACACAAGCGACACAATCGTAGCACCTACCCAGGGTAGTGCTATGCCACTAGGAGATACTAATTAAGAGGTCTAGTGGATAGAGAGAAGCATTGAATTATTAGGTAAATCTAATGTTCGGAGGGGGTGACAGAGTATTATCTGTAGGAAGAGCGTATTGGGTTAAGTGAAGAGATAGTAAGAGTCAGGGAAAAAGGGCAGATGAGCCTACAGCCTAATGTCTGCTAGCTAAATGGCATTCATCACTTCGTCAACAAGAGTTGACAGTGTCAGGTGTTTTTCAGATTCAGGTTGCTATGATTCACCCAGGAACCAGAGAAGTTTTAAGGCATGGGCAAAGTAGGTTCTGGCTCAGGCCCCAGCCTTTCTGGGGGACCTATAACAGAGCCAGCTCTCTTCTGCTGGGAGTCTTGCCCTTATGACCATTAATTATTCTTAAATATATAGTTTTAAATACTGTTTTCCATTAATTTCTTTTAATGTAGGTGACATGTGAGAGCTTATTACAGACATTTTGCAGATAAATATTTTGTTTATGATTCGTGCCAGAAAAAAACAAAGTTTCTTTTAGATCATACTAGAGGCCGTAGTACAGTAAGTGCCCTGGGGGCACAAAAGACGTTTGCATCCGCCCTGCGTGCCCCCGGGGCACTTTGGTATTACAGAAGTGGGGGCAGACACTTGTGCATCCCCTTCAGTAATATCGATAGTGCTGTGTTGTGTGGCGTTTTAGGCTCTGATTGCATTTTCACGATTCATGCCCTTATATAGGTACAATTCTTGTTGCTCTTATATAGGCTTATAAATCAAGCCCTTATTTAGGCATAGCCCATGCTACCTAAATACAGGCATGGCTACTTCCATCCGTTCACCAAACGTCACGATTTCTTGGAAAACCAGCTTAAGCAGTTAGGGAACTTCCCCTTGCTTGAATATTGATTTCTCCAAGAACTCAGTTACTTTACAATGAACAACTATTCCCCAGGGGTTCATTCCTGACGTTCATATGCCCGACTTTACGTCAAACTATGGCATTCCTAAACACCTTCAAGGTATAAATATACCTTCACATGCTCTAGCAAGATAAGGTGGTTCGGAGCAGTTCGAAGACCTACTTGCCCGACGCAGCTCGCTACAGCAAGTGACGAAGGAAGCCGACTCTCCAGCTGACGCACTAATCAGGAAGCTGCCTTTCTCCTGCCGAGAATCCAGCTCCAGTGTTTCCGGCTCTCCTTGCGGGGTGTTGGGAAATCGAGTCCCGAGACTGAGATACCAGACCTCCTTCATTCTAACAAGGCATGGAGCTGATTAGAACCTAGAGAAACCTTGGATAGATTCTTTGCAAAACTAAACCTATGCTAAACAACACTTACTTCTTCCCTCGTACTAGACTTAGGTTAGGTACATTGAGGTATGCGTATTTTAGAAATACCAGTTGAGTATTTTAGTCTATGTTATTTATGTATGTATTTTTATATGGCTTAGAAACCATATAATGCTCTTACAGTATTATTTCATATTACTGTTTACGCTGTATGCATTATACTTTGCAGTCTGCCTAACGATTGTAGCAGTTCACCTCTCTTGCATGAGAAAGAAGACTGTTCAATAAACCCTTTTATTGAAAACGCCCGTCTCACTATTTCTCTGCAACTCTGTAGAAACGAAGAATGCACGATTGACTGAGTGAAATACTTATCTATTGTTTCCACAACTCTGAGGGATATATTCTTAATCTTGGGAAACAAAGTTGTCATGTTTATGCGGTTGTCAAAAACTAATCCCTTCTTGTGTATTCGAGAACGTTTCTAGTGACCTCTGAGTTAGCTGGCACACACACAATTAAGTCTAGTATACTCGATAGAGACTTAGTTGACCTCAGTCTTATGTCAAAGCTATAGGATATATTATTCTAATGTGCAGAGCCAATTGGGAATATAGGAACTACACTACAGCTGGTGCACTTAAAATGCCAGCGCTTTCTTCAGGGGGCGTTCCCTTGTTTGCATGGGTACATGCCTTATGCAAATGAGGGAATTCCTTTGCCTTTTTATTACCAAGGCGGGCTCATAGGCAAATAAGCTCTCAGGGAGCGCACTCACAGTGGCGTACTGTGAGTGCGCCCCCTGAGAGCAGCCCTCTAGAGGGGAGAAAGGGAGTCCCATGGACCCCGAGACATCCCCTTGCAGGCAAGTGCAGTCACTGACTGCACCCGCTTGCAAGAGGATCTTAAATACCCCTTCAAAGGGCAGGCGAGTGCCGCCTGCACTGTGAAAACATGAAGCGGCTGCAAGCAGCAGCTCAGTGTTTTCACATGAATGCTGTGCCCCCAAAGCAGCGCAAGTTCGCGGCTGCCCAGGGGTCAGTGCATTCAACGTAATAGGGTGCAGGTTCATTGTTTGCACCAGGCGCAACTTTTAATATGTGCGCCCAGTGCAAACAATGAAAATGCATAATACCGCCCCAGGACCTCACGTATGTGGAATGGGAGGTTGCCACAGAGATTTTTTGCAGTAATGTTAGTGAGCTGCTGCTGCTGTGTTACAATATTGAAAACAGACATGAGCTGAGACTGCATCATGAACTTAAAGCTGTTCCGAACAGGGGACCCCAAAATACATTTGGCCCAGGGCCCCCAAAATCCTTAAGATGTCCATGACAAAGAACAACAGAGGAGCGCTCTGATCTGGTTAAAGGCAGCCAGGATAATGCCAAATACAGTCTCCATGAGCAAAAGAAAATCAGCATATGGTGTGCGTTGTTTATCGGCAGTCAGATAAATGCCCATTGGGCACACCCAGGAGTGACCAAGAAGCAGCACATTCACTGGATACAGGCAGCCATGTAAATTCCCATTGGGTCCACCCAAAAACGCCAGTGGGACTATTGGTCTATGAACAGATGCAACACAGATATGTCTATTGTTTAAAAGGTATTTCATTACCAGGCTTTTTCTGAGCGGCACATAAGGATGTTTTCATGTAGATTTAGAAGATGGTGGGTCATTTGCAAAGTATCAAACAAAACGACCATCATCCACAGAGCTCAGCACCCGGAATGGCTGCTGCCAGAGGCTAGGATACAATAGACTCATTAGAAATAATTTTCCAAAGTGTAGCCGATATTCCAGTGAACAGATCACTCCCACGGCTGAACAGGAACAGAAAGAGTATTTTGTAAAATGTGAATAGAAAAAATATTTACAGTACAAAGGTGTTATTTTAAGTTGTTTAAATTGTTGGAATGTGTGCAACTTTACAATCCTGGACCTTACAACACACAAAGTGTGATCTAAACCAGTAACTCGTTGTGTTTGCCTGCATTAAGTTTATTTTTCTGGCAATGTTGTTCTAAACAGCACACAAAATTGAAGAAACAGCTACACTTGAACATAAACAAAAGCAACAAGCATTGACAAAGCCAATCAGTGTAGCCTTGAAAAGCTGAAGCAATGCTTACATTTTTTTACTGCAAGCAAGAGAAGCAAAACACAAAAATATGCTGCCACCTAAACGCGACAGCTATAAATCACTGCATAACCAAGCTCTCAAATCAAAGGCAGCTACTAAATCACTAAAACACTTTTAATAGATACTTTGATGGAAATGGAAGATAAATCGCCATGTAACTTGGTACCAGAAGTGCAAGCAAAATAAATAGTTCTTTAAATGCAATGTAACCAACTCTGTCACTGAAGAGTACTTGACTATTTTGGGGTGAATGTGAACAATGTGCTGAGGCTTTGCGCAGTTGAAGTGAAGAGAGCAAATTTCGAACGTTGACTGACAGACTAGACTCTCCAAGCTGTATGCTGTGATGGGCAACAGCAAAATATGAATGACAATTAGAAACACTAATGGATGAAGCCCCTGGGCCAAAGGTCCCACTATGTATGCACATATTATGTATGAATTTTGGAGTAAACAATAACCTGGATAGGCACCTAAAGCTATCTCAAAGGCCAGAACTAATTCCAAAAATGCCTGCTGCAGTGACACTGTACTTTTAAAATGTAAAATAGTTCATTCAATTGCGGTGGAAGGATACAGTCAAACATCCAACAAAAATAAGGTGACACCAAAGCACTCCTACAAATTGCAATGGTTCCTGGGTGTTTGGCTGCCAGTGGCTGAATGAGTCTCAACTAAAGTCTCTCAGACTAGGTATAGAATACAATATGTTCACCATGAAGGACATAAGCACCATTATACATCATACCTAAAAAAACTGACTTGACACTAGTAACAAAACACAAAAAGCAAAGCCTGGAGTGCAAAAGCAGAGAAATGTGAAAGAGAGTGCATTTGGGGGAAACTGGAACTTAATAAAAGGTTTTAGAGCTGACCCGGTTTTAGCCATAAACAGGAGTCGTTGGGACAAAGGTGTTGACAAATCGTGTGATTTTAAGTATAACAAGAGAATATGATCAGTCATAACATTGTAGGATTACTAAACTACTTCACAGGGTAGGGGGTTCAAAAAGGTCAGTAAATGATGGGGGAGACAAGGAGCTAAATAAAGGCCAGGTGACTCGTGCTCCTGAATGTAACAACTAAATCCCACAGGATAACCGTTCCTAAGAAAGAAGGGATAGAGAGAGAGACTATGGTCATTCTACTACTGTGGTTGTTGGTGACAGTGTGTCCTGATCTTGGTGCCCTCACACAACCTCGTTGGGCTGGCGCTGCAATGCCCTATGGGTTTCCCAAAAGGTCACTGTGTCAGAGATCTTTTCAGGATAAAGCTGTGTGGGGTGAGTGGCAGTGAAGTCCTAATGTGAAGTCTAAAAGATGACTTGAGGGGTGGCTAAACAATTTATTAAAGAGAATGTTCCTCTGCCATCAGTAAAAAAAAACAGAAGGTTGTGCTGCTTAGAGGGAGGTAATGGCCCTCAGTAGTTAGAGAAATGTAGCATGTCCCTAATGGACATGTTTAGTGGTCAACATGTTTCACGCTGCCTAATGACCTCAGGAGATCCCAAGTGCTTCTTCAGGACCTGAAAAGGATGCAGTGTGTGAAAAGAATAATGAGTGGCTTGTATTTGTTAATCTAGTGCCACTAGAAAGAAGTACAGGATTCTAGATAGAAAGGGAAAAGTACCCCATAAAATGCAGCAGTGGGTATCCTCGTAGGTATGCGAGGCCCGATCACTTACCCGACCTCATGCCGTCTCTGTAGGGGGTTCAAAAAGGTGCCTGCTGCTGTAGATGACATTTTCAAAAGTTTCCCATCAACGATTCCTACCTGGACCATGGTTCTAGAAGGTACGACATTTTACAAACTGTCTCTCTGCTGACAGTACACTTGTTAAGTTAGTCAAGTCAAGAAACACTTTATTTGATTAATTAACAATCATAAAAGCAATGACAGTTACAGTAATTCATCCCTTCAATTAAAGTTAAGTTCATTGGGTATGTAGCAATGGCACTGCACTTGCATTTACAAATGCAGGCCCACAAATATCTTGGTACTTTGTATATGAGTGTGCTGGTAATAATCCACCCCTATCCCCAACCAATCCAGTGCCCTCTCGGCACACCACTGCCAAATCTCCTTTCTTATGCTTGTTTTCCTCCCCATCTGAACCCTACAATTAAAATATGTGGAGAAAGAGTGCACCATACACTACATATACGGTAGCGCTGTGCTACAGATAGAACTGCAAAATATCTTAAATCATAGGTTCGAATGGCACCTCTGGCTTGGCAGCGTGCAACTTTGGGCGATACCCAAATGTGCTTGCTTTTCTTAGAAATGTGTGTTATTTCTCATCACAAGTTAATGCTGTATGTGTATTTTATTACTTATGACCATATAATCAAAAAAAGGTTGACAGAAGCCCAACAAGCCAGGTGACATTGGCATCGAGAGGCACAAACGCTACAGTTCTACCAATGGTTGATCGTTTCAAATGGGAGGAGCTGCGCATGCACCAGTTGTGGCTTTCTCACAACATCCTGCCGCAACAGGATCTCTTGTATCTTGTGACTGCGTTGGGCACACGCTGTTCTTCAAGAGAGATGTTGACTTTTGTGGTCTCTTAAGCAAGCAACGCATGAGCCAGAGCGTGCTCTTCCATGAGGAGCGCCGTGACGCAGTTGCTACGGGCCAAACTGTACGTACAGTACACCTGGGCTTCGTCCACAGGCCGCGCGCTGGACGGACAGCTGAAGTGAGCGCCCAAACGGCGCACGCTGACCACGCACCGGGGCCAAGTGTATGTTGTTTTATTCTGTGTCTGTTTGTACTGCAGATAATTCGTCACAGTAAACACGGGTTAAACCAGGAGGAAAAATAAAAGGCAACACCCGAGCATTCCTACGCGACAGCCAAGTCTGTTGAGGGGGAGTTCGCAGGCACTTCCGTGGTGCTCCAGGCTATTTACACAACCTGCAATTATCACCCAGTAACAGCCGCTGCCAGAGAGAGGAGTTGCAACAAATGACTGGATTGATTGGAAACGTGCAAGGTGCTGCTGAAGCAACGCTTCTCATCGGATTTCACGGCAGGTCCCATCTTCTGAGACCACCCAAACTGTGTATACAACCACAGCGTCATAAATAGCCTACAAAAAGAAGCAAACTCCCTACACAGAACGAGCTCGCCACACTTTACTGTTCCCGCAGTAACTTTTGTGTTCATTGTTCGAGGCCTGCCCGCTGCAAGTCGAATCGCGTTGGGGCCCCGAGGCTCCACTCTGAGAAAAGTGCGTCTAAAAGACAAGTTAGGGGTTACACGAATGAGAGAGGGGGTCCACTTCAATATAGTCAGAGATGGGTTGGACAGGGGAGCAGGAAAACAGATTTTTTTTCCCAGCTGGTTGCTACCAAGTGGTCCTGTTTTGCTACATAGAAGAATAAAGCTCCTGGGTACTGCAGTAGACACCAAGTAAACAAGCATTGGTAATGCATCGATTTGCATCAATCATCGGGAGAAGGAAATAACTCCCTGACAGGTAACACAGGAGTGGAGAGGATATGATGCAGCAGCCAGATCTGCTGACTCGATAGCTGGGATACCGGTTCGAGTCTTGGCGGTGCTGCACAACATACTGTGATTCTGTGCAAATACCTTAATCTCACCAGGTGATTTTGCTATACAAATATGCTGCACGAGTAAAAGGCAAAACTCTATGAGAATATAGTTCCACCAAAGCAGATGTTAACTGCATTTCAGCTGCGGGAGACTGATAAGAGAAGCAGATGAGAAGCGAGCATTGGTAAATGCAGGAAAATATGCTTCAACCAATAGAAATGGAGGAAAGATAAGTGGCACGCACAGGTGCCAATGAGAAGCCAGGAAAGAGAGGAGGCTGGATGTAAGTCCCTTTTAAGTTTATATTAAAAACAATAGATTTCTCAAGCACAGCGTAAGCGCTGTGCAGGCGAAATCTAAAAAAGCCCAATGGACCACAATGTTTTAAACATTTCTTGTCGATTGAAGATCGCTCTCCATTTCCCTCCCTAAACAACACAATGGAGGGAAGGTAAAATATTGCGACGCGCCAGAATTTTAAGATATTTCAGTGTTGTTTTTGGTTGCCACTCCCAGTCTGGGACTGAGAGGGAAGTGGAGAGATTGTTCCACTGACCTCCTCGCTGCCGTCCTGGGGGATAAATGCTTGTGGTTCCATCCTTTTGGACCTCCCCAATGAAACACTTCACTGTGCAAAGAACTGAGGGCAAAATACGGACCAAATCCCAACAATAGAGGGATTCTGGAAGCAGAGAGATTTTTGAGCTTATAGGCGAGCACTTCTTGAGATACTGAAGCACTGACCCGCAGTTCGGGCTGGACTGTTCCCATGAGGCACAGGGTCAGACTGATTTGCATATGGCCATGTCTGAACTGGGGTGGTGGAGTGAGCCAAAGAATGATGAAGGATTAAACCCAGATCAGTTGACTGGGGGTGAGTGTTTGATTTGCTCAAATGCTCCTTCCATCATCCCCTTTAGTATCGCTTTGTTCGCCCTAAGTTGGCAGGGTATGCCCAGACGTGGGTCCCGTGCTCACTTTGCCACTGGATTCAAGATAGCCTGGCTGATGAGGGTTATGAACCCGAAACCGGTCCCAGGATGCTTGTTTCCGGTCCAGGGAAGACATGGCTTGGCAGTTCGGGCTGGACTGTTCCCATGAGGCACATGGTCAGACTGATTTGCATATGGCCATGTCTGAACTGGGGTGGTGGAGCGAGCTAAAGAATGAGGATATATTACACCCAGATCAGTTGATTGAGGGTGAGTGTTTGATTGGCTCAAACGCTCCGTCCATCATCCACTTTGGTATCGTATTAGTCTGACTCCGTCCTGCTTCCAGCAGAAGTGGTCGCTCCACACGCTGCTCCCAGCCTCCTCACCTGGTATCGTAGACTGCTGAGTGCCTATCTCGCCTACTGCTTAAGCCTGTATAATTATCTAACCGAGTTCGTAGCGCTAGATTGCCCCGCCTGCTTAGCATTATTTATAATATCTGCTGAGGTTAATTAGGTCGTAGCGCTCGACTGCCAAGGTGCGCTTGTCCGACATTAGAACTTGTGCTGTGCTGCCTGCAGTTTTATTTGTGCCGATTGTTCCTGCGCCTCCGCCATTTGCATCGCGCTATTTTGGATTGTGCCCCAGTCTTGTTTAGATATTGCCTGCTTGCTGCCTTTTTGTTGTTGTTGTTCTGCCCCCCTGCCCTGATCTCCACCCCGCTCCCGCCTCCCAGCTGACCCCTCCTCCCACTGATACTGATCTCCTCGCTCTGCCGTGGTAGCGCTGTGACCGTCCTGCTCCCAGCAGAAGCGGTCGCTCCACACGCTGCTCCCAGCCTCCTAACCTGGTATCGTAGACTGCTGAGTGCCTATCTCGCCTACTGCTTAAGCCTGTATAATTATCTAACCTAGTTCGTAGCGCTAGATTGCCCCGCCTGCTTAGCATTATTTATAATATCTGCTGAGGTTAATTAGGTCGTAGCGCTCGACTGCAAGGTGCGCTTGTCCGACATTAGAACTTGTGCTGTGCTGCCTGCAGTTTTATTTGTGCCTGATTGTTCCTGCGCCTCCGCCATTTGCATCGCGCTATTTTGGATTGTGCCCCAGTCTTGTTTAGATATTGGCTGCTTGCTGCCATTTTGTTGTTGTTGTTCTGCCCCCCTGCCCTGATCTCCACCCCGCTCCCGCCTCCCAGCTGACCCCTCCTCCCACTGATACTGATCTCCTCGCTCTGCCGTGGTAGCGCTGTGACCGTCCTGCTCCCAGCAGAAGCGGTCGCTCCACACGCTGCTCCCAGCCTCCTCACCTGGTATCGTAGACTGCTGAGTGCCTATCTCGCCTACTGCTTAAGTCTGTATAATTATCTAACCTAGTTCGTAGCGCTAGATTGCCCCGCCTGCTTAGCATTATTTATAATATCTGCTGAGGTTAATTAGGTCGTAGCGCTCGACTGCCAAGGTGCGCTTGTCCGACATTAGAACTTGTGCTGTGCTGCCTGCAGTTTTATTTGTGCCTGATTGTTCCTGCGCCTCCGCCATTTGCATCGCGCTATTTTGGATTGTGCCCCAGTCTTGTTTAGATATTGGCTGCTTGCTGCCATTTTGTTGTTGTTGTTCTGCCCCCGTGCCCTGATCTCCACCCCGCTCCCGCCTCCCAGCTGACCCCTCCTCCCACTGATACTGATCTCCTCGCTCTGCCGTGGTAGCGCTGTGACCGTCCTGCTCCCAGCAGAAGCGGTCGCTCCACACGCTGCTCCCAGCCTCCTCACCTGGTATCGTAGACTGCTGAGTGCCTATCTCGCCTACTGCTTAAGCCTGTATAATTATCTAACCTAGTTCGTAGCGCTAGATTGCCCCGCCTGCTTAGCATTATTTATAATATGTGCTGAGGTTAATTAGGTCGTAGCGCTCGACTGCCAAGGTGCGCTTGTCCGACATTAGAACTTGTGCTGTGCTGCCTGCAGTTTTATTTGTGCCTGATTGTTCCTGCGCCTCCGCCATTTGCATTGCGCTATTTTGGATTGTGCCCCAGTCTTGTTTAGATATTGGCTGCTTGCTGCCATTTTGTTGTTGTTGTTCTGCCCCCCTGCCCTGATCTCCACCCCGCTCCCGCCTCCCAGCTGACCCCTCCTCCCACTGATACTGATCTCCTCGCTCTGCCGTGGTAGCGCTGTGACCGTCCTGCTCCCAGCAGAAGCGGTCGCTCCACACGCTGCTCCCAGCCTCCTAACCTGGTATCGTAGACTGCTGAGTGCCTATCTCGCCTACTGCTTAAGCCTGTATAATTATCTAACCTAGTTCGTAGCGCTAGATTGCCCCGCCTGCTTAGCATTATTTATAATATCTGCTGAGGTTAATTAGGTCGTAGCGCTCGACTGCAAGGTGCGCTTGTCCGACATTAGAACTTGTGCTGTGCTGCCTGCAGTTTTATTTGTGCCTGATTGTTCCTGCGCCTCCGCCATTTGCATCGCGCTATTTTGGATTGTGCCCCAGTCTTGTTTAGATATTGGCTGCTTGCTGCCATTTTGTTGTTGTTGTTCTGCCCCCCTGCCCTGATCTCCACCCCGCTCCCGCCTCCCAGCTGACCCCTCCTCCCACTGATACTGATCTCCTCGCTCTGCCGTGGTAGCGCTGTGACCGTCCTGCTCCCAGCAGAAGCGGTCGCTCCACACGCTGCTCCCAGCCTCCTCACCTGGTATCGTAGACTGCTGAGTGCCTATCTCGCCTACTGCTTAAGTCTGTATAATTATCTAACCTAGTTCGTAGCGCTAGATTGCCCCGCCTGCTTAGCATTATTTATAATATCTGCTGAGGTTAATTAGGTCGTAGCGCTCGACTGCCAAGGTGCGCTTGTCCGACATTAGAACTTGTGCTGTGCTGCCTGCAGTTTTATTTGTGCCTGATTGTTCCTGCGCCTCCGCCATTTGCATCGCGCTATTTTGGATTGTGCCCCAGTCTTGTTTAGATATTGGCTGCTTGCTGCCATTTTGTTGTTGTTGTTCTGCCCCCGTGCCCTGATCTCCACCCCGCTCCCGCCTCCCAGCTGACCCCTCCTCCCACTGATACTGATCTCCTCGCTCTGCCGTGGTAGCGCTGTGACCGTCCTGCTCCCAGCAGAAGCGGTCGCTCCACACGCTGCTCCCAGCCTCCTCACCTGGTATCGTAGACTGCTGAGTGCCTATCTCGCCTACTGCTTAAGCCTGTATAATTATCTAACCTAGTTCGTAGCGCTAGATTGCCCCGCCTGCTTAGCATTATTTATAATATGTGCTGAGGTTAATTAGGTCGTAGCGCTCGACTGCCAAGGTGCGCTTGTCCGACATTAGAACTTGTGCTGTGCTGCCTGCAGTTTTATTTGTGCCTGATTGTTCCTGCGCCTCCGCCATTTGCATTGCGCTATTTTGGATTGTGCCCCAGTCTTGTTTAGATATTGGCTGCTTGCTGCCATTTTGTTGTTGTTGTTCTGCCCCCCTGCCCTGAACTCCACCCCGCTCCCGCCTCCCAGCTGACCCCTCCTCGCCCCTCCCCTTCACTATCCACTTATGACAGATGCCTCAGCGCGCAGCGTTTACGTGCAGCGATCGCGCCACATGCGCGCCGAAGGTAAGCCAAAGGTAAGCCCGTCTACACCCGTCCGCGCCTGGACCGCGCCCAGCGCCAGACCCCTGGCCCCCGCAAACTCCACTCTGCCCGCATATCCTACGACGCCGCAACCCTCTTAGCCCTGAACCCCGGTCGAACGCCACAATGCTGGGAGGCTACCCCAGGACATAACCATGGACCCTTCACCTGCCACTCCTGCAAGTTCGCCTGCATCAGGACCAACACCAATTCCACTAACTCCAAACACAGCTCCAACTCTAACTACCTGAAGTGCATCCTGCTCAACACCCGATCGGTCCACAGACACGCCACGGAACTCTGGGACCTACTCGACACTACCGCCCCGGACGTCGCCTTCCTTACTGAAACATGGCTGAACGCCTCATCAGCGCCCAACATCGCCATAGCCATCCCGGACGGCTACAATATCACCCGTAAGGACCGCACCAACCAAACAGGAGGAGGCATCGCCATCGTCCATAAGAACACCATCCGAATCACGACCAGCTCCGACGATATCCTCGCTACCGCCGAACACCTTCACTTCCAGAACCACACCGACCCCAGGACCACACTCAGAGGCACCCTCATCTACAGACCACCAGGAACCCGCACACAATTCAGCGAAGACATCACGGACTTCATCAGCCCACATGCCCTCACCTCCGAGAACTACATCCTTCTAGGAGACCTCAACTTCCACCTGGAAAAGAAAAACGGCAGCAACACCTCCACCCTTCTGGACAACTTGGCCAATCTCGGACTAAAACAACTCGTTGACACACGCTCTACCCCATCTTCACCTCCAGCAAACACATCTCCTTCGATCACACCACAGCTCTCCATTGGACGGACCACAGCTGCGTTCACTTCAGCTACAAACAGACCATGACCCACAACCCTCCACAACCTATTCCTCGAAGAAACTGGAACAAAATCACCAGCGACCAACTCTTCACTTCACTTAACCAAAACCCTCCCGCCATACCATCGGACCCAAACCAAGCGGCCAGCAAATTCACACAATGGATCTCCCACAGCGCTGACGAATTAGCACCCTTGAAAAACCATCAAATCAAACAAGGTAGCAAAAAGGCCCACTGGTTCAACGATGATCTTAAGAAATTCAAGAAGTTATGTCGTACTCTCGAGAAAACCTGGAGAAAAAAAACAACCACTGACAACCTTGCCACCTTCAAGGACGCCACACGCAAACACCACCAATTGATCCGATCCACCAAACAATCAGCATTCAAGGGTCGTCTCGACAACAACGCCCACAACAGCAAGGAACTATTTAACATCGTCAAAGAATTTACCAACCCCTCCGCCGGCTCCAACGACATCACTCCCTCCCAAGACCTCTGCGACTCTTTATCCTCCTTCTTCCACAACAAAATCGCCGACATACATAACAGTTTTGAAAACCAGCCCGAAGAACAGTCCACCCCACCCACCTCCGAACCTAAACAACACCCTAACAACCTCTACGCCTGGAACCCAATCACTACTGAAGACACCATCCGCCTGATGAACTCCATCCACTCAGGTTCCCCTACCGACCCTTGTCCCCACCACATTTTCAATAAAGCTGACTCCATCAACGCACCCCATCTCCGCAATGTCATCAACTGCTCCTTCAACTCCGCTACCTTCCCGGAAAGCTGAAAACACGCCGAACTAAGCGTCCTTTTGAAGAAACCCACAGCTGACCCCACGGAACTCAAGAACTACCGCCCCATCTCGCTCCTCCCATTCCCTGCCAAAGTCATCGAAAAAGCCGTCAAGAGCCAGCTCGCCACCTTCCTCGAATCCAACAAATCCCTCGACCCTTCACAAGCCGGCTTCCGAGCCAAACATAGCACCGAAACCGCCCTCATCGCAGCAACTGACGACATCCGAACACTACTGGACAACGGAGAAACAGCCGCCCTCATACTACTCGACCCCTCCGCCGCCTTCGACACAGTCTGCCATAGCACCCTCATACAACGCCTCAGCAACGTCAGAATTCAAGGAAAAGCTTTGGACTGGATCATCTCGTTCCTCGCCGGAAGAACCCAGAGAGTCCGCCTCCCCCCATTCAAATCATAGGCCACTGAAGTCATCTGCGGCGTACCACAAGGATCATCTCTCAGTCCCACCCTTTTCAACGTGTACATGAGTCCCCTCGCATCCATCGTGCAACAACACAACCTCAACATCATCTCCTACGCAGACGACACCCAGCTGATCCTCTCCCTCACCAAAGACCCAAGCACCGCCAAAACCAATCTACACGAAGGAATGAAAGAAGTAGCCGAGTGGATGAAGAACAGTCGCTTAAAACTAAACTCGGACAAAACGGAAGTCCTCATCTTAGGATCATCCCCCTATGCCTGGGACGACTCTTGGTGGCCACCGGCCCTGGGTACAGCACCCATACCCACAGATCACGCACGTAACCTAGGCTTCATCCTAGACTCCTCCCTCTCTATGACCAGACAAGTCAACGCTGTCTCATCTTCTTGCTTCAACATCCTACGCATACTGAAAAAAATCTTCCGCTGGATCCCCACCGAAACAAGAAAGACAGTCACCCACGCACTGGTCACGTGCCGACTTGACTACGGAAATACCCTTTACGCCGGAGCCACAGCTAAACTACAGAAAAAACTCCAACGCATCCAAAACGCCTCAGCCAGACTCATACTGGACATACCCAGTCAAGCTCACATCTCCGGTCACCTGAAAGACCTCCATTGGCTCCCACGTCAACAAGAGAATAACATTCCGTCTCCTCACCCACGCACACAAGGCCCTCTACGACCTAGGACCCGAATGCCTCAACACTCGACTATCCTTCTACACTCCCACCCGACAACTTCGATCAACCAATCAAGCCCTCGCCGCAATTCCACGCATCCATAGATCCACCATGGGAGGAAGATCCTTCTCCTACTTAGCGGCCAAGACCTGTAACTCCCTCCCCACTCACCTCCGCCTCACACAGAACCACCTCTCCTTCAGAAAACAGCTCAAAACATGGCTATTCGATAAATAATGCACCCACCCTCCCTCAAGCGCCTTGAGACCCTCTGGGTGAGTAGTGCGCTATACAAATTTCCGAACTTGAACTTGAACCCAGCACTACTTCACATGGCAGGGGTTTATCAGGGTTTATCAGCAGGGGCTCTGCTCTTTGACTTATTGTAATAACTCTAATCAATGGTATTTGCTTTAGACCTTGCACCATATACCTTGCCTATGTGACTCTTTAGTATATCCAGTCTTATCCCCTCCCTATGTATATAGAGATAACTCTAATCACTAGTGTATGCAGTAGACCTTTGTACTCTCTACCATTCCTATGTGTCCATTAGAGTATATCCGGTCTTATGCCTTCCTATGTAGAGATAACTCTAATCACTAGTGTATGCAGGAGTCCGCTGTGCTCTCTACCATTCCTCTGTGACTCTTAGAGTATATCCATGTGTATCCCCTCCCTAAGTAGATAGAGATATCTCTAGTATATGCCTAGAGTTTATCCATTTGTATCTCCTCCTTGTGTGACTCTATCTCTTGTACATTTGAAATTTTTTCTGTTTGTACCTTTTTTTGTAACGCATGTAATCCTAAATCCGTATGCTTTCAACTGGTTCTTATGTAAATCAAAAATTTGCAAATCTGTTTTTCCGAATGTAACCATCAGTCCTTATGGTTGAAACTGGGTCCTATGTAAAGCGCTCTGACACCTTCGGGTAAAGTTCGCGCTATATAAAATCGCATAAATAAATAAATATCAGGTATTTGAAGGCCTTTTGGAATGGTAATTGTGCAAGAGAAACACCCCTGTTTCTTCAGTGCTACAGCTTGCCTGCAAAGTAGTTGAAATACAAAGCACTAATTGGATAGGGCCTACTCTAATGAAGCAGAAAAGCAGCATCAAGATCTGAAATTTATATTCTATTTATCGAACTAAGGATGAAAGGCCGAGTTAGGCTGACCCGGTACTCCAACCGCTGAACTGCACATAGCTAACACATGGAAATCCTACTGGGGCACACATTTAAGCATTGCCAGCACAATTCACTTAAAATATGAAACTGCAACAAACATTATAACCCTTGTGTTGTAACCCTATATGTATGTGTTATGATGAGGTATAGCAGCAGCTAGCTCCACTGAGGCAGCAAATACTTTGCCAATAATGACATACAATCAAGCACTTCTTTCAAATCTTAATTTGATTCTCATTATGTGACATAGAGAAAGTAGTGGGCAAAGGGGAGGGAAGAAGAATGTAGGGAGAGTAAAAATTAATAAATATGTAAATTACATAAATAAGAAATGAATATAGTATACATTATACATTCATTAAATATAAATAAAACAGAGATAGATATAAGTCAAGGAATATATAGGAAATCGGCAGAATAATCATATAAAAATGTGTTATCATAGGAAAATAATCACCTTGCAAAAGATTAAGACAAAGTAGATTGGGGAGAAAAGAGGATAATAATGTAAATATGAGAAAAGAAGAAGAGAATAAAATAGGAGCAATAATGTGAAGGGGTAAGCCAGGGTACAAAGAAGTGGCGGGGGGGAATAGGAGGGCAGGTGAAGTAATAAGAAAAGAACATGGGAAGGATGGAAGCGGCAAAACAAATTATAATATGAAAAGAAGAAAAAAAAGAGTAAACAAAGATGTAGGATAATGAGTTATTCTCCTTGGTTCGCGGCATCGCCAAATGTGATGCAGCGTGGGCAACGAAATTCGTTTTATTTATTTTTATCGGTACTTACCTCTAATGGTCCATATCCCGCATTTTACAACCCCCCACTCTGACCCTCCCCTGCCTGACGTCACCGCCCCAGTATAACGCCCGGCACGAGCCGTGCCTGCTAACAACCATTCTTCCTGTGAGGGTGGTGAGGATGATTTCCAATGACATAGAATACATATTTTAGCTGTGGCCAAAGCAGTGTGAAAAAGACGATGTTGGGGTTTAGAGAGCTTTGGGGAATTTCTCTATGAATCACAACATCGTCTTTTCCACACTGCTTTGGCCACAGCTAAAATATGTATTCTACGTCATTGGAAATAGAGTAATTTTAAATAAATAATACAAGACAAAATGACAAAAATCCAATTAGTAAAACTGGACATATGCAGGTTTAAAGCGTTCAGTGAAAATAGCTCCAAAAAGCACAAAGCGGGAACTGTGAATATCTGGTCACACCAGACCAGGACAAAGCCACAAGTTCTGACCTACCTTGATGGAGCATACTCCAGGTACATGGACCCATTTAGGCCCGCTTAACGAGAGTACCTTAAATCCTGATTGAGGAGCGTTGTGAGGTCCAGCATCGAGGATGCATCGCGCAGCCGAGGCAATAGGTCAGTCCCAAGAAGATTTGCAATGCGAGGGCTTGCTTCAGAAAGCTCCACACAGGCAGCGGTTCCGATGATGATGCAAGGTCGATGCGGCGTCCTTGCATTGGGAGAACCCTCACAGCAGATGTGATGCATCGGTTCTGCACAGCATTGCACCACGATAGAGGAGATGTATTGGTTCTGCTGGATCCACAGATGGGCTGCCAAAGCACCTTCAGGCCCATTTTCATGGGTCGAGGACTGGGGTGGCTCAACTTGGCAGGGTAGGGCAGGATTCACAGATGGCAGGGTCCAGGTGCTGGTTCTAAGGTTTTTGGAGCCTTCTGCCCTTGAAGCTCTAGTCAAGAGGCCAGCTAACTTGCCTTTGTAGTCACTCTGGGTTCTTGGGTTCAACAGATGCAAGTGCAGTCCTTCTCACTCGGGCAAGAGGGCAGCAGACTGTAGAGAGCAGTAGCCCTTCAGAGCAGCAGTGCAACAGCGTGGTAGTCCTTTCAGCAGCACAGCAGTCCTTCCTGGCAGAGTATCCACAGGAGAAGAGTACTGAAGAGTTGGTGTCTGAGGTCCAATATTTATACCCAGTTCTGCCTTTGAAGTGGGAGAAGCTTCTAGAGGTTTACCTTTGAAGTCCTCAGGCATCTTCCTGTCCTGGCTCCAGACTAACTACTGGGGTATGCAGCCCTTGGTATGGAGGCAGGACACAGCCTATTCAATTGTAATTAGAGCTGTGCTCAGCTCCGCCCTCCCATACTGCTAGTGATGGCCAATGCAAGCACAGCTTAGCTCTTTATTGTGCGTGGCTGTCAAGGAGGAATACACAAAGCCCAACTACCAGCTACACCCATTCATGTGACCCAGAGTCAGGCAACTGGGACTAACGGGCGAAAGCAGGAAAATGCCAACTTTCTAAAAGTGGCATTTTCAAAATTGTACTTTAAAATCCGACTTTACCATCAGAGAGTATTTTTCATTACAATTAAAAAGGCACCAACCATTAACTGGTTGCCTGCTCCCATTTAGAAATGACAGCTTATTTAAGCTAATAAGGTAACTCCAATGCTGTCCTATGGAAAAGGTAGGCCTTGCAGTGGTGAAAAATGACTAAGAGTTTTTCACTACCAGGACACATAAAACTTTAAATTCCATGTTCTGCTTTTTAAATACACTGCACCCTGCCATGTTGGCTGTTTAGTTCATACACTATGGGTGACCTATATGCATTAATAAGAAGGAAGGTGTGGACAGAATTAGCAGTTTAAAAAGAGCACACACAGGCTGCAATGACAGCCCAGATACTTGTTTAAAGGGCTACTTATGTAGGTGGACCGTAAGTGCTGCAGGACCACTTGTATCATTTAGTTTAGAGCCCTGGTTACAGGTAGTACCACTTTACTAGGGACCTACAAGTAAATTAAATATGGCAATTGGGGATAAGCCAATGTTATCATGCCTGAGAGGCGCAAAAAAGAATGCCCTGGCCTTCCCTCCTTGAAGCCAGCTCCAACCACAACAGAGAACTCTTCAAAATTGTCAAAGTTCTTCAACCCTTCTGCAACCAAAATCATCATCACCCCTTCCTGGGATCTCTGCAATACCCTATCTGACTACTTTCAGAATAAAATTGACCCCATCTACGAACATTTTGACCCCTACCTCCCCCCCCCCAACCTCAGCCTCCTCAGCCCCCTTTAACCTCCCCAACCTCCACATGGACCCCATGATCTCATCTTGGGACCAACTCACCTCACAGACCACATCAACCATCATGAGCTCCATCCACTCCGGAGTGCCCAGGTACCCCTGTCCCCACCACATGTTCAACCTGGGGAACCACTCCATCAGCAAGGAACTTACCACCATCCTCAATGCCTCCTTCACCTCTGTCACCTTCCCAGAGGAATGGAAGCACTCCAAAGTCAAACCAATCCTCAAGAAACCTTCCGCAGATCCAAATGATCTCAAGAACTACAGGCCCATCTCTCTGCTGCCTTTCCCTGCCAAAGTCCTGGAAAAAGCAATCAATCGCGAACTCACTAACAACTTAGAGAGCAACAACCTCCTAAACCCCACCTAATCAGGACTCTGGTTGAACCACAGCACTCACTCAGGTCTCTCCTAGGCTGGGGAGAAACTGCCGCACTGATCCCCTCGACCTCTCGGCAGCTTTCGACACCATGTCGCACCACACCCTTCCTAAAAGACTCCACCAGATAGAGATTCTAGGGGACGCCCTCAAATGGATCGCATCCTTCCTCACTGGAAGAGCCCAGAGCATTCAAGTGCCACCATACACCTCGGTCCCCAAGAACATCATCTGAGGCGTCCCTCAAGTGTTCTGTCTCAGCCCTACCCTGTTTAATGCCTACATGACCCCCCTGGCAAACATTTGTCAGGAGGATCTACAAATGGAACATTACATCATACGCCGACAACACCCAGCTCATCCTCTCTCTCCGCAGACCCTTCCACCACCAAGTCCAACTTCCACCTGTGCATGACCAATGTCGCCCACTGGATACAAATTAACTGCCTCAAACTCAACACCGACAAAACAGAGGTACTCATCTTCTGAAATGACACATCCCCATGTAACGACTCCTGGTAGCCTGTGGAATTGAGACCCTCTCCCACAAAACACACCAAGAACCTAGGCATCATACTGGCAGCAAACTCACCATGAAAAAACAAGTCAATGCAGTATCCTCAGCATGCTTCCTCACTCTCCGAAATGCTCAGAAAAATCTTCAAATGACTTCCAGCCATCACCAGACACAACGTCACTCAGGCCCTCGTCACCAGCTGCCTGGACTACAGCATCACTCTCTACATGGCAATCACCTCACACAACTAAACAAGACTACAGACCGTACAGAACTCATCAGCCAGACTCGCCCTCGATCTCCCAAGAATGGCCTACATCACCCCATACCTCAAGAAACTCCACTGGCTACCTGCCCACAAGAGGTGCCAATACAAGATGCTCATACACACCTACAAGGCCCTACACAATCAGGGACCGGCCTACATCAATCCCCGTCTGAACTTTCGCCAGCCCACCAGACACCTGCCCTCCGCCTCCCTCTCCCTCGCCCACACACCCCGCATCCACTGAAGCAAGAGCAGCGAGCGCTCCTTTTCCTACCTGGCTGCCAAAGCTTGGAAAAAGATCCCCCGCCACCTCTGGACCTCCCCCTCCCTGCAGGACTTCAGGAAGGATCTGAAGACACAGCTGTTCAACTCAGCCCACCCAGCAGCAAACCCCTTAGCAACTGGATACCCTCACGGGTGAAAAGCAGCACTCTACAACTCCATCTTGATTGATTTAAAGGAGAGAGAACAAGCACTCTGTGCACTTTACCACTGCTAACCAGTGCTAGAGTCCTAAGGCCAGCAAAAAAAGAGATCAGCAAAAATGTAGGAGGAAGTCCAAAAGTTTGGTGGAAGACCAATCTAAGGTTGACGGATCTAACACATGCCATCAGAAATTCATCCCCTTTGAGATACATTGGAAAGAGGAACCCACATAGGAGTGATACTTACCCCTCCCAACTGTGGACTAATACAAAATGATGGAGGAACCAACATTTTGTGAAAGGCCCTTAAAATGTCACCTAGGCTGGCTGCCTTGCAGATTTGCTATTGACCTCGGGCAGAGCTGGTGACTCCTCCAATGTCAAGGGCTACAGACTGGTCTCAATTTACAGAGTACCATTCATTGAAATTGTAATGTATAGTAATTGCATTTATAAAGCGCTTACTGCCCCTAAAGAGGTATCAAAGTGCTTTTTCAGAGAGCAGCACGCCACTCCAGAACCCAAAAAGGATTAGTGGTGAATTAGTATACTCAAATATGAAATTAATTTTTTGCGGTGGATATGGTATTCTGTTCTTTATATTGAGAAGGATAGTGGAGGCATAGAAGAGGTAAGGGTTTCCATTTTCCTAGCGCTTGCTGCTCCCGATGAGGTGCTAAAAGCGCTTTTGGTGAGTAACACGCTAATCGGGAACCAGAAACGGATTTGTGGTGAATTAGTCTAGGGAAGTAAGAAATTAATTTGAGCAGTAGACATGTTAATCTGTTATTTGTGTTGAAAAGGATAGTGGAGGGGTGGAAGAGGGAAGAGTTTGCTCTTATAGAGCTCTTGCTCCCCTGATGAGCTGTTGTAGCACCTTTCTGCGAATAGTCGGCTACTCTGGAACCCAAAAAGGATTAGTGGTGAATTAGTGTAGGAAAATATGAAACTAATTTGATTTGAGCGGTGGATGTGGAGGGGGGAAAAAGTCAGCGTGAAGGGTTTACAAAGGCTTGATTGGGAGATCTGAATAGTAAATGAGGTATGAGAGGATGCAAGGAGGGGTAGAGGAGGGAAGAGTCTAGAAGGAATTATTGTGGGGATCATAGTAGTGGTATGGGGTTTGGGAAGAATGGGAGAGTGGGAGAGTGGGAGAGTGGGAGAGTGGAGGTAGAGGATATATTGAGAGAGGTAAAGGGTGAAAAAATAGGTTAGTGCATTGAAAAGAGTAGTAAAATTAGGGTTGATCTTAAAGTGTCCACTAAACACCTGAAATCAGAAACCACCTGACCTTAAACACTGGTCTTTAATGTTAAAGGAATTGAGATGTGTTTTGAGGTCGATAAAAAGCAAGTTGTTAGGCAGGGAGAAGACGTGCCACAATATTAACAGCCACACCCCATTTAACCACTTGGCTGCATTTTGAACAACGCACACAGCTCTTTTTCTCACTTCCAAGAGTGTAAAAAACATGGAGACTTGCTACACTACAGCTTTTGCTCATTCGCTTAAAGTTTTTGCTACAGCTAAAGGTTAAAAAAATAAGAAAAGGGGGCAAGGTAGAAACACCCTGACTCCCTAGGCCTGCTTGGGGGTCCCCCCCCAAACAAAACGACCGAATTCTCGCTGGGTGCGCAAATCTGGCTGCGAAAACAAAAAAATGAAGCGCGGGCTCCCACGTTTCGTTTTGTATAAGCCCCTGGGTGGGCCAGGTCCCCAGGGCTTTATTCATTATTTGTTCAGCACTGGAAAGCTTCGGCTCAAATTAAGCACTGCTGCCACCTCCCCGGGGCATTCATCATTACGGGTGGGGGGGCCTTGATGGCCCCCCAAGCCCCGGGGATACCATATGAGTGTACCGGAAGACATTTGACACTTAAGACCAGTAGATACATAGATGCAGCTACAAATTTGCTGCATCATGATGCAGCACATCTCTGATCCTCTGGTACCACATCCAACACTTCCAAAGTGGGGTGAAATACAGTCCCACACCCAGGGCCGGCGCTAGGCATGGGCAGCGTGGGCGGCTGCACAGGGCCTCGCGCTCAGCCCACCAGCATGGGGCCACGCACTACTGATGTGTCCTGTTGTTTCCCTGGAGATCTATTAAAAAAAAAGGTGTCGCCTGCTATTAAGGTCCATTGGAGTGGGCCCCCTCCCAGGGCCTCTCAAGGATGGTGTCTGTCTGGAGGCATAGGGGAGGGAGACGCTCCCTCAATTGCAAGGAGACCATTCACAGACACTGTGGGGGGGCCCATTGTCCAGCATTTTGGCGCCCCCACAGTTTTAACTTTTAGACCACAATCAATTCTCACACCTATCGGGCTGAAGGTGAGAGAAATGCTTGTGGAGTAAAAGTTAAAACTGTGGGGGCGCAAAAACGCTGGACAATGGGCCCCCCACAGTGTCTCTGAATGGTCTCCTTGCAGGGGGCCACTTCTCTAAATTAGAGGGGGCCTCGCACCTTGCCTTTTAGCCCAGGGCCACGCAAATCCTAGGACCGGCCCTGCCCACACCCATTCAGCCAGGCACTCTGTAAGGGACTCCCAAGAATCTATGGGATTTGGATCACTCTCTGCCCTTTTTATGAGTATGAAATACTAGATCATTCTACAATACAATACATATTTTTAGCGTCGGTGGTTTGCAGAAGCACCATTCACAAATGTAGCAGAGAACCCACATATTGTGAACCATCTTGTAAATCAGGGAGTTGGACATTTTCACATCTAGGAGATGGGGAGGCATCTTTTTTCAGCCCAGCTAGCTAAACACAATTTTTCACGAGGGACCAACAAACATTGTCATTTAAAGCTCTTGTTGAAAAAATGCCTCACAACACTGTGGCAAGTCAACACATAAATAAACAAAGCAATAAATTACCATTTTATTGGGCAGTGGAACCGGATTCCACGCCCTCAGCGCTTATTTTCGTAGCCGTGTACAGGTTCTCGAATGCACAGGCTAATTGGAATCGCGCTCAACGCAGCTACAAGAATAGGTTCAGATCAGGTGAAAGGCGTGCTCCGCTTTACTACTAGTGCAATCTTACTTTTTTTAATCGGCAGAACTTCGATATTTGCCAAAATTGAACTTCTTTTTCATTCCACACGTGAGTGTATCATTCATCACGCTTTGAACGTTTCAGCACAACTTGGCATTTCTATTCTCCATCAAAGAAGAAAAAATGTAATTGGCAGTGATGTTTTAAAAAGACACGCTCACGCCCGCATAGGTTGCGTGCCCGCACTAACTTCACACTACGTAAAAAGCAAAGCTTGTCAGACAGCACAGTCTTATTAGAATGTCACGCATTGTTAAACGGCCAAAATATTTCTGTTTATTCCAATTAGCACGAGTGTTTACTGCACAGAAACAAGACGGAAAGAAGGCTCAGGCTTTTATACATTAGAAAAAATCCAGAGGGCGCGCGCTCTGTTCTCGTCAAGTGAGAGAAACTCATTCAAGGCTGTTAATTGCTCGGTTGATGTGTGGCTACATCTCAATAACCTAGACAATAAAACACTTACTTTTTGACAAATGTAATAAAATTGTGCCAGCAGCGGGGTCTATAAGGACTGATGTTGTCAGACATGTTTTCTTGTTTATTACAGATAATTAGATAAACGTATCCCTCGCTGCGTCGCTATTGCGTCTTTGGGCGCGGCGTCGACGCTTGCCTCTCACACTGCACGCACATTTAAGATGATGCTAGATAATGCGAGTCCTTCTTCCGTACGCACATCAGCGAACATCCCCACGCCAGCTGTAACCTCACCCGAACAGTAAATTATGTGCGTGTAATGAAAAAGGCCTGACAAGGTATGTGGTTAACTAGAAATATGTTTCCGCCTCGGGGGCTGCACCTGAGAACGGCACATGTCTTTATGACTAAACGCTCACACAGGTGTGTGTTATTGTACTTGCAAAATGAATATCTTTGCTAACAATGTCATTAAATCACAACGAAAACAGGTTGCAATTAGTTTGTGTTTCAACAGAGCTTGTATTGTGACCAACTAGTTATCAACCTCACTGGAGGGAGGAGGCAGGGAGAGGCACATGCCCAGGCGCACTTGGTATATCTATTAGTTGGTTTCTAATCGGATATGCAAATCAACTTTAATATTATAAATCAGCCGCTCTTTCCGTGACATCCGCATCTCCTTTGACGCCCATTGATCACGTTTTTGACCTCACCCTAGCATGGAATTTGCTTGAGGTTGTTTGATCGATGAAGTTACAGCTGTGCTGATCTAAACAGGAGCGGGGATACAGTTCTTCCTAAACCTTGAAACAGCGTTTGATACTGTTAAGACTGTTTTACTGTGCACAGTAGAGTACTGTTCTGCGATTGGTTAAAAAAAAAAACATTGACATGGATTTTATAAGTTGTAATTCAAAATATGTGATATGGGGAGAAAAAGCACAGTTGTCAATTAGGGACAGCCATAGTGCCTAATCTGTCCCTGCAGTTGCAGGTGATGGGCCCCTGCAATAATTTTTATGGGCCATGAGTTCTTTTTGCCATTAGACTGTAATCCAGAGCAGGAGAGACAGAGGCAAAAAAGGGGTTAAAGGAGAAGGAAGAAACAGATAGTAAATTATGGACAAAGGGATGACAGAGTAATGGCAAGAGTTAAATAAAGAGACAGAAAGCCTAGGGTGTTGGAAAATAGAGACATGAGGTGGAATCAAGTCTCTGCCAACCTTGTATTCAGCAATCCTATCATTGGGGAATTCCATGCCCTCTGTACATTTACATTTTATACAAATTAAGCACTGAATCCAAGAGTAGCAGCAATTGAGGTTAGCTTGCCCTTTGATACTCATGGATTAAGTGTTCAGGAAAGCTGTAACAAAAATATTAAGTTAACAGGACACTGATAACCCTCTTTACTGCCTGTAGTTTCGGCTCCTTACAGTACCGCTACCCACTCCGCAGCAAATATGAGGCTATTCAGGGACTAAGGATTAGACAAGGAGTAAGTCTGATGTCATCAGCAGGCAGAGGTGTGTGGCATCACTTACAATAGCCCTGGCAGGTACCTTTAGTGACATCCCTTAGAACAAGAAAGTAAACCAAAACATGATGGATGGAATGGACGAATGAATCTATTCCACTGGCAATTATTCATTGCCACATCCCAGACCATCCTTACTTTACATACCATGCCACCTCAGTTTGCACCCAGCCATATGCAAATCAGTCTTGACCCTGCTCCATGCTCCAATGGGAACAGTCAAGCCAAAACTGCCAGGCCAGGTCCTTCCTGAACTGGAACAGAAGCAACCTAAGACTGGTCTAGTCCTTATTAGAGCTCTTCAGTCGGGTACAGCTTGGTTCCAGCCGCACAGTGTGCACAGGACCCGCATATAAGGGCAATTATGGTCTTGGGGTTCCTTGTGTTCCGATTCAGGGAGGTCCTGGTCTAGCAGTCACAGACTAGTCCACACAATAAATCTGGCACCTAAACCACCACATCCACAAAACATTCCTGGACCTATGAAAACTCCACCTGAAGAAGTAGAACCTGCTGGATGAAAGAAGATTCCTGACTCCTGTTCACTAAAGGACTTCTGACCTCTGTGGGCACTCAGAAGGTAGAACTGCTCTTGAAGGGTCAAGTGGCTGGCCTCCTTTTTGCCTTCTTCAGAAACACAAAAAGCAGAACTCTTGACTTTAAGAGGGCACATCTGATCACAGAGGAGTGGGCATTATAGAAGACCTGGCTGGAGAGATAAATGGTGCCTGGAAACCTAACTTGAGGAGCTATAGGCTGCAGGACTAACCAGAAGATACTTTCCCAGCAGTTAGAGAAAAGAGGCACTTAGTCCTTTTTTTCCACCACTGGAGGACCAGGACAAGGTGCTGAGGCTTGCACATGACAATTACACCCCAGATAGGCAAGAAAACCAGGTTTCTACCACTAAGTGTTTTTTTTTGCCACACTGAAAACCTGTTAATCTGTACCTCACAGTAAAGGTGTCTGGCCTTGTGGAGCCCCACCTGGCTATAGCTTCCAGCCTTGCCTGCTAGAGGTATGTGACTTCCAAAAAAGTGACTAGGTCCAAAGATAAATCTTTGGACCGGGGTCAGGCAGCCAATCTATCAGACCTGCAAATCATCCTCTGCGGGCACGGCATCTGTCTTTATCTCACTCAGAGCTTTTGGCACCAAAACCAATAATTTCAGCAGGAGCTTGATGAGGACATATCTGACTTTGAGTGACGATCGCCACCACAGGTTTGGACCTTGCCTTGCTGGAAGATTTTGACACCCAATTCAAGACTAAGTGCAAAGGTAAAAACTTCGGTGCGACCCACTGAGTGTATGTGACTTTTACACTATCGCTGTTGGCCTGAAATTGTACATAGGACCCAATAAACAGTGAACTGTTATCAATGGCACTTTACTTTTTCTAGGCACTTTGTACTATACAACTTTAAACATTGATATCTCAGATGAGATTCCACTTATCTAATTTAATGATCTCAGTGTCTTTTTGCTTATTGCTAAATTGGTTTAGGAAAATGTTGTGTTGGTTATTTACTTTAAGTTTTTGGTATTGCTTGAATTTAACATGCAGTTCTTTGGGGATTGCATCTAGCTTGTACCATAGCTACCAGGGGTTGATCAGAGAGTCTATCAGAACTGTGTTTTGGACCTAAACAGATTGGGATTATATAGTAGGTAGAGGTCACTATTTCCTAAACTAATAACCCAGTTTCTATCTACGATATTACTTAAACTTTATTACAGCATGGCCACCAAAAAAGCCACTTAGAAACATGTTTTGATAGACAACTAGGCTTGTGCAGGTCAATATAGGCAGCAATGAAATTATCTAAATCTTTTACAAAGGGACCCGAAATAAGGGCCTCTGCACTATTGGACCCACCTCAAAATAGGTGAGGTCACCGTGTTTCAGGTGTAGCCAAATGAGGTTAGATCTGTACCTCACTGTCGAGATGGCACAACTTGCAGTATGTAATAGGCAAACTGCACACTGTGCCCAACCAGCTAGTATGTCTGGGTCCACTGTAATACCATTCTCTTTGACAAACAAAGCTGTGTCCTGAATTTTAGTACTAGACCCAGACAAATCTAGTAACCTATCATTGTAGGCACACCAGGCTTTTCCAGGCCCATCCTAGGATCACAAGTGATTTTACCTATGCAGGCAAACATTATAGAGTCCAGCTCATGTGTAAAAATGTTCCTTTTTAAAGATGGGTGAGGACATTCCACTTTCAGTTGACAAAGACTTTTTCTGCCAGTGATTTTCCACAGCCCAGAATAGACGCAGGCTGCTCTATGGAGAGGTCCATATTGAAGACAATAGGTGAATAATATCATCATATCCCCAAACTATGTTGAATAGATAGTTGATCTTCCAAGAGCTTTTCGTCTACTTATGACTATTCATTTTATTTTGTCTTCCCCATCAGTGGGAACAGTACTGCTGACCTTTCCGGTTGATCTCTTGGAATCTTCTGTATCTTATATCCCCTCATCGAGCAAGGATTACTCTACGACGCCCTCAGACATGCGATCTGTGCCCTCGGAGGATGACTGATTCTGCAACAGTGGCAATGCCAACATCCTACAATGCAAATCTTGTGACCTCATCAAAAAAGCCTCTCTGAGTTTTTCAAATGGATCACCATGGGCTGCATGATTAGTCTTGGCCCTAGTCTTCATAAAGAATGACCTCTGAGCCAACGTTCCCTCCTGTTCGCCCTTAAACTCTTTTTCCTTTGTACCACTGTGGGAGGAAGACATTTACGCCGAAGTAAGCTATAAACATGTTTGCCTCAGGGTCTTGGGGCTACGGAAAAAAGTTGTCTCCCCTATCTCTAATTAACCCGGAACGGTCTTCAACCAGGACATATGTAGTGAACTGTTCATCAACAAGGCTCTCACCCCTGCCAGTCATGGCTTGAGTGATACTGGATAAAGTTAAGAGATCTCACGCAGTAAGTAGCCTAAGTCAAGCACAGTACTGTTTAGGCAGTGCCACGAAGTACAAACCGCAGTGGTATTAGAAAGCCTCAGTGGTACTAAAGGGTAACAAGGCAAATGTTTATCTCCAGGTGGAGAGAGCCCAGCTGTGTGAGCTGACTGGAGTATGACATAGACTCAGGTCCCTGTGGTAACTACAAGTGAGTTATACAATCCCCTGACAACATTACGCCAGCATGTAACTAGACTAGATCAAACAAACCTGGGGCTAAGGCAAATAGCAGCTGGGCAATGGAAATAGAGGTTACACATTCAGAAGAGTTTCTGGGAGATGTACAGCACATATTTAAATTGGTAGTCCCTGCAGTGAAAGAGAGGGCAGACTAAGGGCTGCTGAGACAACCCATACTTAGCCATTTACTGAGGGAAGTTGATTGCAGCTTCCTGGGCGATCTGGAACAAATTCAGGTTGGCATTTCTCTTGCCTTGCTTCTTGTAGAGTCATGAAATAAGTGCAGTGAGGAAACAGAGTAGCTTCCTCTTGAGGAAAAGCTGTAGCACCTGCACCACTCCTGGGGGAGCGTAGCATACAGGCTTGGTCAAGGTATGAAAGCCAATACACTCTATACAATTTCTGTCTCTGTACAATTTCTGTCCAAACATTCTCAAGAATAGTTCTTAATAAAAATGCAGTCAAGGTATGAAAGCCAATACACTCTACATAATTTCTGTCCAAAAATTCTCAAGGGCAATTTTCAATAAAAATACCAGTCTGTCACACTCAGTAATGAAACCACTTAAAATAATTATCTGAGGCTGCGAGCAACAAAGAAAGAGGCTGAAATAGATGTGTTGCTCCGAGATACTGTTTTGCTTTATTGTGATTGGTGTTGTAGGTCATGTGATTGATAGTTCTATACTTGTAGCCTAATTGGCTTTGAAGTACTGTTGAGCTGTTGTTCAGAAGTAAATAGAGCTTAAAGCATACTTCTCACCTCACGACCTGTCATAGAATGCGTGTCTGCTTCTGTAAATTTATCATGGCACAATATTTATGTCTTAAAACACTGAGCTCTATGGCTTAAAATTTGACACCTTAGAAAAAAAGTTTTCAAACTGAAAGGAAAATAGGACAATGGGTCTAGGATCAGTAATTATGGAGGTTTTGGAGTTTGCCAATATAAGAAAAAAAGAGAAATAGTGCATTTGCAAAGTGGGATATGGGAAGGAGGCATAGCCATGTATGTGTGCATGCATAAGTGCTTGTGTGCAGGCTACCAGCCATAAAGGGCTTTGGTTACACAGTGTTTAAAAAAGCAGCTTTCAGTCCTGTCACTAGGTGACAGGTTACTCTATTGGCTCAAAACAGAAAAGATCCAAGACACAGGAGCAGTGGACAAGTTACAATAGGTGGATTGCAGGCCTCATACGACTTCCACTCTCTGCACTTTTGTGCTTGGAAGATGTGTAGATTTTAGATATGGTCATTATTCATTCATCTAAGATTTTAGTACTTTCCACTAATGACGAAAGGAGAAATGCACCTTCCAAGTCAGTTAGTGAACGCAAAACAAAATAAATCAGTGCTCCTAGTTCACAAAGTGCCGCGATGGCGATGGCCATGCTACCACATCTATAACCCTCCTACGAGTACACATTTACATTTTGATACAACAATGTAACATCAAATGTTGCATTAAAAACTATCCTATATCAAACCAAATGTGTGGAAACATTTAATGCACGAGTGTTGCAGATGTAAGACACCAGTAGATAAAAAAAGTATACACAAAGCCTGCTTTAAGCTCTCGTACCCCTGAAAAGCGCAAAATCCCTAGAATTCAGAATCTCACCACACCATATTGGCCTTTCTACTGACTTACCCTCCAATTACAGACCCAGTGAATGCACAGCGTGACCCTGGCAAGCAGCTGCTCTATGAAAAGCTGCGAGTAAATCTTTATGCTTGATCACACTACCAGCAGGAGGACAACTGGCTCTCCTGCCTAATGCAGGCCACCGCAGCCAGCACTTCATTAAAAGGCAAGACGCTTTGGCAGACGCAGAGGCTGAATGTTGCTTACTGCTCACATCTGCGGATAATGACAGCAGGCTGAAACTGTTGCCTTTTACTAAAGAGCAAGTACACGATCCAGTGCAGTTAATCAATAGGATAATGGAACGAATCAATAGCAAAGATTTTTAGGAGGTCTTAATTAAAGAAACACTTGCAAATACAAACGATGCCTTCAATCTATCGATGTTGCCAGGGTGAGGGGTTAAACATGAACAGAATCATCAACTTTATTTTTGCTGGCATACGTTTCGCTTAGCCGCAGAGGGTCTGCTTGGTCCCAGACGAAGGCCATTAATCAGCCTCTTGTCAATCTGGCCACCACAAGTTTACAGGGGCACGGTCTAGGCTCCAAGCGTATTATTTCTTAGCAGCGGGTCAAAGCGCGGAGCTGGAACGGAACACGCGGGAGCGAGTCGCTTCCCGCCAGCTTCAGTTGCTCAGAAAAGATGGTGTTGCTTCCCGCGGACAGGAAGTGGTTGGCCGACAAGACCCATTTTCAACTGCAACGTTTGTAGCTAGAATAATTAAAGGTAGCCTCACTTGATGGATGGCATTGATGCAGCTGCATTCAACAGTGGGACCTCTGCACAAGCACGCGGAAGTCAATATTTCTGATTCCGCCAATGGTTCCATGTCATGCTCTTGTTTAAAGAGACATCAATCCATGGTGTCAGCATTTATCTAATGAACCTCTAAAAATCAATTTCCGAGAGGTCTTTTTACAACCAAAACTCCCTTTTGCATTCAAAGACTCAAGGCCAAACATCAAAACACAATAATAAAGGGTAACTTGACTGTGGTGCTTAAATTTAGCACTTTTAGGTTTCCTGTGCCTAGATATGTCCTATACTAGTAAGGTAAATCTCTTGCATCATGTCTCTCAAGAGTTGCATTGGAAAGATATTATTTACGTTGACTATTATTAACCCCTCCCATGCTGGTGACGAACCCCAGCCGTCACGCCCCGCGGTGGGCGTGTGCTGATGACGGCTGGGGTTCGTCACGGCCCCGCCCTGTTCATTTGTTTACAGCACACGGGGGAAATCGTGGCCGCAGCGAAGGGGTTAATAGGAAGTCAAAACAGGAGACCGCCTTCCACCATCACAGTATAGGCGACTTTTTACATATCTCAACAGTGAAGCTGCATACTCAATAGATACGTTGGATGCACCTGGGTTAGGTAGGTCTAGGTTTATGTTTTACTGAAGACAGAAAAATATACACACAAACAGGTCATATACCACTGTTTGTATGCCTTTTGTTTGGTAGTAAGGCAATATTTGTAATTGAAACCCATATTGTTTTAAAATGGCAGCCACTTTATATAATTAACTAGATGGTTTTGGACCGCTGGTTCACATTTTTACTATTAATCTTGTCAAACTATCGCTACATAATAGATGTAGCCACCCAATCTGGGTTAATTTGTGCTATCTAAATTACTTTTTTTAGACTAAAATTGAAAGAGTATCCATCGGACAACGATTGGTGATACCATTTCAATATGGAAACTACCTTTTTGGTAGCTTGGGCCCCACCTGTGGGTAGTCATATGGCAGAGACGCTTTTTATCATGGAGGTGCGAATACAGGCGTGTTTTTAGCACATACGGAGATTTTTTTTCCCTTTGGTAAGTTGTTTAGTAAGGCAATAGAGGCATTTTCATCTCCTGAGGCGCAGCCAGGAGAACGCATTGCTTAAACCAATTACCTGTTTTTAAAAACTGTTTGCTTATTCTTTATGTTTTTAACTGTGTTGTTCGTTGCTCGATCCCCTAAGGCTATAGGCCACATCCACCTTTTGCTAGCCACGCCCCCCACCGAAGGCATTTAACGGCGCTGATAACGAGCGCTTGCCAGAGGCATCTACACCTCCTGAGGCGCAGCCGGGAGTATGCTTTGCTAAAACTGAAACATTTGTTTTTAAAAAATTGTCTGTTTATCCTCTATGTTTCAACTGCTCTATCCTTGCTGGGCATTTGTTTGTTGCTCGATTCCTTAAGGCCACAGGCCACGCCCATCTTCCGCTAGCCACGCCCCCTACCGAAGGCATTCAACTACGCTGACTACGAGCGTCTGCCACAGGTTACACTATCTCCTGAGGCTCAGCCGGGAGAACGCCATTATCCGCTTTTAAACTTTTTGGTATTAAAATTGTTTTTGTACTTACTGGTTTTCCAACTCTGGGAACTTGTTTCTCTTGACCCCCATGCTCTGGGCACTCCCGCGCAGCTGAATCGAGCGCTGCTGCGGGCCACCACCCTTTCGCCGCCATTCCCCAGAGGCCACGGGCCACGCCCACCACCTACAGGCCAAGCCCCCCTGCCGAAGGCACTTAACAGCGCTGAGTACGAGCGCTTGCCAGAGGCATTTTCATCTCCTGAGGCGCAGCCGGGAGAACGCATTGCTTAAACCAATTACCTGTTTTTAAAAACTGTTTGCTTATTCTTTATGTTTTTAACTGTGTTGTTCGTTGCTCGATCCCCTAAGGCTATAGGCCACGTCCACCTTTTGCTAGCCACGCCCCCCACCGAAGGCATTTAACGGCGCTGATAACGAGCGCTTGCCAGAGGCATCTACACCTCCTGAGGCGCAGCCGGGAGTATGCTTTGCTAAAACTGAAACATTTGTTTTTAAAAAATTGTCGGTTTATCCTCTATGTTTCAACTGCTCTATCCTTGTTGGGCATTTGTTTGTTGCTCGATTCCTTAAGGCCACAGGCCACGCCCATCTTCCGCTAGCCACGCCCCCTACCGAAGGCATTCAACTACGCTGACTACGAGCGTCTGCCACAGGTTACACTATCTCCTGAGGCTCAGCCGGGAGAACGCCATTATCCGCTTTTAAACTTTTTGGTATTAAAATTGTTTTTGTACTTACTGGTTTTCCGGAACTTGTTTCTCTTGACCCCCATGCTCTGGGCACTCCCACGCAGCTGAATCGAGCGGTGCTGCGGGCCACCACCCTTTCGCCGCCATTCCCCAGAGGCCACAGGCCACGCCCACCACCTACAGGCCACACCCCTTCTACTTTTTCCCTCTATACATAATGTGTTTCCCCCGGTCGCGCAGCGGACGGGCGCAGCGGGCGCGCCGTCAGCGCGCCAAAGGCGCGCCAAAGGCAAGCCCGTCTGCGCCCGTCCGCGACCGGCAGGGACCAGGGGCCATGGACCCTGTTCATTTCTTGACCTATACCCCAGCCCAACTTCTGTCCTTCAATACAGGTCAGCACATTGACCCTCTTCTGCTTCAGCGCATTATCGCACTGGACATTTCTTCCCCTTCAGCTTCACGTCCCCCACTTATGCCTTCCTCCCCCTGGTCTCAGACCCTTTCTATTTCGGTCCCCTCCCCCCTCTCCCCTTCTAGCACGGCCACTGCCTACCTGCTCAATACTAGATCTGCAGGTAGACATCAGCTGGAGATCTTTAATTTACTGGACACTGATACCCCCGATTTCCTTTTCCTCACGGAGACTTGGTTCTCAACTGATTCCCTTCCTGATCTTCTCTCCGCCCTCCCCGACTCCTACTATGCTCTCCGGGCGGATCGTCCCACTGGTAAACCCGGGGGGGGGGGGAGGGTGTGGCGATGATCACCCGTTCTAGCTTCCAGTTTCAGTCTCTTTCCTATCCTCCCATACGTGGAGTAGATGTCCTAGTTACCCGGTCAGTTAATCTCCGGTCTCCCCTCATTATAGTCCTTTGCTATCGCCCTCCGCAGTACATGTCTTCCTTTGTTCCTGCTTTGCAGGAACTCTTGGCTACGCTCGTCGTCAATAATTCCTCTGTGCTTCTTTTGGGGGACTTTAATTATTGGCCGGGCGACCCCAGGGAAGACTCGTCTTCTAAGGATTTTTACGCTACCCTCCAGTCCCTTAATTTTTCCTCACACATTCACTCCCCCACTCATATCCACGGTCATGTTTTGGACCAAATTTGGTCAGCCAATTGTCCCATTCTTCCCCCTATCGTCCTTCCTTGCCCTTGGTCTGATCATTCATTGATCTCTTTTTCCATTGAGCTTGGAATGCAAGACAAGCCCCCCCTACCTAAGAACGTCATGGCCCGAAACTGGAACCGGGCGGACCTTGACTCTTTGTGTGCTTCCCTTGCTTCCTCTGGACCTGACCTATGCAACCTCCCTATTGACCATCAAATAGACGCCGTGAATCATTGGCTGTCTTCTTCCTGTGATCTAGTCGCCCCCCTTAGGAAAGTTAAGACCTGTCGCCCCCATGACGCCCAAAAATGGTTTTCAGACGAGCTAAAAACCCTCAAACTGGACCTTAGACGTTCTGAACGTCATTGGAGGCGCAAATACTGTCCTGTCCTGCGAGCTTAATACAAAATGCTTTTGGCGAGCTATAAAAAAGCCATTCTGCGAGCCAAAACCATCTACTTCTCGGAGAAAATATCCCTCTCAGCTAATAAGCCTAGGGAGGTTTTCTCTATAGTTCGCAACCTTGTTGCATCTGACAGAGCCAATCTGAATATTATTCCTTCCCAAGACCTCTGCCTTTCTCTTAATGACTTCTTCCTGGAGAAGATTGCCAAGATTAAACCCAATATTCCCTCGGTCCCTCTGTCCCCCCCTTCTCCTGCCCCCTCTTTGTCCTCTCTTCCTCTTAAACAGTTCCCCCCCATTTCCTTGGATGTTTTCTTGGCTTTACTCCAGAAAGTGAAGTCCGGTTCCCCAGCCGACTGTGCGCCAGCTCATATTTTGAAAGTACTTTTCACCCACTGCCCTGAGCCCCCTCTCTCTCTTCTTAATACCTCTATTTCCTCTGGTTCAGTCCCCAATTCCTATTCTAAAAAACCCGGTCTAGACCCCTCCCTCCCCGCTAACTTTAGGCCTATCTCCCTTCTCCCCTACCTCGGAAAGATCCTGGAGAGCTATATCACTTCTTGTCTCTCATCTTACATCGAGGATAACCACCTCCTGGCCTCCCACCAAGCGGACTTTCGGCCGGCTCATTCCACCGAGTCAATTGTTCTGTCCGTCTTGGACGAGCTAAAGAGTAAGGCAGATTCTAACTTGCCCCAAGCCTTGGTGCTTCTCGATCTGTCCGCTGCGTTTGACACGGTCGACCATTCCATCCTTCTCGACCGTGTCTGCGCAGCGGGCGTTTGGGGCACTGCCCTCTCTTGGCTCGTCTCCTTTCTTAAAGATCGGACTCAGGCAGTACATCTTTCTTGCTACTCTGCCCCCACCCGCTTGGTTCCCTGTGGAGTTCCCCAAGGCTCTTCCCTGTCCCCTCTCCTTTTCAACCTTTATATCCGTCCCCTTATTCTTTCCCTTCTCGATATGGGGGTCTCTGTGTATATTTACGCGGATGACCTCCAGCTTGTTTTTGATCTTTCTTCTCCCTTGCACTCCCTACCCAAATTCCACTCCACTTTGGTCTTTATTTCAGACTGGATGAATCGGAATCAACTGAAGCTCAATGTGGACAAGACGGAGATGGTCCTGACTGGCCCTTCTTCTTCCCCTTGGTCGACCGCCTTTTGGCCTTCCATCTCTGGCCCCCCTCCTTTACCAACGGCCTCGGCAAAGACCCTGGGCATCAAAGTCAGCCTGGACCTCTCTATGCATGCCCAGATCAGCTCGGTTGTCTCCTCCTGTTTTCTTTCTCTCCGAATCATCCGAAAGGTGTCCCGTTTCTTTTCTTCTGACGCCCTTAAGCTCATTATCCTGGCAATGATTTTTTCCCGTCTCGATTACGGGAACAGCCTGTATGTGGGCATTCAAGCGTACGAACTTCGCTGCCTACAGGCTGTTCAGAATCAGGCCGCCCGCCTTATCCTTCACCTCCCAAAGTCTTCCCACATTACCCCTGTTCTGAAAGCACTTCACTGGCTCCCCATCTCTCAGAGATCTCTCTTTAAGATGGGCTGTCTGGTTTTTATGGCTCGGGCCCGCATTGGCCCAGCCTTCATCAACTCTCTCATCACTCCCTATACCCCCCCAGCCGGTCCCTCCGTTCCTCTAATCAGTTCCTTTCCAATGTACCTCGGTTTCGTAGATCCAAAACTGGAGGCACCAGATTCTCTGTTTTGGGTCCAGCTTTCTGGAACAGTCTCCCTCTGTCGATCAGATCAATCTCCATTTATTCCCAATTTCGCAAGGCCCTAAAAACCCATTTGTTTTACATTGCATATTCCTGCTAAACAGTTTTTTCTGGCTTCTCCCATCTCCCTCAGCTCCTACCTCTAGCGCCAGGAAGCCACTTGGTCACAGTGCGCTTTATTAAGAATCTTTTTCATTTCATTTCATTTCAATAGGCGATATCTGTGGGTATAGATTTTGGACCGAATGGCTAATATTTCTATTTTTGAATTATTTGTAATTATTACTAATATAGTATGAATGAAGCCACTTTACTCGGGCTGATTAGCACTGCCTTACTACTTTTGTTTTATTAAGAATCTACAAACATTTACCGCACCAATATCACTTAACCTACTCCAAGATGGCGACTACAGTTTTTACTACTATTTTGGTAGCCGGTAGTCACATGGTAGGGAGAAACAGTATTTATAATGCACATGTGCGGAGAACAGGTGTTTTCCCTAATACACTGAGGTTATTTTCCCCGTCGGCAGGCCGAAAACACTGAGGTAAGAGCTGACATTTGTTAGATAGAGGAAAGGGCTGAGCATTTTTGTAGCTGTGAGGGTTCACATACATGGAGCTTGTATTGCCCTTTGTCACAGCATATATTTAAGAACTTTTATAATATAATAGTGAAGGTTTCTTGTCAATTTCGCCTTATGGGTATTTTTGATTACATCTCCAAGGTTCAACACAGTTATCCGTCGTAAAGTTTGTAGGTGGGACTACAATGTACATTACCATTCCGATGCTGGTGAGAGTAGAATTTGTAGGTTCAAAGAAGTAGAAGTAGCTTGTGTCTCTGTATATACAAAAATATATCTATATAGACAGATAACAGATAATGAGAAACAACAGTGTTCGTGTCTTGATTAAAATAGGTACATGTGTAAATCACTGGCAATTTATATTTATTAGACGAGGATTCTCTAGCTAAGTAGAAAGGACAGGATACTAATATTTAGGTTAAGGCAACACATTATTGCTCTTATGTTTTAGACAACAGTGGCCCCATTGATCTTTAGGAAGTGTATCCACACACACTAAGATGAGTGGAGTAGTGCTCCCCTATCTTACATTGCCTATGCAGAACCTATCAAGTATACAATACAAAAGGTAATTTTTGTTTAATACCAATTCTATGTTTATTACACTAGGAGACCAGATGGCCTACTACTGATGGGGATTCCCCCCCCCCCTTTTTCTGTACGTGTTGTATCCTTCTTTGAATATCTTTTTGACAGAAGTTACCTGCGCTACTGATATAGGTAACCACCGTTGCAACCATTATTACTTATAATTATTTATAGTTGGATTGGGTTATATCGCATGATGGGCTTGTTTAAATAAAATAAATGGCCTTATTTGTAGGTCGTTGTGGAGCCCAAAGAAGGTTAATATATACAGTAGAGTTTACCTGCTTCTTCTGAATATTCAAACTCCTTTATGTCTGTACAGGAGTCTCTGCTCTTGAGGAATAAAGGTATTTTTATACCAACACTAAAGGGTGATTATTACTCTATGCTATATATAATTGATTTTAAAGTGTGGATGGATGGAAGGAATAGATGGATTGATGCAGGACTTCTTAAATATCACCACGATATAAATGTTTTTAACAGTGGGTTCCAATAGAAATGTGTATTGTGGGTAATTTTGTTTCTGTGTATTGTTTAGATAAAACAATTGTGACTGGGAGGGTTCCTTCCTGATTGTCGTATTGCTGCTCGTGTTGCTACCTGTGCTTACCAGAAACCCACATTGACCCTCGCAGCTCTTTGCGAACCCGCCCGCCAGTCTCCCGCTGCTCCGCCGCTTTTTTCCCAACCAAAGCGGGAGCCGCCGAGTGGAGACCGGCGAGGGGCTGGACTGCATCTCCCAGCAGCCCTACTGGGGTCCGCGACACCTGCAAGCGCCAGGAGGCGCATAAAAACATCGTCATCACTGCTGTAAGCGGGTTCCTTCCTGATTGTTGTATTGCTGCTCGTGTTGCTACCTGTGCTTACCAGAAACCCACATTGACCCTCGCAGCTCTTTGCGAACCCGCCCACCAGTCTCCCGCTGCTCCGCCGCTTTTTTCCCAACCAAAGCGGGAGCCGCCGAGTGGAGACCGGCGAGGGGCTGGACTGCATCTCCCAGCAGCCCTACTGGGGTCCGCGACACCTGCAAGCGCCAGGAGGCGCATAAAAACATCGTCATCACTCCCTTGCGGGACGCGAGCGGGACGCCCGGGGCGATGCCCGGGCAAAGGGCGGGCCCTCTTAGGCCATCAGAGGCCAGAGGAGACTGGACTGGGCCAGACCCCCTGGCCGTGGGACTTTACTGAAGTAAGTTGTGTAAATCTCTTGTCTCCTGGTATTGTTGCCAATGTCTACTATTGTGCATAGTTCACCCTCTGCTACTGCCCCTGATAAAGTAGGGGGCCTGGTGAACGGCACCCTAGACAACTATTTTTTTAAAGCCTCCTTCGAAGGAACAAAAGACTTATTATTAGCAGAACGCCGGGCTGACCGCCGCCGTTCTATTGAACGAATCAAGAACAGGGCACTTTCTGAGCCTATTCCTGATGTCACAGCAGACAATGATTTGTGCGCCGATATCATGGACGTTACATCAACGGGGGACAGTGTGCCTTTACTGTTAAGGGAGTGCTTAGCACCTTCTATCGGTTCAATTCAAACTGAATCAGCTACCATCTCTCTTGATCCCTCTGGCACCCCTAATGCATCAACAATTATAATTTCACCAACACCCAGGCCTGGAAAGGTAGTAAGAGGAAAAATAATGAGGCCCTTGCCATATAAAATCCATGGTCCTCCGCCTACCAAAAAGAGACGCCAAAGATTGGACCCAACCAAGCCAAAGTTGAGTCATTCTGAGTTTGGGAAGAAGTCCAATTCTATCTGCATTGAAGCTACAGGAACCATAGTTGCTAAGGAAGCTGCAGAAACAGTGTTAAACTCTTCAGCACTCCTATTATCAACTCCTCATCTGGTCACTGAGTGCAACACTGAATATGCTCCAAATGTAGAAGGGTCCCCATCTATCCCCACTAGTAACTTACTAGATAGTATAGAACTCATTGTGAGGAGTTACCCGCTAGCTATAGTTGAAAGATTAAAAGGAGTGGAGTTAAGACTGGGGAAAATAGAGGCAGATCTGGCCACACAAAGAATCTCCACCAGGACCTTAGGAAACAAAGGTCCAACAACAGCAACAATCCCCAGCCAAGCATCCACATCGGCGCATACTCTTTCATCAGACGTCGTCGTGGCAACATCTTTCACTACCACCCCTTGTAACAATTTGAAAACAGCCATACCAGCTGCAACCAAAAACCAGCCTACAAGTACATTATCTGCACCTAAACATCACCCTAATCCCAAAACAATTCAGACTAAAATACCAACACCAAGATTAGCTACAACCTTGAATCGTATTCCGGACATTGCTGTTGATAATAATTTAGTAAGGGAATTGGGTAACTCATTTAATGGGCTGCCAAGATTGGAGGCGGATGAAGCTAGACACGCAAGAGGAGCCCAAGGCAGGAGACCACCTACTGAACTCCCGCCAGAAGCCGTACCTTACGTGGTGGTACTCACTGGGGTACCAGAACTATCTGGAAATACGCGGGAAGGCTTCTTCCAACTCAAGAACAAAATCATGCACTGGCTATCTTCACACAGACCAAAAGCCAGTAATATTAATGGCGAAATAGTCCATGTCCGACGTTTGCCTTGGTTAGGTGGAAGACCAAAGGACATAGGGGGAGATGTGGTTGTGGTGAATTTCAGAGACAAAAATGCAGTTCAATACATACTGTCCTGGCCACATGGTAATGTGAATAACTGTATTATACCGCGCCCTCTAACTTATTTTTACCCAAGATCCATAGTATTCCCACACCAACTGGCAACTAGCAAAGCCCTCTTTGACAATCATTTTTCCAACATGGAGCTTGCTAGAAACCCCGTTCATATGTACCAACCAGCACCAGCCCCTGTTTTATCTGGGTGGAATACTATACCCCCCAGACACAACACAAGTGAATACAGAAGAATGGCTCACCTAATACCATTCACGCCATTGGAAATATCGAATAGGTTTGATGTATTCTGTGGTCTGGATGAATGTGACTGAAGTTTAATGAACAGGGAGGGAGACAGTGGAGGTGCAAACATATGTAATACTGATGGAGCCAAGGAGGAAGAAGGAAGTAGATCCCTGAGGGCAGAAAACATTGTTACTGCAACTGGCGCTGGGGTTAATAGCAGCCCGTCTTCACCTACACTAGGGGGCAATTGTGGGTCAAACGTTACATTAGTTACATTAGTTTCATGGAATGTAGCGGGGGTGCGTGCAAAAATATGTGACCCTGATTGGAATAATTATGTGAACACTTTTGACATTTGTATGTTACAGGAGACATGGGCTACGGACCAGGTCCATAGAGTGGGATATAAAACATATCAAATAGAGGCTGTGCCTTCATCAAGAGGACGAGCCTCAGGAGGCCTACTAATATGGATCAGTGTATCTATTAACATCGGTATAAAAATCCTAAATACCGATTCTTTAGATATACTTGGTCTGGAAATAACTACTGAGGATAAAAGGGTGATTAACCTTATAAATGTGTATAACAGTCCTCATCCATCTCACAAGGTGTCGCCATGCATTGAAAAATTGGAGACTTTCATGGACACCCTAGAGCCAGATGCAAGTGTAATCCTATGTGGGGACATGAATTGTAATTACGAACTGATCACAGGTATGGTCAATTTGTATGAAGATGAGGATATGGCCAATAAGATACCTCTCCTGATTGATAACGGAACTTTAGCTGGGACTACATTAGCCCTTCAGATCACTAGGCTGCTAACAAGCCATGGTCTGAGGGCTTGTAATGGGCGTATGCCATCTGATATCCCAAAAGCACCCACCTTCAAGAGGCGAGATTACAAAAGCAATCTAGATTATGTTATCATTTATTTTGACCTGTGGCCATACACAATTGATTTAAAAGTCAAGGAGAGATTTGACAGTGACCATTATCCCCTTGAAACTAGTTTTCTTACAAACTTACTAAAGGGGCTGGGAAACATAGAGGGAGGTGACACACAAGTACAGTTACCAACACTAGATAACATAATAGTTAGCAATAATCGAAGGGCTGTCAAATGGGCATATATATTGGAAAGAGAGGACCTCCTATCCAATATTTATTGTACTTTTGCAAATACATTTGAATCGTATTGTCCACTAAGGTGTGAATCTGGGGAATTTATCAAATTACATAAGTTCCTCTTTAGTCAACTGTTAGACCTTTTAACAAAAAGACCAAAAAAAGGGACTGGTATAGTAAATGCAAACCAGTCGGGAAACCTTGGTATAACAAGGAATGCCGTGCTGCCAAAACCGCTTTGATTGAGGCAATCAAAAGAAAAAGTCCTGAGGAAATTAAAGACAAAAGGAAATCATACAATACAATATTGGTAAAAGCAAAATCCTCTTGGGACGAGGAACTATGGTCCAGCATGCTACAAGCAGCTAAAACTAAGGACCAGAGGCACTTCTGGGAATTAGTGGCTAAGGGGAACAAACGTGAGAAAGGCTCCAGAGAGGTTTTTTTAGATGAGGCCACGTGGGTAAAACATTTTACAATGTTGTATGCAGCTAAAAACACTGAGGTTACTTCTCTGGGAGAACCGACTTCCATCCAGCCAGTGAATTCATACCCACTGGTAGTCTTTGACTTACACGAAACCGAGCAAGCACTTGCTTCAGTCAAACAAGGGAAGGCACCCGGACTTGATAAAATCCCAGGCGATCTTTATTTGCATAACACTGATGTCTGGGCACCATATTTAAACCATTTATTCAATGCTATTGCGGCTGGTGACCAAATCCCAGACACCTGGGAAGGAGCAGAAATTATCACTATTTTTAAAAAGGGGGATAGAGGCGACCCAGCTATCGCCCCATTAGTCTTTTAGATATAACTCAAAAGATATACGTCAGGCATATATTAAATCGCATAAACACGTGGTTAGATGAAGAACTAGTTTTATCAAAATACCAGGCGGGGTTTAGGGAAAAAACTGGGACCATAGACCAGGTATTAAGGTTATGCTGCTTGTACTGGAAATATGTCATCATCCGCAAAGGCCACCTGTATGTGACCTTTGTGGACTTACGAGCAGCATTTGACCTAATACCTCGTGACTTACTTTGGAAATCCTTGGAAAGGCAGGGACTTCCTGGGGAACTCCTAAAACTGGTGATGGGCCTGCACCAGGAGAACTATGCTAAGGTTAGGTGGGGCCCAAATGGGGAACTTACAGACCCAATCCCAATAAAAAGAGGAGTACGCCAGGGTTGCGTACTGGCTCCCACACTTTTTTCCCTCTTTGTCAATGATATTGCGGCTTATATGGAGAACTGTGATAATGATTCGCCTCGATTGGGAGGGGAACGTGTACCGTCCCTCCTTTTTGCGGACGATACGATTCTCATCTCACAAACCCCTCGGGGCCTTCAGATTTTATTAGATAGGTTCCAGCAATATTGTACTTTAAAAGGGTTAGAAATTAACATAAAAAAACCAAATATATGGCACTAAACCCGCATAAAAGTTAAAAAAAAAATGTAATGTTAAATGGTCATAAGCTCGACTATGAACAGAGCTTTACATATTATGGGGTATTATTAGACTCGTCAATGGGATGGAGACCACAGCTAGAAAAATCAAAAATAGTGTTCAAACAAAATTGTCTTCTAATATTAAAAAGATATGATAAATGTGTGAACAAGGCAGTTACCCCAGCAATAGAGATTTTCAGGTACAAGGTTCAATCAGCTGTTGTGTATGGGGCTGAACTATGGGGACCAGTATGCAGGAAAACCTTTGAAACACTGGAGAACAAGTTTATTAGGGGATTACTAAAAGTACCCATTAATACCCCATTGGTACCATTATTTTTAGATCTAAACATCAAGCACACCGACCATCCTGCTATGTTGAGACCATTGTTATTATGGGTTAGACTATGGACAACCCCTAAACTGACTGACTACAAAAATGGGTTGAAAGAAGTATTGGACCTAGATAGTGGTAACCAAATTTATTGGTTCAAACACGTAAGAGCTTGGTTATCTAAACTAGGTCTATCCCACTTTTGGAGTGAGCCGGAGTCCCTAATCATGGCCTCCAAGAAAATTGTTAAATTGTCCTTTTGGTCCTATGGGAGCCATGATTCTGCGTACGTTAGAACGCATGGCCCTTTAACCGAAATAAATTTAATGGTTAAAAACGTGGCTTGTTTTGAACGATTTCTTGATGAGGTTCAGCCGCCATTGGCCAAAACCCTGTACCTAAAATATAGATACGGAACACTGAGAACTAAGGCAATAGAGAAAAGCTGGCGGAAGACAAACAGTGACTACTGCACTTTATGTTCTAACAATATAAGGGAAGACGTTTTACACATATTGTTTTTTTGTCCCAGTTACGGTAAAGCTAGGAAAAAATGGATAGTGCCTTTATGTCGCATTATTGGCTTTAGATCTCACAAGGAAGCTGGAAGAATTTTAAAAACGGATACCAGCCAAGTAATTGTGTTTGGAATTAGTAGATTTCTTCTGGCTGTAAATTTTATTAGACTGCAAATGTCTCTTCCATTTTAAACAGTATACCATGTGCATTTGATCAAACCACGGATTAAGTTTATTTTTATTTTTTTTGCTTTATTTGTTTTCCTAATTTTAAATCCTATGCCTTGGCTGTTATAAATTCTATTTAATATTTTTTTAATTCTGCAACAATGTATTTTAAACTATTTATTAACTTCGTGATAATCTTAAAATATAATAGATTGTTCCAAAGTGATGACGCGTAGTATTGATTACTGGTTCCTTGTATAATGTATTTTTATCATTGTATTATTGTATATCTTTTATGTTGCAAAAGCAACGAAATAAAGATTATTGAATTGAATTGACTGGGAGATATAATTTTTCCTGAAGAAGGTGGTTGTCAAATCCTATAACCTACCGAAACGAGTTGATGCTGTACAATTTGATACACTAGATCTTTGGAACATTTGTTAGAATACGAGAAGCAAACCTAAAAACACCCGGTTCAACAAATGATTTGTTACAGACTGGTGTCCTTCCAATGACATGATGAATTCTCTAATGTAGTCACCCGCTATGTTTTCTGTTTAATAAGGGTTCAATAATGATGTTATATTTTTTCTTTCTGTGTTCATCTAAAATTTGTATATAGTAAATGATGTTTATGCTCTTTTAAAAAAACGTTGAAAAGGTTTATTTTAAGAATGAACTTTTCTGCATTGTGATTTTAATGAATACATACTGTGTATATATCTATACATTATTTTATTTATATTTGTGTTTTGGTGATATTGGTTGATCCATGGCTTGCATGTATGAGAGTTGAATTGCTAAGCTGCCCAAAGGGGTTCTACTCTTTGACTTTTTGTCTTATTGGTGCCCTACCCCTTTGGTATTAAAGGGCCACTCTCTTTTGTTGAGGTATTATTAGTAGGAAGCCATTCTGAATAATTTTATGACATCTATTCTGGGGGCTGCGAGCTGAACACAAGGCCCTGCCCTGAGTCTTGAAACAGATTTGGCAAGTATTGGCCTTTTGCCTCAACGGCTAAAGCAGTCAACCTGGAAGTTGGGGAACAGAGTTCGTGCCTTGGCAGGAACGCTCAATATCCTGTGATTCTGGGCAACTCACGTAATCTTTCCGTGCCTAACAAAATTAATGTGTCTATCTGTAAGGCAACTGGTGCTCATGTAAAGCACTCAGACAACTTTGGGCCGAGTCCGCACTATATACAACTCCCCCCCAAAAAATTAAAATAAATAAGTTAACCTCTGCTAAAAATTACTTCGTCCCAATGTTAATTTGACACCTGCTGAATGAAACCTATAAAGTGCCTGCTTCTAGGTCATACTTGCTGATTAAAACTACAACTAACCAGCTGAGGACTTGGAATCTGCACAATTTAGACTAGCTGGGTGCTCTTTGTGCAGCCTTTGTGATGAGGCTCCCTTCAATGGGTGGACTTTTCTGTCTGACTATTGCATTCCAACTGCAATCCTATAAAGTCTTATTCCTTAGAATTATATGATACTTGAAGTTCCACTCAAAGACATGGTACTAACAGTACTAAGGCCTCCTCCATTGCTAATGCATTAATCATGACAATGCAGTTAAATATGATGATACGTCTTGATTGCGCTTACAAATGGGGTAATGGCAAGCAACTGTCTAATTGTACAATGGGAACTATTGAAAATATAGCTAATTTCATACTTGATTGGTCAGATTAAACTGTCTTGAAGATGTAGTTTTAGCATTTGTACAGCACAAGTGCCAGAGTTAAGTCTTTGTCCCTTTTACCTGCTGCTAAATTGAACTCGATTAACTATGCAGGAGCTGAAGTTATTAAATGCACCTTAATGGAATGCCAGTTGGAGAGCTGTTGGTAACTCCCATTGCTATTTCACTCTAAACTGTTTCAATTGTAACTTTGAGATAGTGTTTTTGTTAATGTTTCTCCACACGTTTTGGTTATTAGGTACTGGTGTAATGACTACAGTGCACTGGGCCTTGCTGATGAAGCATCAGTGCATGTGCTCTAACCTTTAAAATTATAAGTTTAATTGGTTTACCCCCCAAAAGCATAACTTAACATACTTATAAGTTCCTAGTACATGGTCCCAGGAGTAACAATGGCCTGCAAACCAAGTGTCCCTCCTGGACTGATTGAGCCACCATGAGTGTGAAAAAGTAAAGCATATCTCCCAGTCTGCCACGGTATACTGGTAGAGAAGTTTTTCAACTACTAAGCTGTCCTTGCCATGTAAACTTTTGGCAAAGCCCAAACCTTCCTTTTTAAATATATATGTCACCCCTAAGTCAGGTTTAACGAGCCCTAAGACAGGCTCCTTCTTTATTAAAAAGAAGGATATGTGTTTTTACATGTCTTGACAGTAAAAACCCTGCATTTCCGGTTTTACTGTGGAAAGACTGGTAGCCCTAGTAGCAAGTATGGAGTTACAGGGTGACAACTCAGCAGTGCTAACTTACAAAATATTGTACTTCTGGGTATCACAAGAATCGGTCCATTAAACGCAACTTGTTGCCCAAGTTGAATTTAATGGCACTAGTTTACAAATTGCAACTTTACAAAGTTGCCACTTTGTTACCAAAAGTTGTCCAGGGGCAATTAGTAGTTACAAATAGCTACTGTCCTCCAAACAGCCTGCAGCTCTCCTGGAGAGGGGTGGATTGACTCTCAGGGCGATTCAACGCGGAAACCCTGAAGCGACGTGCCGCCAGGCACCATAAGCAGCCTTATTAAACTAGAGAGATTTTACGTGATCACCAGACTGAAGCCCAATTTCACAGGGACTTCGGCGTGATAAGGACACCGTTATAGATCCTCAATAGGTACGGACCTCTATCACAAAGTCCTCAAGTATAGGATAACGTTTTTCCACGACAGATGCCAAAGAAGTCCTCATGTATAGGATACCGTTTTTTCCATAGATGCCAGAGAAATACTGCTAAACCACTACATAGTACCAAAATAGCGTACAAGGCATTATTTCTCTTATTTGCCTGATAAACCGCCGCTTCATGCAAACTACCACAGATAGAACAAACTAAAATCTGCCCATTTTCAACGACAGCCTAGTGACAGCAAGGGGTGAAACAATTTATTTTGACCCCGCTTACATGACAGAAAAAGATTAAGTCTTGAAAAAGATGGTGTAATTTAACATATCCATCGAAACGCGCCGACGCACTTTTCATGTACAATTCAGGATCCCGGCACTTTTTGTTATAATACAGATTTTATCTTTGTGTAAACAAAGTGTGTTCATAGGCAATTGAATGTACAAACTGTATTGAACAAATTTCATGTCTTACATGTTTCTGTCTGTTTTTGTGATTATGCGGGTCATCATCGACGATGTATTAGCTTAACTTTGCTGCTTTCTTTTGTATTTCTTTTAATTGATTTTTACTCTGTGTGTTATATTATATTGCGTTTTTAACATTAATTGTATAAACTTTTTCACTGAATAAATATAATAGTTTTTATATAGCTGGTCACTCATTATTGTTTACAAGTGTACTGAATTGTGAAGTTAGATCAAGGGGATCGATTTTTCTCAGGAAGGTAATTAAATGATCCGCCGAGGTAAGAGGTGTGACCTCCTCCTGACTGGATAGCCAGAGTGGGTTTGAGCCCAAATGGGCGAGCTTCAAAGTAGAAGCCGGCTTTGTAGGGAAAAGGGTAGAAAAGTACACTTGGGGGGGGGGGCTGCTCTTTGGTTTTAGCACAGAGGCTGGCATTTCAGGGAGAGAGGGAAAAGCCTTTCCCAAACAGTTTTTTCAATTCTGGGTTGGGCAAGGGAGCGTCAAACACCAAGAGAAGGGTTGTGCCATGTTGGGAGTGGGCTTAATAGTTCATTCTTGGCTAGCTAGATGCCACATGGCAGACAGTAGTCATCAGGTGGGCGGGGACCTAGTAGCCTATTGGTTAATAGCTACTGTATCCCCAGAGTGCAACAACTGGACATAAAAGTGGCACTCCTGGAACCTAGGCCTCAGATCACACCTGTACTGAGGATCGAAGAAGAACTGCCCTGATGTTCCCTGGACCCAGCAAAGAGAGGCTGCACAAAAGGCTGGAATGTACCTGCTACAACTTGGTCTAGCAAAGAAACGACGGTGCCTGTGGTCTCAAGGCTTGTGGAAAAGTCCTCTCTGACCCTCAGACTGAGAAGGTGACTTCAAGAGTCAGTTGGCTGACTCACTGTTACAGCGACAGGTCCAACCTGCGAAGTATGCAGCCTTGCAAGCCCAGCACCAAGAAGCCTGATTGCCAGAAGACACAGAGGGGCAGTCTGGAAGACCGAGTCCCAACCTTTAAAACTTGCACCTGAGTCTGCTGCGCTGGAGAGTTGTCTTAGTGCAGTTTTGTTGCCCAGCACGGAAGTTATAGAGAACCGCTGGTTTTGCTGTAAGTGAAGACCAGTTGTAACTGGTTTAGTGCTGAACTTCACCCAGACTTCGTGGGACATCGACCCCAGAGGTCAAAGCAGCTCTTCTCTGTGCTCGTGGACCAAGGGGTGGCCACAGGAAGACTCTAACACCATCTCACCATCCTCAGCATCTTTGAGCATCTTCCTCATCCGGCATCCCTTGCATGAGGACCACTGCATTGACTTCTTTGGCTGTTCGCCCATGGGCCCTAGAATTGGAACTGGAGGCTGCTTAAGCCAAAATATAACTGTGCAACTTGACCTAACTGGTCAGTGTGGCTGGCTCCCTTCCAGAGTTGTTACCCACAAGAGAGCCAGTATAGCCGTTTTCAAGTTACTTATCATGGGTAATCTTAAACCATGAGTCGCAGTAGATTACAAAGATTTACTGCATTTAGTGAAAAGCAGTGATTTATTGTTTGAAAATTCATAACTTCGGAACCGTGAGGTGGATTTTTGTCATTGAGGTGTCTATGCAGATATAAAAATACAACCTATTTCTTTAAATTGGTGTCGTATTTTTATTGTGTTGCATATTTTTCTTTTTTTAACAGTTTTAGTACTTCTTAATGCTTTGTATTTGTTCCTTTATTAAAGCTTGATTCCTCTGATCCACAGCTACCTAGGACTGAACTAAGGTTTTACAAACAAACTTTACTGGACCCCTGTGCTTGAAATGGAAAAATAGAAGTGCAGGTACTCTGTACCAGAGTACCTGCTTGTTTCTGAGAAGTGCCGGTACTCTCCAATCACTAATATTACCTCACTCTTGAGAAGTGCTGGTACTCTCCCTCTCAAAATAAAAAAGTGCTGGTACTCCGCACTGGACAGTGCCAGCCCATGTTAAGCATTGCTGGACCCAATGCGGAATTATGTATATTACATGGTGAGATTGTACAATCACACCATGTAATCAACCACATTTTTCATGATAACTCCAAACTGGAATGTGTTAAAAGTGGTCTGCACATTGCATAACTTTTCGCGCATACTGTGATGGATGTAATTTGTTGATGTTTCTTACTATTAAAATTAACCTTTTATGTTTATAATCGATATAGCTTATAAGTAATGTATCGCCCAGATAATGAAATAATTACATCCGAATTTTCTAGTTGCAGATGAAGAAGAAAAAAGTTTGACTGTAAGATCTAATGCATGGAGAGTTGACTACTATGAATTTTACTTCCTGGGAATTAGAGGTCAACTCCCATACAGGGATCTGCCAACATGAAAACGTGTTTGGTAAAAGTTTAATTGGAGGAATTTATGCACAGGGACTTGACTAACCTGCATTTTAGTGCCTGGTACTCAAATGGCATCACCTATATTCATTTTAGTGTGAAAGTTTCATTCCATAGATATTTTAATGATTTTGATTAATCGATACTACTAAGAACCAAACAAAAAGAATAGCAAAAAGATAATCTGCATTTAATTGTGTTATTTGCTTGGTTTATATGCTGAATACAACTGTGAAAACGGAAATAAAGGAAAACAAACTACATAATTATCACTATTAATAAGACTGCTGGGCTGAAATAAAAACTAAAAATACAAATATATTTTATATAAAAATTGAGCTACACCCCATTTGCTCACAAAATGATTTCAGTGAAAGGAATATTTGGAATATTATAACATTTTAAGGGAATCAGTCAAAGAAGTAATGGAAAATAAGTGTTTATTTCCGAGTTAAGGGCGTGGCAATGGGAGCCAGCTTTGCTACTCATGGACTCATGGTAGAAATAACTATTCAGTGAGACCAGTTCATTCAAAATGTAACATTTTGGAATCGGTACACAGATGACTTCTATTTGATTTGGTCCATGGATGACACCACGGTAGGCCAAAGACAGACCTTGCTCATTCTCCAATCTAGTGACAGCCAATTTACAATGACATTCGATATCAGATTGATTACCTTCCTCGAGCCAACGATCAAAATAGATCAAGGTAAATTATAATACCAAATTATACATAAGGGGAACTGAAAGTAATTAACTTTTAACTTAACATGTCACCATCCACACAAACTCCAGGATAGCCTCCTATGGCCCAATTCTTGAGACTAAGGCTTTCATATAAGTCCATTTTGTTTTCAGAGAATCTGATGAACTAATGAATTTGACCGTCAGGTTGGACATCAAATGGGTCTGTGCACCATATATTAACCCGCAGGCCAAATTAATATATACCAACCTGCACTCTGCCCCTTTCCCAGATACTCTGTGGCACTCGCAGAGGTGTCCACTTTCCCCATTACTATTTGCCTTATATATTGAGCTGTTTATTAGATCACTTAATCGTAATTTCCGCATCGTCCCATTTAGCATTGCGTCATGCAAATTAAAAGTTACTGCCTATGCCGATGACACAGCAGTCTTCTCTTTTGACCCGGCAATGGCGCTTGTCTGAATACAAGAGGATGCAGCACAATTTGGCCACTCTTCAGGCCACAAACTGAATGCTCATAAAACTCAAGTCCTTCTTAATTTTCATCCGGCTGTACCAATAATAGGGGGTTGGGAGGAGCCTAGCTCGCGAGCGTAATGGCCGCCTTTTAGCTCGGCTCCGTCGGCCCACCGGCCCGCCTCAAATATCCTGCAACTTATCCTGTACTGAGACGATACTTCACTACAGAAACTGGAATGTAACGAATTACTCCCACTCACCGTCCTGTCCGGAGGCTCCTACGTGCTGTAGATCCGAAGTTGTGCCCTCGAGAAGATTGAGGCCTCCGGGAGATTGAGACCGGGACCTCGCCTGTGGGATCTGACCGGCGTTGCTGAGATTGCCGGCCCCGGCCGAGAGAGTGAGCCACTGGTGGGAGCCATTGTGTGTATACCCCGGTGATCCTGAACCGGCCCCGTTCTGCAGGCCGTGCGGCTGGAGGCGGTGAGATGTGCTGGGGGCTGACTGCGTGAGGGGGTCCCTTCGCCTTGTCCATTTCGGCGGCCCTGGACCCCCGGGCTCGGATCTCGCTCGTGGGACCCGCCGGGAGTTGGCGGGGGCCCCCCTCCCCATCGAGCGTCTACCCTTTCTGTGCCAGAGCAGCCATTGTTGGGACCCTCCCGTAGATCTGTGAAGCCCTGCACTTGTGAACCACCTCGAGGGCCGCGGTGAAGCGCGGAGTGGCGAAGTTCACAAAATGGCTACCGACATCGTGGGAGGTGTTTCGCCTTGCATCGGCGAACTTTGCTGGCCGGATTGCACGGGGGCCTGGACGTGTGCTCGCGAGCCCACGATCGGAGATGTCCTAGATGCCGTGATGTCCTTATGCGCTGTCTTGGCCCCCGGTGCTTCTATCGACTCATTGCGGCCCGCCGCCATCTTGGGTGGACGCTCCTTCATGCACCCTTCTCGTCCTGATGACTCCATTGCTTTGCCCCCCCCCGGTTGCTCCAAGAGTTGATACCGCTGCTCGTCGGCTGCTTGATAGACCAGTGGCTCTTGAACCTCCTGTCTTTCGATGCCCGGAACTCGAGGACTTGAAAGTTACGCGGAGACCCGTTTCTTCCTGGGCGGTTGAGAACAATGGTGGACTGCTGTTTGCTCCCGTATCGATAAGTTTGTGCCTTTATCCTGAAGGGGGACTTTTACATTGTCGGATTGCGGGACTGAACTCCTGTGCATTTTTGCCTGCGCTGCTACAATTGACTTGCTTAATTGCCATCTTGTACTCCATTCGTTTGATTGATTTTCCTTGTTTACGACGCTGCCGTAATACTCTTCTGCGTTACGATCACTTTGTATTGGGTGACCCACTCCATATTATCCTTTATTGGGTTGGATTCGTGGTTAGGAAAGGCTGGGGGTGAGGTACACAACGTTGATAGACTGATGGCTTACACTTCCACGGCACTGTCGCTTGCATTCTTGATATTGTGAGAAACAAAAAATTTTCCCCCCTTTCCCTTCCCCCCCCCCCAACCCCCCCCTTTGCGGGGAATTCGGTGTATGTGCTGGTGTTGTATTGATCTGAATGTTATACATCTGAATGGTCGGGGGAGGGTCGCAGCCGAGTGTGTTCGTTCGTATCCTCTGGCTCCTCCCTCTCATTTTATTTTTGTTTATACTTTCCCCTTCCTCTCTTTTTGTCTCCTTATTCTTCCTTCCTTTCTTCACTGTATTTCGGGTTCTGGATTAGGGCGACAGGCACGCTGTTTGGAGGGTAGGCCGTAGCCTTCTGCAGGGTGCGGGGTGGGACGGGTGGGTGGGGTCTTTCAGATGTTTATTTTCTCTGTTCTATGGCCCTTTTTGTATCCCTTTATAGTGGTGCCGCTTCTGTCCTCGCTTTCCGTGACATGAATAGGTTGGGGTCTGTCGACACGCTGATTTATTAGTTTGATGTTTTCAATCGCGGCCTCCGTACCCTTCCTGTCGCCAACGTTCTAACTTTCTCCTGTGTTATCTGCTGCGGGACGCTTGGCCTGAGGTGGCGCCCTTCTTATACATCGTGTTTTCTTTTTCCTTTCTCCTTGTTCCCATATCTTCCCTTCTTCCCAGTTTTGTCCTTATTCGCTCCTTTCCCCCCTCCTTTTCTTCCTATTTCTTCCCTTTCCCCCCCCCCCCCCTCCCTCCCCCTTTTTTACCCCAGGCTAGTATGGCGGGTTAGCTTAGCTTATGATGTTCGCCCGATCCCCTTGCGTTTGTTAATATGTCGTTGGGTGGGGGGTATGCGATGCTGGCAACAAATTGTATGCTGATCGTATATATTGCACTTGTTTCGTGTTGCAATGAACCCATGTCTTCCCCTCACCCCCCCCTCTTCTTATATTGGTGAAGATGTGATCCTGAGTATTGGATTTTTCTGCATTGTCCACGAACCTGTCATGCTCCTCATCCCCTTATTATAAAATGGACCTTCTTTGTTCCTGTTTTTGGGCCATCAATGTCTCAGTTCCTTACCCTAGGTACGATTGACTAGCTATTGCCCGCCTAACAATTGGTCTTGTATTGCCTGCTTTGACTCTTAATCGTTTTTTGACTTGTGGCCGGCCAACTTGTTTGTAGGCCCACGTATGTATATCCTTTTTGATGCGAATAAAGGTTTTAAAAAAAAAAAAAAAAATAATAATAGGGGGTTCCATGACATCAACCTACCTGGGGATATGCATCTCTCCTTGTGTTGAACAGATATGGAGACTTAACTATGAGCCATTGCTTCAGTCTTTTATTCAAAGCCTAAAAAATGGAATAAATTCCCAATAACTTTAATTGGTAGATGTAATAGCATCAAAATGACTATTCTGCCCAAGTTTGTATATTTATTCCGCGCTATTCCTTTACACGTTCCCAACTTTATAAAAAAGAAACTGGAAGGCGCTATAGTTTTTTATGTGGATATAAGCAAGCATGTCATGCTATTCAATCACTTAAGCTCCCCTTTAACAAGGAGGGCTTCAACTTCCTGACTTTAAATTATATTATTGTGTGGCATTTACAGGGCTCCTTCAAAGTCTTCTATCTATGAAGAACCACTACTTTGTTTTTATTTTACATTAGGCATAGATAGTAATATGTTTTTGTATAGGATTAATGATCTGAATTATTATAAAAGAGTTTGATTCAAGACAATTAGAGAAATAGTACGTATATGGTATGACATTTTAAACTATTGCTCGCTGCCCTCGAAAGATCTATGGTGCGTCTCCAATTTTCTTCTATGGGATAATCCTTCCCTTCCAGAAGTATTTCATGATACTGTTGCTCGACGCTGGGCAGGTTATGGGATCAAACGGCTCGGGCAACTGTATGATCTCAACAGCTTTCGAACTTTAGCGTGTTTACAGTCTACACATAACCTCCCGCAACAATTTTTATTTAAGTGCTTACAGCTAGGAGACAACAAACGATTCAAACACTGCATAATTCTGACTTACTGGCATGCCTATCACTTACCACTCAGAAATCATGAGTTAGTGCAATGTATCTACAACTTTGTCAATATAGGAGGGATGATAGTCAACGTCTGGCCACCAAGTGGAGCCAAACTTTAGGCATAGCCATTACTCCTGCAGAAATAGCCTCTGCTTTAGATAGGGCTATTCATTCTACTAGTTTAAAACTGCAGCAATGTCACACTATCTATATGCTGTATTATACTCCTGAAAAGATCACTAAATGGGCAAAAATGGCACGGGGAGATGGGGGAGATAGGACGCTCTGCCAGAAATGCAGATTGGTTGCAGCAAATATTGTACACGTTTTGTACTTGCCCCAAGCTTGATTCTTTTTAGTGGGAAGTCACTCAAATTACTGGTAGTCGCTTGGGGCTGGATTTCTCTCCTACTCCGAAGGAGATTATGTTAGGTTACAGAGAGGATGCTAACCGAGGGTTGAGATCTTTCTTTTCCATCACTTTAGTGGCAGCTAGCCTCTGTATTGCAAGAGCATGGCTCTTGCAAATTGCCCCGGGTATCTCTAGAGTGGTGGGTAATTATGAAGGACCTCTATGAGAAGGAGCAAGCACTAGCTAAGGCCAGAGGTGTGCATTCATTATAAAAACTGGATCACATATGGGACTGCTTTTGTCTGATTCGATACACTAGATTATGATTTAAAACAATCTCTTCTCTTTTCTTACCGTTTTTTCCGCTCTCATTTGTTTGCTACTTTATTGGGATTGCAATGTATATGTATTAACGTCATGCTTTTTCCCTTTGTACCCTTTGGCAATTACAAAATAATTATTTAAAAAAATGTATGTATTCACCTGTAGGAACAAAAGTACTCTTGTATGTAAATGTAAATTTAAATGTAAATGTATGTGTCTTGTAAAGCGCACTGCTGCCCTTAGGCGTCCTGGCGCTGTAGACCGCTGGGGAACCCGTCCTGGCTATCCCTGTGAGATGGTCCCTACTGGGTATCTCCAAGGTGAAACCAGGCATCCCCGGCGAATGTGGGGGGCCGTTGTAGAGATGGGGCAAGCTAATGCCCAGAGTTGCCGAGTGTGATCCCTGGTTAGAGTAGGCACCGAGGCGAGAATTATCGAGTCCGCTGACCCTGGTCCACGACCCTGCCGTGTCGGGAATTGAACCCTGGTCCCGGGCCGTTCTCTGCTTCCGGGTCTGCCGCCTCTAACCAGTGAGCCACACCACTACACCACCCCCAAGAGTAAACCTGAAGCCTCAGGTAATGTAATTTGTTTTTATTTCTATCTTCAGAGCAGTCAATAACTACTTCAAGAAGATAATTCAAGAGCATTGGTACATTTTACTCCTCTTACTGCTACACTATATTGGCCATCACTTACTTACGCCTTCTACCTCTCCTGTCAGTGAGGCCATCAACCAGTACTATCCAGCAATCTCTGTCTTGGACTTTTCTTTCAATCTGACTCCAGGTGTAGCCCATCTCCTTGCAGTCAGCCTCAAGGCCACTGCACTCTCAAGGGAAAAGGGAAAAGCCAAAGAGGGAGTCAAGAAAAACCTGGTGCCAAGTCAGGGCTTGCCTGGTGGTGTTTGATGTGGGCGATCCAGCCCCATTGTCTATTCATGATTTCTTCACGGGCAGGGAGTATGGAAGTCTGCTGCCATAAGTCGTTGTTTCTGATGGTGTTTGGCCAGCCCATTTGGCCAATGTTTGCCTTTAATTGGGAGAGGACTTTGTGGGACAGAATACTATGTGCCCACCGCCTGTCAGAACCAGACCCAACATTGACATTACAATGGGGGTTTGGCCCCATTGATTAGAATAGTCACAGTAAACATGGACACTGCAGCGTATGCCACTGCCTCGAAATAACAGTTTTGAACATAAAGCACCTAAAATGGCCTAAGCCCGTACACCAGCTGAAAAACTCAGAATGTGATTTAGGTTGTGTTGTGTAAAGTTCCACATCATGAAGAAGGAGAATTTCCTGTAAGACCCCAAATACACCTCTGGTACAACATTTTCAGGACTCACCCCACTCTAAAAAGGATAACAGATAGCACAGTATCAAGCATATTGGTTCAAATCCCTATGACATTTCAACTAAATGTACACTCCGTGAATTAGATGCACTTTTCACCTGGGCTCTGCAGCTTCTTTTGGATTACATAAATATGAGGAGTGTGTCACTTTTGCCTTGTTTTATCTACTTTATGGTTTAGACTTGCGCTAATTGTGGACAATCCATGATCTATAGACACTTTTTTACCTTTCTTTTTGGTGTGTCTTTGCCTGATATACAGCTCAGTCTCCATGCATGTTCTGACGGTTCTAAAATTATGAATTTACAGACATACGTTGTTGGGTACTCAAACATGAAGCATATTAGGGGTCTTCAAACATTGTAAGGGTGGGTACAACCAGCACAGAATATTTTTGTGTTGTGTCCCCTCTACCTTGGGCAAATGAGGGGGGAGGGTATGATGGTGAAACCTTGTTAAAATGTTGGTCACATGGAGATTGAAATAAGGCAGTCTGGATACAGGGCTGTTCATCTCTTTTAATTGACACCTTTCTCTTTTGCTAGCGGCACTCATGCCCCCTCTCCAGTCACAGTCCCACCTTGAGTCACAGCAGACCTCTCTCATCACTGCCTACATCACTGCTCAGATATCCCACACTGCCCATCAGAGTTAACGCCTCCTGTAAGTAACCATCTTACATATCAGTGTCCACCTTTCCCTACAGTATACACCTCTTTATCACTGTCCAGGTCTTTTGTTACAGCCCACTTCTTCCAGGACTGGCCCTTCTCCTATTAGTGTCCACTTCTCTCCTGCCACTGTCCTTCCACCCATCAGTATCCACCTTTCGTGTCACTGGGCCCTTTCCTGGACATTGTCTTCTTCTCCCATAAGTGTCAACCATTCCATGACTTCCTACCTCCTTTGTCAATACCCACCTTCACCATCAATGTCCATTTTTCCCATCACAGCCCACCATGCCTCCTGTTAATATCTCCTTCAGCTAATGTTCCCCTGTCACTACAGTTTCTCCTGCTATAACTCCCCATCGTCTCCCGCATCATTTAATTTTCCCTCTTCTTTCGGCATGGTATGTCACTCTCCTGAAACCTATACCTCTCTTGATTGTAGCCTCCACACCAAGCATACCTGCCCTTAAACAGAAGCCCAAAACAGCCTCACCCCACAAAACAATGAGGATAAACGCATTACTGTATTGTGTGGGATTACCTTCTTTCATTTTTTTTTTACAGGCAGTTGCACTTGCACACAATTTCGCCTTGGTAAATAAAAATAACTAGAATTGGCAATGCGAACAGATCTGGCTTTAATATGAAGCACTACAGGTAAATATCATGGAAATGAATACGTGTTTGTGTGGATGCAAAGAACTGTAGAATTATATTGGTGTAGATTAAAAGGTCAAGACGCAGTTACACTGTCTATCCAGAACTAAAACTCCATATAGGTTAATGACTGCCTTCCTCCCATTTGTGCTGTTGCCAGAGAAAGACAAACAAAAGACACATAAGTGTTGGACTAAAGAATGATGATGGATGAAACCCAGATCAGTTGATTGGGGGTGAGTGCTTGCAATGTTCAACATTCCGTCCATCATCCCCTTTGGTTTTGCTTTGTGCGCCCTAAGAGAAAGACAAACAGCATAAATGATCTAGCTATCTTACGACATTTTACAAGCATTACAATATAATGTGTGTGTGCCTCTGAAAGTTCATCCTCAGGCTGCTGGATACGTAAACCAAATGATCACCACATTGAGGCGGGCATGAACTTTTTTGTTGAAGCACACAACTTTTGCCTAATCAAAACATGTACTCCTAGCTCCCAACACGTGGGCGGAGCCAAAGTCCCTCTATATTGATGCTCACATAATTGCCTGGGGACAGCTGCGCAGTCATGCAAGACCATAAAAACATTTGAGCTTCGTGGTTCTGTTTTTTGGTACTCGAGTGCACTTCTGGGCATGGTGTCCCTTTCGTATAGCGTCATAGCCTGCCCAGGGGAGCAACCCAACAATCTGAAGAACAGTGATCTATACAGTACAGTCATGTCTGATTGTATTGTGATGCATACCATATTAAGTACCAGTCTGTCTGCTTTATGCTGTTGAATTATGCAGGCAATGGTTTACTGTAGTGCACGCTCTTAAGACCGAAGACCCCATTCTGGCACTAGTGTCAATTGAAGTATTTCCTCCATTATAAATCTTTGATGTAATCTTTGGATTGTTTTCTCATACAATGTTTCATGTAATGGGGAAAGTGCCGGAGGTATCTTTCACTATCACCTGGGGTAACACGTATTCCAGTTTGCACTGCTTTTCTTAGGCTTCCTTGCTTCAGACAATTTTAAACCAACGAGATATAAATTACCCGGGGCAATTTTTCGGATTTATGGTCACCACGATCATTTCATTTGGACTATTAATGAGAATGAAAAAAAGTCTCAATGAGCCCACATGCCTAGTTTTAGTTTTCACGACTAATTCACCGAGGAAACATACGATATACTGCAAATTATTCATTTGGCAGGCTATTTTTAGTCTCCCCGTGTGCTTGCTTTTTGGCAGATTTTCATGGGCACCTCCTTCTTTACCCTTATCCCTGATGTCTTTTAAAATGCTACTGTACAGCTTGTGCCTCATTTTTTCTGACACATACAGGGCCCTGTGAGACCGCTGAAGAAATTCAGCACTTGGGTGCCTCACCTTAATACCCATAGTTTAATTTTTTGCTTTTTTCCTTTTATACTTTTGACTACAAGCATGTAGCCATTTGTGCTGAGATTACTTAAAGCCAGGCGTAGGGGGACATTTCTTCACCAGTGTGGCCTCTGTTGCCATTGTCAGCATCCTGAACTACATCCAGTACTTCTGGTTCGACCCTGACACTTGACGGCTCATTTTTCTGATTGTTTAGCCATCGTTCACATCAGTATATCCTTTGTTGTGTATAGCTCCAGAGGTCTTTATCCTCAGAATAGCTTGTGATAAGATTAACTCTTTCACTGGGGCTTTATAATATGCACAAATAATTTATTTTGTCACCTTACCTAGGTTTTTGCATTTCCCCAATATTCTATTTTCTATATTTGATCTCCAGTTCATAGAGTGGTAAAATTTTTTGGGGACTGTTTTGCTCCCCTGTCATTACAAATCTCGAGTTTACGATTGCCAAAACATATCCCTCTTGTTTTCAGGCATGTTACAGGTAATTGTTACGGACATTCGATCTTTGGATGACCCCTAACGAATGTTTGTTGGGGTTGAAAGGTTGTCAACTTTGTAGTTTGGGACTCTGCGTTTTGCAAAAAAATGTTTAAAATTTTAAAACTAATCAGAGAGACCGAGGCATATAAAAGTGAACAACTGACTGCATGACCCAGACCAGGAAGGTGAAACTGTTTCACTTCTTGGGTATTGAGTTCACTTAAACTGTACATTACCTTTCACACTTAAAGTGCTGCACAATCGTTACCCCCAGGTCCCTACGTCCTCGACACCTTCATGGACAAATGAGATCTCCTATCTCGCTGACAGAAAAAAAGAAAGAAGGAATGCTGGACCTACCCTCCCCCTCCCGCCGGGAGTACATAAGCGTACAGGTCCCAGCATTCCCTCTGTTCTTTTTTTCTGTCATTCTGACAAGATGTGTTGGAGCGTGAGGAGCATGGACGCTACAGCGCTGGACTTACCTCTGGGGGCTTCGGTCCCTCGGATTGCTGTTTGCCTCTCCCTCCCTGCCGGGCTTGGGGGGAGTGGCGCGGGCTTCAGTTGACGCTTCTCCGGGCCGCGCGTGGATGTTTGGACCGCGTGGGCCCAGCGTTCACCCGATGGCCGCCCCTCCTGGTCTGCCGGGCTTACTGGGGGGCGTGGCCACCTGTGTGGCTCCGGATTGGCTGGCTGTCCTGACGCCTTCCAGTTTTGCCGCTGCCTGCCTTCCGTCTTGGGGAGAGTCAGGCTCTTCTGTCCCGGCGGTTTTTGGGCTGTTTTAAAACGCGGGCCAGTTGGTAAGTACCACATAGCGGTTTTGGCGTTCTTATCCTTCATTGCTGCTTTACAGTCGTGCTGTTGCCTTCTTTTCGTTTCTTCAGGATGGGGAAGTGCTCTAAGAAGAGGCGTCATAGGGATAGGTCCTCTTCCTCTTCGCCAGTGCCTCTCGTTCTCCTTCTCCTGCCCGGTCCAGACACCGTGGTGGGGTGATGATGCGCGCTTGAGGCGCTTGATACAGGAGACCCTTTCTGAAATGGGTGCTGGTAGGGCACGCAGCAAGGGGCCGACTGCGGCTCCGGATTCCTCTGGGTCCTCTGGTGATGAGTCAGCTTGGGCGGGGGACTCTGACCTGAAGGGAAAATATATTGACAAAGACACCTTGCCTGGCGTTTTAAAACATGTGAAGGAGAACATGGGTTTCACAGATGAGGCTGCTCCCAGTACCTCTGGGGGTTCTTTGCTGCGGCAATTTCAGAGTTCTGCCACGGTTGATGTCCCGGTGCATCCCTTTATTAAGGATGTCCTGAAGAGGGAGTGGGCTGATCCGGATCGCATTCTGGTTCCTCGTTTTATGGCCCGCCTTTACCCCTTGAAGGATATGGCTACAGAACTCCCGGATTCGATCCCCGTTGACTCTTTCGTGGCTAGTTTGGTGGGTCGCACTTCCACGCTGTGCTGAAGTATCCTGTGGATAAAAAGGCGGACGTTGCTCTCAGGAAGGTTTATTCTGGATCCCATCTGGCCTTGAGGGCCGGTGTTTATGGGACTTATGTGTCGCAGTCTCTGCTGTCTAACATTAAGTCTCTCTAACAGTCGATGGATGATGCTACGGACTGTTCCGGTCTTCCTGAGCACATTGAGCGTCAGGTGGAGCTTCTGTCAGATGTCTCTTTTGACGTGCGGGCGGCTGCGCTCTCCGGAGGTGCTTGTGTGGTGGCTCGTCGCAGTCTTGTACTTAAGGACTGGAAGACTGACTCTGCGCAGAAAGCTTGTGCTTTGCGTTTGCCCTTCCAGGGCTCTATGCTGTTTGGGGGGGAGTTGGAGTCCAAATTGCATAAGCTGTTTAAGGAAAAGAAACATTCTTCTTCTTTTAAGGGTTCTTCTGCTGCTCCAGCTCCTTCTAAGCCTAAGCCTTTCTTTCGTCCTTCCTATCGTAGGCAGTTTGGGAAGGGCCAGGGGAGGTTTGCTTCTGGCCGGGGTCGGGATCGTAAGGCTAGGTCCCCTCCTCCTGCTAAGCCTCGTTCCTGACTCTTTGGCTGTGGTTCCTGGGTTGTTGGTAGGAGGGCGGCTGTGCTTATTCCTGGATGCCTGGGTTCAGTCCTGTTCAGACACTTGGGTGTTGGATGTCCTACGGGAGGGTTATGTGGTGGAGTTCTCCGTTCCCCCTCCGGACTCCGGTGTCCGCCTGACTCCCTGGCCTGCTTGCCGGTCCAAGAGGGCTCTTCTCTCTCTAGGGGTGGAGGCTCTTCTTCTAAGGGGGCCATTCAGGAGGTCCCTCCTGCGGAGGTGGGGTTGGGCTTCTATTCCCTGATTTTTCTTGTGCCAAAAGTTACGGGGGTTTCCGCCTGGTTCTGGATTTGCGGGTGATGGACAGGTGGGTTCTGCGGTTTCCCTTTCGCATGGAGACTCTGCAAAGGGTGATTCCTTTGGTGCTTCCGGATCACTTCATGTGTACCCTGGATCTTCAGGATGCCTACTACCACGTCCCGGTGCATCCTCGGTCCCGTCGCTTCCTGCGGTTTTGTGTTCAGGGGCGTCACTTCCAGTTCCAGGTGTTGCCCTTCGGTCTGAGGTCTGCCCCACAGGTCTTTACGAAGGTAGCGGCTCCCTTGGTCGCCTGGCTTCATCTTCAGGGGGTGATGGTGTATCCCTACCTCGACGACTGGTTGATCCATGCTCCATCTCGGGTCCTGTTGTTGGAGGCCAGGGAGGTGGTTTGCTCTGCGTTGTATCAGCACGGTTTCCTGATAAACTTCCCGAAGTGTCAGCTGTCCCCGTCTCAGGACATGGTGTTCATTGGGGCCCGGTTTCGTACAGGGATGTATGACGTTACAACGCATACTTTTACATTGCATGCCTTTACAACGCGGTTTTTACATCGCATACCATTACAACGCATAGTGCTTTTAGGCGCTGGATAGTGATTTATTTAATTTACTATTCCAACTCCAGTCCCCGTGGATAGTAGGGAAGGTGTTGGATAGTATATTAAATACATTCCCTATCCTAGAGCGCCCCCCAGCGCTATGCGTTGTAATGGTTTGCGTTGTAAAAGTTGCGTCGTAATGGTAGTGCGTTGTAAAAGTTTCGTTGTGAAGGATGTTTCCCTTCATACAGACCTCAACCGGGTGTTTCTGCCTGTCCCTCGGATCGTGACCCTGGTGTCCCTGGCTCGGCGGTTCCGGGCAGGGGGTTGCTTTCCTGTGCGCCTCTGGTTGCGTCTTATGGGTCTGATGGCGGCGACTGTCTTTCGGTGGCCTGGGCTCATTTCCACCTGCGCCCCCTGTGGGGTTATCTTCTGTCCAACTGGAATCCGTTGTCCCGAGATTTGGAGTTCCTTCTGCCTGTGTCTCCTGTGGTCCTCCCGACTCTTCTTTGGTGGTCAACCCGGTTGCATCTGTCTCGGGGTCTCCTTTGCAGCCTTCTTCTCTGGGCTTGACTACGGATGCCAGCTCCTTAGGGTGGGGGGCGACCTTGGGGTCTCGGTGCCTTCAGGGTCGTTGATCCCTACTGAAGAGTCGCCGGTCTTCCAACTGGAGGAAGTTGACGGCTGTGTGTCGGGCTGTGATGGGGTTTCGTGGCCGGTTGCTCGGTCAGAACGTTCTGGTGCGTTCAGACAATATGGTGGCTGTGGCCTATCTCAACCATAAAGGGGGGGGGGTCCGTTCGGCCTCCCTTGAACGCGGTGGTTGTTCCCCTGTTCTGTTGGGCGGAGGGTCACCTACTGTCTCTGACAGCGATTCATATTCAGGGAGTGGACAAATGTGTTGCGGATGTTCTGAGTCATTGCTTTCCGGGGTCACTGGAGATGTCTCTCACCCGGGTTGCGTTTCGGCTTGTGTGCGGGAGGTTTGGGCGTCCCTTTCTGGACCTCTTTGCCTCCCGGCAGAATGCGCAGCTACCCGGCTTCTGCTCCCGGTTTCGGCAGGAGGGTTGTTGGGGGGTGGATGCCCTGTCGGTTCCTTGGCCTTCTCGCCTGCTTTATGCCTTTCCTCCTCTGGCGCTGATTCCCCGGTTTCTGTCCCGCCTTTGTCTGGAGGATCGGGAGGTGGTTGTGGTCCTGCCCTTTTGGCCTCGGAGGTCTTGGTTTCCGACGGTTCGTCTTTTGGCGGTGCAGGGCCCTTGGTTTCTCCCCCTGTCCCCTTCTCCCCTGAGATCGTCCCTGTCCCTGTCAATTCTCCGGTTGCGGCTGTCGGTGTGGAGGTTGAGAGGCAGGGGTGGCGGCGGCGTGGTTTCCTGGAACATTTAGATGTGGCTCTTCAGGGTTCCCATAGGCCTTCTAACCTCCGGTCTTATGATCGTCATTGGGGTAATTTCAGTCGTTGGTGTGTGGCATTGGGCCTTTCCCCATTGCATTGTTCTTTGCAGGCTTTGCTTCAGTTTTTGTGGGAAGGTTTTGAGAAAGGTTGGGCTGTGTCCACTTTGCGTGCTCAGTGGGCAGCTGTTCGGGCGTTTCGTTCCCCGTGGGGTAACCTGTCTGATGGTGGGGACTTGGTTTCTCGTCTTCTCCGCTGGTTTTCCCTTTCTCGTCCCGTGTCCAGGCCTTCTTTTCTCCTGTGGGATTTGCCCTTGGTCCTTCGGGCTTTGCTTGATCCTCCTTTTGAGCCTTTGTCGGACGTGGACTTGAAGTTTGTTACCTTGAAGGTTGTGTTTCTGGTGGCCATCACCTCTGCTTGTCGCCTTGGCGAGTTGGGGGCTCTGATGGCGCGTGAGCCTTTCTTGTCCTTTTCGGACGGTGGGGTGGTGCTTCGCCTTGATTCGTCCTTCGTGCCTAAGGTCGCTTCTCAGTTTCACAAGTCCCAGGAATTGGTCTTGCCTGCTTTGGGCTCGGTTCTGGATTCCCCGGGTGGTCCCTGTTGGTCCTTGCTGGATGTGTGCAGGGCTTTGCGCGTTTATCTTGAGCGCACTTTGGCCTTTCGTGTGACTGATTCCCTTTTTGTCTCCTTTGGGGCTGCTTCCCGTGGGCGTAGGGGTTTCTCTGTGTCTATTGGTCGCTGGCTGAAGCAGGTCATTTCCTTGGCCTACTCTCTTTCTGGGTCACCTCCTCCGGTGGGTGTTCAGGGTCGTTCTATGAGGGGGGTGGCGGCCTCTTGGGCTGAGATCAGGGGGGTCCCTCTCTCTGAGATTTGTAGGGCGGCCACTTGGGCTTCTCCCAATACCTTCATCAGGCATTATCGCCTTCCCAATTTGCTGGGTGATGAGGGCGGTTTTGCTTTGGGGGTGTTGGGTTGTGTTCGCCCTTGATTTCTATGTTCTCAATAAATCTCTGGGTTTCTGTGCTGTCCTGGTGGTTTGTTGTGTTTTTTTCTTGGGGATGAATGCCGGGTTTTGCTTTGGTATGTCTCATTTGTCCATGAAGGTGTCGAGGACGTAGGGACCTGGGGGTAATGTCCTATTACTTATGGTAATCTTCATTACTCCGGGTCCCGTAGTCCTCAACACCTTCATGGCTTCCCTCCCTCCCTCCCTCCCGTTATGCCAGCCTTCATCTTGGGCTTGGTATTTCAGAGGGAATGCTGGGACCTGTACGCTTATGTACTCCCGGCGGGAGGGGGAGGGTAGGTCCAGCATTCCTTCTTTCTTTTTTACTGTCAGCGAGATAGGATATCTCATTTGTCCATGAAGGTGTCGAGGACTACGGGAACCGGGGTAATGAAGATTACCATAAGTAATAGGACATTACCAGACTATCATTTGTAGCACCTAGATGTGTGTGATATTTGTGCATATAATTCAATGTATTTCATTTTCATTTAATATTAAATAACTTTAAAATCTGCAATGATGAGACTCAATGAACGTTTGTGTCATTTGGATATAAGACCATATTGGATTTTTCTCTGTAATTATTAAATATGATGCAATTGAACATAGGTGCTGATATGACAAGGAACCAATTTGTCCGAATATTAAATGTAGCAAAATGTATCAGAGGAAACCCTTGTTGTTGATGTTAATCATTTGCACTTTGGATATCGATATTGACTGGGTGTCCCCATAAAGTCTATATCTACATGGAAAGCGTTCTGCATGAGACAATAAAAGACGCAGTAAGCACAGCTCGTATACCACATGATGCAAGAAGAGCACAGTGCAATAGGGGAACACTGAGAAAGGAGGAGCAGAATGCTGTTGAAGTAGCAAGTACTGAAGGCAAGGAGCACTCAGTGAACAGCAATAAAGCAGACACAAAGTGAGGAATAGATCCAGATGAGCTAAAATCTAAGAAATAGAACATGTGGTCTTAATGCGGACTAAACTTAACAAGTCCCAAGGGGACACTGGCTCAGAACTCGAAGCACAAAGATCTTGTGTCCCTGAAGGATATAGACATTCTATTCCAGGGGGGCTCAGAGATCCAATTTTACACCCAACTCATGATGTGCAAAATCCAGGTTAAGATGGTTCAAAATTGTTAATCAAAAATGTGCTACGCCGCTGGTCTCCGTGTGATGAGGACTGCCCCGACTGACTCTGGTCAGACACAACACTGTGCAATTATTATTGCACACCTCCTATTTCCCTCACTCGGGATTAAGACTGGGAGAGATATATTTCCGCTTATGCATTGCTTCTACCCCAAGGCACTAAAGACAATTTTTAATATATAACATTTTAAAAGAACGGAAGCATCTTCTTCTGATTGATGAATTACTTATTTAGAGAGATATTAGAGTGAAGATTCATTTGCCAAGAAGATGTCCTTATGACAAGGACAAAAAGCTTCGGCTGTATCTCAATATTCCTGACTTGTTTTAAAGACTCCATTGAATAAAGGAAGATATTTTTGGAAGAATAATTTGTGGACATGTATTTTATACAATTCATTGTCCAACGTGTTATGTGGTGCACCTGTGCTAATGAGTAAAAATTGCTATATTCCTGTATGGGGATTACACTGTAACAGTGGGTGTGTTTCAGTGTGCACGCTTCTCTGGAGAACTCCACACCACTCATATTGTTTAGGGAAAGCAGGTTAGGTGCAGAGGTCTATGGGGTTCCACTGTTCAGCCTATTTCTTTTCTCAAAAATGTGGTACTCTCATTGCAAAGATATGTAGGAATTTTAAGAGGATATGTTAGCGATAAGCAGTTGATTACAGATGCTGTCGGCAGGGTTTTTTTTAAGATCTGTCTACATACACCTCTAATAGTCAGACCGGCTTTACTCATTCTTAAACATACTTAGAGTGGGTTTCAGAGGAGGGTTAATGTCTCGCAACGCACAATTTGCTCTTCTGGTGTATCTTTCCACCTCCAATGGAATGCTTCCAAAGCACTGCATAAGATACTATTTCATATCTCAAATCTACAGTGAATCATTGCACTCTTTCTTCACATTCAATCCCTCATGTCAGCAACACCTTATAACCACAACGAATATTTTTTTCACTGCGCCAGAGTTTCATAACGCTTTGTCAGGATTTGAGTACAAGCCTACTCTTTACCCATAAGAATGCCAGTGTGTCATTAGATCTTGGCTCCTACTCGACCCTCATCGCCACTTCACTGCAGTTCAGCATTCACATCTCCTTCTCTACCTGGAGCTCTTTTGGTGCCCTTGTGAGTGCTCCTCTGCAGCTATCAGTGATGTCAGCTTCTTCTTCTTTATTTTTGTTGCAGATTTATATAGCGTAAACTCGACCAGAAGGTATTGGAGCGCTTTACATGAGCAGTTACATTACACAAGGACACATTCATGTTTTTGGGTAGGCACGCAGAGATTACGTGATTTGCCCAGAATCACAGGATGTGGAGTCGCCCCTGAGGCTCGAACATTGGTTTCCCATCTCCAAGGTTGGAAGTCTAGTCGTGAAACCACATCCTCTCTTTTCTGCCCGCCCATCAGCGCATATGACATGCTTGTCTGCCACTCATTTCCTTTTGAAGCTGAAACTCTGGCAGGTTCTCCAGCGCACTCATTTTGCTGTGTAAAGTGCCCAACAGCCACCATGCATGGTAAGGTTTATCAAAAATCTATAGGGAGACAATACATATCTTCCTAAGACCGTGACAATATACTACCTGTTTGCTATCACCACCGCCATTAAAATTACTACTACCATCACCAATAACATTACACATTGCCACCATTATCAGCACTCCCACCATAACCAATACCACCACCACCTTTACCATTACTGTCACCAGAGGCGCAACTTGAGCCAAATTTCGGGGGGGGGGGGGGGGCTAAAAAAAAAATTCGGGGGGGGGGCTGAAACTTTAAACAATATGCAGAGTGGAGCTGCAGGGGCTCTTAGAAGGGGTAAAACAACACCAAAGCCTCATTAACATGCAAATTGTCTTTTAAAGACCTGTGAAGTGCTCGGGTGCGGCTGTGTGTGTGCCCGGGAAGCTGTCTCATCCCGGGCTGCCACAGACGACGGTTTTAACAAATTAATCTTATAGTGGTATTGGAAGTACCAAGTTACTAGTTAGATGTGTTGTGCCAGCCTTAGTGACAACTGCCTTGCATCTGTCTGGGTTCCAAGCCTTTAGTTAAGACAGTGTGAGTATTTCTTGAGACCAAGTCGCCAATCATCAATATTAGCCCTTGAGTACCCCTGCCTACCTGCTCTAGGTGTTAAATAGAAACAATAGGGGGCACAACAGGGCGCCCGAAGTAGTTAGCTCAGCTTCAGCTCATTACTTTGTATTTCTAGTAGTGGATCCGTGGTGTAGCCATTGTGTCAATACAATCTGCAATCTATGATGGCTGGAATGTCATGTGTGTTGCTTGTTCCAACTTTTGGAACTTAGACGTAATCATGAGCAAAAACTATTCCCGAACCCCAAGCAAAAAGAAATATCTCAAGAGAATATAAGCATCAACAACAAGCATTTACAGCAAAACAGGTAGAGAAGTTACATCTTGCTTGAGATTCTCTTCAGAAACTACCCATATGAGTACTTTCTATGGATACAAAAGTACCACTCAGGCCAGCCTCATCATTAGTCCAATGAATTGGAATCTGCTTCTGCCTTAGGCAACATTTTAGTACCAAAACATTTTCTTCAACTTCAAACATCATTACAAGAAGCACTTGTCAGGCCCATAAAAGGATGCAGAGACTTTGACACACTTGCATGTGACCAGCCCTGCATGAGTGATCTCTGTTCTATCTCCAGTATTAAAGAATACTGTGCTCAGTTTGGCCAACCTCTACTGCTCTCTGTCTATGGTCCTTTCAATTACATCATTGTCCTAGAGCTGTGTCCTGCTGAGGACCTCGTTTGATAATCAAGCAATATATTGTGCATTGTTCAATTGAAATAGACTTAAATAGTCCCTATTGTGAAATTGTATCTTAAGGACATAGCTGCCAACACTAGTTGACAACCCTATTTCATCCCAGTTGGAGAGCTACTCCCTATTTTGTAACCCCCAAATACTTCTAGTCAGTAGGTTCAACGAGACTGCGATTCCCGGATGTCTCATTATTAAAACCCTTCTCCTCTTGAACAGTTTGTAATGATGCCTGTTGTGCCGAGCACTACCTAGCCCCAAGCGTATTTTCCAGGTTTGAACCCAACCTACCATAAGAGGAAACAAGAGTAGGTTAAAGTGACTGCAGCTCCTGTGTGTCTGTGTGAACATCTGGTGCCAGGTGCTGTGAAAACTCTGGTCTGAGCCTTTACGCTGACTTGTACCTCTACAAAACGAGTCCCTTCCTCACATTAAATTACCAAGAAAATTGCAAGTCTTCATGAAACAATCTTAAAATCATAGCACTACTTAGCAAGGATCTAATCCCAGCTAAATAAGAATTCGAAAAACAAAATAAAAGTTGTTATTTCTGGATTCCGTTTGGGAAAGCAAAACAATGATCACCCATGCAAAATAGTTTTCTACCAACAGGAAATTTAACGAAAGTCGAAACATCACTAATTAAGTTCATATAAAGAGCAGCCGATGGCACCTCGAGCAAAAACAAAAAGAACTATCACTTAACCTTGTGGGGCTCTTAGAAGTGTGAATGATGAAAGCCTGGCACAGGGAACAATGGTTTTCTGTCTAAGCAATATCAGTTTCTGAGACACTTCTTTATTTTAGACAAAAGGTATAAGTAAGATGGACAACAACGAACCCTTTTGAACAAACGCTTGATTATGAAAAAAATAATTAAAGATGTGAAGGTGATCATGAGCAATGCAGATAGTAATGCATTCCTAGACAGTAACCTTTATTTTACCAGTGAGATCAGATAAAGCTATGCTCTTAAAATTTGACAGAACATTTGCCGCACGAAGGAGCGAGTCAGGAGCAGGTAAAGCATACAGATCTGGAAGAGTAAAGGTGGTTTATACTCATTGCCAGTTGCTAAAATCACAGGTCTTCAATCTCACACAAAATTGAAGACTCACGAAGATAAGTAATTCACATGGACCAAGGGTGGATCCATCATCGCCAGGAAGAAGCAAGGCAGGGTGACCCCCACCTTGGCTCCTCCACGTCCAGTGCAGCAGGGGTGAAGTCTACGCTTTGTAGTGCGATGCTGATGGGAAGGGCCCTCCTCCTCCAGTCCTTCCTTAGAGGAGAGAGGTCTAGGGCGTTTAATCTTCAGCCCAACAAACAGCCACACAAAGGTGTCTCGCACAGCAGGGTGAAGTCTGCACTTTGTAGTGCAATGCTGCTGGGCCTATCAATTATTATACGGCTACACAACCGAAATTATGCCCAAGTAAGATGGGGAGGACAGGGTGAACATACGTGGCCAACAGGTTAACCGTACCAAAACAAAATTCATGGCCCTTAACCTGCATAAAACATTCTGTGTGTGGAGTGGGGGCATGTTGAAGATTCTAGACTTGAAAGAGTAAGAATTTGACTATTTAGGGGTTAACCTTTCTCCTAATTTGGACTGGTCCAAGCAAATCAACAGGAGTGTACTCCAATTACAGCAGACCTCCGCAGGGACACTTAGATTCTTTAAATCTACCACCTCCTTTGGCGGCCCTAGAAATATATAATATTCAGGCCCTGGAAAGAGCAGCTCTCTGTGGTACAGAGCTGTGGGGAAATAAGAAGATGAATTCATGAAAGCCTCAGTATGCATGCCACGAAGTGCTCAGTCAGCACCACTGTACATGGATATGGGTGTGAAGTCAATTATCCTAAAGGCAGATTAGAGGGTGCTTGTATACTTGAGGAGAGGCTAGAGTACTGGAGCACTAGCTAGCCTTAGAAGAGACCAAAGCACGGGGCTGATTTCAAGAGGTGCTGCAACTTAAAAACTTGTTTTAGTTCTTTATTTTGGAGCTGAGTGTATTATGATTACTCAACCGGTGTTTGTGAAAACTTCTGAAAAAAACTTTTAATGGATAAGTATTGGCAGCTTGCCTTTGAAAATGAATATGCTAAAATGCTACATGGCTCACTCAAAGGTTCCTTTTTGGATTTGAAAATGTAATACTTTATTACACCCCTATTGCAGCAATACAATTTTATATGTTAAATTCAGATATGGGATACTCCCTTCAAACAGTTTTTGCTCAAAATGACATACCCTGAGTGCCATAGTTTACACTTTGACAGCCGGTAAAGGGGCGAAGGCATCTGTTGCTTTTTGTAAAGCTTATGGATTCTACCAGATTGTAGGTCACTTGGGGGTAAGACAATTTATGGCCACACTGAAAGTCCTCAGATCCGACACCAGTGAAGCGATTGTTCACAGTTTAGCAAAGTTTTTCTACGCTGTATGGAATACGAGAAAGAGATCCCAGAACTACCGAACTGTGGAAGTGTGCCCACAGTCTTTATTCATTGTATATGACAACACATTTTAAATATGTTTTATACTGTGCTGTTTTCATTTTTTAATTGCTGTACATAGTCAATGAATTCTACTGTTGTTTGTATTTGCATGTTTTAAGGGGTGAAATCAAGGTTAATGGTCATGCTGTGGAATCAGTTTTTCAAGCAGCCTGTCATTAGGGTAAAGATCATGGGATACCTCTTCCTGTGATGTCAAATGGAGGACAAAGGGCCTATGATGTAAATTCAATTACCTCTATGATTTTGGTGAAATGGTACCATTGAAACAAGGTAAATATATGTAAAAGTCAGAATCCGAGTTTAAGGATTCGGGGAAGTCTATCTAAAGGCAAAATCACAGAACTCATGGTACTGATGATGTATGTGAATTAATGGAAAACTAAGAAACCACATTGGAGGCAACCAAATCATTGAAAACTAATTTTGAGGAAATATGAATGAATCGAAAATTAAAGGAAATATTTTAAAGGAAGGATATTTAAAAGGCAAAGTCCAAAACTAAATAAAACTTGGGAGAAGTTTAGGACTAGTGAGGGTTTTTTGTGTTCAGGGATGGGTAAAGTTTATGGGTGATGAGGGGGGTTTAGCGGTCAGAAATGGTTTCAGTTCAGGCATAGAAAAGTGTTTTTAGGGTTCAGAAATGAGTGGAGTTTAGGGGTGGTGACTTTTTTTGTGTCAGGAATCAGTGTAGTTTAGGGGTGTTAGATATTTTAGGATTCACAGGTGAGTTGAGTTTAGGGGTGTGAGGTGTTTTTCGGGCTCGGATGAGTCTAAGGTGTTGAGGGGTTTTAGGGTTCATGGATGGGTAGAGTTTAGGGGTATTGAGGGTGTTTAGGGGTCATAGATCAGTGGTGTTTAAGGGCGGTGAGAGTTTTTTTAGGGTTCAGAGATGGGTGGAGTTTGGGTGTGGTGAAGAGGTTTAGGGTCAGAAGCAGTTGTTAGAGTTCAGGAATGGTTGGAGTTTAGGAGTAGTGAGGGGTTTTACAGTTCAGGGATGGGTGTAGTGTGGGGTTAGAAAGAGCTTTTAGGGTTCAGGGATGGATGTAGTTTAAGCATCTAAAGTAATAGTTTGACAATGTAAAAAACATAAATCTGAACAATAACCCATGAAGTAAGGCACTGAAATTAATACTTCCCACAAAACTGTTTCTGAAAGTAAGACATGCAACCATTGTTTTTACACCTTATAAAATATGCAAGCAAAAGCCAATTTCAAACAAAAAGACATTCTATGAATTGGTTTCTATGAATTGGTAAATGCCATTCATTCTGAAACTTTCCATTAAACAGTCTCTGTGAAATGGTTTATCAGTAATAGTATTCCATGAAATTGTTTTTCTGTGAAATCGCATATTGATTCTCTTTTGTCCCCTTTTTAGGTTTTGCCTATCTGCAAGACAAGTTGTTTACATACAGTGGTCTTTCAACCCGCCCATAGCTTACCATTTGTTAGCTTCAGCGCTGCTCTCATTTCCTTTGTCCCCATTTGTCACTCATGCGGTCGTCATGTCTTCTTGTGTTTGGCCCTCCCCTGGAGAATGGACCAAGTACTTGTGCCCATTCACTGCTCCCGTTTTCTAAGCTATTTTTGTATTTGTGTTTAAGCACTCCATATAAGTGTTTGTGTTTTCAGTCTGTCTCCCATATCCCCGTCCATATAGCTTCAATTTCCTCCCACTCATCCCACTTCCATGTTGCTTCTCTCCCCCAACCTCCCAACCTTGTACTCTATGCCACTGCACTCTATGCCACTCTGCTCTTCATTGTACCACTGTACGCCACAACATTCTGCACCACTCGATGCCACTGTACTCCACGTCACTGCACTCTGCATCGCACCTCTCTTCTCTAGACCACTGCAATCTACTCTGTGCCACTCCATGTTACTGCACTTTATGGCACTCTGCTCTGCACCACTCTACTCTATGTCACTGCACTCTATGCAACTGCACTTTCTGCCACACAACCCTACTTTAGGCCACTGCACTTTATGCTGCTCTACTCTACACCACTGCACTCTACGCCACTTTACTCTGCACCACTCTACTCTAGGCCACTGTACAACCCTTTCCCACTTCACAACTCTATTATGCCACACCATTCTGTCCTACACCACTGCACTCGACACCACTCTACTCTGCACCACACCATGCCACTGCACTTTATGCCCCAGCACTCCATGACACTCTACTCCGCACTACTGTACGCCACTGCTCTTTAGGCCAAACCACTCTACTCTAGGATGCTGCACTCTATGCCACTCTGTACCACTGCTTTCTATTCTGCCCTCCCCTGCACTCTGCATTCTACTCTGCACCATTCTATACTATGCCACTGCATTCTACTCTGCACCACTCTATGCCAATGCACTCTACTCTACACCACTGCACTCTATGCCGTTGCATTTTACTCTACTGCACTCTACTCAACACCACTCCACTCTAAGTCGCTGCACTGTATACCTCTCTACTCTATGCCACTGCACTCAACTCCATGCAACTGAACTCTACTGTGTAACACTCTACCCAAGTGCAGTAAACGCCGCTGTACTCTGTACCACTTTATGCTACTCTACACCAATCTACGCCACTGCGCCATATGTATGTCCACTCTATGACACTCCACACAGTGCCACTCTACGCCCCTCTAACCCACTCCACACAATGCCACTCTACTTTACTCCAAACTATTCTACTCCTCGCCATGCCACTCCAATCTAGTCGGCCCCATGGCATACCACCCTACTCAACTTCACTCTATGCCAATCCACTCTACTGTATGCCAGTCCACTACGCTCTACGCCATTCCACTTTACTCTACACCAGTTTGCGCCACTCCACCCCACCCCACTCTACTTCACTCTACACTACGCTACTGTATAACATGGCTAAAAGACATTGGTAAACCCAATAGCTCTCCTGTAGGCGAAACCTATTGGCTTTGTCAATGCTTGTTATTTCTGCTAGTGTTCATTTTTGTCATCACCCCAGACATTCGTAGTCTGCATCTGGGGCTAACAGGATCGGACTGGCCTATAGGACAGGCATTGCCTGATGGGCTGGTCTGACAGGCCAGTGGGTGGGTCTGTTTTTGGCCAGTTTGTGGGCCTGCTTTATGGTCTGCTGGGTTGGTTTTTACTGTTAATTTCCCAGATATTAAACGTAACACTGCCTGCCGCAAGCTCAAATACATTCCGTTTTCCATGCCTCGCAAAATAACTATACAGCGCGTCTTTACAAGTTCAAACGTACCCCAATTTGCAAAACAAGGGCCTTTTTTTAGCTTTCTAATTCACTGATGCGGATCACATTTATTTTGATGCCCGGACTTCTGTCCGAGTCCAACCCTAGGAGCCAACTATACTTTCAGTGAATTCTACAAACAAAGCTGTTTTTTTCTTTCAAATCTAGCCGCAAAGCATTGGGAACACCTGTATTTTATTTAAAGCAAATAGGGCACTGCAACCGCAGCTGCTTTTTGCGTGGTTGAAAAACGACAGCGAAATAAACATCCGCCAACTTGCGCAGCTCGAGCACCACATGTGCACGCAAGATAGCCACTGACGTGTTTATGGCCCCAAGAAAGGGAGCTGAAATTAAGCTAGCTATTGCTGCGGAGTGGATAAGCGGCCATTATGAATTATCCTTAATTATGGCTATTTCCTAAACTAATAAACCTGCTAAGTCTTTATTGCAAAGGTTAGTTTACGCGGCGCGTATAAAACCCCGCATGTGCTACGCATCAGGCGCCAGCTGCCTGACAGTGTGTTGCTATTGCTCCGACTGTTCCCATAAATTTTATGTTGGGTACATTAACAGTCAGTCCATATCACTACCCACAGATGCCAGTCGACATAAAAATTTCTCTCCTGCGAGCCTAAATATCCCTTGAAGCCAGTTGTGCCTAATGTTCCGTGTAGTATTTGTACGTGAAGGCAGGAGATTGCAGACTTATTTACAGATGAATATTTCAGGCCAGTTAGTTCAGAGTGGCCTACTTAAAAGCCCTCCCTCTCTGCTGCTTTATTTGTATGCTAAATAATTCACGCGCGGGTCGTGTTTACTCAATAGTACTTTCCACGAAATGCAACTCCAAGGTGTTCAGAAGACTGAGCCGGCCAGCGTTTAAAGGCGGGCCCTATCTCCCAACAGGATCTTGCAGTTGGGCTGTCACTCAAAGTTAGATTCATTTTCTATAGTTTCAAGAAAATGCAGGGCTGGCCATTTTTAACTGGGGTTTTTTGTTCTCGTTTTGGCAGGGGTTGTCCGTTTTTTCTGTTCATGTATTTGCTTTGTAAACAAATGCGATGCGTTTCTGTTAGTGCAATTAATCAAACAACCTTGGCAGCGCCGAGCGTGCCTTGCACTGGCTACTAAATGTTTTGGGGCCCATCGGGAGACGGGGAGGGGAAGAACCGACCGGACACAGGTATATAGTGTGTTAAAGGCCGCTTTTATTGGAAACAGGTGCATCCTGAACATACCCCAAACCTTGGCCTTTGCCGCACAAAACTAGGCCTAACTAAATAAACACATATCTGCCAATCCCCCCACCCCCACCCCTAAACATTTCCCCAAACAACCTCATAAACCTCTTTATTATGTACACAAACGCCTGGCTCAATGTTTTATAACCTCTGCCCTATGTACACTCCCTCCCTTCTAACCAGTAAAGTTCCTTCCTCCTATCCTATCCCCCCATTATAACTAGAGAAAGCGCCAACCTCGAGAACACAACCCCAGCACCTGCTCCTAGCGACACACTCTTTACCCTACCACAGAACACACCTGTAACCAACAAAAACCCCTTGCTATCCCCCCCTTAATCCTAACCCTTCACAACAGGGAGGGTGGGTGGGACAAATAACTCCTAACCTAGCCCGGCTGCTGTGTCACTGTCCCAACTACTGGTGACAAGTGACCTAAAATGGCCGCTTATGTATCCCCCTAGCCCAAAAGGAGCCCAAAAGACTGCCACCCAGCCCAACCAGCCCAAAACCTACCTTCCTGTGTCCTGCCTTCCTGTACCCCTCCCCTTCCTCCCGGAGCCCCAAATTCCCCGGGGGGGCGAGCCTCCCTCCGGTCGGCCACCCCCCGCAAAGCCCCATTGGGGCCCATCGGGAGACGGGGAGGGGAAGAACCGACCGGACACAGGTATATAGTGTGTTAAAGGCCGCTTTTATTGGAAACAGGTGCATCCCGAACATACCCCAAACCTTGGCCTTTGCCGCACAAAACTAGGCCTAACTAAATAAACACATATCTGCCAATCCCCCCACCCCCACCCCTAAACATTTCCCCAAACAACCTCATAAACCTCTTTATTATGTACACAAACGCCTGGCTCAATGTTTTATAACCTCTGCCCTATGTACACTCCCTCCCTTCTAACCAGTAAAGTTCCTTCCTCCTATCCTATCCCCCCATTATAACTAGAGAAAGCGCCACTCGAAAGCCTTTATTACTTTCGACCCCCCCCCTAGGACCTCTGCACCTTCGGATACCGTCTGACCCCTATCGCCCTGTCTACCGCCTCCTTCAACTGTACTACATAAAGTTCCATCCCGTACCTGGACAAATGTACCCCATCCTCTAGGAAAAAATATATGGCCCCATACTTTAACTCCGGGTGTTCCATTCTTCCCAATCCCTCCTTCTCGCAAAAGGTCCTCATCTCTCTGTTAATCTTCCTCCTAGTTCTATCAATCGCCCCAGGTCTCACAGCCCCCCTCCAGCATCTCCTCGGAATGAACTCTGACCAAATAATGTGACACCCTGCCCACTGTCTCTTGATCTCCAACAGATCCCTCCGCATCTGCTTCACCAAAGCCAAACCCTTACATTGCACCAGGTCGTTCTCACCCAGATGTACCACTAAAACATCCGGGCACACCCCACTCCGAACAATGTTATTTAACACCGGCACCAACTCGTGCCAACGCATACCCCCTTTTCCTCTCCAATGGCACCTAAACAACTGTTCGTCTAGTTCCAGGTTCAAATTCTTGCATTTCTCCCATTCGGCCTTTTCCGCTCTTTTAACAAAAGAATGTCCCACCACATAAATGGACACTGCCGCCACCGTAGGCCCCGCCACTGCACCTGAAAAGAGACACATGTAAGTACCAAGTCCGCACCCCTTCTCATTCCACCGCCACCCCTCGCAACCGGACGTACGTCTTAAAACAATCCGACTTCCAGCGCCCCAACCGCTTAATGTCCTCCTTCCCCCAACCCCGGCGCGCCGCCTCCGTCGCCGCCCCGATACGGAAGGAATGTGTCCCGAAGTCTTTTGGTTCCTCACCCATGGACCGCAGGGCGTGCCGCAGGACCCATAACAACTGCGCGGCCGTCACACGTCCCGCCTCACCCCTGTCAAAAACCTCCGTACCCGCCTCAGTTCCCCCGGCCGCTAACCGCCTTCCCCACGCCACTGGACACACCGCCTCCTTGTCTCCTGGCCCCAGTACCACCCACGTGCCCCTCTCCCTTTGATCGGTTTTGGAACGTCGCAGCCGCACGGCAACCTCCCTGCCCCTGAACTCCACGTCCCCCCACCTGACGCCCGCCTGCCCCTTCAAACCCACCAGCTCTGATACCCTAAAGGCCCCGAAGTACAACCACGACATCAATGTGGAAAACCGCACCGCCTCTTCCTGATCTCTACATACCACCGGCATTCGATTCAACAAGCCCTCCAGCATCGCCTCCGTAATAGGCCGTCTCTGCCGCACCCGAGCCCCTTTCTCTCTCTCCCAACCTTCCAAAAGACGCCCTCCCAATTCCCCCGCCGAGGGAGCATAGCCCCACCAAAGTTTACCCATAAACGCCACTCCCGCCAGTTTGCCCGCAATAGTCACTCTCGCCAAACCTCTGTCCATCAATCCCAACATGAATTGCACCACCTGTTCCTCCCGACGCCACTTGTCCCGCTGCCTTACCGCTCCAAAACGCAGAAACTCCAACCAGGCCTGTTCATAACTCTTCCACGTAGACACCGCCACAGACGACCTCACCAATCGAACGACCCGCGCTCTCCCACTAACCACATCTCCTCCGGCACCTTCGTCTTGACCGCCTCCGCCTCCGTGGCTAGCCCATGGAATCTCCGCCACTGTTGACGAGACAAAGCATCAGCAATGTCATTGTCCACTCCTGGCACATGTTGTGCCCGAAACAAGATATTGTTCTCCAGGCACCTCAACACAAACACGCGCATCAACTTCAGCACCTGAGGTTCTCTCGCAGACTGCCGGTTCACTACCTGCACCACCGACATATTGTCCACCTTGAACAACACGCGCCTATGCGCCAACTCGCGCGCCCACACAGTCACAGCCACCACCAGCGGGAACAACTCCAAAAAAGCAATGCTTCTCCCCCCCGCTTGCCATCGCTCCGGCCACTGTTCCGCGCACCACCGACCCGCCCAGTAGAGTCCAAAACCGCCGACTCCCGCCGCGTCCGACGACATTGTCACGTCCCACTCCCACTCCTCCGGCGGCGCCATGGGAACACCGTTGAACCTCTCCAAGAACGCCAACCACATGCACAGATCCTCTCGCGCGCCCGCCGGCAACCGTACGTGGTGATGAGGCATCGACAGCCCAGACAACGCCAATCCCAACCGTCGACAAAACGTCCGCCCCGCCCGCACCACTCGGCACGCGAAATTCAGGTGCCCCAGCAAAACCTGTACCTCTCGCACCAACACCTTCCTTTTTGCCAACATGTCCCTCACCAGAACTACCATTGCCGACCTCTTGTCCTCCGGCAGGCGTGCTTCCATGGCCGCTGAATCGAGCTCTATCCCGAGGAACGACAGCACCGTGCTGGGCCCTTGAGTCTTCTCTGGCGCCAAAGGCACCCCTAAGTACTTCATTAAGTCCATAAAACTACACAGCCGCTGCTGGCAGTCCGTTGAACCAGGGGTACCCACCAGGAAGAAATCGTCCAGGTAATGCGTAATCGCCTCAGAGCCTGTGCGCCAGGAAAAAGCCCACTGCAAGAAGGAACTAAATCGCTCGAACAAGGCACATGACACAGAGCACCCCATCGGAAGCGCTCTATCCACGAAAATCAACCCGTCCAGCTGTATTCCCAGCAACTGATGGTCCTCCGGGTGGACCGGCAGCAACCTGAACGCCGATTTCACATCGCATTTTGCCATGAGCGCCCCTCGCCCCGCCGTCGTCACCAGTTTTCGCGCAACGTCCACAGATGAGTATGACACCGACGCCAAGTCTGCCGATATGAAATCGTTCACCGAGGCGCCCTCCGGCCACGAGAGATGTTGAATCAAGTGGAATTGACCCTGCTCCTTCTTCGGGACCACACCAATGGGCGAAATGATCAGATCATCCAAAGGTGCCACCACAAAAGGTCCCGCCATCCTCCCCTCTCTCACCTCTTTAAAAAGCTTCTCCCGGACGATGCCCTTGTGCGCGTTCACAGACTTCAGGTTCTCCGCCCAACGAGCAATCCGCGGACCCTCGTACCCCAACCGGAAACCCTCCCTGAAACCTCGACGCAGCACCGACGCATCATCCGCCCGCGGATACACCTCCAAGAGTGGTTCCAACCGATCCAGCCTAACCGGAGTACGAGCCTTTTCCCAAGGTACTCGCCCCCCCTCTACCCCCCCCTCTCCCCCTGCCGGGTCCGGGAGCCGGGGATTGACCCTGTGAGGGGCCTCCCCAAAGCCCCCAGCAGCGCGATTCGGGATGTCTTTTTCCACACGAGGAGCACTCGTGCCTAAACTTGCACGTCTGCCGGAGGCAGGAACCCCTGTTAAAGTCCCAACAGGGCCCCCCGCTCTGGAAGCTCCCGGCTCCCCCCGGCCCCACCCCCCCACGGGTGGGGCGAGCCGAAAAGGGCGTGGAAGTCAGTGGCAAACCACTGGCCGTGTAAATTGTGCGGCCAAATTTCGCCCCACTCATTGTCTGCTGGTAAAGGTCCGCATCCAACTCCCCCCACTTCGCCTCCGGGTCCGACGCCATACGCGCCCGAAACTCTTCATCGTAATGCGACCACGCATTGCCACCGTAAGTCACCTGCGCCCTCCGTACCACGTCCATGTACTTGAAAAGCGCCACCGCCCGGTCAGGATACTTCTCGCAATAAACGCTCGCATAGATTAAGAATGCCGCTGACCAGTTCTCAATAGTGACCGGCACCCTCGGCCGCCGTGCCAATTCCTGTTCCTCCTCCTTCGACCCTTCTTTTGCCATCAACTCCCTGTGTAGTAACCTAAATATCTCAACATACTCCCCCTTCCAAATCTTTTCCCTGGTCGCCAAAGACAAATGCGCCCCCAACGGCTTCGCCACACCCATGTACGGCAATTTCTTCACCAGAACGTCGCAGCTCTCTTTCCCCCCGACACTCGACGCAGCCGCTCCCCCTGACCCCCCGGCCGTCCCCGCGATCCCCGCCGCCGCGCCCGCCACCGGGCCCTCGCCGCTCCCCGTCGCTCCACCACTCGCTGCCACTAACGCACCGGAGGACTCGCCCGACCCCGCCGAGCCGCAACTCGCTTCAGTACACACGCCGGCATCCATCACATACCTACCCTTCACCAGTCTCACCGTATCCCCACCCTCCGCATCCGTCCCCACTGACACGTGGTGACCTCCAACACCACTACCCCCCGCCTTGCCTCCTTGAGGCGTGCCCAAGCCACTCCCCGACCCCGTACTGGTCTTACCTGGCGTCAAGGCTGGCGTCCTCACCGGATCCCGCCGCCTAACCAGATCCACAGGGGGGGCCGTCACTCGCGGCATCACTTGCCGGGGGCATTCCCGCAAAACACTGGCAACAACATTACAAACCTCCCCGTCCTCCCGCAACTCCCCGTCTTCCTCCGACTCCAACTCCGCACTCACTGCTTCCGCCACAATCCTACCAGGAGACACCCTACTCAACCCTGCTCTGGCCCTACACTCCGTCATCAAGGCCCCCAGATCTACACTCACTCTCCGTCTACCCTCATGTTGGTAAGCAGAAGAAACCGTTGCCTCGTTGCTCCATCCCCGTCCCCCGGCGGCCGGATCGACCCATCGGGAGGGGGGCGCTGGAGATCTGCTTTCCGTCCATCTTCGCTCCGACCACCCCAGGTCCCTCGTTGGAGCGCGACCGCCCGTACTAGGCAGAGCCGGCCCATCCACTCGGCGGGGTGGAGCCGCATGCTGCTCACCCGAGCCCCTCCCCCACTGCTCCTGCCAAGAGAAAAACGGGGAAGTCCAGCAAGCCGGGGCATAACCATCACCACTACCTTCCCAACCGCCTCTCCCCCCTGTCGCAGAATGTCCGCCCCTCCACGCCGGGCGACCCCCCCACCCACTCTCCCCCCACCCCCAGCTTCCCCCCCCGCCCGGGCCGCCCCACTGTCCTCCCCCCACATCCCCCCACCCACCCCACCCACGCAAATCCCCCCTGCTGCTCCCTCCCGCACCCTCAAAACTATACGCACCCCCGCTACGTCCCCCAAAAAACCTCTCCCCACCCCCTTCCTCCCCCACCCCCCGGCGCATCCCCCAACCCCCCACCTGCACCCTCCTACCCCCTTGCGCACCCCCTCCCCCCAGCACCCCCCGACCCCCACCCAGGGATACCAATCCACCACCTATCGGGTTGTCCTGCTCCTCCTCATCGCCCACCACCTCCTGTCCACTCTCACCCCCCACTCCTTCCTCCTCCTCCTCCTCCTCCGTCTCCTCGATGAGCAGCGGTGAAACCCCCCCAACTCCCTCCCAAACACCAAGCCCCGCCTCCCCTGTACCCCCCTGCCCCCCCTCCAACGGCCCTTCGCCCCTTTCCCCCTCCAAACCCCCCCCGTCTTCTACCACCAGCATCCCCAGGCCCCCGGCCCCTCCCCCCTCGCGTCCCTCGCCCACCCCCTCCCTCGCGTCATTGACAGGCCCTACACCCCCGACTACCTCCGCTCCCGCTCCTTCAGGGCCCTCCCCCCCCACCCCCCCGTCATGTCCGCCCTCCCCCAACCCTACCGCGTCTCCCACAAAGACCAGCGGTGCCTTCCTGCACGGACCGCGCTTCTTCCCCGGAGCCTTCAGGCGCTTCGGCGCCCCAGCCGCCATGGGTCCGCCACCTCGCGCCGCCCTCTTCGTGGCTCCCGCCCCCTCCCCCTTCCGCACACGTGACCGCGGTGGGTCACAGGCCGCCACAGCTGCCGCGGCGCCATCCGCAGCGCGCCGCGGTGGCCTTACCCGTACTCCGGTGCGCAACAGATCGGTCCTCCCGGCCTCTCCCAGCAAGCGAAGAGCCTCCCGCACCCTTGGATCTGTCAGATCGTCCGCCGCCATTTCGCCTGCTCTCCGCGTCTGCCTGCGTCCACCGCGTCACCGACCTCCGCACCAATCAACCAGCAACCAAGTGAGTCAAATACGCTCTCTCTCACGCTACAATCTAAACGTATGCCAAACTAACAGTACCCACCACACAAAACACTATCACCCACAAATAACTCCTAACCTAGCCCGGCTGCTGTGTCACTGTCCCAACTACTGGTGACAAGTGACCTAAAATGGCCGCTTATGTATCCCCCTAGCCCAAAAGGAGCCCAAAAGACTGCCACCCAGCCCAACCAGCCCAAAACCTACCTTCCTGTGTCCTGCCTTCCTGTACCCCTCCCCTTCCTCCCGGAGCCCCAAATTCCCCGGGGGGGCGAGCCTCCCTCCGGTCGGCCACCCCCCGCAAAGCCCCATTCTTCACAGTTCAGCAAGCTGGACAGTGCTGCTGGTACTTGGCCACTCCTGACGTGACGTGTTTACATGCGTTTTGGGATGCGGATATGAGTTTTAAAGAGCTCGGCTTTTGTCTCTATTCGAAGTGCGTGTTTCATCAACCTAACATTTTCAGCGCCATGTTTTTTTTGTTTTCAACAGTGAAAGTTCGCCCTGGTGGGAAGAAAAGATGCCCTCCTCGGTTTCACAATTTTTGACTCAAGTTCAGATCATTTCGCTTCTGCAGGAGAGGCGTTCCCTGCAAGTGTGTATTAAGTGCGACTTTGAAGAGTGTGTGAAGCTTTTTTATAGGCCTGGATGAGCATTTATCCATGTTTGCCAAAATCAGCCCCTGCCCACTGGAAGTGCAGTCATCCTAGCTTCTTAAAAGTGTTCTTTTATTGCTCCGATCACATGCTTTTACAGCTCTTTAACCAATATATTAGCCAACATAATTTGCTGCACAGGATTACATGAGAGAAACAAAACAAAATAACGAACATTTAACCCCTTGCGCGCTCGTGACGGAACCAATCCGTCACGAGCCACGGTGGGGCTGGGCTGGTGACGGAATGGTTCCGTCACGGCCCGGCCGCCGCACCTGTGCGGCGCGTTCTATTGAGCGGGCGGGGCCGTGACGGAACCATTCCGTCACAAGCACAGCGCCACCGTGGCTCGTGACGGAGTGATTCCGTCACGAGCATGGTGTCGCCGCGCGGCCCCCCTAGCGCCGCGGCGGAATTACCGCCGCTGCCAAGGGGTTAAAGAGGAAATAAAAAAATAAAAAACTTAAACATAGTTATCCTGCAAGTTTTTTTTTTTTAAGAAGAAGGTCCTTTTCCGTCATGTTCTGGAAAAAAACAGCTTTCGGGTTCCAAACAACGGACACAACAGTAATATTTTGTTACAAGGCCCAGAGTTGTGAACACTAAGGCATTCCTATTGTGGCATTAGAATACAATATACTCTTTAAAGTAAACGACTGTTGGTGCACTTATAAAATAAATTACCATGTTTATAAGATACAGTAAGAGATACAACAAACTAATCACAAGGGTCATGCCACAACTTGCAAAACAAATTTAAAAAGAAGATAATGAAAAGACAAGGAACTAAACTTTAGAACACAAAACAAACTCACGTCTGTTTCCAAGTACTCGGGCGGGGGAGAATTATGGATGCAGAGGTTAGATGAATCACCTAAAATGGAGTAACCGTTAATGATCCATGCATGTGTGAGATGTAGAGATTTTACATGTTCTGCAATTCTGGTCCTACCTATCTATGATGTTACTGAACAAACAAATGGAAGCCAGGGAACCCAATGCCGCACCACCCGGAGTAATCACTTGTATTAATACAGACCAGGTGCACAACGCCCATTGGGCTCAAAGGGCTTTAGCCCCCCCGTCGTGTGTCTCAACCCAGCTGAGACAGCTTCCCGGGCACACACACAGCCGCACTCTAGTACTTCACAGGTCTTTAAAATACCATTTACTTGCTAACAAGGCATTCTTGTGTTTTCTTCCCTTCTTGGAGCCCCCGCATCTCCACTCTGCATATTGCTAGAAGAATCAGTCCCCCCTGAAATTTTTAGAAGCCCCCCCCCGAAAATTGGTTCTAGTTGTACCTCTGATACACACACAATGCCCACACTAATGGCCTGCTGCTCATTGATCATAAATTCTCAAATTTTGTACACAAAAAAGAGAGGCAATAAACACAATTATTTGCGTGAGTAGTAACCTCCCTTTATATAAGTGTAGCCTATTCTTTATTGAGATTCTTCACCCATGTTACAAAAAGCGCCACCAAAGCATTTCACCTTTACAAAGGCTTCCTCTGGGTAATATTATCAATCCACTGGTTCTCCTAGATATTGTAAGGCCTAAATCAGAAAAGGTCAATAACATTAAATGAACTTCCAATTAAAGGTTCAATTCCAAAATCTAGTCAGTCTGTTTCTCATTCGCAGCATGAGCATCCTGAAGTCAAACAACGCCCTCAACCGTAGTCGCGCATTACCACAGGACTGCGGTTTAGCGTGTCGTTTGACTTCACAACACTCATGCAATAATTGGGAAAAGTCTAACTAGATTTCAGAATTGAAACTTTGTGCGGAAGTTCATCTAATGTTATTAGACCCTTGTTGATTTTTGGACAATCACTGGAAATTGAAATGTGAGAAAATGTATATTCATCTCAAATTTGGTAGTGTGTTCATTCATTATTCAAGGCTGAGAATACGGACAATGGTTGAATAACATGCATCTCATCAAGGGTATGCAAGAGGGCTATGCTCTGAGGAACTATATTTCTAAGAGGCTGGCATATCTGCCCTTGACTGCCAATTGTATACATTTTGTTTCCATATTTGATTGTCATTTTAAACATCTCAATTGTTTTACAGTGCCCATTGTTACACCCCTACAAAAGAAAGAAATAAAATCTTAAATAATGAGTTAGAAGTGGTAGAATGGTCTCGTGACCTTGAGAGATAACTGGTTCTGTGGATTCAGTATCTGCCCATAGTTATCAAAGCAACTATCCAACGCAATCTGATTATGCCATGGTGGTGGCCTACTGCACAATATTTAAGACTGAAATGTCACTGATCGCTGCATGTTGGAACTACTGTCAGACTGGAGCGTCTGGTGATCAACACGTGACCCCTCCACATTTGGGCATACTGTTTGTGTACCACTACGAAAGCCTTTATGTCTTTTTTTACACAAATTGTAATATTTGCTCACAAGTGTTAGTTGTGTCATTTTCTCGCAAGTAAACTTTAAAAACTTTTCTTCTTGAATTTTTTAAGCTAGATGGGTAGTGATCTATTTTTATCCCCGAAAGAACTTAAAAGGGGAGCGAAAGCCATGATTTTAGTGTGAAAATTCACATGCAGAAAACCTTGCGAACTATGGGTACCACATAAGAGCACTGTGGCAATCGTTAGGATCACAGACGCATGCACTGGGCATTAGGGGAATGGTTATGGGAATCACATTCCACCTGAGAAAACCAGGAGTGAACACAATGCTCAAATATAAAAAAAAATGATATTATCCTGGTAGGTCATTATTTTTCTGAGTCTAATGTACTGTAGGAGACGACAAAGAAGTCTTCAAACAGCTGACGCGCACTGGATGAAATAAGAGCAGGGGACAGAAAGGCTTCAAAATGGCATTAACCTTGTTTAGAACAGATAATGGATGGTTATATATAGGACACTCGGGCAGAGTTTTTCCCCAAGACTAAACAAAGCCATTTGATGAAATGTGAACATCAGAAACACAGATATCCCATTAGCACGTCCCTGAACATGGTTCCAATTCCATAGGCATGTCTGTCAGCGAAGACACTACTGCAGCAAAGCAGACTGAGATTTCAGCGATGAAGACAAATGTTGTGCATTGAGGAGGATAGGACGTCATACTCCGTGATAGGGGCGGATGGTACTCGCACACCTCGAAGAGTGCGGGGTGGAGGCGATGGATCCCATGAAGCAAAGCTTGGATATCTCAGGCAGACATATTTCTTAGCTGATCAGAAGTGATGTTTGAATGCTCATATGTTGTAAAGGTTATCAGTCTCTTAGATTCAGGAGGTTCCAAGCTCATGAGCGCTTATCCTTCCTGTTCCTTATCTAGTCAATAGCAGGCCTTGCAAAACGGAGATGCAGTTCCACTGCCATCTTTCTACAGCCAGAGGTTTACATTAAACAGGCTTTAAACAAAAACCCAAGTTAAACAATCCAGGTTCTATTAAAATAAATGAGTTTAAAAATCTGACTGATGGTATTCAACTTTTTTTCCGTAAAACACGTTGCCTGGACTTGCAAGTGCATTTTCTGGTACAGCAGGAACCAAGGGGAGTTTAAAGCATAATGCTGACTTTGCGTGTAAATGTGATCCCCGAAAGCGGTCTGTTGAATGCCAAACCTATGTATATTTTCACAAAGAAAGTAAAATGTGCTACAGGTATCCATATTAGATACACATTTCAAAATGTATGTTTGATTAATTGGGAACCAGCTGCATTTCCTTATCCTCTAGTTTTACATTTCTGCTGGTAAGCGCCTTGTTTACTTTTGGAAAGAAGGCAAGTTGCCACCTTTCCAAGGAAAAAATACCGGCCATTTGATGTTGTTTTAGAGACTGCAAAGGCCCAGACATAATACTAAATGGGATTTTAAAACGAAATAGCATGTTATTAGTAGCATGCATTTCCTGCTTTTGCTTACTTTAAGCATTAGTTTATTAGTCGGGCATCTCTAACACAGCTCTAGAGCACTAGAATCTCCTGAGGCGGAAAGCCGGGAGAAGTGTTTTTTAACCTTTGCTTTGCCCAATTTGCACTGTTTTGCTTGAATTTTAAAATCGTTTTTAAAACCTTTTACAATTAACAGGCTGTTTTTCACACATCCCCCCCACTCACCTCACTCAAACGATCAAGGCGCTGGGTGGTGAGAATCACTCACCTACCCCAGAGGGAGCCGGAGGAGCGAGCAGCCATCTTGCGGGTAGAGAAGGGTGGCGGGCTAGTTGTGGGAGCATTTATGATGCCATAAAAGTGTGTGTTAGTGTGCTTGCGCAGCACTAGAATCTCCTGAGGCGGAAAGCAGGGAGAAGTGTTTTTTAACCTTTGCCCAACCTGCACTGTTTTGCTTCAATTTTGAAATCGTTTTTAAAACCTTTTACAATTGGCAGGCTGTTTTTCACACATCCCCCTCACTCACCTCACTCAGCTGATCGAGGCGCTGGGTGGTGAGAATCACTCGACTACCCCAGAGGCGGCCGGTGGAGCGAGCAGCCATCTTGCGGGTAGAGAAGGGTGGCGGGCTAGTTGTGGGAGCATTTCTGATGCCATAAAAGAGCCCATCTGCACCCGGCCGAGCCCAGAGGCCATAAACCCTGCCCGAATTGAGGTAAATACTTCCCTTGCCCCTCGTATTTCCTACTCTGGCAATGCCTTACGGAGGCTCAGAAAGAGGTAGCCAGATAATCACCAGAACCACCTGTGTTGCCAGCAAAAATTCCCCAGCTTACTGGAGGGCCCAGTGGCTTGTAGCTATTGTAAATTTCAAGGTGCCCAGATGTTTGCTGGCCCTGAGGTTAGGAATAACCTAATGGAGCAAAATATCAGTGGTCTAAGGTGCATATTATGTAATGTGAGATCGCTTGCAAAGCACCCTTTTGAAATCTGGGACATGATCTCATCGCACACCCCAGACATATGTTTCTTTACGGAAACATAGTTAAAATCCACAAACTATCCTCTGATTGAAGTGGCTATTCCCGAGAAGTACACCTTTTTGCATCTGGATAGGGAGGGAAAGACAGGTGGCGGGATAGTGATAGCGTTTACAAATCATCTTTAACTAAATTGGATTACCACACTAAGAAATGACAGTATGGAACTAGGAATTTTCAAGATTACAACCTCACCTACAGACAGCTGGAATGGAGCCTCATTATATCACCCCCAGGGCCTAAAAACCGATTTTGCTGACAAATTGACTGAATTAATTGCCATGCACGTGCTTGCTGTAAATAAGTTCCTCCTATTGGGGGATTTTAACTTCCACGGGGAAAACCATATGAGTCTGGAGGTGAACAAACTCATGTCCACTCTTGATATGCTTGGCCTGACCCAAAGAGTGACTTGTCAAACCCACACCGCCGGGCACTTGTTAGATCTTATCTTTTCTAACTTAGACCATCTAACCTGTAGCCCCCCAGAGCCTCTCACATGGTCAGACCATGCTATGATCATTTTCGTCATCAAACTGCCATGCCCTAAGACTTCAATCTTAAGTTCGGGTAAGAAACAAAGTATGCTTAGGTCCTGGCGCAATCTTTCAGTTGAAGCCTTAGAGGAGGTCTTTCAATCAGAAATGGGGAGAATGGAGATGGGAAATGAGCTAACGCTAGAGGGTTTCAATAAGGCATTTGTCACTACCTTGGATGCAGTGATCCCAAAAAAAAACATGGTTCCGTCGCAAAACCGCCCATCAGCCCCCAGGTACACCAGCAAGCTTAGGACGGGAAAGTCCAAATGCAAAAGATTGGAGAGAGTCTGGCGCGTCAGTAAAACAACACAAGACATAACGCAGTATAAACAATCCCTGTCCACCTATCATCTCAATCTAAAATTGGCAAGATGCCAATTTATCATTAACCAAATTGAAGGTGCTGCTAATGCCCCTAAAGCCCTCTTCAACATAGTAAAAGAATGTGTGTCTCCTCACGCCTGCAGGCAATCCCCCATAGAAACCCAAGACTTCTGTAATCAGCTAGCTAGCTATTTCCAAGAAAAGATCATCAGAATCTACGCCAACTTTCCATCTAAAACGGCGCTGGATCCTGATAGTCCCAGCAGACACTTGGAGCTGGAAAAAAGGACAGGAAGTACTTTGCACTGTTTTGACCCAATCACCCTTGAAGAAGTCTCTAAAGCTCTTGCCTCCGCTAAATCGGGCTCACCAACTGATCTTTGTCCTCCCAAGACGATGGCTCTCTTAGCCACCAGTTGTGCGCCAGCTATTCTCCAGCTGTTTAACTCTACAATCTGGGAACATTCCAAGAACATTTAAGGAAGCATTCATGCGTCCTATCTTAAAGAAACCAACGGCAGACCCACGAGAACTCGGTAACTACTGTCCGATCTCCCTTTTACCTTTACTGGGCAAGGTGCTGGAAGGCATGATCAATAAACAACATAGTCAATATCTAGAGCTAAATGAAATTCTAGACCCATCACAATCGGGATTCCGATAAGGTTTTAGCACGAGACTGCTATCTTAGCAGTCACAGACTCGCTCAGGCTACAAATAGATAAAGGGGGATCGGCAATACTGATATTGCTAGATCTCTCTGCAGCATTTGATACCATCTCACGTGAAATGCTAGAGGAGAGACTGTACTCTTGTGGCATCCAAGTAACAGCCTTAAAATGGCTGCGAAACTTTATGTCCGGTAGAACACAAACAATCATGCTCGGTCCACACAGGTCAGATTCAATCAGCTTAGACAGAGGCGTCCCTCAGGGATCCTGCCTAAGCCCAACCCTATTTAATATTTATTTGGCCCCTCTAGCAAGGAGAGCGGAACAACTGGGCTTCGAGATCATCTCTTACACTGATGATACTCAACTTATGTTCTCGGTTGGCACTGACATAGTAGAAAGAAAGCACGGTTTGCCAGAGGAATGCTCGAGATCTCCAGTTGGATGACGCAGAACTGTCTCCAGCTGAATCCCGGCAAAACCGAGATAATTTTAATGGGCAAAGCCACAGCAAGCTGGTCTGATGACTGGTGGCCTGCCCAATTGGGAGTAGCCCCTGTTCCCACTCAATGTGTCAAAAACTTAGGGCTAAAATTAGACCAGTCTTTATCAATGAAAGATCACATTGCCACCACAACCAGCTCCTGCTACTATAGCCTGCATCTGCTGCGTAAAATCCTCCCCTTTATGCCTACTTCACATTGCAAAACCTTGGTCCAGGCTATGATCATAAGTCAACAGAATGGAGGAGTGCCCCCTTGGGTTCTTCTGCAAAACAAGTTCTTTGCAGTAGGAAATGGTGAGCCCAACCATTTAAAGGATGCGGGTAGCCCTTTAAGAAGACCCCTCACTCACCAACCTAGTTGGTGACATGCTTCATCATCGGGGTCCCACCCCGAAAGCCGAGTGCCAACAGGGGGTGCTTCAACACCTGACTACAGTGGAGCGGGATATTGATTTTTTATATGTGCAGTGCTAAAGATACAGTGAGAGATATTAAAAAGGAGTCAACACTACTCACTCACTTCTTCCCAGAAACGGGAGAAGATTACTCCACCGTTTTAAATTGGTCCACAAGTTTGTGGTTCCAGATTACCCACTGATCGAGGGCAGGGCACGCCTTAGCGTGTGTGCACCACCCAGGTCTTTTTTGGTCCTGACGAAAACCGATATTTGCAAGATGGTTGAAACATGTAGACCTATATTTTAAACACATACCACACGTCTCAATAATTTTAATACACTACACTTCTCGAAAGACCAAGGCCTTCCTAATTAGGCACAGGTGTTGCACTTGCTTTTAAAGGGAGTTCAACCACTCAGGAATAAAGTCCATGAGTGAGCATCGGCGCCCTTATTGGGAGAACTCCACTGGCTATCAGTGAGAAAAAGATCACTCTTCAAGATCTGTTGTGTCACTTACACAGCTCTCAATGGAAGAGGTCCTAAATACCTCAAAAAGAGACTTACCAAACCCGTACCTAACAGAAACCTTAGGTCCGGGACGTGGGGTCTCCTACAAGTACCGCATATAAGGCTGTGTCGCTCTCTAGGAAAAGTGCCGAGATGCCCCCGGGTGAGTCGAGCGCTTTGGAAGCATATTTAAAATAACATAACAGAACACATTTAAGAGTATTTTCTATTTATATTTGCTCTTTGAAGTATGTACAGATAAGGGCTAAAAATACCGGCTATATGGGATTTTGCTTGTTTTAGTACTGCCTGGGACATTGAAATACCAGTGCCAGTAGAAAACCAGCCAGGTGGCAACCTTAGCAGTAGTAGGCATGGTTGATGCTTGCTGTATTCCATATAACGCGATCTGAGACCAACAAATTAACTCAGGGTTCTTGGCTCGAGGTCAATGAAGGCAAAAAGGGATCTATTCTGTTTGGAGACAGCTCTCAGTCTAAAGAAGCAGCACTGTAATATTCGACCTGGACTCCAGGAATGCCCTCCAACCAAATAATCCAAGTGCCCAAAGCAAGAGGTCTTAAGTAGTTTGTAATACTGCCTTAAGATGCCTTCTGTGATGAAGAGTGTATGCTTCTGGAATTCATTCTATCGATGCTAGAAAGGATCAGTTCAAGACTACAAGTTCTCCCAAGTTACTTTTATTGTCTGCTTGTCATTCAATACTATAAAACCTAACTGTAAACATGTTGAGCTGGAACCCCAGTGCTTGGGACCGGGTACCACTTTTCAAAGGAGCAGGATGCAGTGAGCGGCGCTGGTGCCAGCACAAGAACAGATTAGCCCACCACACGTGGTCAATGGAAGTGGTTCTGAGCCTGTGAGCCTGTTGACAAACTCAACAAGAGAAAATATTCTTTTCATCATTATACGGAGGATAATCACCCCGACATTAGTGTGCCCTAAGGGATGCCATAAATTTCCAATTGATAGCACTACCAGTTACTTAATTTTACTCGCCTTTAGGGCGGAAGACGATACCTCAGGAGGACCTACTTAAACCAAGTAACTTCCTAAAATCAATTCTAAAACAAGCAGTGCACTCGTCAACCAACTTCAGAAAGTATTCGCTCATGGCTTTAGAACAGTCGCCCTAGTGTTTAACTAATAGTCACTGTTTGCATACAACTGGCATACATTGTTGTGCCCTGACCCCAATGGTGTTTTTTGGGTTTTGCCTGCACAACGCTTGCGGAATCTCTTGTATTAAAAAAAATATCTTAAAAGGGGATTAGATCAACCCGCCCATTGCTTTCCTTACTTACCATTGGCTGGCTCCTGGGTCACTTTAACTACCATTGACTGGCTACCACATGACTCTTATTTCCTTGGTTCCTACTGGTCAGCGCCACCTCCTCGCCTCAGGCTTCATCCTGGACTTCAAGTCCTCATCATGCCTTGGAGTCTGGATGAAGTACTGCTTTCGGTGGGCAGTGTCCTTCCACTACGGGCTCCTGCAGGTACTCTTTTATAAACGTTTCGACCTGCACTCATATTGAGTGCATGTCTTTGTAGTCCCTCTCCTTCAGTCCCCACTCACCGTTGTTGTTTTTTTGACCCCCTCGCCCTTCTCCCGCTCAAAATCTGTGTGTCTTGCTGCACACTGGTGGGTGTCAAGTGCCCGTGAGAGTACAGAGTGCCTGCAAGTGTATGCAGGAAACAGATGTTATTGGCTCTCGTATCTATTGTTTCCCCCACACAGCAATATTGACTTCCTGAATGCAGAAGTGAGCTGCTAAATGGGGTGATGGCAGACGAATGTGCATAAATATGGTCACTATTGGATTTATTTGTATTACGCAGTCTGAAATAAATGAGCTCTATACTGCAGGGTTTGAAGTGTTCCAGGATGTAATTGTTTTTTAGGTTTCCCCTGCACAGCAGTTTTTCTGTGCTTGTGCAGTCTCTTGTATTTAAAACCCATCATTGACAAAGTCAACAGGTTTCGCTTATGCAACATCCATTGTCAATGATTTTTTTGCAAGTTGCACAGCAGTTGAGCTGCTGTGCTACATGGCTTAAAGTTTTTTAAAAAGCACTATGATGCGGCCAGCATTTACCGCGTGATAGCGCTTTTTTAAATTTTACTATGAGCCATGTCGTAGCTCTACTGCTGTGGAACATGTAAAAAAAAATTGACAAAGCCAATAGATTTCGCATAGGCAAAACCTATTGGCTTTGCCAATGCTTGCTAGGAACTGGATTTAAGAATGGCTTAACAAATTAGCCCAGGAAAATTTGTTGAGCGACATTACTAGAAGACCTGTCCAAAATATTTGCACCCTTCACAAATGCAATGGTCATCCACACTAAAATTAGCGTAAAAATTTAACACGTTATTTGGGAAGATTCGTAATTGTTTAAACAATGTTAATATCAACAAAAGTAAACCCCTTGGATCACCAAATATGTATTGAAGGATGACATATATTTGCCACAAAAATATTTTCATTCTGGTTATTTTCACAACATACAATGTTAACGTGGACTTTGATCAATTTAAAGACCTATTTAATGACTTTAAGCAATTCATGAAATGCATTAGAAAGAAAAAACAGCAATTAAAAAAAAAAATCTGGAAACTATTCTTTGCTCTGTGATGCTGAAGGAAGAAGTAATGAAAAATATGCACAGTCTACCTCTTGATTTCAGTCTGTAAAATCCGTAGATCATGAAATGATATGCTGTTCATAACCTTATAGTATTTTGACCATGTGCACTTGGTTGCACATTTTTCCAAAAGCCCTGCGCCACTGCCATGAGCCCTAACGCAAGCTTGGAACACGTACTCCATGGTGTGCTTTTGGGTAGTAAAAGACAACCATAACTGGGGTGGAGAGGGTCCCCCACATCCTCAAACCCAAGAACTCCTGCACCTCCTCAGGGCCGTCTTAACAGCATTATAGGCCCCGGGCAAAGCAGTGCACTGGGCCCTGCCTACACAATCACTCACAGGAATAAAAATGTTTAACGGAAAATTTGTGTGAAATTCTGGTCTGCATTGGGCCCCTGTGCTCGTGGGTCCCCCGTGGAACTGCCCAGCGTGCCCATGCGTTAAGACGGCACTGAATCTGCTGCACTAATGACAGGTACACCCCTGGTTTGAATCACATGCCGACGCCTATACCTACATATGAACCACCTCCGACTGCTGCTGCGGTGGCGGCGCAGGGGCGTAACACAGGCGCCCGCAGCCCTTGCGGTGCAGGGGGGCCCCTTCAACTTTCGTTACGCCACTGCGGCAGCGCGCTTGTGTAATATGCAGTTTCCATTCAGTCTTCGTGTAAGTGTAGCACGCCCGCTTCATACTGACATATCTCTGTGCCAGGCAGGATTTTCAATCCTTCATGACTGTCTATTTGTCACCGTAGGTGAGTGGTAGCACTCCGGCTGATCCCTAGCCGCTTTCACAGTTACTTATCTGTCTTTATGGATTTATCATGTGTGTCAAGTCGGTGCATAACAGCATTACTGTCAGGGTGACAAAATTGTCCCCAGAGTGCCACAAATGATTCCCTGCCCTTATGGCTGAAAGCAGGTAGAGAGGAGAGCGGCCTTCCCCACACACACACCGCGCGAGTAATGACACTACACCGCTCTCACTGCTCCTGGTACAATACAACCTGAGAATCCTCAGCCGGCTACAAGAGCGGCTTATGTTTACCTGCCTAAAATGAGGACTAGTTTATGACTGCGGATACTGCAGGAGGGTTTTACAGACTTAATGTGGCACCTGGGGATGTTTGCGGGAGAGACATTCACAGTAGGTTTTGTGGCGAAGAACCCTTGCTATTATTTACTATACACACAAATTTGGTTAAAGATGTGTTCTTCCTTTTGACACAAAACACAAGCAATTTCACTAGAGGCGCAGAATATGAAGGAAATAATGTGTGAGTACCTATGAAGGAACCAGTGGCTGAGAAGACTAGGGTCTATGCAAAACAATACCCTTTTAGAGCCAGCCATATGATCCCAGAGCTAAGCCAAACTTGAAACAACAACAATAAGAACCACAGACAGATAAGCATATGAGTATACATAGGCCCAGATGCATCAAGCTTAAATCCGCTCGCAAAGGCGCAGATTCTCAGAATCTGCCCCTTTGTGACCGGTATTTTTGCATTTGGGATGCATCATCCCAAATGCAAAAATCGCAATTTAAGAAATCGCTATTTTTAAAGTGATTTCTTCATGCATTGCATTTTGCAATTCCTTATTAGCAAATCGTTATTTTTCGCTAATAAGGAATCGCAAAATGGATGCTTGATGCATCTGGAGGTTAGTGCCTTCAAAAAGCAACTTCAGTCCCATCCATATACCCGCTAAACTCACTGAAATTATACTTAAGGAGAAAGAGTCAGTGGGTAGAGGACCTGGCAGTTTGCTGCGGACATAACCGGGGCTCGCAATCCAACACACAAGCTCTGTGGACGTAGGTGTGCGCCAAAGCAAAAATGTCCACTGTAGAAAATCTGGCTAAAAGATATTTATCAATGTATGCAATATTTAAAAGCGGTTTACTGAAAAAGCGCTTTGTAAGTTAGCACACTTGCTGTCTTGCATATAAGGATACTAATAAACATCTTGGTGCTAAGGACACTAAAAACATCTCAGCAACATCCCTGCTTAAACATTGTTCAACGCACACAAAAAATGACCACCTTTTCTATTTTTCAGCTGTATCTAAACACTAAAATGACAAACATTTTGAGGCTTCTGATCCTAGGCACTGCTCATGTTGGCCATCTAACCGCCTTCTCCATGCTTACTGGAAGCAGTTATTGCCACCCTATAACCAACATAAAAATAACCAGAGGAGACCAAAGAGCGAAGGGATTGTGTGAATGTCAGTTATCTCCCCTCAGCTCAATTATAAACACTAAAAATAAGACACAATAATCTACCTTTTAATGTTGCTTATAAGTATATTTATTTACACAATTTCTTCCAAATCTAATTGAGGAAAAACTTTTTTAAATTGTATTACATTGTGTGGTCCGTCAAATGAATTGTTGGGGGTAGCAGCTGCTTCCTTGAGTGTCCTTTGGTCCTTCTGGCACTGCCCTAGCTACCCCTGGTCTCCTTAGGTCGTCAAAGGAGCGCCAAGAGCAGAAAGTCAACAGGATGCCAAGAGTAGTTTCTATTCCTTGACCCTCTTATGCCTCCTCAGCCAGAAACAGGATTCTGTTCAAGACCTGGGATAATTATCCACCTGGTGAATTCATCAGGGATCAAGGGGTTCCTGACGTCACTTGAGCTACTAGTGACATATTTGTGAATCTACAACCATGGCTTACGCCACTGGTTTTGCGGACTCACAAACCAATGCGCTCTTCATTCTACTTAATTATATGAGCAAAAACGAGCAAGTGAAATATTTCTTGGTAATTCATTCAGCAGATCACACTCTAGATTTTTCACACTACCTCAAGCAATCGTGTCTGCTTTCAATGTTTTTACTTTAACATCGCCCGTATTGAGGTCGTAACGAAACATGTCCTTTAATAGTGTCATTCTTTATACCCCAATGAACCAACACTCTGTATTGTTAAACTGATGGTACTGTCAAACTGGGCAGAATTAAGTAATTCTATGGAACCAGTTGTGTTTACTTAGGTGGTGTCATCTGTTGGATCTCAATGTGTTCATACATGATATTGCCACGATCACCCACCTACCCACTTAACCCGAAGAAATCGAGAAGGATTGGGAGCTTTTACTTCTATTTGCAATATCCCCCCTCAAGTTTCGTTACGCCACTGCTAGAAGTATAATTGATGAGTAAATGAATGTAGTCATTTTTTGAGGGCACGTAATGGTGAACTGGACTAGTGTACTGGGCTCTGTCCCTGAGGTCACAGTCTGCTGTGCATTACAGACATTGAAATAGCAACTATGGTAATAACAGCGAAGAACTCAAACCTTAATTGTGACCTGTTAGCACTGATTTGAGGATGAGAAGACAATCAGGGTTTAGTGGGCTTAATTTCTGACAAGTGTAGTCACAGGGGAGAGGAGTTGGCCTCACGGCTAGGGCGGTCAACCTCGAATCTCGGGAACTGGGTTCGAGTCTCGGCAACGACGCTGAACATCCTGTGATTCTGGGCAAATCACTTAATCTCCCAGTGCCTAACAAAAATAAATGTGTCCTCATGTAATGCAACTGGTGCTATGTAAAGCACTCTGATACCCGATACCTTCGGGTCAAGTTTGCGCTATATAATACTCCATAAAAAAATACATCTGTTGTCCCAGAGATGTCCTGCTATTGGGCTAAAACCTAAAACCTAGTACAACCCTTTTAGTACTTGCTTCTCAAGGTCGCGAAGCAAAGTAGTCAAAGGATTACTCATGAAGGATGGGAGGTTAGAGACTCAGAACAATGTAGTAGTTGATGCAAATTATGAATGGCCAGCTTGTGCTTTAGCCTTAAAATTGAGAAATAGTTTTAATCACAGCACACCACTAGATATTACACATAAATACACATACGAAACACAATGACACTCTCACTTTACTAAGTAAGGCAAACGGCCTAATTAGTAGTTTAAACAAGTGGATGGATTAATGTTCCCATTATGATTTTGTCTGATTTTGGTAGAGCGGATACGCGCATGCAGCATGATCTCTCTTACAACTCTCGCCTGCTGTGGAAGCCTGGGCTGGAGGCTCATACTCAGCAATGACTGGAATAGAGGGGATGGAAACACTGGATGCAAGCTTGTTGTGGCCTCCCCAGGAGGTCCTGTGCGGTTAAGGTCCATGTTTTAAATCCTGTGCTTCTTGCTAAACCCAAAGCTCACCACTAAACCAAGGTCAATGCACCACCCCAGCAAATCATTTGGTCCATGAAGGGACGAAAGGGGACAATCACAAATCAGGAGTCCTCAGCAGGGTGGGGGGGCGCTAAATATTATACTGTACCATATTCCCAGAGGGGACAGTACTTTCAAGTTGTAAGGCGGACGAGGTAACAAGAAAAGCCTGGATCACACCTTTACTCAGAAATCGGGAGTCACATATCAGAGGGAGGAGGCAGTCAGGGAACCTACTAGACGTAGTCTAGTTATTCTGTGCCCACGGTGATAAACACAGGATCACAGCATTGAGTACCATGTCTACATGCTCCCACAAAGCAGAGATTTAATTACAAGATCTTAGCATTAAAAAGTTAGAACAAAGAGCCAAAAAAGGAATACAGAGGAGGCTCCTCAATACTCACTACACAAATATGGGTGACAGTCCTGGGGCAGGAAAGCAGAAGAATGTTAGAGGAAACGCCTTCCTCGATCAAAGGGCATGTATTACACCCACTATGAGAGCAAAGTATTTGTCGGATAAAATTAGAAATGTGAGGTGGTAAAAACTTGATAATAGGGGGCGTGACCAACCATCATGGCTGTGTACACATGATCCATGGAGGCTCCGCTCAATACCCTGCAGATCTCCCATAATCTGGAGACATCTACCTGACTTTCAACCTGCTGAAGAATGAGGACAGTGGGCTGACTTGAACTCGACCTCTCTGCTAGTGAAAATCTACCCTCGACTACTAAAACTCACCTCTGCAGCAACATGGGGTCAGTAGTGGTCGGGGCGAGGCAGAGTGACCGAGGTGCCCCTAAGCCCCATCTAACATTGGTGGGGGGAGCAATCTCCAATATCATTCACCTCACCGTGGTAAGGAGAGTGGAGTGTGTTCCCTTGGTGGGGGAAGCTGTCCTTTATCCCCAAACCCGGTCCCTCCGACTTGCAGCAAGATACCGGCCAATGGTCCTGTGCCAGGTCCCTGCTTGTAAAGTGCAGCATGCAGAACCTCCTTAATACTCCCAGAGGGATTGTGCCCCCTGTGTGAGGCCTCCGCAACAAGGAGGGTGGCGGAGAAGAGGCGGATGACTAGGGCAGGCCTACTATCATGCTGCCTGACCCTGCAGTGGCGCCTCTGCCGAACTGCAACCTGCGTGTCTCCCTGCCTGAGAATTGAACGACCCAACTGTACCATCCTGAATCCACTACTGAACGGCATTGAGAGGGCCCTCATACCGCTTGGTCTGGCCTCTTGATGTTGGCCCCTACCAATCACTCACCTTTATAACCCCAATCTGAATTCAGGTTTGCTAGGCTCGCTGGGAGACACTGACGTCTATGAGAGGTGGAGAGTACATATATAAGGTTGGGGGGCTGACACCAACCGAGACGTATTTTCGGTGTGTTCTCCCACAACTACCCAGGACATATCTCAGATGCAAGCCAAAAGACCCATCAACCATTAGAAAACTGATGTAGCCCTGACGTCTTGGATCCACCTGCTCTGCTTCGCAGTACTCTTCTGGACAACTATCCTCCTATGACTTTTCACATCACAAACTTCAGTTGCCTATATGCCAGCAAAGAAGTCCAGGCTAACAGGGTGCTTAGCTACTTCACCCCATCGGAAGCAAGGGCCTCAAGTGCTGAACCCTCCCTTGACAAAGCAATGGCTTTAACTAAAGAAGAACTCCTCTCCTCCCTGCAAAATTTTAAGAAGACACTTAGGGAAGAGCTCAAAGCCAATAATGCCACCTCCTTCGAATCTTTCAAGGCAGACCTCAACTCCCATACGGTCTCTTTTTCCAAGCTGATGTTGGCTCAGTCAAAGCGTGCACATTGGACCTGGAAACAAAACAGAAAGACCTGGTACAACGCCTAAGCTCAGTAGAGTGCGCCACGGACCAACCCCACTCTAAGCTGCTGTTGGACTTGGCCCTTATTGCAGGGTCATCCCTGAACTTTTTGCCTTCCTCCTCTATTTTTTCTGACCTGTTGTTGGCTGTTTTATGACTCTGGGCACTTTACCACTGCTGTTCAGTGCTAAAGTGCATATGCTCTCCCTATTGTAAATTGATGTATGGATTAGTGATTCCATGATTAGCTTGTTTGGTTTACTTGTCAGACGCTAGTACAGTGCACTGAGTGTGCCCAGGGCTTGTAAATCCAAATTGCTGCTGGTGGGCTTGCAGCACTGGTTGTGCCACCCACAGAAGCAGCCTTGTAAAATGTGTCTAAGGCCTGCCATTGCAGAGCCTGTGTGCAGTCTGGTACTGCCATTCTGAGTGGGCAAGTGTACCCACTTACCAGTCCCTAAACCTTCCCTTTTCTTCATATCAGTCACCCCTATAGTAGGCCGAATTGCAGGGTGCATTGTAAGTATAAGGTAGGACATGCCCTGATGTGCGTGGCATGTCCTAATAGTGAATTACCGACATTTTTGTTTTTCACTACTGCAAGGCTACCTGTTCTCCATAGGCCAGAATGGGCTGTTAGATTATTACATGTTTATAATCCAAGCTGACTCAGAGAACATGGTAGAAATTCGAGTTTAGTATGCCTGGACTCAGAATGATAAAGTACATCTTTTAGTGACGTTGGTTTTAACATTCTGTGTTTGGAAATACCACTTTTAGAAAGTAGGTAATTGCTTGCCTAACCTTTCAAGCCTGTCTCTGCTAGGTTGTGTATTCCTTTGTCTGGTTTTGTGAATGACAGGGCTGGGGGATTGCAAGATACAGGATGAGTCAGCCCAGTGGTGAATAGAGAGATCTGCATCTAGATGGGAGGGAGGAGTTGCACCTGAACCTTGAATAGGGCTGTGCCTGCCTTCCACAATGCTGGCTCCAGCTCCTGGGGAGCGGCTGATGTCTCTGCCCTGCACACTGGAAAGAAGAGTCCTGTCAACCAAGTGCTCTAGGGCTGTACTTGCCTTCCACAATGCTGACTCCACCTCCTGTGGGGTGTCTGATGTTTCTGCCCTGCACTGTCAAAGGGAAGGTGAAGTCTGGAAAACAGAGTGCTTCAGAACTGGTTTGGACTGGACAGAGGCCCCTTTCCCCTCAGAGAACAATGGATTTTGAGGTATAAATATTGGGACCCTGATCCCAAGAAATTAGATCACTTTTGGACTACAAGAAGAAACCTTTACTAAGGAGAGGAACTTGAAGAAACTGAGGAGAGACGATTCCCAAGCTGAAGTGCTGCTTGTGGGATTGGCCTGGAGTGGTTGCCTTACTGCCAAATGAAGGGGAAAGGAACTTTGTGTACTCTGCTTTCAACTTGTGAAAGATCTCCAAGGGCTTGGAAAAGAGCTTGCCTCCTGCTGAAGTCTCAGGGACAACAGACTTCAACCCCCAGCTCCCCAGAGTTCTTTTGGAAGTGCCTGCTGCTGTTTTGGGCCTTCTGAGGAACTGCGTGTCGCAAGGAGCTGGAAGCGCAACGCAACGAGATCGAAGTATGTTGCCGTCGCTGCTGCTGCCGTCGCACTTCTGAACAAGGGTGTCGCCGCTGGAGTTGTCGCACTGCAACGCATCAAGAGAAGCGTGCTGCAACGAAGAGGAAGCATGTCGCCGTCACTGCTGCCTGCCATCGCACTTCTGAACAAGGGTGTTGCCGCTGGAGTTGTCGCATTGCACCGCATCGAGAGAAGAGTCTCGCAACGGAGTAGAAGTGTGTCACCATCGCTGGGCTTGCCGTCGCACTTCTGAACATGGGTGTCTCCGCTGGAACTGTCGCATTGCACCAGATCGAAGAAAGCGCCTCGCATCCCCAAGAAGCGCGCCGCCGTCTGAGCTGCAGCCGTCATATCGTGAATGTCGCCGCTGTAGTTTTCACATCATGCAGAAGCTTCACGCATCATGAGAGAAGAGTGGCGCAGTTGGAGCTGTTGCCGTCGCACTTCTGAACAAGGGTGTCGCAGCTGCAGTCCACTTATCGAACCGAGAACTTCTCGCATCCCCGGAGAAGTGTGCCTCATCTGGAAGATCTTCACGTCTTTATCTCTTTGCACCTGAACTTTGCCACATTTCTCTCACTGCAACATTGATTGTCATGGAAGCACAACACATCGTAAGGTACATTGACGCAAAGTGTTGCATCTTAAGAACTGAACTAAACTAAGCTAAATCTACCATCTTAAAGTAACAGTATTGTGTATTTTTGTCGTTTATGGTCTTGTGGTAAATCTATATAAAGTATACTTATTTTTTAAATAAAAACCTTGTGTGGTGTCCATCTGTAGTGTTATCACTGGGTTACTGTATGTGATCACAAATGCTTTACACACTGCCTCTGAGATAAGCCTGTCTGCTTGTGCCAAGCTATCAAGGGGGTGAGCTGGGGTTATTTTAGGAGTGTAATCCCCTTTTCCTGACTAGAGGCAAGGGTCCCTATTTGTCACAAAGACCTACCTGTGCCAACTAGAGACCCCCAAATCTAACAGCTGCAAACAGCAGTTCTCAAGTGCAAAAACCTAGAAAATTGGTCTAGGCAAGATAACATCCAAGTGAGGGGTCTTGAGGAGGGAGTCGAGGGCCCTGATTTGGAGGCCTTCATAGCTGGCTTATTTTCTGAACTTTTTTTAACTACTGGCCGACGATCATCAGACGGTGCAGCTTGAAGGAGTGCATAGAGTGGGCCCTCAGACCTCGGCAGTGGAAAAAGGCCTAAAGACATTCTTGCTAAATTGAGCTCTTTCAAAACTAAGGAAATTATCCTCCAGGAAGGTCAAAAGCAGAACTTCATCTCCTTCCAAGAAGCGACAACACATCAAGGCCTCCTCTTCACTTCTTAAGTTCCACAAGAAGCTGAAGACCTGGCTCCTCATATAAGCACTTTGGGGACCACTCATCTACACAAGTGCCTGGATACCCTCTCGGGTAAGTAGTGCACTATACAAATCAACATAATATTTCAGCACCCTCTTGCACATAAAGCATGCTGTCTCCAATATTATTATTATTTTTATTATTTTTATTTGCATTTTTCAAACCATAGAAACGTAACAAGCATGTCACATAAGATTGTTCACCATACCCTGCCCTCCCCCCACCCACCGTCTCTAGAGTTGCAAACAGCAGATCTCTTCGCCTGCATACAGTAACGTGTCATCTACTTCTGCAATATGTAACAGCATCTGAGTCCCTCCCCCGAGCGCCAGGGCTACAAGCAGGACGATTCGCACCCTTTCAAAGCCCCCCATCCAAACCATAATAACGCCTTCCCTTCCCCCACACTCTATTAATCTTCTTCGGGCAACCTCTAGCTTTATATGTAACCTTTTCGGCTGCCATATAGATTTCCATTCCCCTCCTCCATTTGTCTAGTCTCGGGGGGAGGGGGGGTTGGAGCTCCCCAAGCCTGAGCCACATCCCTCTTAGCTACCACTAAGGCCAATGTTAGAAATATTAAGTGGGGTCGGGTCAAATCCACATCATTTGTTATCCCCAATAGAACCAATTTAGGCTCTATCTGTAGGGCTGTTTCAAGTATTTCACCAAGTTCCCCCATTATCCTGGCCCAGTAGCTCTGGATGACTCTACATTCCCAGATAGTATGATAAGTTTCCCTCTGTATTTCCACACCGTAGACAATTAGGGTTGCTGGTTCGTCCCATCTGATGCAAGCGATATCTATCATATTAGACTCTATGGAGAATTTTAAATTGGATAAGTCAAAGCCGGGATTTAATTGCCACTTCCCTAGGATGCATCAGGGCAGTCTCCCAGTCAAGTGTGTCCATCTCCCCCAGATTTGATTCCCACGTACCTTTCAATTTCACCAGTTTGTCTGGCATATTGTTAAGCAAAGTTTTGTAAGTCAAGGAAACTAGTTTCTCCAGGACCTGTTCCTGCAGCAGACGGCCCTCTAGTAGAGCGTACTCCGGCAACCGGCCTGAGAGCGCCCCTCTGCCTGCCAGGCATGGCGTACTTGTGCATATTTCAGAAACTGCATGTGGTGCAATCCAAATTCCGCCCTCAGCGCCTGAAAGGACTTCAGAGCGCCCTGTTTCTGTAGGTCACCCAGAACTAAAATGCCAATGTCATCCCACCTTTTAAAGCCTTTCAACTTATGTAGCTCTCATAGCCATGTACAATGCCATATCTGGGTTTGTCTCGACGGTTTGTGCGTCCAACCAATCCTTCTTGTCGCCCTGTCCCACAACTCTACAGTCACCCGTGTCGCGGATAGTAGTGTTTCTTTTCCCCTACCTCCATAGATTTAGTGGAGCCATGTGCGACGCTCCAGTTTTTCCCTCTCTAATCTATATGTGGGGTGATCTGCTGGGGCATGAAGCCAGTCGTTTATCGACGCCAGATGTTCCGCCCCATTGTCTCCAATATTATTAAACTAGAATATAACTTAAACAGAGATGCTAAGTCTGACTCAGATGCTACCTCATGCATCCAACTTCTTTGTCTGTGGCTTTGCAAAGCAGGTAATAGCAAGAAGGTCTTTGAGGGAGGAATTGTCTCACTCTTGCAGAAAGAGGAAAGGAAGCAAGTCACTGTACACTACTGTGATGTCAAAAATGGCATAACAGGTTTATATTGTATTCCTGCTGCATGCTAGCAGACAGGAGGTGCACACACAACATATTCACGTTAGAATGTCATCAGGTGGAGCACAGATTTTAAATGAAAAATATGAAATTTAGGATTTCCAACCTGGCCGCTTGCTCTGATGCCCTGCCAATCGAGTGCCTTCTGTCCTGTACATCATTCCAAAAGTATGAAGCTATTCTATTTGACATACACGTTCAGAGCTTGAATTATGATTCAGTGAATAAATGAACAACATTAACCATGTGGCGTTTACCATTAAAATAAATAACCCTATGGCCAGAGGCGGCATTGTTAAAGAGCGCTCGGGCCACGCCCTACTGAACTACAAGCCCAATTAACACTTTTCCCCCCCTTTATTTAAAGTGCAGTATTTTGTTGCTGGACTGCCTGGTTTGTAGTTCGATTGACAGCCAGGGAGTCAGGCAGTAGCAGGCCAATCCTGCACATGTGCGCAAGCACAAAGTGTTGGTACTATCACACAGGGCTTACCTTTTTACAGCCCTTTATTCCCAGGAAAAGGCAGTGCTGAATTGGAGTAATGGGATGATCTAATGAAGCCTGCCTGGGCACTGCTGGCTTAAGCTCTGTGTCATGTGCTTCACATGGTGTGCTCCAATCTTTTCACGTTCAACAGATTTACCCTTTCTGAAGTCTGTGTTTAATGTTTACGAGAATAATACCACATTTGCTATCCTGCAGGTGATCGGTGAATGGGGTGATTTTCTCCAAAATCAGAAGCATCATCAGAGGAAGTAAATCGTCCTTGTAGATTCAACTTTCTTATAAATTATTTTTCCAGCTGCTCCAGAGCTTTATTGATTGCCTGCATGCACACACTATGCTTTACAAGGTACGGCATTCAGATTTTCGGCAGAGCCCTGGGATCAAAAAAGCAGCATAACTTCTGCTGCAGTACAATCCATGAGTTAGTATTACTATAAAAGCAAATACTCCTTTTTTAAAAAAGATTTTACCACTTTGTTAAAAATCATTTGATGATGTAGATTAAGCTTGGGCAGAGTTTGCGGACTCTGCTACACGGAACTCCGCGAAGTGACCAAAAAACTCTGCTGAACTATCCGGAGTTCTGCAAGTGGTGACTTTCAGTGCCAGGTTTTTGTCTTGCGCTGGAAAATCAACTCTAACAGCACCATGTGCAGTGCAAGAGGGTGATTCTTCTTTTCTACTGCTCGAGTAGATTTTCTACTCAAACAGAAAGTTTCTCAACACGAACGGAAGGTTTCTCAATGCGAGCGGTTGCAACCAGCCACGAACGCCCGCACTGAGAAAACCGACCGCCTGCGTTGAGAAATCTCGCCAAGAAGTGGATCTTTCTCGCTCCGGCTCACCAACTTTACATTGGGGAGCGCGAGCGAGGAAAATAACGATGCCTTGAGTTTTTCAGAACTCCGGAGCAAGGAAAACTCTGCAAACTCCATGAACAGAGAGGAGTTGACCGCCCGGGCTTAATGTAGATGACAGGAATGATTCCTACCAGGCACAATGGCAGCCAGTGCTTTCCTGGTAATCAAGAAATAGCTGGATAATTGACACAGAGAACAGTTTAAAATGTCAACCCCATATTTTTCGGATTGCTGAAAGTGTGAATAGCTCATGGAGTTACATATTTTCTGCTGACACCTGGTGTGTTCTTTGGAGCATAAGTTGGTATCCCTGTAATGGCAAATGAACCATTTGTCCGGGTGCAGTTCAATTTGGTATCTGTAACATCTGTGTTTACAGCGCTAAGAAATAGCGAAACCGTACGAAGGGCTATACAAAAGCATCCCACTTGCATTGTCGAAAGACAGTAAAGAATATCTTTGTACCTGTGTTTTATTTTATTTTATTGCTACCGCATTCCATTTTGCGTCATAATGTGTTACACCTGGAAGTAGTATTTTCTATTGCAAATAAATCATGCTTCAGGTGGCATACTTAAAAGTATTGTAACATTTAAGAGTGCAGAGTACCCCTTAAGGATTGCTTTTTAAACCTATAAGTTTTCATGCAATTTCTTGGGGAAATGTGTTGACTAATGCACTGCGTTGCCTTCTGGTTTTAAAAACTGCCTGAAGCAAACTCTCTTGGTGATTCCCAATCCCGTTCAGGAGTGCAATACCTGCCAGTTATTATTGCCTCACCATTTTAAAATGCCACCAGCCGCCACTGCCTATGGTCATAAAAAGAGATGGATGGCTAGTGTCCAGAATAAATGTAACGAGAGAACGAGATATGAAGTAGAAGATTGTCAAGACCACAGGAAGCAACACAGAGGACAAAAAACGCAGGTAACTGTTTAGGTAACACTGTGTCAAACTGCACAGCATTTGTTGTCTTATTTTCTGATCTCAGCTCTCTAAACCCGTGGTTGTGTACCGAGCAGCCTGCTCGAGGCCCTCCTTCTGCTTATGTCTTGATAAATGATCATATAGCGGATTTAGTTTCCTTTTAACTAATATTGGACGGGTTACCGCCACTATAGAAAGCAATTTAGAAAACACCTGCCCATGAAGTCAGATGGCAAACAACAAAAAAATCGAAAGCTTCTGGTGGAATCTCTGACCTCCGAGGCTGACACGGTTTGATGGGAAATTTAATGTAATAGGCAGTGAAAGCCAAAAGGCCTGTTGTCAGCAATGAAGGCTGAAAGTTAGCAGAATTAATATAACTGTACAATGGAAGGGCCCTCCAGGGACACGCCTGGAGAGCGAGGGTAGTGATGGGAGTGGGAAAAAAAACAGGACTGCGAAAATCGTTTGGCCCTGACATTCTGTCACCTTTGCTAAACGGGGAATAAACAAAGGAAAAGAAACCTAGTCTAAAATCGCTAAGCGTTCCTTAATGTCAGCGCTTGAAGCGGGGACAAAAGAAAGGGCCGCTTCCTCCAGGGGAGTGCCCGCGCGCTCTTGCCACTTAAAAGTATGGCCACCGGGCTGAGGGGCGACAAAGCGCTGTCTTAAAAAATATAAATAAGACGTGTGGGTAGTCTAGGCCTGACAGGCCCTGCTTGTAAAAACACTGCTAACCTGCCCTCACCGAAGCCAATATAAAGCAATAACTGACATCCCACACTTCAGCCTAGGACTGCAGGGGACGTCCCCGTGGGACAGCGGAGCCGCCATTTTGAATCAATCCACACAAAATGAAGGAGTGGGAATCTGCTCAAGCAGCTAATGATGCCTGGGTCTGTGGCCCATCAAAGCACAATAAATCTCTGAAGATGGAAGTGCTTATCTCCTGCAAGCAGAGCCAGGGTGAAATCTCCTCAGAGCCAAAGGATGCGTATAAATATATATTTTTCTATTTTTTGGAGATGATTTATGTCGGGGAAGGGCAGTTATTTAACAAACTGGCTGATCATGATGAATCGGATGTGAAGGAGAAAGAGCAGCCGGGGAGTCCTGGGCTCCGTGGCAGCGCTCAGATAAACAAAACACTTCTAGAAGGCGCATGCCATCCCGGGTTGCAATTAGTCTAAAGCTGTCACAGGCACATGTAGCAAGAAGTACATCCTAAATTATCACACATAATTTATTGAGCAACTGCTACACTCCGATTTGTGAACTCCAGTGCAGGCGAATTTCATTTAATTGCACCCCCTGACGCAGGGATGGCATATTCATTAGGGAGCCCCCTGACACAGACAGCAAATTATTTAGCTTTCAGATTGTGTGTTTTGTGCGCATTGCTCATGTTCCATAATCAAACAATTAAAAACAAAAAAAAATATTGAAGTTAAACATTATCTCCTACGGCCGTTTCCCTTCCTCTTTTCATGTCGCCGTCGATCATACTTACATTTGCAGTTTGAGCGGGAGGAGTACGAGACAAAAAAACATTATTCGCGGTCTCTGGTGATGGCAGTAAAAAAAATCGGGTTAAAATAAGCAGAAAAGAACAGCTTTCCCCAACTCCTGCATAAAAGATAACATGTCACATCGGCGCGTGAGGATTTCTTTTTTTGCCTCCCCTCCTCGACATGAAAAAAACCTCTAATTGCAGTTTTAAATGCCTAAAATGCCATGTCCACCCAAGGCCCGATGCTCATTAGTACCAGTAATTAACTTTACAACTGTCAACACAAACACCGCGCAGCCTGACAGATAGATAGCGGCTCGGAGGATGCTAATAAATCCGAAACAACAACTTGACACACAGATGCACAAAAGGATGCAGGTGATAAAGAAATGTTGACATCAAATCTAATTATCTTGGAAGCGGCCTACCCCGGCATGAGGCGCGGCAGTGCTCAGTTACTGCCAGCAGTGAGCCCCACCGGAAGGCGGTTCAACCAGAGCGTATGACTGATGGCGCCCCCCCCCTCCCGTTGACTGACTGAGCGCTTCCACCCGCCCCCCAATCATATCAGGCGAGGACAGTATCAAAAAGGGAAATTATGAGAGCCATGACCCCTCAGAGCCAGCACGGGGTGATGAATACGACTCAGCACGGCGGAGCTGATTACCCCCTTAAGAGTTTCAAAGCCTGAATGATGTATGACATTTTTATCAGACGCTTTCTCAGGAATGTCACCAATTGGGCAAGTAAAGGGCCCTGAAAAGGAGAGGACGGCCTGAATTATGCGAGTGTAATTGCCAATCATAACCGGCGATCAACTGCAATCGCTCTGTTTTCATACTGAGGGCGGCGTGGAGTTGCCGGGAGAGGCAACGGCTTCCCTAATGCGGCCAAGATGAGACTAGGATTTCCATCATTTGTCACTTGGCTGCCGAGAGAGTCGCTTGTTTTATTTAAAAAAAAAAAAAAACGTGAACACAACAAGCGTGGCCTGGGGCAGGGATGGGGCCCAGTTGTAACTTGAAGCCAGGCAGATATCTGTGGAGCACATTTTTTTTTCATCCCCTCTGCATGCATAAGGAATGAAGCTCTCCCATCACCTGTGCTGTGTCTGAGCATCGCCGACAAGTCTGTTTCTTTTTCCTGCTCAGGTTTCCAGTTTAAGGGCGAGGCACAGGTCACGCGGATTGGCCAGATTCCTCATCCAACTAGGGCCCTATTTCATGCTGTTTTATGTATATAATCAGGGCTTTTTTGAATGATTTTCAAGAATATTTGACTGTCAAAAAAGCGAATTCATAAATCTCTATGACTTTGACGTTCAATGTTGCTACAAGGAGTGCTCCAGTTCGCTCACTAATACAACAGATACCATCAGAGACATTCAGAAACGTGGTGTCACTATTTTTGGAAAAAACACACGTTTTACATATATGTATTTTAAATATATTTTTTAAAACAGTCATTAAACACACGCCTTCAACATGACAAAGTAAATCATGGCAAACCATTTTTAAATTGTAGGACACATATTTTCATAGTCGCTTGGCTATTTTAAAAAATCCTTAAAAAAGAAAATACACTGCTAACTTCCACTTTTTCACAACTACCAACACAATGACCCTAGCAAGATTGGCGAATTTGTCCACCAAATTAGGCTAGCCCTAAAAGCCAATAACGAAAACATCTTAACACCTGGGAATTCAATGCCCAAAAGCAGCGAACAATAGCTGAAGTAACATTGCCACGTCGTAGCACTGACATTGCCCTCCCATGAAAGAAACATCCGTCGTCAAGACCAACAGCAAGGCACACATGGTTGGACAAACGCCATCTACATGGGACTTAGATAGGGGCGCCGCACCCCCTCACTTTATTCTGCTTTCTTTTTTAACTCGCTTTTTCTTTTTTAATTGGCACACCAGTGCATCTTTTATCAAGCAAAGAAGCTTACAAACACAGTTTTTTGTATTCTCTTCATTTACTGTAAAGATTTTAATTAATTGTACAGTTAATAAAAAAAAATTAAAAAAATGCTAACTTCCACTGACATTTTCCCAGTTTTTCCTGACTGCCTCATAGATTGCTGGCGTCCATGATGAACTAAAAGCTGAGAGGATCACGTGACCGCTGAGTGCAGGCGACCATGTCAATTGTTTAGCGTTGTTTAGTAGCATGATACAAATATCATTCACTATTAACCACGGTGGTGAAAGCGCTCAGACAGATTGCAAAACAAGAAAGGGGGAATGTGATAAGATTCAGTTCACACCCTACTCTAAGCTCTGTAGGCTAAAATACCTATCTCCCTTGGTTAGGTGTGATTAAACCCTCAATAGCCACATTTGGGGTGTATGCTCCCGAAAGCTCCTTTGCTTCCAGTGTATTTCTGATCGATTTTTATTTCATTTAGTCCATCAAGTTCTAATTCTCTATGAACCCACAGCTTCTCTAGAACAGTGGTGGGCTCGGAGCTGTCTTAATGGTGCCAGGAATAAACTGAACAAATAGCATCACAGAAAATGTGTGAGGAGGTATCAGAAGTTACTCATTTCTTGTTGCTTCCTCTGTGTTCTTAGACCAACCCTCTCTCAATTTATAATTTTTGAGAGGTGTAGTGGATTACACTTACCTGAGGCGCCAACTGTTGAATGGATCCACACGGTTGCGACAAGGTGTTGCGGGGAGAAGCTGCACCCTGCAGGATTAGCACCAGGAGGTAAATGGGATTCACCCGAGTTGTCCTCCGCTCTGAGCATGGCCCGGTGAAATCCCCAGAGCCAACTCCCCTAACTAATCCCGGTACTGCCCAGCATGAAAGTAGCACTGGGATTGGTTGGAGCGGTGGCTCATCACTCATCTCGGCACTAGGGGACTGTGCTCCCTATCCACTGTGCTATATAGCAGCTCGGGCTGGAGAAGTTTAAACTGCGCATGTCAGGCTGGCCATCGCAAGACGGCCGGCCAAATGGACATGCACAGTTTAAACTGGTGTAGTGTGGCGAGGCACCCATTCTCTCTACCCCCAAGCTGCACTGTAGCAATGGCCCCGCCTCCAATGCCCTAACACTCTGCTCCTGCGGCTGGCAGAGCAACAAATTAAATGGTGACAAAGTCATTTTATTACCATTTTACTTTACACCTCTGCTATGACCATAGCAAAGGGGGTGACGATCCTCTGCCCAAATGGAGCAGCCGCCGATGTCTGAAAGATGAAAGGCCTGCTAGGATTTGAACCTGCGACCATGAGGTCGAAAACAAGCCCCTACAGTGGACGCATTAGTCCACTAAGCCACCAGACCCAGCATGAGTGATAAAGAATGAGGATTGATGGATTAGGAGTAATAAACGAGGATTGACCGATGGGATATAATGAAAATGGAGTCCAGGGTTAGAAGTGCGGCTGAGGATGTCCTAAAAAGATGCTCATGATCAAGACTGCTAAAATGGATTCAACTATATCCTTCCTCTGATGATCCTGTTAATGTGAAACATAAAATTATTTGTGGAATTAAACACAAGTGTAATAGACAATGCGTTAATCCAGGATTCCCAAAGTCTGCCCTGGAGGGTTGTATCAGTACCAGACTTTTAAGATAACTACATTTATCTAAAAGTAAATATGCTAGAAATCTGGCATGGACCTGGCCCTCTAGTACCGACTTTGGAGAACCCTGGTTAATCAATACTTTATGTGAGCTTCTTGATAGTGGTCTGGTCAGTGTTGCCTCTCCAGTTTAAATGTTGGCTTGCAGTGGCATAACCAAATTTGAGGGGGCCCCCTGCAAGGTCCAAGGAGCCCCCGCCCCTCCGGTCTTAAAAAGAGCTCTGAGGCCAGTGTACTGTGCTGAGGGGGACCCTGGAGCTTGGGGGCCCCCTGCAATGCAGGGGCTGTGGGGGCCCGTGTTACGCCACTGTTGGCTTGGCAACGTAAACCATGCATCATTGGTAGGGATTGTAGTCAACAAATCACATGGCAGCTGCCAGTCTGAAGATATTACATTTAACAGTGGACAGTTTTCAAAAGTTTTATTATGATCGTGACACTGCTATCTATTCAGTGGTGAAAGCTTGCAAGTAAAGGTGCTTGCATAATTAAGGCAAGGATTCATTGTTTTATGCTCATAAACACTATTTATATTATTCTTGGCTTAGATCACTCAAGCAGCATGAAACGTCTTAATGTTGGTCACCAGGGCTAAAACTATGAAAACAAGCAACACCTGTTTGCTCTCTGTCTCATTTTGTAAGGGCTTTAACATGAGTGTTTTTTATAGTGTTTGGTTGTGGCCAAAATGGGCAACAAAATGTTCATATTTAACAGCAAACATGTTGCTTCACACCCTCCTCATAGGTTTTTTTAATGCTTAGGCCTTCATTACGCGAGACCTGCTTAATTGCGATATGTGCAGTAATTTCTGTCCCCTAATACTTCTCTATATATATGTAGTGAATATCAGCAAGTCAAATCTGCCGATTATTTACCAGGGTAGAACATCCGGTATTTACCAGAACATGGGGTTTTTGGTGCAGTGAGCACCAACATATGCATGTTATTGACTTGTATTTTTCACAACTGATAAATGTTGACCCAACAGAGTTTAATTTTATCAGGTGTGATAAATACCACACCATTTACGGGGCTGCTCATAATAAGGCATAAAGGGGGAACAGTCTAACATTTCCAAGAGTTGAAATTAAGCTGTCAAGGCGCCACTTAGTGGTTGTACTAAATAACAGCAAAAGGCCAGAGAAATAGTTAGGTATGGGCGGATTGCGAACTCCGCGAAGTGACAAAAAAATTCAGGCGCGCTATGCGGAGTTCCGCAAGGGGCAGAGTGCGTTACATCATGCCGTTTCCGCTGATTTTTAGCCCTGGGTGTTTAGCCCGTGCTGTAAAATCAGCACAAACAGCACCATGCACAGCGCAAGATGGCCCTGCTTCTTTCTGCCACTCGAGTAGAAGTTCTCCTCGAGCCATAGCTTCCTCAACGCGAATGGAAGGTTTCTCTGCACGAGCGGTAGCGACCATCTGCGCCCGCCCGCGTTGAGAAATCTCGCTGGAAGGTGGTCTATCTAGCATTGGATTTTCCTCACTCGACTTAACATTGGCAAGTACAAGCAAAGTTTTTGGGAACGCTGCATGCTCCGTGGAGTGCTGAAAACAAGCAAACTCCGAGAACTGAGCGGAGTTCACTGTCCAGGTCTAGAAATAGTTTTGTTCATATTCGCTTCAGATGAAATAAGCAGTACACCTGGAATACAAACCATGCTCCCCCTCCACCCCACAAACCACAACACAGTTTTAGAGAGGGTAGAACGTTTAATTGCAAGTGATGCTTGGGATAACATAAAATTCCCACAATTCTTACTTCTTGCACATAGGTGAAGTGGCAGGATAAAGGCCGGTAATTTCAGAGGAAGTGATCCTGGTGTCTCATTAGATGTCAATGTTTCAAAATTGAAATAGTAAACTGGACTGATGTGGCTAAGATAAGTATAAAGAATATTACCCTTTTATAGGCCATATGTTTTGGTTTAATAAACTAAATGGTAGAAATGTATTCAGTGTAACATGTAGCAGATGAGAATGAGATACATCTCAAAAGCCTTCTACACGACCTTCAGCAATTTATGTGAGGGTTACTCACACGCTCACTGGACACATGTTTAAATCCAGCAATCTGTATTTGATCTGGTCACAGCCGTGCCAGGGGTAGTAAGCACTATGGGCCAGATGTAGGAGCCCAAATACCGGTCGGTAATGGCCGATTTCGGCCGTTACCGACCGGTATTTGGGTATTGTAATGTAGGGGGCTAGAAAATTACAGAATCTGTATATTTACCGATTCGGTAAATTTACCGATTCGGTAAAATACTGAATCGGTAAATATACAGATTCTGTAATTCAATATGTAGGTGGCACAGTTTACAGTGCCATAGGCCCTTAGAAATTCGTTATTTACCACCCAATACTATTCGGTGGTAAATTACGAATTTCTGTGTACATGCACATCTGTGCATGTACACCTGTGCCATGTGGCACACATACATGCCCTAAGGGCATTTATGTGTGTCACATGGCACACAAGCCAGAAACAGGGGTGCAACATGGTGTCAAAGTGACACCCTGTCCCCCTTGTAAAATCGGTAATTATACCGATTCGGTAAAATCGGTATTTGCTATTGAATCCTATGGGCTTCAAGGCCCATAGGAATCAATTGCAAATACTGATTCGGTAATTACCGAATTGGTAATTACCGAATCTTACCGATTCGGTATTTTTACTGATTTTTTTTCCTACATAGCAATTACCGATTAGTAAATACCGAATCGGTAAAATTCGGTATTTACCATTCGGTAATTTGCTATTACCTACATCTAGCCCTGTATGATTAAATATTAAAACCCTAGCGGGCCAATTCAGCCTGTCATCCACCCGAGGTAGATAAAATGAGTGACCTTGAGTTGGGTAACATCAAACATGTTATTCAGCACTAGGATGCCCCAAGTTGTGCATTGTGCCTTGCTGATACGCGATATGCTACACATACGGTTTCTACTGGTTGTTTTCTTGTATATGTCAAGGCATCCAGAATCTAATGGATAACGGGAGGGGGAACAAATCACCGCGGCCATGTTTTTCAGACCTGTATTTTTCATCGGTGTAAAGCACTCTGCAAGAAGGGTAGGTCAGGAATATCTCCGCAGAGCAAAGCATCATGGCGCATTACACGATTAATCGTGAGATGTCAGAATCTTAAAACGGCCCTGAATAAAAGAAGTAGAGAGGCTGTGAAGGGCTGGAGTTCAGTATTTTACTATGACGCTCCGTTATCTTCAGTAGCCAGCTTACAGGCAGGATTAGTACAAGGTCTGTGGCCTTTCTACCTCCAGTGTCTGCTTCAGTGTGATTGCTCTGCCAGTGCTGAAGTCAAGGCAAATGCGCTTTTAACAATGTAAATGGATCTTAGTAAATAGCAAAGAGGACGCAATTGACAGCTTTAGGGTGCATCTCTGAGTAAAGAAAAATATGCTCATTTAAAATGTTGGCGAAGTGGTGACACAATAGAGGCTCAGGCCGTGCCTCCATAGTTGAAGCCGACACGGTGCGCCGTTCCGTTGGAAAACATATTTCTTGAATAACTTCGACTCCCCATGACCCTCTTGCAACAATCTTGGAAAAAAACAAAATGCAGGAGACTGACTTTGCTCATGCCACAATTGGTGCAGATGTGCTGATGGGAGAGGGGTTCTGGGGTATACAATTATTAAAGGAAGGGTCCAAAAATGTTTCCCACTTTTAACTCTGAAATCCTCTTTCGCAAATGTAGCCAACAAAAACACCACGTAGAAACTATAAAAAATGGACTGTTCATTGAGTTTAAAAGATTTTGTATGGTAAATTTCATTACGGTTCAAAGTTCCGTAGTTCCGTCGTCTTTTTAAGTTATAAGATATATATATATATATATATATATAGAGAGAGAGATTCTCCACTAAAATACCTCCTTGGACAGGACTGAGGGAATGGACAGCAGTCTTCAGTTCTACAAGGGACATCCACACCGGCTTGCAGGCATAGTTTCACTGTCGCCAGGGTAGAGCAAGGGCTTTAGCCCTTGTTCTCACAGTCTGTCAACTTGGCAGCTTGGTGTGCAGGGTTGTGAGACCAAGGAAGGGGGTCCAGAGCTCAAGGGTTTGGGACTGCCCCAGGACTAAAGGTGGTTTCATCAGTGTGGTCTTGGCAAGAATGTAGAAGTATAGAATACTCAACTTTAGTGCTGGGACATCTCAGAGAAGGGCTCCGTTTTAAATAGATGCACGGTGCAATCATTGCTATTGGCTGCGCAATTGTCAGAAGTGTTATTCGCACATTTTCCATGTATGCTTGTTAACTGTTCTTAGGAATCTCTAAAAAATTGTTTAAACCTGCTGCTTGAATTTTATGATTGTCATGCTTGTGGGAGATTGTTAATAAACATGACCTTACCCATAGCGAGTAGTAATGTCTTGTCATTGGTTCGGTTGAGTTGGAGGGGGCATGGTCCAAACTGGGAGGGGGTCTCCCTTCACTATGGGGTGACGCTCCACATATTTTGCAGAGTTAGAGGACTGGAGGCCAGCATCTAATAATGGACTCAAGGGTCATCACCCTTATCAAATGTTCAGCATTGCTCCCTCACCTCCGTTTCCAGGTGATCTGATTCAAGCGGTACATTAATGCATTTGACTAGTTGGATGCTTACTTACATCTATCCTTCTAAGGGGAAGTAATTCATGCTTCTGGTTGGCGGAGCTTAATATTAACTAGTTTGTTCTCTTGTCAACTCCAAAGGCATTCACTAAGTGATGGCAGGCATAGCAGTGTGGTGTACATGGATAGCTGACATACACGTTGCTGTCAGGGAAAGACTTTCACCTTTGTTTTTGTGAGATATTTTATTGACATTTCACATAAAAAACACACGTTCACTTGTTTGTGTTATAGGTAAAACTGTGGCAACCTGACAATCATTTCAGTGTTGTATCCAGAGAGACATTTAGAGAGCTGATGTACGTGTATGGGGACATTTTAACAGAGCAATTCATGCGAGCCATAGATAAGCATTATGAAATACAATGTATAATGCCTAGGATAAGGACAACTGGATGTACTGCAGCTTGAGTTGAGATGTAAAAACTCTCCTAAATCTTTGCATGTTTACGGTGGCAACTACCAGCCTGATATATTGATGCCTCCTAGAAGGAGCACTTATCCATGTCCCTCAATGATTCCCCAACCTGATATGTCAGAGATGCCTTAATGTGTTTGGCAAGAACGATGAAAATACTGAGGTTAAGGTATAGGCATTGTCCTTCCAATGCCCCAGGATCACCAGACATGCCACACTGTTTGGAAGAAATGCTCGAACTAGTAAAAACCAACATCAGAAACAATTCTCAGAATCCTTGCTGCACTTAAGTAAAAGGTGTTTGTGTGTGATGTACACCATACACAAGTGCTTAAACGGAATCATGTAAAGCCTAGATGACATGGAGACCACTCACTGTGCCGTTTTGGCCTTGTTCAATTTCTCCTCAGCCAGGGCCTCTACACCTCTTTCCCATTTCCCCCTAAGGTTATGAAAACATATAATGTATTATTAACCAGGGTCTTTACACCTCTCTCATTTTCAGACTCTTGATGGTGAGTTTATCCTCAAGTGGGCTAAATTCAAGGGCGACCAGCGGGCATGGATGGTATGACCCTAGAGCATGCCTAAGCTGAAGATATTTGCCACACAGACTTCAGGAGGTTATTTGTGGTGTATTTGTCCATTTTCACATGATTGGGATGCTGCACACCTCATCACTTCCCGTAGATAGGAACCAACTAACACAGACTTCCCTTGCCTAAACATGTACTGCCTCATGTCACAACATGTCAACAGTGATCATTTGCCGAGGGTCTCTACCCCTGCTGGTCCCTTGTTGAGGCAGATCCAGAAAACCTCACATAAATAGTATGAGCAGAAATTCTTTATCACTGATACGCTGCTTTTCCTTGTGAGCAATCGCACTTCTTCAGTCCTACTACTTGTTGCCTTGGATGGAGGTGATGAGAGCGAGCCCCTGGCCTCACCACACCACTTGGCAGGGGCGGGAAGCAGGATGACCCCCATCCTCCAATTGTGTGATGCCTCATGAGTTATGGAATGGCTGACTCCTGATGCCTACTCCTTGTAGGTGCCACCCGCTTGCATCAGCCGTCTGTTCTACGCCACTCAGAGAAGTCAGGGAGCTGAGGGAGGAGCAACATGGGCCATCAAAACAATAGTCAGTTTCCTCATCCACTTTTTCCCCCCAACAGTTCTTGTTTGTGGGTCTTCTCTCGGACCATCCTACATTCGGATTTCATTGTGTTCTCTCTTTCCATCTTATCGTCAGTTGATCTTCTCTCCTGCTTCTGTGCTGCCTCTTACCACCTCAGGCTACCAGAATCAGTAAGGAGCAGATCTGTGAAACATCGGAAATTAAGATGATTGCCTAAATTGCCAAATTATGATGAATTGGCCTTCGTTGAGGTTGCTTAGAGTGTCATTCTTAAATTCCCCTTCAATTCGTTTTGCTGACAGCAAGGTACCTCCGCTTTCAGTAACGGGAATACTACAGATTTTCTAATTTGGAGTCAGCAAGTTGTAGTTAGTTATAATTTGCTCCATGGGATATAGTGGCAAAAGTGGTCCTATCTTATAAATAAAAAAATATTTAAAAAAAGCCCAGGAGCAAATCTAAATGTGTGCCAGCGCTCCTTCTTGTTACTTCCAAAGGCTTCCTGGTAAAATACCAGGTCTTGTCATGTTTAAATCATGATTGTGTACTTCTTCTTGATGGCTAAGTAGATGTAGCTGTGAGAGAGGCGGCAGATTTCACTTCTTTCAAAGTTTGTTAATCTCTGGTCTGACATCTCTTTATTTATGGCATAAGAAAAGACAGTAATAGCCATATTTTGACACCTGATCTCTGGATGCGGCATAGGCATCACGCATTGCCATGTAGCAGAAACAGCCATCTCTTCTCCCAGATAAGCAATAATTGAACTTGTCTTTGTTTTTTAAGGATTTTTTTTAAACAATGTTAACGAGTGCACCTGGCAGAAAACTGACTAAACAGCTTCAAAGGTGACAGAGATTCCTGTTTGTAGTCAAACATCAGAAACCAAAAGCATCAATCATCAACATCCAGTGCAGGTGTAAGTCCCAAAAGAAGGTATTCAGCATTGCAAGAGGCAGAGCTTAAACTCAAATCGATGCCAACCGGAAGATCACAGCAGTTAAAACGAAGAGCAGTGCAACCCAACAAGAGCGGTATTGTAGCACTGCCCCTCCTTGATAATGACAATTTCTGAAGGGGTCTGTGAACATAATTTCTCTCCGCCGCAGCCAGATCACCTGTAGTTAATGCACCTGAAGACCCTTGCAGTGGGGTGGTTCTAGGTGGTTCGGGGACTGCACTGGAGCGGTTGTTGAATGGAACGCAGAAGGGTGATGACAAGTGATGTTGCCTGGGAGCTAATTCTGAGTATGCCCTCAGATGGTACTGACCGGCCCTGGGGTGACTCTGCAGCTGTCCTACAGTGGGGCTGGGGTTGGCCTTTGCATATAGCAGGCAGGCAGTCTGCGTCCAAGTGCATGCAGAGGAATGAAGTCTGGGGATCACGGGGAGCATCTACGATCACAAGATGACTACGCCAATGGAGTCACTGGACATACTCCCCCTCACACACTATGGACACCTTTTTGATGATTCAAAACCATGAGGAATATATAGCTGATCAAGAGGGTCTGTGCATATGTAACACAGGCTAATGCTTTGCAAAACTTAAAGTGCCACATCCAGTATTGTAAGAGACATCCCACCAGCGCGTGTGCTGCACAGTCAGCCCGCTCGAACCCCATTCTAAGCTCTGATAAAGGAACCCATTTTCATTACTCCATGGAACCGGGCAAGCGCCTGAGGCCTCTGTGCTAAAATGGTACAAACCCAGTGACAGCCGCTTCCTATTGCCCGCGTCACACATGGGGTGGAGCTTGTTCTGGTTTTTCTTAGAAGAATGCATTTGTTCAGGACAATAGTGTGGGGCTCGCTGCAGTTTTATCAGTAATAAAACCTCCACTCATTGATAGCATGAGGCTGCTCTAGCGATTACTTAACTGCATAGTATGAGTCCCAATGGTAATGGGTAGGAATTTTCAAGGGTCTGAGAGGTGGTGTAGGAAGGGGGTGAAGGGAGCCGAAGAAGGGGTGTAAGGAGAAGAGATTGTTAGAGACAGGCAGAAGAGTGAGTGAGCATGGGAGGGCGGTAGGTACAAGGGATTGTCAGAGAGTGGAGAGTGTAGGGAGCAGGGAAGGTATAGGGAGTAGTGAGTTGGGAGGGGAAGGGGTGTAGGGAGAAGGGATTTTTAGAGAGACAGAGGGTGGAAGGAGCCTTGAGGGGTGTAGAGAGAAAGGATAGAGAGCAAGATAAAGGGAGCCATGGTTTTAGGAATAAAGCTATTGCTAGAGACTTAGAAAGAAAGATTGGGGGGAGCATGGGGGTAGAGGGTATTGGGAGTAGCGGCTGTTAGAGAGTCAGCAAGGGGATGAGGGAGTGTGGGGGAACAGGGTTTAGGGAGAAGGGGCCGTTTGAGAGGGACAGAGTTTATTGGTGCAGGTGAAGGGGGCAGCAATACTATATAGATGGCCATATATGTCAAAATCCTCTCTTTCAGTAGAGGGCAGTGTTAGTATTTGGAAACATATCTGCATTTTACTTCTTTCTACTTCGAGCTCCAATGTTCTAATGCTACTGAGTGGAAACCCACAGGCCCGAGAGTCCGTCCTTAATTTTCATGGAGCTTCTATTAAATGTAGTGTTGTGTTGACCTTGGATGAGAGGAAGGCTGTGTTGGCCCAGCAGAGTGCAGAGACCTAAGCCCCTCCGCCGTCTCGCTGGTGCTCGACGTAGGCACTTTTATAGGCTACTACTTTGGGCAAAATGGACATTAAGCCTGCCCTCACTTACAGGCATTGCAGATTCTGAGCTTCAAGGTGACATCAGACCTTGTGAAGGAGCTGTTTTTCTATGATGAGAACATGTAACCTGAGGCTACACATCATTGTAGCAGGTGCATTACCCCAACAAACATAACTGCTTGGGAGCCTAAACCTGCAGGTTACATACAGACTGAACCTGCTTTGTACAGAACGCTTCCAAACTAGGAGGGCCCTGGGGCAGAAACATTTTGTATTAACAAACCGATGAGACACATCATGCTTTTTGGAAAAATATGCAATTTAGCCAGAGAATGACTTGGTGAGATCCTAAGTTTTTTAATGTACACCAGAGGCTTGTGGGTTTTAAAACCTTCTGGAGCGTTCGGAAGCATTCTGCGTGGTGAAAGGGAGCCTACCCGAACAGCACCAGCCCGGGTGTTTCTGTACAGCCTGTTTGCTCGCCTCACCACTTTGAAATGCCACCAGCTGCCACTGCTTTCCTGAGGTCGGTAAAATGAGCACCATTGAGTTGGGTAACAATAAACATTTGTTATTCAGCGCCAAGATACCCTTGGGTGAACCCCTCAAACCTCATTTCTTATCACTCAACCTTCAGATATAATTTATCACTCCCCAGCACCATCCCGCACTCATCTGCCAGCCATTCTTCACACTTCATCGCTCATTCATCACCACACATCTCCCAGGTCTCTCACCTCCTCACTTCAATAGTGATGAGCAAAATGGGAATATGATGATATCCTAAAATGTACACTTAGTTTTCCATTGTAGGGCATCCTCGTACCTCACGCTTCATTCATTCCTCACACCGCCTCCTCAAAAAAAAACACTAGTGGTGAGAAAAAGCACTGTTTGGGAGGGGAAGGGGCGTCCTACACTAAGATGGGGCTGAACGTGTAGTCCAATCACTCCATTCCAACTGCAGGCCGAACAAGGACTCCTGACCCACCCATCCACGGAATTGTGATGGCCACATGAAAGAGTCCTGAAGTTCCGAGGCAGGTCCTTGAAGTGGAGGTGGAAGCACCAGAAGGAGATCACGTAATGAGGTGGGAGGCATGGCCAGGCAGCTACAATGGCACCCGCAACCCTGAGTGAGGAGTGTTAACGCACTGGAGGACACAGCTCCATATGGACCAGCGAAATTGAATGCCCATTATAAACTGACTTGGAGCCAAACTAAAAAGAGGAATCGACCATGGAGGGGTGAGCTAAAACGAACAACTTGCCTCATTAGATAGTGCCGGGGGCCAACAAGGATGGACATAGGGCTACGCTAAGACAGAGGTGCCTTTAGAGCTAGTCCAACAAAGGATTGGGTCCACATGGGGCATAAGTAAAACCCACAGTGGGACTGTGATCCTGCTTCTTAGTCCATGATAAGAGAGGAGAAATTAGGGGCCTCACTAAGGAGACAAAACACAGGTGCAGGGGCTCTTCTGGGCACATAACGCTGGAGGGCCGTAAGGGAGACTACACTATCCCAAGGTGGTCCCTTCGGGCACAAGGGAGGTCGCCCATGCCGAGACTCTGATGATAGGGATGAACAATTGATGAGACGGGAACAAGTGATGAGACAGGAGAAGCACTGGGGGACACCTGGCATTAGACGGACACCCCTGCCTTGGCCTCCATGAGACAATATCTGTGCAATCTGCCCACTCCCCCGCTCAGAAGGTAAAGACTGCACACCAACAAAAAACTCTGCTCAGGATCAGGGATTAACAGAGCACCATTAAAATAGCAGCGAGCAGGAAAAAGCAAGATGGTACCACCAAGCAACTCCTCCAGTTAAACTTCAACAAGAAAACAGAGCCAACCCGACCACCCAAATAATCAATAGGAGACCACCGAGACACAACAGAGAAGGGGCAATGACAGACTCACAAGTGAGGTGCCGAGATTCTGAACCCGTTCAATGAAGGTTGTCGTATCGTGACGATTTTGATATCAGCGGACCGAAAATAGCGAGTATATTACATACGAGTGTTTTCGTCATGTTCGAGTGATGGATTCACTACGAAATATGGGATTCCGTTCTGAACCCTCGGGTTCCATTTTGTGTACGGCAGCCATTTTGTGGTTGCCCTCACATAGGCCGATGACAGTGGCCGAACGAGTCATCAGCACACGTACACTTTAGCTGACTTCTGAATGACCTGAGCGAGCGACCCTCTTGCCTGAAGCCAAACTTGTTAGGCCAGTTCCTTTCCCAGTAGCTGATGACTATAACGGATCAAGGCATAGGACACCATAAAACTTTTATTACGCACAACTATGTCTTATCTTGCTCACACCTGTCTCTGCTCCTTTCTTTATGGTCCGTTTACGATGGGGATGTGCCCGTTTTTATTATGGGTTCGATCGACCTGTCTGATGAAGAATGTTGGGTTTGACCAATAATTGGTGATGGGCTGGGCAACTGAAAAATGGGTTTTACCGTCATGCGATACCTCTGATTTGGATGTATGTGATTGGACAGTTTGTAAAAGTAAGGTATTTGTCTGGAATGTGATTTTTGGCATAAAAAGGGATGGCTTGCTTTGTAAAATTGAGCAGTCTCCTACGAATATACAGCCATTGTACTTCGTGGACCTCTGGTACTGGTTGCAGCCAATAAATTTGATCTCTGACGTCACCAAGAAGTATCCCGTGTCTCTGTATGCCAAGACAGGTGAACTCGGAGACTTCGGGCGTTTTCCCTGGCGCCGCTGGGTCTTAAATAACTGGGTTCTTCACAAGAAGCTTTGATCTAAATCCTCATGGGGATCAAAAATGAGGTAGGCGTGGTACATCCAAATCTGTACAAAACACACCTGGGGTAGGAAAAGATGTGGAGGGGATCCAGGCAACTGAAAGAACTCTCCAGAGATCGCACAGGAAGAAATAAAGAAGCTTGGAGCTGGAAGAACACAGAGCCAGACACTGGATGAGCAGTTTACAAGTCTTCAAGAAAAGCAGGAAGTCTTACAGAACTGCTTCCACCACTGCAATATTGGTATTCAAAGAGTGTCACATGGAAAGGAGGAGAGGGACAATAAAACATTTGTGTGAGATATGATAGTGGGAATCCTTGAAGGTCTTGGTACAGACTGTGCACAAAGACATAGCTCACAGAGTGATGGGGAGGTAAGAGCTCTAAGAAACCAACAGATAATCTTGCCTGTTTGCACGATTTTGAAAGCTATTTCCATTTACCCTCCTCAACAGATTGCCCTTTACGAAAGTGACTGCCTAAGAAGCAAAAACATTCAATACAGATGGGGTCACCCATTCAGGTTTTTTTAAATGGAAAGGAAAGAGACGGCGCACAAAGTCCTTGACTGGGACATGCACCATTCTACAATGGATGTACGTCATTACGACGCACACTTTTACAACGCGTTCCATTACAACGCGGTTGTAACAACGCAAGTCGTTACAACGACTTGCGTTGGGGGGGCGCAAATTAAAACATTTTAATTTACTATTCCAACACCAGTCCCCGTGGATAGTAGGGAAGGTGTTGGGATAGTAAATTAAATGATTTACTATCCAGCGCAATTCGTTGTAACAACTTTCGTTGTTATGACCGCGTCGTAATGGAACGGCGTTGTAAAAGTTGCGTCGTAAACGTCGCATACCTTCTACAATTCCACAGAGGAACATCCCACACTACTTGTCGGGCAGACTTGCCTCACCTGAAAAGTTGTGAATGGTGCTAGGTGCTCAATAGGCAGGAAAGGTGTACACCAATGATAGAGGAAATACTGGCTGAATGGAAAGTGGCTTTAGAACACCTGTACAATTTCAGCAATGCCGACCCTCAAACCACTGGGGATCCAGATGAGATGGAGAGGCCCAAGTAGGTAGAATAGACAGTGCACTCCGAAAATCTGATAAATCCAAGTGGGACCACTACGATGGAGAAAGGCTTCTATGCAATCAAGACACACTTGGCCGGTGGCGGAGTAGGCGAATCATGAACACAAACAGAGGCTAATATGCTAGATATCCCATGGACCTACAGTTTTGAAAGTTGTATGATCTCTATTTTAAGGACACCATAGGCCAGCTTTAACTAGTTCTGAGGTAAGGGGGAAGTTGTGTGAGAGAGGCAGCAGAGGCAGAGAAGGCCATCCACAAACACAACAATACACTTCGGGTTGAATTGAGGAGAAGAGTGTGGGGATGAGAGCACAACCCAAGGGATTTTGGATTGGCTATGCTGACCGTTGCCACATATAGTGTCCGTGGGCTGAACATTCCTGGAAAGAAAGAAGACCTGCATGCATTAAGTCTTTTACATGCAAATATAGGGCTTATCCATAAGACTCACCAGCTATTACAGGATACCCATCACCTTATACCTAGAGAATATGCTCAACAATACTTCTCAGGTGGGAAGAAAGCAGCAGAGGTGGGTATCTCGGGGCACTGAAACTGTCCCCTACAAATAGAAGGCAGCTTGAAATATAAATAATGTAGATCAATAGCAATCAGACAGACTCTTCATGGGGAACCCCTCACATTGGAATCAATTTATGCACCACATCAAGGCCAAGAGTAGGTCCTAAGTCACAGACTTCAAACTCTAATGCCCTGGGCCTTCGGGCCTTCAGCCCTTCAATGAGGTGACCTAAATTCCGTACTAGTTAGAAGGATAGACAAGACTCAGAACAAGACAGAGGGGCAGTGTTTTTTTCCTCTTCCAGATGGACACAGCTGGTATATCTGCGGTCGGTGGACGCCTCGAGGGTCAGAAACCTGCTGGGGTGGATTTCTTTCACAACTCAGCAGCACACAAGAGTTATGCAAGAATATGTCACGTCTTCCTAGATAAACGGCTGTTACCTGAACTACTGGAGATAGACTAGTACTCCATTACACTATCAGACCATGACCCGGGGTCCTGAAGGCTACACCTCTCCTCACAAAACAGACAGTGGAGGTGGCAGCTGCAAGAGAGACTTCTGAAAGACTTTAATATAAACAATATAAAGCAAAGATCTGGGGAATATATCACACACAATGACACCAAAGAGATCAAGGAGATCCTCTGTGGCAGGCGGGGAAATCAGTACTTAGGGTGCAATTCATTGCAGAAGTGGCCACGCTAAAAAAGATGATGGCCATTCAAACCCAACTATGGAAAGAATTGGAGGACTTAGAACAGAAATGCAAACAAATACAATTACAACTAATCTGAAGGTAGATCTCAGATGCTTTAAAAAATGTTACCAAAATCTCTACACAAGAGAATTCACATTCGTCCATATGAGAACACAATATGTAGCGGGGGCCCACGTTCCCAGGCTATCGCCCGGGGCCCAGCAAAGGTTGGATGAACTAATAAAAAAATATGAAATACTGAGGCTCTCTTTGAGTATGCGCTCCTCCAAAATCATCGGACCCGGATGGATTTTGAGCCACTTTTTACAAGGTGTATATCACCTCCATGCTCCCGCTTCTAGTAAAGCAATCCAAAAGATAATACAAGAGAAACAAGTAGCACTGACAGAATCTACGGTGACACTGACCTCCAAACCAGAAAAGCAACCTGACGACTGTGCCTCCTACAGGCTGATCTCATTGTTGTTAAAAAAATATTCACTAAGACAGATGCGTCTCCAGGTATGTACGGGAGAGATTGCCCAACCGGAGTAGTCGGATTTCATGTTGGGAAGACAGGCCAGCGATAACCAAATCTCTATATCTGATGGACATTGGGAGTAAAGGGATAAACATGCAACTGAGAGAGCGCAAACTGATATAAATATATGAGTACATCATACTTACCTATAGAGAGCATAATACATGAAGAGAAATGCCATGAGTGCTAATAGTATTTGAAATTATATTCTAAATGTATAGCTAATATAGAGATTTAAGTAGAAGTGGAATTAATACAGAAATGTGTGACATTATATGATTTTATTAGACGTGATTATTTTGAATCTATGTCATGTAGCTGTTAACATATAAGATGGTCTGTGGTAAAACGCAGAACGTGGTAGGCCTCAGGGCCAGAGCTGGAGCTAAAAGGGAAGGTGTTTCTTTTCACGACACAGATTGTTTAACGTTTTTTGGTCATTGCATTAATGGGCCATGATTTAGAGTAATGTTTTCTAAATAATAGAATAAGAGTTTTAACATGCTTTAATTAAATGAAGAAATTGAATGCTATAATCATAATGTGAAATATTGTAGGCCTGAAATGTTTTAGCATTGATTTACACGTACATGTCTGGGCTGAGAAATGTTGCAAGCCTTTTTAGAAGTCTATGAGAGTTGGGTTCTTGGCGGCAGATATCTGTCTGCAACAGGAAAGGGGGGATCCAATTATAAGTGAATGAATAGAGGCCTGTTCAGTAGACGGCCCAGACATGGAGGAGGGTTCTGGAATGTTTAAGGGGTATCAGCGGGCCGGAGAAGAGACTGAGAAGCAAGGTCAACTCTAACGTCTGAGGCCCAATACAAAGCATCATGGAAAAAGCCTGAAGTTGCACCACGTGAGAGGCGTTTCGCAAGGGGCGTCTCAAATGTTGTTGACTGTTTTGTATTAGGGACAGCACCCCTGGGTGGAGTTAGAGCAGAGACCTGAGGACCCTTTAGAGAGCGGATGGGTAGGCAGTGAGGGGTCATGACTGGAGAATTTTAGGTTTTCACCAAGAGACTTAGAGTGGGTGACTTCCCTTGGGGGTCATTCATTGCTGACACCTTTGTTAGGTTGGGATTTGGTTAAGTAGGGATACCATCTAGAACAGGGTAGGGACGCCTAACCTGTGTTTGTTTTCCTCCAACCTAAATGAAGGAGAGATATGCGTCTATGCTGATAGCTTTGCTATTTTTAGAACTTGTGTTAGTGATTTCTGTTGCTCGTCTGAGGGCTTTTCGAGAGCACATGTATGTAATTGGACCTGTGTATCTCGTGAATCTCATTCTGAGATGCTTGTATTTGCAGCTCATTATATCTTTACAATAAACTTTTGAAACCTAGAAGTTGTCCGTGATCTTTAAGAGTAGAGTCCTTTATTGGGTGAACTAACTTGCAGATAGGTGTACTGTTTCCTTCCAAGACAGGCAATAAAGGTTCAGTCGACCAGATCGAGGTTTGGATCAATAGATATAAGGTATCGATCAAAATCTCGCCCTTTCAGTTGGTAGCAGAGGATGGTTGCCTTCTTGAGGACGGTGACCTAGGCCAGGTTAGCTTACCCCAAGGCCCCTAGAAATCGATGATCGGAAGAACAGCCCGCAGATGAAGATCCGGATGACGTGAGACAGAAAAAGCAGCAGTATCGGTCGAGAGTGAGTATAAAGGGTTATGCGTGTTAGATTGCGGTGTTTTTGTATTGTATCTATGTTGTAATGTCTGGCGGAGTTGAATGTTTGTAGAGTGACTGTGGAACAGGTTGTGAGCGCGCGCAACCGGTGGAAATCTTAAGTTCAAGGAGAGCTTAAGTGGTTCGGGTGTATCGGACACCCAGAGTAATTGTCAACTAGTGTGAAGGGGGTCATGAGGTACCATTGATCACCCGAGAGACCGAGATAGGGGGAACGTAAGAGTGAGTGCGTGAGTAACGGACGCTGGTCGGAAGTTACTGTGTGTGTAAGTAACCTATCAGAGAGACGATAGACATCTCGTCAGTTGTGTTGACAATTACAGATAGACTGTGGACGTACAGTCGAGAGAAGTGACCGCTTGGTCGGAAGTAGTCATTTTTCAGTGTATGAATGGGACGCATGCATAACCGGGAGACGAGTTGAGAAAGGAGGGGTGCTGCTGCGAAGCGGAGAAAAGAGACGTCAGGTGGTGTCGCGCAGTGATTGGCTGACCGGAGAAAGACCGCGCTGTGATAGGCCAGCTAGCGAACACGTCATACAGGGTCGCGACGTGATTGGCCAACAGGAGAAAGACCGCGCTGTGATAGGCCAAGCTAGCAAAGCCGCGACAGGATTGGTGGAGTGTCATCAGGAAGTAAACAGAGTAGCGAGGCTGGATTTTGTGCGCATAATTATGAAGTGTTTTAAATGGTTGAAAGCGCTGTTTAAAAAAGAGAGGAGAGGATCGTATGAAGGGGAAGAAGCCCCGCCGGAGGGTACGCCAGCTCGTTATATGGCAGTAAATGTTGGGTTGCATACGATCCTTTGGATATCAGAGTGGAGTAAGATTACTGAAGGAAACGAGGAACTGACGTTCCCGAAGTACGGGACGTTCAGATTAGAGGTGTTACATCGATTGAAATCAGTCATGACCTCAAAGAGACCCTTGCCTAGACCAACCCAGTTTGAAGCCCTTGAAGCATGGCTTAGGGCAGCGCATGAAAGGAATATGAACAGACGACAAGAAAGGGTGAAACGCTCGGTAAGGGCAGTACAGGATGCCAGGTGGGATGCGGATGCTAAAAGATGGAGAGTGCATAATTTGGAAATAAATAAACTGTACCCAGTGTTAGAGGCGCCAGTAAATAAAAGCCCCCTAGAAGAAGATGATGAGAGCGAAACAGAGGACAGCCTGATAAACAGATTACTGACAGACAGGCCACCCCCGTATAATAGAGCAGGGGGAGAGGTCGAGAATACTGAAAGAGAAAAGGGGGGCAATGCAGGAGAGCATAGACCGCTTCCCAGTTCAGAGTGGGATCCTGAGCCAAAGAAAGAGTTGCTCCAGCCTAGTCAGGTGCAACAGGTGGTCGGTAGGTTTGTGGTACAAAGAGCGCCGGAAACGGAAAGCGCCACATCCTACCCATTACCAGATGCACTACAGGTACCTGTTACCATAGGTCCTATAATATCGATATATGACCAAGAGAGAGCAAAAGGGGAAGAACGGAAGCGGAAAGACAGAGAAAGAGCAGAGCAGGCAAGGAGGAACGATACCACTAATTCCCCAAGTCAGATGCCGATACCCAGAGAGTGGAGCACCCCGATGCACACAGCAGGGGACCCAGGAGGAGATCCTGGGGGCCCCAGATGGCCAATGGATCTGAGGGGATCTGGACGAAGATCCTTTCAAGAACTAAATGAGTACATGAAGCAGTGGGATGAGGCAGTGAAGGCTCAAAAGTGCATCAATGCTGCAGAAGCAGAAAGGGAAAGTCAGGACAGCAGAGCACGGACTCACTGCGGGGCTGGGGAGAGTAGCCCGGAGTGGGACTGTAGAGGGAGTAGGGGAGTCACCCATTGGGCCCGGAATGGAGGTAGAACAGACCTGGAAAACGGGGGCCCCGGGAGTGGAGGGGTGGCGTGCCCATTACTCAGTGAAGGGGAGAAGAGAGCGCAAGAGTACAGGAACAGCTTTAAGTGTCCACACTGTGTGCCTGGCACCAGAGAACAGAATGGGAGTTGTGAGAGGTCGCACCATAGTCCCTGTGATGACAGAAATGAGCGCAGCCCAGGGAATATGGGGAACCAGGAAGGATCGTATCGGATACTGAGCGATACGAGGCAAAGGGAGTGTAGCGACCAGAGGGAAAATAACAGAGAGATGTGCGGTGAGAGGAGAGAAGAAGAAGAGAGTGGGCAGAGAGAGAGTAGGGATAAAAGGCCCGTGTTCCATCACCTTCCAAGATCGGATGGCCGAGCATGGGACCTGGAGAGATGGGAGCAAGGGAGGCCACCCATTAATTCTCCTGAGCCCAAACGCAGAGCTCGAAGTTGGGATGGGAGGGAGACCAGTGAGCCTCCTTCAAAAGACATATTGCGAGCTGAGATAAAAGCCAAGAGACTTGATGTCTCCAGCTTAAGGTCAGATCTGGATGACATGGTAGATGGTACCCTGCCTTTGGAAAGAATGGAAATGTATGAACAGGATGAAATACTGTATATGGCAAAGGACATCACACGAAAGGCGAGAGCAGTCCATGAGAAGTTAGTCGAACTAGCAGGCAAATATATGGTGGACTTGTCAAGAACCAAAGCATTACAGGGTAACCACAGGCTACATTACTCAGATCGAGATCTAGATGAGAGGAGAACGATTGGGCTGAAAACACACATAAGGGAACTGATTACTGGAATAAGGACATGGAGGGCACTAGATAAATGGGAAGAGAGGTGGTCCAAGAAAGGGACCGGCAGAAGAAGCATGATTGGTATAACACCAGGACAGCAGGGAATAGAAGCTTACCCTTTGCGTGAAGTTGCCAATGGAAGCTATGTACATGTCCCTTGGAGTAGGGGAGATTTAGCTGCTTTTACCACATCTTTCCCCAAGTTACGAGAGAGCCCCGTGGAGTGGTACAAGCAAGTCGAGAGGTTTGTAAAGATCTCAAAAGTCCTATGGATAGATCTGAACACGCTGTTTGACATTGTAGTACCAGGAGATCTGTGGACAGCATGCAAGGTTAGCGCTGAGTGGCCCACAACGGAGCCAGAGAGAGATGCTAGGACTAATGGGCCGTCCGAGATCGTGATGGCAAAATTCGAGAGAGTGATGACTTGGCTGAAAGAAAAAGTGCCTATGCAAGACATAGATTGGGTCAGAATAGACAGAACGAGACAGGAACCCAAAGAGACAGTCCATGAATATTACGAGAGATTGCTGAAGGCGTTTAAACAGTATAGCGGCTTGGATGTAATGGATCCAAAGGACATAGGGCAATTCGTGTCCAAGTTCGTCCTGGGACTGAGACCGGATATTAGTTTAATGATTCAGCAACACTCGATTTGTTGGCAAAGTAGACCCCTAGATGAAATACTGAGATATGCTAGGTACTGCTGTGATGAGGTAGACTCCAAGGCTAAGAAACTAAAAGAGAAGCTGATGGTGGTACAATTGCAGGCAGCAGGAAAGGGGGGACCGCAACAACAGCAACAAGGGACAGGTACAGGAGGTAAGAAGCAGTACAGTCAGAACAAGGGTAATGAGGAGAGTACTACCTTTAGACCCAGAGTAGACATAGCTACCTTGAAGAAAACGACTAGGTGCCACCAGTGCAACGAGTTGGGGCATTGGAAACGCGAGTGCCCTTACAATGTAGAGATCGGAGAGCAAGAGATAGAGGAGGAAGAGGTCCAGAGCGCACCTATGAGAGGGGTGACGCCATACCAAGGAAAGGTGCTCAAAGGGGGGGGGGCTCCTCCCCGAGCCCAGTTCCCGCAACCTCCTCGAGTAGGGAGTATGGGTAAGACCTATAGACAAATGCCCCTGTTTGTGGAAGGTGAAGAATGCTATTATGTGGACCCATTAACCGGACAGAGAGTGGAAAGAGAAGACTGCACCCTTGGGGCAGCCTTAGAGGTAGATCAGAGGGGACCCTATGTGGAAGCAGAAGTAGCAGGGTGCCCTACGACATTTCTGGTGGACACAGGAGCCACTAGATCCACGATCAGATCAGCTGCAGTTCCAGACCTGCCCATGTCTGGAGAGACCATACAGGTGGTAGGGGTCGCAAACAGGAGAATAACCAGCCAATTGACAGAACCGGTACAGGTGAAAATAGGGAAGTACAGCGATGAGCACCAATTTGTGGTTTGCGATTCAAGCCCTGTGTGTCTGCTAGGAAGAGACCTGTTGTGCAAATTGAATTGTACTATATATTGTACACCCCAGGGAGTGGAGGTATTGACTAATGATGATGATGCAGATTTCAAAGTTGCAAACTCAAGAATATGTGTGGAGCTGTACCCTACTTTGACAGTAGACGAGCTTCCCTGGGATTTGAGAGAGACAGTGGCATCAGAGGTATGGGATTTCACTGGGGAAGAGATTGGATTAGTCAAAGGGGTGGACCCAGTGAAAATTGTAGTGAAACCGCATGCTGAGTTCCCAAGAACACCCCAGTATAAACTGACTCCAGAAACGATTGCAGGCATAAAACCCGTGATCGAGTCCATGATTAAACAGGGAATACTGAAAGAAATCGTGGGTAGTCCATGTAACTCCCCGATTATGGGTCTGCAGAAACCAAATGGGAAATTCCGGATAGTGCAGGACCTTCGAAAGATTAATAACATAGTCGTTTCATGTTGTCCAGTGGTACCGAATCCATCAGTGATACTGTTTCAGATTCCATTCCAAGCTGAGTGGTTCACTGTGATAGATCTTTGTCAGGCTTTCTTTTCGATCCCTTTGGACGAAGATAGCCATTTTCTTTTCGCATTTAAGCTGGAAAATCGCGTCCTAACATGGTGTCGTATCCCTCAGGGGTATACAGAGAGTCCATCGATCTTTAACCAGCTTCTGAAGAAAAATCTTGAAAGTCTAGTGCTGCCCCAGAAGTCAGTTCTGGTCCAGTACATAGACGACCTCCTTGTGGCGTCAGAAACAGAAGAAGCTTGCAGGGAAGACTCCATTGCTTTGTTAAATCACCTAGCTGCCAATGGGCACAAGGTGTCCCCGGGAAAATTGCAGTACTGCCTGACAGAAGTACAGTACTTGGGACACAGAATTGAGAAAGGCAAACGAAAGGTGTCACCAGACAGGATAGAGGCGATCATGAAAATGAATGCGCCTCAGACCCAGAGAGAGGTCAGGATGTTCCTAGGGATGGTGGGTTATTGCCGACAGTGGATCGTGAACTTTTCACTGAAAGCAAAGCCCTTGCAAAAACTGACGCACAAAGAGGTGAGTGATCCGGTACCATGGGACAAAGACTGTTTGATGGCATTCTTACAGCTGAGAGAGGACCTGTGTCGTGCTCCGGCATTGGGAATGCCTGATTACAATAAACAATTCTTTCTTTACTGTTGTGAGAGAGAAGGTTGTGCGTTGTCTGTGTTGGTCCAAATCCATGGGAATGCCCGTAGACCAGTTGCTTATTTCTCAGCTACTTTAGACCCAGTAGCCGCAGCGTTGCCCGGATGTCTCAAATCCGTTGCTGCAACGGGTGTCAGCATTGAGAGATGTGAAAATATTGTTATGGGGCACCCGTTAGAGGTGTGCGTGCCACATTCTGTTGAACTGTTGATGACCAGGACCAAAACACAGCATCTGACCAATAGCAGGCTCACGCGCTATGAGCAAGTTATTCTTGCTGCAGAGAACGTGACCCTCAAGAGATGCTCTGTTTTGAACCCTGCTACCTTAATGCCACTTCCAAATGATATTGATGATGATGATGAATATACAGACCATGACTGTCTCGATGTGACTGAACTATGCACCAAACCCAGACCCGACATCGTAGATGAGCCACTGACCGACCCAGACGAAGTTTTCTTTGTCGATGGCTCATGTGTAAGAGACGAAGTTGGGCAGTTGAGAGCAGCTTATGCTGTTTGTACAATTGAAGGAGTTGTGGAAGCTGGGTGCCTGGAAGGAGTACACTCCGCTCAGGTAGCCGAGATTATTGCCCTAACACGTGCTTGCTTAGCAGGCAATCAAATTCGAGTCACCATCTACACCGACAGCCAATACGGGTTTGGGGTAGTTCATGATTACGGGCAGTTATGGTCTCAAAGAGGGTTCATGACTTCTTCAGGCTCTCCCATTCGCAATGGAGAGTTTGTGCGCTTGTTGTTAGAAGCATTGCAATGTCCAGCAAGTATCGCAGTTGTAAAGTGCATCGCACATACCAAAAATGAGGACTTTGTTTCGAAAGGCAATAGATATGCTGATGAAGTTGCGCGGTATTGCGCAGAACAAGGTTACTCTTTCACAGAGGTGGATGTGGGTGGAATAAATGTGAGAACTGAATTAGCCATGATACTGGAAACTGTTGATACTTGGGATGAACTGTCAACCATGCAAGAAAATGCTCCTGATTCAGAAAAGGAAACATGGGAAAAGGCAGGATGTGTAATGGGTGAGACTCATTTTTGGGTCTCAGCAGACGGCAGAGCAGTGTTGCCCAATGAGATGGTGAGCCCAATGGCTAGACTCATACATGGTCCCGTACACTTAGGGAGAGATGCTATGCTGAGAGTGTTTAGACAGACTTGGTACAATCCTAAGTTTAGAATAGCAGCAGAAGCAGTGTGCCAGCGTTGTGTGACCTGCCAGCAGCTGAATGTAGGGAAAAGAACACCAGTTGCACTAAGTCACATAGGAAGGTCTGGAGGTCCATTCAACAGAATGCAGATAGATTTCATTGAAATGCCAAGATGCAACCGCCTCCGCTATGTTCTGGTGGTTGTTTGTGTGTTCTCCAGATGGGTTGAGGCATACCCTACACGTAGGTGCGACACCCTCACAGTGGCTAAGTTACTGCTTAGAGAACTTATCCCTCGGTTCGGGGTGCCGGCCTTTTTGGAATCAGATAGGGGAACACATTTTAACAGCGAGCTTGTGAAGATGATTTGTGTTGCACTGAATATAGACCAGAAGCTCCATTGCAGTTACCGACCAGAAGCCTCAGGAATTGTGGAACAAATTAATGGCACGATCAAGTCCAGAATAGCGAAAGTTTGCTCCTCAACGACCCTGAATTGGCCTGACGCCCTGCCATTGGTACTCATGAGCCTTCGTAGTACCCCAGACAGAAGAACAGGGTTGTCACCACATGAGGTGTTAATGGGGAGAGCAATGAGACTGCCATCTATTCCAGCTACTGCACTGTTAAATATCACAGATGATATGATCCTGGACTATTGTAAGGGACTGTCTGACGCCATGCGTTCTGTGTCCCTTCAGGTGCAGGCTGCAGAGGTTCCAGCGTGCCAGGGCCCTTGCCATGACCTGTATCCTGGGGACTGGGTCCTGGTGAAGAAACATGTGAGAAGAAGCTGCTTGGATATTCGTTGGCGTGGGCCCTACCAGGTCATCCTGATCACAAGTACAGCTGTAAAGGTGGGAGGCCTGCCCAACTGGATACACGCGTCGCATACGAAAAGGGTTCCAGCACCTCTGGAAACAGCTCCTCTCTCGGATGGACGTCCAGCTGAGGACCAAGAAGCCATAGAGGGGGCTAGCCAAGCTGTAGAGGTGCCAGTGGAAGCAGGGAACGAGTCTGACCAAGCTGAGGACGGTCAGTACAACAGCGAAACAGAAGACGCTACAGAAGGAGAAGACAGCTGGGAGTACGAGTCTGACCCTGACAGGTCTGAAAGAGAGCGAGAACAGACCAGAAGGAGAAGGAGTAGAAGGGCACGTGGAGAAGCAAGTTGGCCACAAAGAAGAAGTTCTAGCCTGAGGTCAACTCCAGAAGCAACCCTTCCTCCGATATCAGAAGACTCAGACCCAGAAGAAGGTGCTCAGGGCGCTGAAGCACCAGACCGAAGAAGGTCAAGAAGAGTGCGTGTGCCTAACAGAAGATACTCCACACCTGAGTGGACATATCTGGCGACAAATGTCTGTGAAACCGGAGACAGGGAGGATCCGAGCGGTGGTGGTGTCCAGTTCTGAGCCCATTATCACCGTGGAAATACAACTGTTGGTACCCGGTGTCGAACAAGAAGGGTCACTAACATTCGTGCTCCCCAGACCTCCCCGCCTCAGCAAGTTAAAACACATGTTTCTTACAGAATTGAAATTCCCCGACTTTGGTACCACGATAACAGCACATGAAGAGCATACTCTTCGCATGGAAATATTGAACTATGCTATTGAAGCTGCAACCACAAATCTAATAGTCGATTGTTAAAGGACTTTGTAAATAAAGTAAGCAGAAGAAAAGAAGATTACCTAGCGCCCAGGAAGCAGAGAATTTTAGGGAACCCCTTGAGTGGATGGAGAAGGGCTAGGGTTGTCTTTTTGAACTGTGAAAGGACTTTTTGCGAAAAAGGCTGTCAGTCTCCAGCTGTGTGGATTCTAAAGACAAAAAAGGATTGAAAGAGACTGTAAAGGAACGAGAGGAAAAGAACTTTTTTTTGCAAAGAGAAAGGGAAAAGCTAGATTGTCTGACGAAATGGAGGCCGGCACCCCGAACCGCAGAGCTAAATGTATAATAGGTACACTAATAGTAGGAGTGATAATATTAATAGCTTTAGTGGTAACAATTTCTTATGTAAAGGGACATGAGGAAGAGGTAAAGGTAACTGATGCGAATTCTGTAGTAACACTTACACCCACTGTTGCAGGTGAGAAAAGGGAAAACACTCAAGAGAAAGCGTTATTGGCTGCAGAAGCCCGCAGGTTACATGTAGACGAGTCCCAAGGAGACTTTAGGTCAAATGCTTATGCTAAACTTTTGTATGAATACGTGGATGCCATGGAGGTTAAGGATTGCTACGTCTGCATGCAGTTGCCTGCGTCTGTAGATGAAGGAATTCGATATCATCACCTCCCGCTGACATATGGCATTACATGTAGCTTATTGCTTAGTATATTTTATGAGAGAGATAGTTTTGAATACTATTTCTCCAATTATGATTCTGTGTTGCCAGAAGTCCCGAATTATAAGCAGATGAATAAATGGGATTACTGGAAGAGTGAAGACAGATTGGCCAAGTTCTTCATTCCTTGGATTACCTTAGATACTTCACATGCCCGTAGAAATAATCTGACATGCAAGGTGTCAGAAGTCGAGAAAAAGTTCATAGGGCAGGTGGATGATCGTTACAGGAGACAAAAGATTTTGAAAAAATCAGGACAAGGGAAATTAGATTGGACCGAGGAAGAGAAGTCACACAAGAGAAAGGGTAGTAGTGGTCCAATAGCTTTAGATAAGGCGCAGAAAGGAAAGTTATGTCTTCACCGAGCCAAAACGTATTATGAAAATGTATACGTGGGTGAAGTTGAATGTGAACATGCTTTTAATTTAGAGTACTACACTAAGGATTTCCTGAAGGGAATGCAAGTAATTCCAAATGTGTATTTTGTATGTGGAAGAAATGCTTACGTGAGACTACCTGACAACTGGTATGGATCATGTTACTTGGCAATTGTCTTCCCCAAAATATATCATGCACAAGACTTATTGATCATTGAGGGCCAGACATCATCGAGGGGAAGGAGAGATTTAGGCGATGCAGAAATGGTTGGAGATGTCTTTGGAGCTATGTTCCCTCTTTTGGGAATAATCCTTAATGATGTTAAAATTAGACGACTGGCAACAGTTGTCGACAGGTTGTCTGCCAGCACTGCTCAGTCCTTAATGCTGGTAGAAGGAGAGATGCAATCAATAAGGGCTATGGTTCTTCAAAATCGGCTTGCATTGGATGTCTTATTAGCAAAAGAGGGCGGAGTCTGTAAGGCTTTGAAGGTTCAGGAATGTTGCACTTACATTCCAGACCTTTCAAAACCCCTTGAGAAAGTTATTAAGAACATAACTAATATACACAAAGAGATCGAAGACTTGAGTAGAGAAAATGTCTGGGAAAAGGTGGGCCACGGAATGAGTACAGTTGGAGGGTGGTTTTCCACCTTAGGCAAAAGCTTTATTTGGTATATCCTAAAGCCTATCATCATAATATTGATCTGTGGGATAATATTGTGGGGATTGGTGAGGGTATTCAAATGGTACAGAGCAAGAAGGTCAGAAAGGGCCCAAAGAGAACAGTTGCAGAGATTGGCTGCCATACAAGATAATCAGTACAGGAGCCTGAGAGCTCTGGAAGCGCAGAGAATGCCAGCAATAACTGCAGTTTAAATGTTAGTGATGACCCCGAGAGGTCATCAAAGGGGGGAACTGAGAGAGCGCAAACTGATATAAATATATGAGTACATCATACTTACCTATAGAGAGCATAATACATGAAGAGAAATGCCATGAGTGCTAATAGTATTTGAAATTATATTCTAAATGTATAGCTAATATAGAGATTTAAGTAGAAGTGGAATTAATACAGAAATGTGTGACATTATATGATTTTATTAGACGTGATTATTTTGAATCTATGTCATGTAGCTGTTAACATATAAGATGGTCTGTGGTAAAACGCAGAACGTGGTAGGCCTCAGGGCCAGAGCTGGAGCTAAAAGGGAAGGTGTTTCTTTTCACGACACAGATTGTTTAACGTTTTTTGGTCATTGCATTAATGGGCCATGATTTAGAGTAATGTTTTCTAAATAATAGAATAAGAGTTTTAACATGCTTTAATTAAATGAAGAAATTGAATGCTATAATCATAATGTGAAATATTGTAGGCCTGAAATGTTTTAGCATTGATTTACACGTACATGTCTGGGCTGAGAAATGTTGCAAGCCTTTTTAGAAGTCTATGAGAGTTGGGTTCTTGGCGGCAGATATCTGTCTGCAACAGGAAAGGGGGGATCCAATTATAAGTGAATGAATAGAGGCCTGTTCAGTAGACGGCCCAGACATGGAGGAGGGTTCTGGAATGTTTAAGGGGTATCAGCGGGCCGGAGAAGAGACTGAGAAGCAAGGTCAACTCTAACGTCTGAGGCCCAATACAAAGCATCATGGAAAAAGCCTGAAGTTGCACCACGTGAGAGGCGTTTCGCAAGGGGCGTCTCAAATGTTGTTGACTGTTTTGTATTAGGGACAGCACCCCTGGGTGGAGTTAGAGCAGAGACCTGAGGACCCTTTAGAGAGCGGATGGGTAGGCAGTGAGGGGTCATGACTGGAGAATTTTAGGTTTTCACCAAGAGACTTAGAGTGGGTGACTTCCCTTGGGGGTCATTCATTGCTGACACCTTTGTTAGGTTGGGATTTGGTTAAGTAGGGATACCATCTAGAACAGGGTAGGGACGCCTAACCTGTGTTTGTTTTCCTCCAACCTAAATGAAGGAGAGATATGCGTCTATGCTGATAGCTTTGCTATTTTTAGAACTTGTGTTAGTGATTTCTGTTGCTCGTCTGAGGGCTTTTCGAGAGCACATGTATGTAATTGGACCTGTGTATCTCGTGAATCTCATTCTGAGATGCTTGTATTTGCAGCTCATTATATCTTTACAATAAACTTTTGAAACCTAGAAGTTGTCCGTGATCTTTAAGAGTAGAGTCCTTTATTGGGTGAACTAACTTGCAGATAGGTGTACTGTTTCCTTCCAAGACAGGCAATAAAGGTTCAGTCGACCAGATCGAGGTTTGGATCAATAGATATAAGGTATCGATCAAAATCTCGCCCTTTCACCATCCTGGTCTCCCTAGAAGCGGAAAATGTATTCAATATAGTGGATTAAGATTTGATGTGAGACACTCTTCGAGCAATGAGCTTTAGAGAGGGCTATTGCGACTGGCTACTAGCAAGTATCCAAGCCCCAAAAGCAAGGATAAAATTAAAGTAATCCCTCTGCCAGTGGGTGTGGATGAGCCAGAGCATGAGCCAGGGATACCCACTCTTACCCCTAGTTTAGAGGATTAGAATAAATGCAGACATAAGAGGTACAGTATTAGGGGCGCAAATAGCAAATCAAAATGTTTGCAGATGGCATCCATAACTGATCCCCTCAGCACACTCCCACATCTAATGAATGAATGAATGAATAAAATATTTAATAAAGCGCGCGATGGCCAAGCGGCTTCCTGGCGCTGGGGACCTGATCAGAAACTCGGCAGAGGGGACCCAGGAAAGATTTAAGAGGGAAATGCCTGAAGGAAGAGGAAGGTTTTAAGGGCTTTGCGAAAGTGGGAGTAGATGGGAATGGAGCGAATAGAGAGAGGAAGGCTATTCCAAAACTGGGGGGCAAGGACTGAGAATCGGGTTCCCCCGGTTCTGGATTTGCGGAAACGAGGGGTGTGAAGAAGAGAGAGAGAGGAAGAACGGAGGGTGCGGACAGGGGCATGGGAAGAGACAAGAGAGTTGATGAACAGGGGTGCGGAGCGAGAGTGAGCCAAGAATGCTAGACAGGCCAGTTTGAAAAAGGATCTGAGACGAACAGGGAGCCAGTGAAGTGATTTAAGAGCCGGGGTGATATGAGAGGATTTGGGGAGGGAGAGAATGAGACGAGCGGCTTGGTTTTGAATGGCCTGTAGGCGGCGAGATTCGTAAGCAGGTATGCCCACATACAAGCCATTCCCGTAGTCAAGGCGAGCGATGACGAGGGCCATGACTATGGATTTGAGAGCATCAGAGGAGAAGAAGCGGGAGATTTTCCGGATTAAACGGAGAGAAAGAAAGCAGGAGGACACAACCGAGCTGATCTGACTGTGCATGGATAAGTCATGACTGACTTTGATGCCAAGAGTGCGGACAGAAGAAGAGGGAACAGGGGGGGGACCAAAAGAGAGGGGCCAATGTGCGGGAGTCCAGGGGTTAGAAGAGCCACCGGTGAGAACAAGTTCGGTTTTATCTGGATTGAGCTTCAGTTGGTTAGCGCACATCCAGTCAGAAATGAAAACTAAAGTGGAACAGAACTTGGGAAGAGAGTCAGGGGAGGAAGAAAGATCGAAGACGAGCTGGAGGTCATCTGCGTAGTTATACACAGAGACCCCCAGCTCAAGAAGAGAAGTGATGAGGGGGTGAATATAGAGATTGAAGAGGAGAGGGGAGAGAGAAGAGCCTTGGGGAACTCCACAAGTGACAGGACGGGGAGGAGCGGAAAAACCGGAGAGATGAACTGCCTGGGACCTATCCTGAAGGAAGGACGCCAGCCAGGAAAAGGCCACGCCCCGAATGCCCGCTGCGCTGACACGGTCGAGAAGGATGGCATGGTCGACCGTGTCAAACGCAGCGGACAAATCGAGAAGGACCAGAGCCTGGGGGAGATTGGAGTCAGCCTTCCCCTTAAGCTCATCCAAGACTGCGAGGACCACCATCTCCGTGGAGTGGCCCGGGCGAAATCCTGCCTGATGGGATGCAAGGAGGCTGTTCTCCTCAATGTAAGAGGAGAGGCAAGAAGTGACATGAGCCTCGAGGATCTTGCCCAGGTAGGGAAGGAGAGAGATGGGACGGAAATTGGAGGGAAGAGAGGGATCTAAACCAGTTTTCTTTAAAATCGGAAGGACTATGGCAGATTTGAAAGAGGAGGGGACAGATCCAAGAGCCAGAGAGGAGTTAAGGAGGGCAAGAGGAGGTCCAGAGCAAGTGGTGAAGAGGGTTTTAAGGATGCGTGCTGGCGCGCAGTCCAAGGGGGAACCGGACTTGATTTTGATCAGTAGATTTAGAAATAGTTCAGTAGAAAGAGGAGGGAAAGAGGAGAAAGAGAAAGGAGGATAGATGGGAAGACAGGTGGGGCGGGGTTGTGGCAGTGTGGGAATGTTAGCTTTGATCTTAACGATCTTATCAATAAAAAAATCGTTAAGTGAAGAACAGAGGGACTGTGAGGGAACCGGACTGGGGGTGGAGCGATCAGAGGTGGCAAGATTGTAGACCAGAGAGAAGATTTCACGGGATTTGTTATTCGCGAGAGCTACTCTCTCAGAGAAATAGGCGGTTTTTGCCGCCAGGATCGCATTTTTATATTCAGCAAGGAGTGATTTGTATTTGGCGCGCAACAAGGGGCAATAGTTCCGTCTCTAACTCACTAACTCAAGGTTACCAACAGGTGCCAGGTTTCAAGATCAACCTAAACATATTGGAGATTTAGAACATTTCTACCCTAGAGTGAAAATTAAAGAGGTACTAGACATGAATGCTTTGAAGTGGGCTGAAAAGGTAGATGTTGAGTATAGCGTTAGACATGGTGAATACACCAACGAGCACTAGAGAAATTAATCTCCAGCAACTACAGATGGTGGTGAAAGTTGGGTTGGGAAGCTGGTGTCACAAAATACTGTCCGTATTGGTTAGGATAGTAGCAATCAAAATGTCGGTTCTCCAGAGATACTTTACGTCTCTCAATCAATGACACTTAATCATATCCCTAAAGATTATACAGTTAGCCCACAGTCACACTGTTCGGACTTTATTTGGCAGAGGAAGGAAAACAATAGGTAGACAGCAATGCACACTGAGGCTGATGGAGGGTGGACTTGGGGTCCTCAAACTTCTTAATTACTTTTACACCTGTGTTTTATGGTGCACTGGACTAGGAGAAAGAAAGAAAAGGGCTAGTAGACGATGGACTATGCATTGAGTGGGGGGGGGGTGGGTGCTATGGAAACCTAAAATACAGAGAGATCCCACAAATTATATTGCGCCTGTGACGAGGGCCACATGGCAAGTATGGGACAAGCTAGTAACCAAAAGGGGGCTCAAGATGTTCCCCTCCGCTTTTACACCTTTGTGGGGGTAACAAGGATTTCATACTTGGCTTAGACAGTTCAGCCTTTCAGGAGTGGAAGGCCAGGGGTGCAAAACCCTGAGAGATGTAAAGCAAAGCAATGTGAAGTAATTGAAACATTTGAAAGAGGAGCTTTGCATAACTGAAGGGGAACGTTTCCGAAATATTCAATTGAGACACTGGCTTCTGAACTATGTTATGCAGCTTGCACCTAAAGCTTTCACTCCTTTTAGAAAATATCTATTGAACGGTAAAGATGAAAAGTATGAGCTACACAAATGCCGAGGCACAAAGAGAAGTCCAATACAGTGCAACTGGCTTTAGCCACTCAAATATCAGACAAGAAGTCCATAAAACGGTCTTGATTTTTCTTTGTATATCCTTTATTCCATATCAAGCACGATTTTCATATCATCCGAAACAGGCACCCGACACGTGTTTCGTCCGAAAGGACTTTCTCAAGGCTAAACAAGATAGTAGACCAAAATGTACTTTAGAGTTCTTTGTCCATGTTAAAACGTGTACCACCTGTGTTGAAGGTGTGACACCTGTAGTATAGAGTGTCGAAAGTATCCTCTCTCACTACACTTCCGTACATGATCGAAGGTCTTGATAAACCTGCAGAAGTGAGCAGTCTCGTCACGCGTAGTCCCGATGTTAAAGATGAAAAGTATGCAATATCTCACTTACACAAGCTATTTCATTCTAGTCATAAAGATTTCTGAAGCGCGTAGCAACCAAGAAGGGCCTTCCAGCGCTATGTTAGCAATTGGTATTTTCGAATGAAAGAATAGAATTAATTGAAAATGTTAGTTTTTAATAATTTTCTAAATTTGAGTTTGAATACTGTTTTTCTAATGTACTGGGGAAGTACGTGCCAGAGCTTGGGGACTATGAACACAAAAGAACTTCCTCCACTACTGGTTCTCTTTATTCTGGGCATTGAAAACAGCTGCTGGCTGGTAGAGCATGGTGTTCTTGAGGTATTGTAAGGAAAGAGGAGTCTCTGGATTAACATTGGACCCTTTTTATACATAGCTAGATGGGCTAGGCACAGAGCTTTAAACTGTATTCTTTGAATCATAGGTAACCAGTGCAAGGTGGCCAGAGCCACAGTTGCAGATTGATGTTTGGGGATTTTGAAACATATGCGGGCAGCGGCATTCTGGATAACCTGTAATCTTTTGATAACAGCCTTAGGACTTTCCAAATATAGAGGGTTTCTGTAATCCAGGCACAAGATGATTAATCCTTTCACACAAGCTACATAATGAAGTGGAGCAGGGATGGAAACTCCACTTCCAAAAAGCATGGGAGAAAGAACTAGAGCTATCGCTAGACAAAAAGCAATGGAAGGATGTCTTTTCTCGTACTAATAATTTTGCCACACAGGTAGGAGGAAAAGCGATAATGATTAAAGTGCTATAAGGTGGCACTACACCCAGTTACAGTTGGCAAAGACGGGCCATCGAAAAGTGGGGGTGGGTTAGAGGGGTTGCGACAAAGGGGGACGCTTACACACATCATTTGGTCATGTCCCAAGATATAACCCTTTTTGGAGAAGGTGCATCGCCTAATTGAAGCAATCACAAGATCTTGGCTGGGGGGCTGCCCCTCAAGTGATAATTCTGGGCAGAACGTTGGCTGAAATATGCCCTCTACAGGGGAGAAAGGGGCTTATATCTTACCTACTCCCAGCAGTGAAACAGGCTGCTCTGACCCACTGGGGACAATTGTAAATGTAAATGTATATGTAGAGGTACTTGTATAGCGCACGCCTACCCGGAGGCCTCTCGGCGCTTGTACAAATACCGCTGAGGAACCCATCCTGGCCTTTCCCTGTGAAGTGCCCACTCTTGGGCATCCCCCAAGGTGAAGTCAGGCATCCTAGCGTTGTTGGGGCCGTTGTGGAGATTAAGCAAGCTATTGCCCAGAGTTGCAGAGTGGGACTCATGATTAGAATAGGCACCGAGGCGAGAATTATCAGGTCCGAGGAAATTGAGCCCATGACCCGCCGAGGCGGGAATTGAACCTTGTCCCGGGCCACACTTCTGCATCAGGGTCTGCCGCTCTAACCATTGAGCCACACTTCTCCACAGCACCAACTGAAATCAAATGAATGAATAGAATGTGGTGGGTGCAGGGGATTGGAAAACTGTCAAGGTTCACCCAGTACAAGGAGAGCCATTTAAAAAAAGACAATAGAGCCCACTGCTAGACTATTTTATTAGAGGTTTTAAAGAACTGTCATGCCCAAAGAGACTTTGAGTGCTTAACATTTTAGAAGATTTTCAATTGGAACCTTACTAGAAAGAGATTCACGAATAAACCACCACCAGTGAACTGGATGACAATAACAACATGTGCCAAATAGCACTGTAAACAAGCATTGGCAAAGTCACTAGGTCTCTTCTAATCAAGGGCTATTGGATTTACCAATATGTGTGAGCCATTTTGTAAACCATCATGGCTACTGTGCGGCATGGCTAAGAGTTAGAGGCATAGAGGAGAATGACATGGATTGTTGTAGAGTTTAATTCCGATAAGTGGAGTAGAGTGTTGTAGTGTGGAGTGGCAGAGAGTGCCGTGTATTAGAGAGGCATGTTGTGGAGTTGTGTACAGTGGCATATACTGTAGTGGCATAGAATAGAGTGGACTAGTGTAGAGTGCATTGGCGTAGAGTGTTGCAGAGTATAGTGGAGTAGAGTGCAGTGTAGTGGCATTGAATTCAGTGGCATACAGTGCAGAGTCGTAGAATGCAGTGGCATAGATTAGAGTGTTGCATAGTACGGTGCAGTGATGTAGAGTGAAGTGGCGCAGAGTGGAAGGGCGCAGAGTGGTGTGAAGTGCAGTGGTGTAGTGTGGTACACAGTGGAGTGGCGTAGAGTTGAGTGATGAAGAGGGCAGTGGCGCAGAGTCGAGTGACAGAGTGCAGTGGTGTAGAGTGCAGAGTAGAGTCAATTAGGGTGGTGCAGAGTAGAGAAGCATAGAGTGGTGCAGAGTAGAGTATAATGCCATAGAGTGCCGTGGCATAGTGAGCAGTGGAGTGAATAGTGCAGAGTAGAGTGGCATAGAGAGCAGTGATGTAGAAAACAGTGATGCAGAGTTGAGTGAAGTGGCAGTTACAAAGTGCAAAGACGAAAATGTGTGGAAATTGTATCACTTAGTGTAATGATTTTTATTGATCATATTAAAGTATTTGTTCCCAAGACAAAACAGAAATAACAAAAAATGTGCTTCATTTGGGTTCCTAATTCTGATATACTCTGAAATACTTACACAGTTCAAGCAAATGTTGTCATTGCTAGAAAAAAACACTTTCCGGACCCCAGTGTCCAGCAAGATTGTCACATAAATGCTCTCACTTTGAAGTCAAAGAAAGAAAAGTAAACAAGTGTCCTACGAATATGGCACCGGACATTTGACCTCGGTCTCTGAATTCACAGCAAATGTGATGAGAAAAGAACAAGATTTACAGGCATGTTTAAAGAAATGAGATTTGGGCAAGGGATGGTTCAAACCCAAGCTGGACAGCCTAAAACAAATCATGCCAGCAAATGGAAAACCAAAAAAGGTGAGTTACAAACCACAAAGCCAGTGGCAAGCAATGGGCAGGATGCATTCTTAGATTAGCTTTCTGAATGTCCCTAAGATGTCTTTTGCAAACCAGACAGCTATGCTTTCTGGTAGGCTGCGACCTAAAAAATTACAAGGAAAGATGGATGTCTTGTGTGAGGAAGGGAATCTAATGAGGGATGTTCAGGTTATGAGAGAACAGTAGGAAGGGAAATCAAGGGAAAGGATCTTCCTTCAGCTTATAGTTCTCAGTAATTGATGTTATGAACAAAACACATAAAATGTATTGAAGTCAAAATACGCATATATTATTAGTTGTGCAAAAAAACAGAAAATAATTTAGTGTAGAAAAATATTTACATGGACACCAAAGTAAAAAAGCTAGTTTGTGTTATTTCCCATGTAAATTGTCTCATGAGATGTTTTAGAAAGAAAAGTAAAATCAATTTTCAAAAACTGAACGAGCAAAGCACAACAATTAATTCTGAAAGAAAATCTTGAATTGAAGAGAAGCCTGTCTGCTGCTTAGCTCTTTCCACTTTATGTACTTTCTTACCTAATGCACTTAGGGCCAGATGTAGGTCGCCCAATACCGGTCGGTAACGGCTGAAAAATACCGAATTTCGGCCGTTACCGACCGGTTTTGGGCTTTCCAGATGTAGGTGGCATTTTTTGTAGGATTCGGTATTTTACCGAATCGGTAATTTAAGGATTCGGTAAAATACCGAATTCTTAACATACCGATTCGATAAATTACCGAATCCAGGATGTAGGGAGCACTTAAGTTAGTGCATTCCTCAGTTAAGGATTCGTTATTTACCACCAACTAGAAGTTGTTGGTAAATAATGAAAACGTTTGAAAAAGCATTTTTTTTGCTTTTCCAACAGTGCCATGTTGCAGACATACATGCCCTTAGGGCATGTATGTCTGCAACTTGTGCACCCATACACAATTGAGGGGTGCAACAGGGTGTCAAAGTGACACCCTGCCACCCTTCAATGTTTCCCCCTTTTACCGAATCGGTATTTACCGATTCAGTAATTGACATTCATTCCTATGGGCCTCCAGGCCCATAGGAATGAATGGCAATTACCGATTCGGTAAATACCGATTCGGTAATTACCAAAACTTACCGATTCGGTAATTTTTACAGAAAAATTACCTACATCCCATTTACCTGTTCTTAAATACTGAATCGGTATGATTCGGTATTTAAGAGTAGGTAAACTGGAATTACCTACATCTGGCCCTTAATATATATTTCTTGTCTGTGCAAAGAACTCTGTTTATGCAAATATATGATGCCAAGTTCCTGCTTGGGTATCGCACAGGTGGGTTGGGTGAGGACTACAGTGTGAAGAATGATGAGTGAAGGATGAGTGTTAAGAGCCGAGGATTTCGTTCTGAGGATGAGGATTTAAGAATGAAGACTGAGCAATGAAGAACGATGACAAAGAGGGAAGACTTTGGTGATGAAGAGTAAGGCATGTGGGATGAGGACTAAGAATTAAAGGGTGAGGACTGAGGGCTGAAGAGTTGGGTGTGAGCAATAAGGAGTGAGAAACGTGGGATGAGGACTGAAGAATGAACAGCACATAGTCTGGGATGAGTAGTGAGGACAGTGAGATATGGAGTGAGAGATAAGGGCTAGGGATGAGAAGTGAAGTGCGAGAGATGAGGAATATCAGATGAGGACTGCAAAATGAGGAGTGATGGATGAGAAATGGAATGTTGGATAAGGATCGTGGAATGTGGTGTGATGTCCTTACTTGTGTGCTCTACATTCATTAGGTCAAGCCTGGGCAGTGCATGCGCTGCTCTGCGAGGCATGCTGTATTCAGGTAAGGATTTGAAGATCCGCCCACTCTCCGCCCCTAATGTCATTGGCTTGTGTCATTGTCGACTGTAAACTGTGGCTGTTCATTGGTCAATAGGCTTACTAGTCCCTCCTTAGTACCGCTTTGTCTCATTTTGTAACCTCCCATGGCGACACCCCCTGTTACGAGTGTTGCTACTCGGTAGGCTTTAATTACAGCCTCCGAGCACAATTTTTTCAAATAGCAATAGGTCTCACATTTGCGAGAGTTTAAGCTATTGGCATTGTAAATGGCAATGCCTTTTATTGATCTGTTTTAAAAACAACACATAAATAAAGGATATTGTCATTTACAATGCCAATAGCTCAAACACTCGTAAATGCAAGACCTATTGCATTGCAAATGATTGTTTTTTTAAGACATGGGACATCCTCCCTCCCTAGCCGGAAGCGTTTTTGTGGTCACCAAGGATGTTCTTCCACATTCTTTGTTCAGTGGCCCATACACTTGCAAAGAGACCTCAACGGGTGTTTTCACACCCCCAGACCGGCGACTATAGCTAAATAACTGCGGAGGCAGCTGCCCACCGTCTACTCTTCAGCTTTCTCTCTGTTTGAGGGGTGCATATGGGGAGAATGAGTTCAGGGAGACACTTTTCTGCGTTGCTACTAGTTAGGAAACACCATCAGAAATAAAAGCAGGAACACCAAGCCATCAGCGTTTATAAATACACATATCACATGTAAGGGTGAGTTTTAAATATAATTAACCAATTACAGTTTGTTTAAACATGTTTGCACTTAGACATTTCTAGGGTTCAATTCCCTTTCATATGTGAAAATAGACTTGCAAAAAGTTTAAAAAAGGAAAGCTAAAACGCTCTTCACATATGCGTGATTATATTATTTTTATTTGCCATTTTTGTATAACTCAGGAGTCTGCTTGAAAGTAATAATTAAAATGACATGAACACAAAGCTCTTGTACCAAGTCACATTTGAAGGTATCACAGATAATTGTCTTTCATTTCATATGGCATGAAAGTTATGAATTTCATGCGTTTATTATATAAATGGAATCCGGGTGAAACTAAATAATGTCTTAAAAATATATATATATATTCCTCAATTCAGTTTAATTTAACTGCCGGAATATACATTTGTACGCTTTTTAGGGTAAGCAATGATTTAAAAAAAAAAAAAAAACATGCTGGACTACTTCATGTAAGATATTTTTTAGGATTGTTAGGTCAGTTACAGGCAGATTCATCAACGAAAAATCGGCTCGCAAAGGGCCAGATTCTCAGATTCTGGCCCTTTGCGAGAGCAATTTTTGCATTTGGGATTCATCATCCCAAATGCAAAAATCGCAAATTGCAAAATCGCTATATTGCGAGGAATTGCATTTAAGGAATCTCTATTTGAGATTCCTTAAATGCAATTCATGAACCATTTCTGAATTGCGAAATCGCTATTTTTGGTCGCTATTTACCGCGAAGCCTGACTTTGTGGTAAATGTCGAAAACTTAGAAAAATGCACTTTAGTGCATTTTTCTAAGTTGTATGTTACACACACACATGTCCTTTGGACATGTGTGTGAGCAACATCAGTGTACATTTACATTTCAGGGGTGCTATAGGGTGTCATTTGGACACCCCTGGCACCCTTGAAATCGCATCCTTATATAAGGAAGCTGTAGAAATCGCAAATAAAATTGCGATTTCTACATAAATCCCGTTTTGCAAGTCCTTAATAGCGATTCCTTAATAATCGCTATTAAGGACTCGCAAAACGGGACAATGATGAATCTGGGGGTTAGTTCCTTATAGATTTTTAACAGTTCAGAAGTTATGGGCCTGTGTGATTAACCAGCACAGTATAGTGGTAGCACCCTTATAATGCAGTGGTGATAACCTTTCATGGGACTCTTTCACTGTCTTTTGACTCATATTTGCTTTTAATCACTTCCCCTCAACAGCGTAGCTGGTGGTCCTCATATTGAGTGAATGCTAAACTAGATACAAATTGCACAACCCATACATAGCAATAGTGGAAGGGTCAGCAGTTACCAGGTGCACAATTTGCACATGATTCAGAGTTTCAGACACCAAAAAGGTAGATAACAGAAACCTGCACGTTTTCTCCCGTTGAAAGGTGTGCAAGATCAAAATATGCACTATTTGTCCCATCTTCTACCTGGTGAAAGTCATTAGGACAACGGCCCATGGGTGCACAATTTTCCCACAATTTGGGTTCTCGCTTTCTGTACAAACACCCGGTTGAATCTGAAACAGAGTTTGCTTCTTCTTCATAATAGGAAAGTGTGCTTCAAATTTGCTGATTTTGTGTAATTAGGTTTAGTATGTAATGTATTTCTACTCATTTCTTTGTTGGTAGTACTCTGATGTTAGAGTAGATTGACATCAGTGGTTCTACAGAATTGGCTCATGCATGAGTTGGGGTTCTGTATCTGAAAGTTTTACCAAAGATGATTGGAATACCTTGTTCAGAGAGCAAAGTAGCATTGAACTTTAAGTCACATTGTATCTCCGGTATCACCACATGTTAATCTCATCAAATATATGTTGATAAAGGAGATGAGACCCGTTTTGAAGTTCTTAAACCCAATGTTTCAGCTCAGTTAAGGAAGAGAGAATATGTTGATCAGTTTTGTTGGTCCCAGTAATTCCACTGGCAAGGTCTAAACTCTTAGATTACTTCCCAATGTGCGACATTAACATTACTTGGCCTCAAGAGATTGTGCATTAGGTCCAGACAGCCAAGAAACCAACAATGCACCAAAGTGTCCACAGGGAGTTGTGGTGGTTTATTAAACAATTAAATAAATACAAAATGTAATGTTATCCACGAAAGCTGACTGGTTTTCTATCAACAGGTGGAAGTTTTCAATAAGTGATCTTTATCATGAATCGTAGCTGTTGGATACGGGTTAGGAATTTGTTGAGGAATGCTCAATAAGTGGCGTCCTCTAAATGACTGACACGTTTATCAATTTGTTTGCCTTTATTGAACATACTAGTCTGAACCTGGTAAGCAAAACCAAGGAGATTCACTGAGGTTGATGCACAGGAGGTAAGCGGTGAAGAAGGCGGCTGCACTGCTTTCTCTCTGATTATCTACATTTTGGTTGAGATCTTTAGGTTGAGAGAAACACCTGGTGCAGGAATGAAGAGTTTTGCATGGACTGAATTTCATTTATGCTCTAGAGGTGGAATTCATGGATAATTTTTACGTATTTAATTTCTATGGATTGTTTAATTGCAGATATTACATTATTTCGATTTTGATATTTAATTCAGCAGAGAATGGTAGGCTTCTCATGGTACGGATTCTCTATTTGTTGAAGTGTGCTAAGCATGACCTATTGCCTCTTACAGTGTGTACAGTTCCTTGATGTCATCCATTAGGGAAGCAATGTATCAGAATACAGTACAGACCAGTGGAACATAGATACATTGCAACCATAGAACAAGAAAGACACAATGTTAAACTAGTCTACACCCTCCAAGTAGTGTTCTAGTTCAGTGGGGACTTTGAAAAATAAATAACTGTATTGCTAAGATCACCATCTGCAAACCAAATCGCTGTGTAAAGCACACTGACAACAAACAATCACTGAGAGACGAGGAGGAACCTGAGACAATGTGTCAAAGTACTCAAGACACCGCTTTCTGCTTTTACTGACCCATCAACTCAAGTCAGATTCACATTCTCTGCTTTTTCCTGAAAAACAAATCTCCTTTCTCCCAAACTTGAGACACAGTAATCAAAATCTCCATCATGACGCAGAATATTCCTGAAGATTGACTCTGAAAGTTATACACCACAAATAATACAATCAAGTATGGCTTCCAACAGAAAATCAATCCCAATGGCATCCATGTCTAATAATAAATTAAACAGATAAGAAAAATTAAATTGTATTCAAATAGCTGATGAATTAACTGTGATGGACATATCAATTATAATGGCAGTTTCAAACATTACTCTATACTTAAATAGTGAAATTAGGTCATTTACCACTTCACCCTTCACACACAGAGAAAAAAATAGAAGGAGAAACTCAATATCGTTCCGTTTTTGTTGCCCCTTTTGGAGATTCAGAGGCGAGACATCAGTAATTGTTGCAAAACAATTATAGCACAGCAAGTACGAGTTATTTTTAAATCACAAAGCTCAACACGAAGGGGAGGATCAAGGCACAAAATCCTGCATCAGTCAATATACCTTATCTAGGCTGTATATTCTGTTTTGAGATTGATGCAAAGGGCCTGGGACATGACCTCCATATGCCCCCAAAAAAATTACATGCAAGTCACCTAGACAAATTGAACAATGGGTGGCCCTGCACACAAACGAGTATACTATAAGTAGGGCTCCCGGTTTTATGGTATATATTTTTTGCCCATTTCCGTCTGTATTTATCCATATTTATTTTTGGGCCATTTTATCTGTATTTATCCATATTTATTTTGTGTTTGCATATAATTGAAGTTGTAAAACTGTACATTTGCATATCTATTTAACTGACAGACGAGCACTCATACTTTGATCTCTGTCCTATTTTAGCTATTTAAGCTGGCAAAAATTACACAATACATACACTGGTAGATATTAGCACTATACCATAAATATATGTTAACATATTTCGTTATTTGAAGACATTTCATCCTGCTTTTTAATTTCCCATGGTGTCCATCTGCTCAGCTGCTGGCCTATAATATACGCTGTTTGAGTGATACCTGGCGCATTAGGGGTTTACCTGTAACATTGGGTGTAACCATACCACCATTTCGGTATTTGTTAAATAAAATGTGCCTTAGTTATATTTTATGACCCTTTCTTTGGTTTAGCATAAACGCCTGTGATGCTTGTTACATTGTTCTTTGGCTGCATAGCTTGCTCCATAGCTAATGCGAGGTTTACACTGGCGATTCCATGAACATTTTCAGTACATATTTCTTCGATGCGTGTCGAAATTGAGATATTATTATCCATGCCACTGAACTTGGTGAATAGCTATGTCCGGCACGTGACCTTGGTTGTGATATAAATATTTTTTATGTGACGTCTTACACTGTAGCTCCTTTATCTGAAAAATGATGAGGGACTTTCTCTCCACTCTTTGATATTAATGCATGGGTAGTATCAGTGGCATTCCGATCTGTTGAGTGCTTATTAACTTATGGAATGTCCAGTATAATTACCAGCAATTGATCTCCCCCGTTCTTCAATCTAGATTTCATAGCGGGATCCAATCATTTATATTTCCTACTTTTGTGGAACTCCGGGTCTTCATGAGCTTTGTCGTCCATTCAACACATGGATGGTGCATGAAAGTTCGCAATAAACTAAGGTGAGACAAGAGGGGCGCTGTGATATATGATTAGGCCATATATGTGCTTCATTTTGGTGTAGGCACCTCCGCTGTCTATTTTAGTACTATTTTTAGCAATGATCTGTTATCATGAGGTCTTCCTTTTGGGCTCATCATAGGCTCTGTATGAAGAGCCCTTGGGTTAAGGATTATTTGCCTCAAGAGCTAGTTATATACACTTTTTTGAGATGGATTTTGTTCTGGTTATTCTGCATGACTAATATTTATTGGTCCATTATTTTTAATAAAATCGGAGCCTTGATTGAATATTATTCTGTCTCCATGTCACTACGATACCCGGAATACACAGACATTAAATATTGGTTTGCATAATAACCAATCTACATCTCATTTTAAGGTGAGATATTTCCGGAGTACTATCCCTCATGAGTCCTCTCTGTCTGGATACACCATTCCCTTTTTGTGTTATGTCTGTGTAATGTCTCACTTTTCTCACTTTCAGATCTTGCTTACTCATATCTCATGTAATCTTACCTTTCTGTTATAAAAATTGCCTTTATTCCTTGTTTCCCACCTAGTGGTACATTTCAAAGCACTTTATCAGCATTAGGTGTTTTTATATTATCTAAGACAATTGTGTTCGTTCATGTCTGGGGTTTTCTCTCATGTTCCGTTGTAGTGTTTTTAATGTATAGTAATGTGAATATGTCATGTGGGCAGTCTATCGATTTGAATATGTGTCTATATGTATTAATGTATGTATTATATGTGTATTTATATTATATCCTTATGTGATTGTTTCAGCCCTGATGAAGTTCCTTCTGCACAAAGGAACGAAACGCGTTGGCTGGGTGCCAGTTTTTAAATATTACTTTGAATAAAGAAGACTGATGGACTGAACTTGTTCTTCTGAATGATTCTTTGGTGCACCTTCCTTTTCAATGAACTCTTTCATACCAGTGGCACCTATCAACGGCGGGTGCTGGGAGTAGTTGCACCGAACCTCACTATACGAAACAATTGGGATATAAGTGCTTAAACATGGTCGCCGTTGTTTTTTCTGTTTTCCTGTAATAAAAATTGTTGGTAACATAAAAAACCTAGAAATACGCTTTAAAAAGTAAAGGTTAAAGTGACGTTATAGTTAGTTGATAAAATAAGACAGAACCTAATATATAAAAACTAAAAAAAGAATCGATGAAATTCACAAAGTACAGTTTACTGAACAAACTATAACTTGTGCCTTCGCCAGGCACTGCTTACAATCTTGCATATTACATCACGCATGACATGTTAAACGACATCATTGATGGCATCTCAAATGACAATTTATGACATCACTAATGATATATAATCATTGTGACACCATTGTAAAGGGTTTGTGGACTTGAAGTAGTTCAGCATGCTACACATGTGGCCAATTTTCCATTTACCTTAATGAGATTAGCCTCTTAAAGATGTCATATGACTCACGATTTCAAGTTGAGAGGTTGAAAGGTACACATTTGCCACCGAAAGGATACTTTCTGTCAGGCCCTATGGACAGCCCTCCATAGTTTAGTGAAATATACTATACACATGCCTGAGATGGGCACAATGGCATACCATATTAGAGTCATGCTTACAACAACAGTGAGATATAAGCCACCTCTACGTGGGACACCCCTACATTCTTCAGTTCCTTAAAATCCTCAGCAACGTTCCAGAAATAAACTTCCAGACGTTATAAACGTTCTCATAACATATAATTTATCTATAGCATCATATTTCAACTACTTACCATGGTCACATGCCCAGATATCTAGTGGTATCAACATAAGCTTTGACCTTTCTCACAGATTTTTTGGAAGAGGCCTTGTCTTTAAGCCACAACCTACATTCAAGCATAACCCTGCATCCCACATTAGATGCACTCAGCATTCACCTTGTTTTACAAAGAGTAATCTCTGCAACACAGATTTTAGTGATTTTTAAACATGACACTGTGCCTTCAATTATGTGATTTGATATGGTATCAGTGATGTCATTTAACATGTTATACGTGCTGTAATATGTGAGGTGATATGCAGTGTATGGCGGGGATGCAAGTTATAGTTCGGTCTTTAACCCCTCCCACGCTTGTTACGGAACCGTTCCGTCCCAAGCACAGCTCACCCGAGGGCCGTGACGGAGCGGTTCCGTCACAAGCTCGGGAGCGCCGCGCGCCCTCCCGCCTCTTAGCACTGCGGCGGAATAGCCGCTGCAGTGAAAGAGTTAAACTACAACTGTTGAAGTTAAGTTTTATTTTTGTTTATAAGCATTAGTCTTTTTCAGCTGCGGCTGGTGCAGGTAGGAGCGGTGGGGCGGGTTGGGGAGGGTAATCGACATATGATGATGAGGGTGAATAAAATAGATAAAAAAGAAAAGCACTTACCTTAGTGTTTTTCTTTTTTTTTAAATTGTATTCTCCCTCGTCGTCGTATGTCGACTCCCACCTCTCACCTCCTGCCTCACCACTCTTACCTGCACCACCCTCAGCTGTTTTTTTTCCGTATTTGACCGCATACCACACTTTAGCCTGCTTTTTTCAGCTATAGCCAGATAGAGAGAGCTAGACAGATAAACAGATAAACAGACAGATAGATAGATAGATAGATAGATAGATAGGTAGGTAGGTAGATAGATAGATAGATAGATAGATAGATAGATAGATAGATAGATAGATAGATAGATAGATAGATAGATAGATAGATAGATAGATAGATAGATAGATAGATAGATAGATAGATAGATAGAACGCAAAAGTAACTTTCGGAGATAAATTCGAGAAGCTTCCATTGGTTGTGTAGGTAATGACATTTCAGCACAAATGTTATGGTTAGTCTAAGAGCGTCAATCTCTCTAATGTTGGAAATCAATGGCAGCGGTCTCCGGTGGCGGCGCAGACTTGGGATTCACAGCAGCTGTCAGAGGAGGCTCGGAGGAATTACTTATTAGCCTGGATGCAACCAGGCAGAAAACTCATTACACACTGCTAAATATACTTAATCACATCTATTAGAGAAAAATGAACTTGATAATTACAACAAATAACTAAACTGCAGAGAAAGTGTTCATGGAAAAAACCCAGCGGCATGGTGCATGAAGAAAGAGAAAAGACAAGGAAGATGGAAGGTGGAGAGAGGGGGGGGAGAGGAGGTAAAATAATTTTAAAGAGAAAGCAGGTGTAAAACACCAAAGTACACATTATTTCGACAGCCTGCCGAAAGTACACTCAAAATGGACATTTTGTATTCCAAACAGAGAGATCGTGTTTGTTTTTGAAAATAATATATTCGCCCAACCAACGAAAGACTGACAGCTTCTCGACAAGGCGTCCAACTGTAAAAATATGTTTACAACAAATAACAAATGCACAGCAAGTACTGAAAGCAAATAGAGCGGCTTGGAAACAGAACACGTACCTCACGTCAAACATATTTATGCACGTGTATATATATCCAGGCACAGGAAAACAAGTGTTGCCCCCTGACAGGACACAGCCGCCCATTAGAGATGCAAATAATTGCAGAGTTCAGCGCAAGCAAACACCACAACGAAGCGCGGATCCTGACAGTAAACTCTCGAGGCAGCCATTATAATACAGGTGTATGACTTCACGGGAAAGCAATCTATGTTAGATGCCTCAACGAATGAAAATGGACTTATTGTCTGGACTGTGAACCCGCCCATGGTTTTACAACTCCTATCCACCACCCTCATGGTTCAAATGTGTTTTTGTGCAGTTGGAAAAAGTCAGTGCAAAATACAGTAAGTCGAAAAGCGAGCCGGACAAGGCGCATGATGGCGAAAGGTGACGCTGAAAAATTAAATAGAACCATCATGCCCAAATTGACAAAAAAAAAATCTTTATTGGAGCTCCCGGATAACGAGTATCGCTGTTACATTCAAAGCGGGCGGGAATGGTATTTGCTCCTGATTTCAGAACATGGGTTTGTGAATTTGGCATAAATTGTTCTTGCACCCGAGGATTTTGCTCACAGAGCTGGATGGAATTTCGTGGGTAAAAGGGGTAGAAATGGGAATACTGTGCAGTGAAACTGGTTGCAAACTGAAGCTTGATGGTAATCCGTATTTTGGTGGGAAAGCTTGGATTCAGTTGAAAAAATTGAATAGGGAACTGCTGTTACTGTGCAGAAACACTATTTCCCCACCATGTTTTCACCTCTGTTCCACGAAAGCACTTGTAACGAGTGCCATGAGTTTCCTACAAAAAAAGTTTGCACTTGCCTGTCAGCAGACAGGAATGACAGTGATTTTTTGGGTAGTTTTTACAATGCATGAACAGCATCCAGATGTTTACAGCCACTTCGTTGTGAGAAATGTATGTTGGTAACACTTTAATTGTAAACTCCCTGTCTCCGACACTCATGAATATGCCTGCTATTTGACCAGAGATAGCCTCTGCCATCCAAGGCAGGAGTTCTTTATCCATGACCGAAACTCTCTAAAGCCCAACCATCGGGTAACCCACCCATCGTCCCTTCCAAAAAGTTCTCTTGACATGGTTCTTCAGCAGGCCTTCACCAGGACCGGACTGGACCTCTGAATCCCAGTCCCCCTCTCCCTCTCTCTGACAAGCACATACACCTTTAAAGACATGCTACACATGTCCATAAGTATGTGTGAAACTCAAAGTTGCGTACTCAGGAAAACGTAAAGGCACAATTCAAAAGATTTTTACCAGAATTGAGGTGATATAAAGATCCATAAGATTGGGTTCATTGGTACAACACATGTAACTTTTTAAACGTTAATCCACCAACTGTGGTGGTGTTGAAATGTATATATTCACATAAGCCAACAAGCCCCTTTTTCTGCTGTGAGATATTGAACACATGCTAGCTGCAAGACAAACTAGGTGTAATTGAAAAATCCAATTTGATCTTAAAATTAGCAATGGAGTTCTGCCATCAGATTTCCAGAACTATTACAAAACTAAAACATGAAAATTCAGTGACTATGAAAATGTGCCATTCATGCATTATGTCAGAGGTGGTTCATCTTTAAGCAATGTGCGATGTATAAGAAGTTGGTGGACCTGGTTATTCACCTAGTCTCAAGCCTGGCTTGGCCCATACAGCTCCTGCTTCAGCATCAGGTTACCCTCCTTGGTGAGATGTGCGCTTTACAAACACGCATACCATAACACCACTCAAGAGGTGATTTATTTGGAGTTCCAGGAGATATGGTTGTAGTGTAGGTTATTACAGGCACTCATGTCAACCACAGGAATTGATGAGAGGAAAAATGAGGGGATATTCGTCTTTGTTGTTTAAGTTACAAGTGGAGAAGACATGAAGCCCAGCAGACCAGCAGATCTGAATAGAGATGGCGTTCTGTGAATCCACCATATTGTGACCGAATCCATGAATGTTTAAATTACATGAAAACTTATTTGGTTGGTCAATCTGTGAGGACACGCTGATGCCACCTTTGAAAAGGACAACCTTTTAATGTATTTGACAATTTTTACAGGGACAGATGGTGAAGGCAGTATGAGGGTACAGTAACGTGTGTCCATGGTGTAAGAGCCTTCCTCCCTGTTTTTCTTGACATATTTGAGGCTGTTCCTTTCAATGTATTCCTCTAGGAAGTCAAGACACCTATATCAAGCCAAGAAGTGAGGTTTTAGGTGCAAAAGCTTTAATGTGCATCTGGATGTTGTTACTGTATTTGGGAAATTATAGGCCACTTTTGAGGCGGTAGAGACATGGAAATAGTTAGATGTATAGGGAATGTAAAAGGGAGAATACTAGATGGGAAAAAATGAAGAAAGCAAAATATGCTCAGACAGAAAACACACACATGCTTGACCTATTTTTCTCTGTTCTTTTGAAAACATGTGGGCCCGTCTAGGGTGGGGTGGAAAGCTCTCATGGCAACTCGCCATGGTTCAAGCAGTAGGATGTGTATTACCAATTCAAAGCGGTTGTGTGCATCCCAGTAGGATGAGCATAGTTTTATAGGCTTGCTCAGAGATGTTACCATAATGCTAAAGAAGTTGGCTTTGGTGACTTGATTAGGATTTAGATTTTGTTAATAGATGTCAAGGATGGAGCGAGCTTGCATGCACTGCTGTGGCTTGGCAACCTGTTCCCTCTCTAGTAATCCTTGACAGATTAGAGGACGTCAACGTTATGTTAAATGAGTAGGTTCTCAGAGTCAAGACAAATTGTTTCAAATTGAGATTTAGTGCAAGTATGTGTTCTTTGAAATGGTTCATTGGTCCAGTGTGACTGAGTTGTTTCCAGAGTTTGCCAAAAGAGTTACTAGGATATCTATACAGTATTTAGGTAGGGGTAAGGATTTAATTCCAGGAAGTTAAGAACAGTGTAGGTTGTAATATTAGTATCAGGGTAGAGGTGCATAGCACAGGTCCAGTCCAGATTTTAGTCTGCAGGGAGGGGCTAGTTTGTGAGGAAAGCAGCCATGATGGAGGGAGTGGAGGCGCTCTTACAGCTGACCTTGTCTGTGAGAACCTTTACTCAATAAACACCACCAAAGTTAATTGCCCCGGCCTCACAGCTGCTGGAATTATGGGCTCTGCATTAGCACCCCTAAAAATAACTATGCTGGAGCTCAGATGGTGCATAAGCATTAAAGATGGCTTTAAAATGTATGTTTATCATGTCACAGTTTCTGTAAGTTCAAAGACAAAGGTAAAATGCCAGGCTATGTCTTTGGAAAATACTTATCATGGAACTGGTGTTGATTTTATTTCATGGACTGCAAAATGAGAGGGTTTGCAAAAGTGATCTATCTGACAATCTTGCTGGGGTACAGGAAGTGAAAAGAAAGGCTGTAGATTGTCAGTTGTTTTTTTAACTCAACAACATTTAAATACCTATATATGAACTATACACGTTTCAAAATATATCAGTAATTCGGAATGCACAAATAAAACAATTTGTTTTCTTATTCTTAAGTGTGATGGAAATAAATATTTTAATGGGATAAAAACAAACCAAGATACTTTACTTGGTGATGTGCAAATGATATGTTTTCACTGAAACCTGATTTCCACACACTATCGTTTGTGCGCAATACATTTTTATCACTAAATCTGCATGCTTATGCAAATGTAATGGCCCTTTCAACAGAAAATTTGTGCTACCACCCAGGTGTTGCAAAATGCACCACCAGCTGCATACCTCACCCTTACCACTCTCCTGCTGAATGGGTGTGACTCCTTTGCTACAATCGCTATGACCTCAGTGACGTAACATTAATGGCAGCACCCCTACTCTGAATATTGTTCCAGCACCACTCCCTGTGGATTTAACCAGGACCCAGTAAGTCTTGCAAGAGAGTTGGTTAATTGTGTTTGGTAGTCTCAGTAGTGTCAACAGCACCTGTTAGTGCTCAAGTTCCGTGGAACATTAAAAACGCATAGAGCAGAAATAAATGATTTAAAGTTAAAAAAAAACAGGAGCATAATTCTAATAAAACAATTGCACGCCTATATTTCATAGTCTGTAATCCTGCCTTGTCCTTCGGTTACGTTTACTTATTTTTGGAGGCAAGGCCCCTTTTTAGGTGGCAGGGGGTGAACTGCACTATAATTCAGCTGAAAAGGAAGGGCCTTGACACACTGGTCTTCGTTATGCGTGTGGGCTTTCATAAAGTGTAACTTTGTACCAATGCACAAGTTACACTTCTAAACAAAAGTTCAAGTAACTGTTTTACTTAAACAAATGAAATGTGATTAGACAGAAAGGGGAAGGAGGGTATGGGGTTATCTCCCAGTTAGGAGCAAAGAGAGACCACAGAAGGAAAGCAGGCAGAAAGGTACAACAAAAAAGTGTCACAGGTCTAGAGAGATACTGAAAGTATAATCACGAACAGGATGCCAGAGAGGGGAAATAAATGGAAAGAAGGTGGAGGAAAAAGTGCTCCTGAAGTCCATGCCTCTGTACAAGCTATTAATAAGGAGGTGGAACTTCTCGCCACAGGGTGGATACGATATTTTCCAATTTATCCAAACTGGAACATAAAGCTCTTTCAGAATTGACTACTGTGTCAGATGTATTCATTAAGACAATTGACAAAAAAGGAGCAATAGTTCTCTTAATTAGTCGCACCAACATGAATGCCGCCTAGTCTTTAAGATGATTGTAATTTCAAAAAATTGGACTGAGATCCCACATTTTATTTGCAACGTGAAATTGTACTCTAGATGACAAAGCCTTGACCATGAGATGGAGAACCAAACAAAAATCTAATTTTGTTTTTTCTGGATATCTATAGGATACCTTATTTTTATATTTCACCCAAAAACCACAAACCAAGGATACCGCCGGTTTGAAACATAGTATTTGGAATTGGATATGTATGAGAACCTCTATAAAAACAAATTGTGGATTGGTTTCTCCGACCAAAGGTCACAAAGATGCCATCCTCATTAAAAAATATTAAGGATATCCTTAATGTACTACAATACTTACAATTGAATCATGAATGAGGAAATGTTGGTGGGTTTAGACATTGAGTGCTTACACTCCAGAAGTCCCTAGGACGAGACTTTGAAAACTATTGAAGACTTATTACATCTAATGCCATGGGAATGCCACACACCCACACATCCGATTACAGACCTGACTTGCTGGGCTCTAACTGGGCATTATTTTGAATTTGAGGGTGACATATTATTATAGATTCAATGTACGATTGGGTAGTACTTTCACCCGAAAGTCTGGCCTGTTTGTATGTATGTCAGTTTCAAACTAGCACCATCATTCACATCATACATAACAATTTGGAGCAGGTGTATCAAAAATGGCCTGTTAATTGTGAATATTGCTCGAGATGAAGCCAAACATTTCCTAGAATGGATTAATTAAAAATATCTGTTTAAGTTCACCCGCACAATTACAACAGATGTGATACCTTTTCAGGATCTGTTGATTCAGTCAAGAGATGGTCAATGTATTACTTATGTTTTTAATAAATCAACAGATCACAATAACCTACATTGAGTTGACAACTTCCATCTCAGAATCCCTCAGGAAAATCTCCCAGTTGGCCAGTTCCTTTGATGTAAAGGCCCACAGGTAGCCAGACTACATTAAGAAGAGAAAAAGAGCCAAAAATAATAACCAGGAGGCTATTTAGGAAGGCCACATCCGACCAAAACCAGACAGATTCATATGTGAAACCACATAATGCATAATATCCAATGCTGTGCAGAAAATAACCAAACATTGGACAGTCTCAATTCAAACGCTTCGGAATTCAAAAAAACTATTTCTTCATTTATGAGATGTTCCTGCTTGGAAGACATTTTGGTACACGCACATTGCCATGGCAAAAACAGCCCTACTGATGACACTCTGAGGGGTTATAATACAGGCTCTGGGTCATTAGCCTGACAGGGGTTTCAGTGTCTGTGGCCTTACTAAAACACCTACGGCAATCGACTTGGGGTCATGCACTCCATGGACCATCAACTAACGCAACAATTTTAATCCACAAGAGGACATTCATATGATAACCTGACCCTGTAGATTAAGATATATATGAATGTTTACTGGCAAATGTTGCTGAAGGATAAGTGAGCAGCCCATTAACATTGGGTGTAAAAAGACCACCAGAGGACTCACTAGTCACTTTAAACTAAATCACTTTAAAAATGGTTTGTCATGATTGGTAATTGACAAGATCAAAACCAATACACAAACAGCACTGACATTATAGAGAGAAACGTTGGATATATCACCTCAAAACCCATATAGTTTGGCTCAATAACGATATGCTATGGAATCAGACGAATTTGAATAACATGCTGACAGAAAGTAAATACCCAGCGACAGTTAAGAGGGCATTTTGTTAACAGTCTCCGTCATTGTTTAGAGGCTCAATATAGTCTCTCTTTAGAATTAGAAGTGATCCCATTACTGTGCTGCACACACAGCTTGCACTGACACGATTACAAGGTGCACATGCTTACCCCAGACAGAAGACTTACTGACCCTTTGTGGTGTTATTTTAGACTGAAACATGTTGACCATATTGAGATACTGGGAAGATTACATTTCAGGGAGTATTACCTATTCTTTTAATGGTGTCAAAGGGTCCCAAATTAAAGGTATACCTGGGGACTATCCTACACATTTTCAGTTACTCAATCTGGTCACGCTATCACAACTGCCACCCCCTTTTGTGGCAAAGCCCACCTCAACACATGAATATGTTGGAGTGTGGCCCTGTGATATACCGTGCCCCAATCGAGTGGATGAGGTTCTTATTTAAATTTAGGAGCTCCCCAAGGCAACACAATATCACTTTCACTTGTTTTGCGCAAGAAAAGCTATATTCTGCAATCCAATGTACTTTAAAGTGAAAAACATAAAAACACTCTGTACATCGAGGTCTATCCTCTGACCAAGAGTGTAAAAGCAGTTAAGTGCAAAAGGCGCCTGCCCTGGCAGGCAAGACCACACTCCTGGACCCAATATGAGATCATCTGTAACAAACCTGTGACCTGAAAGAACCCTGCAAGGTCAGTGATTCAACAAGCAACGGACCACAGAAATTGTAATGCTGACACAGCGACTTCCTTAGAGTGGGTACAGCAATCTGAAAATGAGGCATCTAGGCGAAAGCAAGCTCTCCAGCTGAATTGTATTTCATCATATCTAAAAAAAAATGAACCAGGCAAAAACCATGCAGAATCAATCTGTTGCTCATCTGGAAATATTTAATTTTTTTCAAGTTCTTTGATGATATTGTTTAAAAAAATTTCGAACAAGATGTGTGATAGTGGCTAATACACGAAAGCATCCATCACTGGCAGGCAGTCCGGGAGGCTGATTTAAAAGAGACTCAGTAATAAATGTACTGGCGTCTGAGTCAATAGCATGTCCTAATGAGCTGCATACTATGTACAGGTTAGCAAAGGATAGCTTAGCACGAAAACATCCCAGGCATGCATGCAAGCAGCACATAAATACAACTGAACCTTCCACTAAACATGCATTTGCCATGTGGCAGTGCAAACCAAAATATCTGTTTCTGCCTGTCCACATCAATTGAGTAATGTGCCTCCTCTCCAGTACTACACTCGCTCAAGGTGTTAACAAAAATTACAACTTTGTAATATAAAGAGCTGCACCGAAGACAAAGTGGCTCTGGGCCAGTAAGGTCTGGTACAGACCATTTGCCCTTACGTTTCACTGCTTGCCTTTTTCTTTGGGGTCGGGTAAGGGGGAGATTTCAAGGGACGATGGGAAACTTAAATAAATAATTACCTTTCCCTCGGCATTGTCCCTCGAAATCACCCCTTACCTGGCCCCACTGCCTCACCGCTGTTACTTGCATGGACCCCGGCTGTTTAGAACATTCTGTCTTCGGTGGTAGAATATTCTAATAGCATTATAGCCCCTTTGTCCTCAGTCTATTCCAGCTGTAAAAAGCCCCCTCAAGCCTGGTTGTGGGCCCTCACCCGCACCTTGGGCCTATGTCTGGGGTCAGGGCCTTTAACAACATTACAGCCCTCGAAAGCAGGATAAAATGTTAAATTAACGTCCTCTGCTCAACCCATTGTACAATAAAGGGACCAAGCTGAAGCGCATGAGTTGGAGAGAGCAATTAACTGGTGTTAACACTCAGCAGAATTGGGATAAAGGCTATGTGTTCCATTACTGCTACTCTAAGCCACACCCCAGATAGCCACTGTCCCCATCTGCTTCACATTCTTCCTGAATCTACAACAAAAACAGATGATGCAGTCAATAATACAGACTGTAATGTCCACATTCTAAGCATTGAAATTTGCAGATCCAACGTAAGCAAGCCATAAAGTTGTCTACTTTCAGTTAATACTTGGTGCAGAAATATTTTCTGCACATGCAATATGCTTTCCTTGGTTCCATTATGGGTCAACAAGCAAAGAGTGGCATTTTTAAGGAGGTGGAGTAACAATAGAAACTCTTGCATTTTATATTTATATTTAGAAAAGCTTTATGAAAAAAACCTGCAACAAGAAGGGCACTATCATAACCATGCATTTTTATTAGCCTCAATTAAATATCGAACAAGAATGCTTCTGTGGACCAAAATAGCCAGCTTCGAAGTCCCTTCAGCACTCTTCTATTCACTTTTAGTATATCAGGTTTCTGACAGAAACTGTCTTCAATCGACCCTGCTCCTTGTATATTTCTCCCATTGTCTGAATATTCAAGACAAGACCAAGATGGCAATTCCCCAGGGTGAAGAGGAAAGAGATGGGAGATAGCAAGAAAACAAAATAAATCTGTCTCCTTGGAATGCTCTCTCAGAGTTACCCAGAATTGCTTTCAACAGTTCTTCCCAACAATCACCAATCATGTGATCATTCAGTATACTGGCTTATGATTGTTTGGAAATTAAGGAAATTCACAGACAGAGGACCATAACATGGGAAAACGTAATACATACATATTTTGTACCAGCTTCTTACTGTCGCTTTCAGGAGAACAGCGAATCTTCAAGTGGAAATTCCAACATGAAGGTGGTAAAGGAGCGAGGCAAGGTGGAGAAGGGGAACTGGCCCCAATGCAGCCAAGAGCAAGGAGAACAACTCGTGGATCCAGATTTCAGAGGAGAGAGAACAGTAGAGGAAGACCAGGAAAACAGCCTGCCCGGAGTCCTCAGGCAAAGGGTAGACGAAAACAGAAATGGTGAGGGAGCAATGTGGAGGTGAGTGAGCCAACATGAGTGAAAAGGTCCAACAACTTAGAAAGTTCTCCAACACGATTAATAATGCATCAGTGCCCTAAATCTGTGTCTTCTTTCAATGCCCGGTAGTCACACCCCAAGAACTGTGCTTGAGACCTTGGACTGATGTCTCCGCCACTATGATTTGGTCTGCCATAATCAGAGAAGACCCGCACTATTATACAGTGTGCTAATCTTCCGCTTCTCAGCTGCATGGTTAGTGTAACACATTGCCCTCACTGAAATTCCCACACCCAATGAAGTCCTGATGTAAGGGGAAAGTGAATAGAGAAAACTATCAGCAAGCAAAAGGTATAAACAATGCAGGGAGGCTCTGATGACCTTTAAGATGTCCCAAAAACCTTATAAACCACAAAATATTATAACTGTCACTTCACCCACCACAAGTCCAGAATTCTCTTTATTTCAAAACCAGGGGACTCATCAAACAAAACTGGAGGAAGTGGAGGTGATGGTGGTGACCTGGCAGGTTTTATTTGAGAAAAGTGAAAAACATGATTAATCTACCTAGGAAGAGGTAAGAAGGCAGCACCCTGCCCAACCAACGTCACAATCCAGAAAGGATCCAGAAATCGCTGTGACATGGAACCCAGAAAATGATATAAAAATGGGTGGATAACAAAACCCAATCCCTCTTCTTATAGGATGTAACTGAACTACCTCCACTCTCTGCAAAATGTTTACAGTCAGCTTTGGTCTAACACAAGTGAAGAAGTAAGATTAGCCTGAATCGAGGCAATGGAACATAGAAGGACAAGGACTGTCTGAAAAGATGTATAGAGTCCAGGGAACAGTAGTAGGTGAAACCCATTAGAACAGAAAAATGGAAGGTAGCCCAATTAATTGTGTAAAGAGTTAATATATGCAAAGGCAGCAAGTGGTAATCAAGTTGGTCACTTTTCTCGATGGCTTATAGTAAAACAATGAAGATACTGTTCCAAAGACTGATTTAATCATTCTGCTTGGCATTCAGTTTGTGGGTGATGATGGAAGGATTTGAAATCAACAGTACCCAATCCACGTAGCAACATACCCAAGAATTTGGAAATCAACTCAGAGTCTCTGTCAGTCATGATGAGGGTAGGCAACCCCTGTATTTGTAAATTGTTTTGCAAAAATAACAAATCTAACAGAAGGGCTGATTGTAGTTTTTGAAAAGAGGTACACAATCTAGCAATGTGGTAGTATTTTTCTCTGAATAAGGAAGAGCAGTGATGAAGTCAATTGAAATCTTTTAAGTAGATCTATCAGGTGTTGTTATGGGAATCATTAACCATGGCGATTTCTAATAAAATATGTTAAATTGGCCTAATGCGGTACAATATGACACATATTCCTTAACAGCAGCTGGGAGAGGAATGGAGGCCAGTGCATACATTTTTTTCCCGAAAGTGTCATGTACAGGGGGCATCATGACACCTTAAAAATAACTTTTTTGTAAATTGATAATAGGTATATACACCTTACACTGATGATATGGTAATCGTTCTGCTGCAGTTCATTATTAGGAATCCATTCTTGTACACCTATATTACTCAAATGTTTCTTTACATGTGGCAGGACTCAAAAAGATAGCAGTCCCATGGAATGCCAATTAATTCAGTGCCTGTGTATTGGAACCCTCCTTGCCCTCTTGCCTGGATAATACATCTGCCTTACTATGATCTCCAAGTGATGACATACTGAAACTGGGAAGATAGTAATATCCATTGTGCATGGTGAAAGTAGGTGCATTTCGTGGATTTTAAAAAGTCAATACTATCATGGCCAGGCCAGATTGTTATTGAAGACACTACACTTTCAAGGTAATAGCACCACTGGGTGAAAGCAAAGTTAAGTGCTAATACTTCCTCGTCATATATGGTGTTGTTTTTGTCAGTCTGTAACAAAGTGGGAGAATAATATGCCACAGATTTCGAAGATTACGTGGCACTAACGCACAAGTCACTTACAATATATCTGTAAGAGACATTAGTTAGTGATAGATTCCTTACTTAGAATATCCCCAGGCATCAGGCTGGATCCGGAAAGTTTTTCTGCTTAGCAGTACATCTGTGCGTCAGTAGGTGGCGTCCTGCGGCTCCGCATCCGTCACTGGCATCGTAGGCCCCAAGATGACGTCACGGAGGGTAATTAGGTGCCACCCATGCATGCTAACGTCAGTTCTGTACACAACTATTCCGCGCCGAAATGCAGAGCCATGCAAGAAACTGACAATTGGTTCATAAAAGTAGGGCCCTAAAAGGGGATGACCTTAACCCTAGTAATCAGTTAGCAGAACGGGAGGATGGGCGGGCGGTAAGGAATCTATCACTAACTAATGTCTCTTACAGATATATCGTTACACAAGTAAGTAACTTGTGCATCTGAAAGAGACACGTTAGTGATAGATTCCTTACCTTAAAATAGATACCCCAGCAATACCAACCCCAGTGGAGGATCTGCGAACAGGATTACACCAGAAAGTCACGGAGCACAGAACGGCCAAAGAAGCCGTCTCTCTGGACCTGAATGTCAAGGCAGTATTGCTTGCTAAACGTGTGCAGCGAGGCCCACGTGGCTGCCTGACAAATATCCTGCAAGGGGACACCATGGTCTGCCCGATATGGAAGGGCGTGACAACCTTTGGCAAGAAAGAAGGACGGGTCCTCAGAACCACCTTGTCCGCCTGAAGAGAACGGAAAGGAGGTTCAGAAGAAAGAGCCTGGAGCTCGCTCACTCTTCTGGCAGGGGTGATACCTACCAGGAAAGCCGTCTTGAGAGTAAGAAGACGTAAGGGACAGTTATGAAGGGGCTCAAAGGGAGCGCAGAAAAGTCAAAACAAGATTCAAGTCCCACTGAGGCATTATGAAGGGTGGGAAGGTATGCCTAATGCCTTTAAGATAACGGGGGACTTAAAAAGAGAAGGCTGATCTGGAAGCCATAGAAAGGCAGAGATGGCCGAAAGATAACTTTTCATAGTGCCCAGAGCAGAGCCCTGCTGGGCCAAAGAGAGAAGGAACAGAAGAACCTCAGAAAGCGGGGCAGAAAGGGGATCCACAGCCTCCGCTGTGCACCATGCCACAAATCTGTTCCACCTGCAGGCGTATACCGTCTTAGTGGAGGGACGCCCGGCAGTCAGAATGACATCACAGACTTCAGGAGGAAGGTCAAAAGGTGTCAACTGTCGCCACTCAATCTCCAAACATGGAAGTGGAGGCTGGATGGGTTCGGGTGGAGGACCGTCCCCTGCTGCTGCGACAGAAGATCCTCCTGAAGAGGCATACTGATCGGGGGATCGATGCTGAGTAGCTCAGGATACCATACACGTTGGGCCCAGTCCGGAGCGACCAGAATGACTTGGGCCTGGTCAAGCCTGATCTTCTTCAGCATTCTGGGCAGAAGTGGTATAGGCAGAAATGAGTATAACAGACCGCAGCTCCACTTGAGACGAAAAGCGTCTCCGAGCGAGTGCCACCTTGGAAATTCCAACGCGCAGAACTGATGACATTGCGCATTCTCTTCGGTGGCGAATAGATTTAACCAGGGCTCTCCCCACTGCAGAAAGAGACCTTGCACCACGTCCGAGTTGAGACCCAATTTGTGATCCACCATGCACCGGCGGCTGAGTTTGTCCGCCCTGGCGTTCACAGAACCTGCCAGGTGTTGAACCACCAAGGTAATACCTTGATGTTCCAGCCATGTCCAGAGGCGCAGAGCCCCCTGACATATGGTCCATGACCCCACCCCGCCCTGTTTGTTGCAATACCACATGGCGGTGATGTTGTCCATGAACACCTGCACCACACTTCCCCGGACAGAGGGAAGGAATGCCTTCAGCGCAACACGGATCGCCCGCAGCTCCAGAAGGTTGATATGGGGCCGAGACAACACCGGAGACTAGAGGCCTCTGATCTCCGCCTCTCCCATGTGGCCCCCATCCCAGGAGGGATGCATCCGTCACCACTGTGTGCTCCGGTTGGGGAAGGAGAGGGATCTGCCACTGACCCAATCGCGATTCGTGAGCCACCACTGCAACTGTCGTGCAGCGCCCTCCGAGATCTGGACATGATTCGAAAGGTTTCCCTGATGCTGTGCCCACTGGAACTTCAGGTCCCACTGCAGAGCCCGCATATGCCATCTGGCATGTGTCACGAGCAGGATGCAGGAGGCCATCAGGCCCAGAAGCTGGAGGGTCATCCTGACCGAAACCCAGGATAGAGGCTGAAAGAGCGGAATCATAGCCTGAATATCCCGGACTCGCTGCTCGGGAGGATAAACCCAAAACAGTGTTGAATCCAGAACCGCTACGATGAAGGGGAGCTTCTGAGAGGGACTCAGGTGCGACTTCGGCACATTGATGGAGAACCCCAGCAAGTGCAGGAGATTGGCCGTATTCTGGAGGTGGGTGACGACTGACTGGGGCGAGCCTGCCTTCAACAGCCAGTCGTCGAGGTAGGGGAAGACTGACACCTTTGACCTGCGCAGATGAGCTGCGACCACCGCCATCACCTTCGTGAACACCCGAGGGGCACTGGTAAGGCCGAAGGGGAGCACGGCAAACTGAAAATGCTACTGGCCTACCATGAACCGCAGGTAGCACCGATTGGCCGGGAGGACGGGGATATGGAAATAGGCATCCTGCAAGTCCAACACCACCATCCAGTCTCCAGGGTCCAGGGCTGCCAGGACCTGAGCCAGAGTTAGCATCTTGAACTTCTCCTTCCGGAGGAAGCGATTTACATCCCGGAGGTCCAAGATGGGGCGTAGGCCCCCCTTTTCCTTCTTGGGGACCAGGAAGTAGTGGGAATAACAACCACTCCCTACTTCCCGACCGGGAAGGCGCTCAATGGCCCCCTTGGCCAAGAAGGCCGTGACTTCCTGACGGAGATCCCCCGACATGCGGTGTACCAAGGTGGCATGGCCGGAGGGGAGGACAGAAAGGGAAGCGAGTAACCGAGACAGATTATCTGCAGCACCCACTTGTCCGAGGTGATTGCATGCCAGTGGCGGAGGTGGTGACGTACCCTGCCACCCACCAGCGTGGGGTGCTCCCTGAAGCACGGATTAGGAAGGCTTAGAGGTGGAAGCAGCGGGGCAGGAGGTGTACTGACCAGCTCGCTGGTTACCAGACCCGTCCCTGCTGAGGCCACTGCCACGGCCACACTGGGCTGGTTCTGCACAGGCTTAGCAGAGGAGCGTGCTTGGGTGCTCTTACCCTGGCCACGAAAGGAACGAAACCCAGACATGGCAGGGACCTTGGCCGTGGCGCACGAGTCTTTAAAGTGCTCCAGGGCACTGTCAGTCTTATCACCAAAGAGGCGGGAGCCATCGAAGGGCATGTCCATGACCGAGCTCTGGACATCGGGTAAGAACCCAGTGGAGCGCAACCAGGCGTGGCGCCACAACACCATTGTCGTGGAAAATGCCCTGCCCAACGAATCCGGGGTGTCCTAACCACACCTGATGGCAAACTTTGCCGCATCCTTGCCCTCCGCAATCGCCTGGGAAAGGACAGCCTGTACCTCCTCAGAGCACTGAGGCAGAACCTCCGCCACTGTGTCCCACACAGCGGGGGAGTAACGGCCCAATAAGCAGGCGGTAATAAGCGATCTCTACCCCAAACTGGCGGAGGAGAACAACCGTTTGCCATATTGGTCCTCCTCTTAGAGACATTATCTGGCGGAGCCGAGGGAAAGGCACTCTGTGAAGTCGAGGCCTGAATGACTAGGCTCTCAGGCGTGGGGTGAGTGGTCAAGAAGGCGCGATTGCCGGGCGATGACGCCTAGCGACGTTTTTATCCACCGGCGCCCCCGTGGCCGGTCGCAACCAAGTACTCAAGGGGACTTCGGTGAGCGCCGTCTGGAGCCCCTCTGTAAGGAGGTTTGTCTTAAGGGCCGCCGTCGGGAGGTCGAGATGGAGGGCCTCCGCAGCGCGCTGCAGCACCATAGTGTAAGAAGCGCCTTCCTCCATAGTAGGCGGAGGCGAGGTAAACCCCGGGTCAGAAGACACAACAAGGTCGCCCACATCCTGAAGGTCATCCACCCAATCCTGCTCGGAGTCACACTGCCACACAAGGGGGTCCACAGAGCCGTCCCAGTCGTCATCTGGCTGCGGGGTAGAAGGAGCCAGCCGCGGCGGCAGGGCCGGACACGTAGACGGGGGTCAGTGACGCTGGGAGTGGCGGCGGTAGCGGCGCAAGCCAGGGCCACACTGGATCCGCATCCCAAGCCAGAACAAAATGGTGCGGGAACCGGGGCAGGGGCGGGATAAATGGCACCCAGTGCGGCGCCAGGGGCGGCGTCGGGGCCGGAGCCAGCGGCGCTGCAGCTTGTGACGCCGGAGCAGGAGCCGAGTGCGCTGGATCCAGGGGCTCCGGGGCTGGCGCCAGAGGCGGTGCTGCCAGGCCAACAGGATCTGGGCACGGGACTGCGGGGCCCGAAGGCACGCCGGGGGAGCCCGGTGCCTGTAAAGGCAGTCCAAGGCAGCAAGGAACTCTTGCACCTGTTCAGAAGTCGCCAACGGACCCGTGTATAGCGGGTAGGCCGCGAGACTCCCAGGCTCCGGAGGAGCCGCAGGTGCAGAGCCCCTGTCCCCCACATCCACCTCCGGGGAGCGAACGGGGGACATCGGGGAGCGAACGGGGGACATCGGAGAGCGAACGCGCTTCTTCAACTTCTTTTTATGGTGTTGCTTACCGGAATCTGAATGGGAAGACTTAGAGTCTGAGGAGCGACGGTTCCGGTTCCACGAGCAGTCTCGCGAGCGGCCCCTAGACCCGGAGCGGCAGTGAGAGGAATGCTGGACCTCCAGCAACTTCCGACGCAGCTTCCGCAAGGCCTTTGGGGCCATGGCACGTAAGTCCCGACAATCCCGGGAGTCATGGTCATGCTCCAGGCAGTAGAGGCAGACATCATGGGGGTTCGACACCGACATATTACGGTGGCACAACCTGCAAGACTTAAAGCCGGGCATCCCTGCGTGCACCTAGAGACAAGAAAAGGAGACAAAGGTCTCAAAAAAGTGGTCAAACAATGACGAGGTACGTGCTCAATCCGGATCTGCGCTTTCGGTGCGGAAAAAAAAAGAGATGACGTCAGCGCACATGGGTGGTGCCTTAGTACTCTCCGTAATGTCATCTCGGCGCCTACGACGCCAGTGACGGACGCAGAGCTGCAGAACGCCACCTACTGGCGCGCAGAGGTACTGCTAAGCAGCAAAACTTTCCGGATCCAGCCTGACGCCTGGGGATATTCTAAGGTAAGGAATCTATCACTAACATGTCTCTTTCAGATCATCATTCCAATACATATGTCACGATTCCGCTGCCGGTTATTCACTGACTGCCTTTGCATACATGGCTGTGTACAGGACGATCTCGTGCTGGAACTAAAATTCCCGGCAGGCTTTGTGAGTCACTGCTCACGTAACTCTAACGCGAAGCCGGTTGCAGGGTTAAGAGGCGACGGAAGGATTTCCGCGTCGCCGATAATTCCTGATTGTGCTCATAGCAGACTTCTCCTGAGAACCTTATCTAGTGGGGCGGTAAGAGCGCGCAAGCACCTTTGTTTCACTCGCCTCTAAAGGAGGAAGGCGAGTTTTGCTGTTGACCTCCTCTGCGCTCCTCTGTTGGCAGAGACCCGTTTCCTACGGTCTCATGCAGAGAAGGTTCTGTTCGTATCCCCATAGCCTTTGAACTCTTCTGTTGGCAGAGACCCGTTTCCCTACAGTCTCATGAAGAGGAGCCCTTATTTTGTTTCTTTTAACCCCTTAACTCCTCTGTAGCAGAGACCCGGTACGTAGGGTCTCATGCAGAGGAGCATTTATTTGTATTATTTCACACCGGATATCACTGGCGGATCTTGTTATTGAAAGCTGGGGTGTCCGTTACGATACAATATTGGATGGTTAATTTAACATTGTATGCTGGTGACATTGTGAATTCTATTACTCACTAGCCGATTTTTCTTGGCTAAGGGCAAGAGATATTGTTCGAAGACCAGAAACAAATAATCAACAGCTCTTTCTTTTGTTTTGTTGTTTTCTCCACGCTATAGGAGAGCAATCGGAGAGGGTGTGTTGCCACTTTAGGCAAGGCGTATGTATTGGCCTCACTTCAAGGCACTCTCTTCTACCTTCTAGGCTCAACCTTTTTTGCTTTTCAGGTGAGGGGTGGGAGACATTTAACAGGGTATCACTTATTGTTTACTTCTCTAATACCTTATTCAGAGGAAGTTGTGCTTATACTGTGTTCTTGTATCCTTCTCAGATCTCCCTACCCTTTCCTTCCCCCATTCGATTATCCCAAAAGTCTGTGTTTTCCTAATGCCAGACTTGGGGTTGTCCAGAGGTGAGCCCCTTTAGAGCATCAATACAGTCCTGAGGATTCGGAACAGAGGAGCCTGACAACATAACATTTGCCTTGCAAAGGCCTAACCATTATTGTTGATTCACTAGATGATCACTACCAAATTTCACATTTACGTGACATACCCAGGTACTGGCAAGCATATACCCATACACTCTCAAAACATCACTATAATATTAATCACAGTTTACTGTTTGTCACCAAACTGAAGGGCTCAATGGGCATGGGACTTGTAGTCCTTTACTTATGAACCATTAACCTCCAGATCTTTGTGGCTGGGGGTGAATGTTTCCATTGTTCAGCATTCCGTCCATCATTTGCTCCTTTTACTTTTGTCGCCCTAAGTGGGAAGAGTATGCCCAGACGTGGGCCCCGGGCTCACTGCACCACTTTTGCTTTTGTCACCGTAAGTGGGAAGGGTATGTCCAGAAGTGGGTCCTGTGTTCACTGTACCACTGGATTCAAGCTAGCCTGGCTCTTGAGTGTTGATGTCCAGAAACTGGTCCCAGGATGCTTGTTTCCAGTTCAGGGAGGATCTGGCTTTGCAGTTCAGACTGGACTGTTCCCATGAGGAACAGCGTCAAGACTGATTTGCATATGACTGGGTCCAAACTGGGGTGGTGTGGTGAGCAAAAGAACAATGGATTAAACCCAGGTCTTTATGACCGGGGGTGAATGTTTGCATTGTTCAGCATTCCGTCCATCATTTGTTCCTTTTGCTAATGAACCATGGACAGAAATGGTACCAGAATACACACCTCACTAGAATGAAGGTTTGTGAGATGCCTGAATTAGAACCCCCCATGTTCCAAAAGGATTGGGAGGATGGGGAGTTGCCATAAGGAAGGTAGGTAGAAGGGACTCAGAACAGCGTGGCCAAAATCACCCACCATAACTCCTTAAAGTTCCTGCTGGGGACTGTTACTTTTTGAATGCTCTTAAGTAGTGTTTGAGTAGTGTCATTTTCTCTTTGAAATAAGATGGCTGGTGTTAGACCTGGCACCATTGGCGTGGGTCTCCCTTCCATTTTTGCTGTTGCCTCATGTATTTTTGCTGGTATTAGATGCTTTGGGCACTGTGCCACTGCTTTTCAGTGCCACAGTGCAAGTGCTCCCTATCATAAATTGATATGTTAATCAGTGGTTCCATGTTTGGCTATTTGGTTTACTTGTCAGACCCTAGTCTAGTGCACTGAGTGTGCCCAGGGCGTGTAAATCCAAATGCTGCTGGTGGGCCTGCAGCACTGGTTGTGACACCCACAGAAGCAGCCTTGTAAAATGTGTCTAAGGTCTGCCATTGCAGAGCCTGTGTGCAGTCTGGTACTGTCACACTGACTGGGCAAGTGCACCCACTTGCCAGTCCCTAAACCTTCCCTTTTCTTCATATCAGTCACCCCTATGGTAGGCCCAAAGGCAGGGTGCATTGTAAGTATAAGGTAGTACAAGCCCTGGTGTGTGTGGCATGTCCTAATAGTGAATTACAGCCATTTTCGTGTTTCACTATTGCAAGGCTACCTGTTCTCCATAGGCCAGAATGGGCTGTTAGATTATTACATGTTTATAATCCTAACTGTTTCAGAGAACATGGTAGAAATTCGAGTTTAGTATGCCTGAACTCAGAATGATAAAATACATCTTTTAATGAAGTTGGCTTTAACATTCTGTGTTTGCAAATACCACTTTTAGAAAGTGGGTATTTGCTTGCCTAACCTTTCAAGCCTGCCTCTGCTAGATTGTGTATTCCTTTGTCTGGTTTTGTGAGTGACAGAGCTGGGGGATCCCAAGAGACAGACTGAGTCACCCAGTGGTGAATAGAGAGATCTGCATCTAGATGGGAGGGAGGAGTTGTACCTGAACCTTGAATAGGGCTGTGCCTGCCTTCCACAATGCTGGCTCCACCCTCTGGGGAGCGGCTGATGTCTATGCCCTGCACACTGAAAAAAAAAGGAGTCCTGTAAACAAAGTGCTCCAGGACTGTACTTGCCTTCCACAATGCTGGCTCCACTTCCTGTGGGGCATCTGATGTGCCTGCTCTGCACTGTGAAAGGAAAGGAGAAGTCTGGTAAACAGAGTGGTTCAGAACTGGTTTGGACTGGGCAAAGGCCCCTCTACCCTCAGAGAACAAAGGATTTTGGGGTATAAATATTGGGACCCTGATCCCATGAAATTAGATCACTTTGGACTACAAGAAGAAACCTTTACTGAGGAGAGGAACCTGAAGAAACTGAGGAGAGACTATTTCCAAGCTGAAGTGCTGCTTGGGGGATTGGCCTACAGTGGTTGCCTTACTGCCAAAGGAAGGAGAAAGGAACTTTGTGTACTTTGCTTTCAACTTGTGAAGGATCTCCAAGGGCTTGGAAAAGAGTGTGCCTCCTGCTGAAGTCTCAGGGACAACAGACTTCAACCCCCAGCTCCCCAGAGTTCTTTGAAAATGCCTGCTGCTGTTATGGGGCCTTCTGAGGAAATACGTGTCGCAAGGAGCTGGAAGCGTGACTCAACGAGAAGAAGCATGTCGCTGTGCCTGCCGTCGCAACTCAGAAGGAGGGTGTCGCCGCTGGAACTGTCGCACTGCACCACATCGGAGAGAAGCGTGCCGCAACAAAGAGGAAGCGTGTCGCCATCGCTGCTGCTGCCGTCACAACTCCAAAGGAGGGTGTCGCCGCTGTAGCTGTTGCATTGCACTGCATCAAGAGAAGAATCTTGCAAAGAGGTCGGACTGTGTCGCCATCGCTGAGCCTGCATTTGTAACTCCGAAGGAGGGTGTCGCCGCTGGAACTGTCGCACTGCACCGCATCGACGAAGAGCACCTCGCATCCCTGAGAAGCGCGCAGCCGTCGGAGCTGCTGCCGTCGCATCGCGGATGTCGCGGCTGTAGTTGTCGCATCGAGCGGAAGCTTCACGCATCTCAGGAGAAGAGTGTCACTGCTGGAGCTGCTGCCGTCGCATCATCAGGGTGTCACCGCTGCAGTCCACGCATCGAACCGAGAACTTCTCGCAACCCCGAGAAGCGTGCCACATCTGGAAGATCTTCACGTCTTTATGAACTTTGCCGCATTTCCCTCGCTGCGACATTGCTTGTCGTGGAAGCGCAACGCAACCTAAGGTACATTGACGCAAAGTGTCGCATCTAAGAACTGAACTAAGCTTAATCTACCATCTTAAAGTAATAGTATTGTGTATTTTTTTTGTTTATTGTCTTGTGGTAACTCTATATAAAGTATACTTATTTTTGATATAAAACCTTGTGTGGTGTCCATCTGTAGTGTTGTCACTGGGTTACTGTATGTGGTCACAAATGCTTAACACACAACGCCTCTGAGATAAAGCCTGTCTGCTCATGCCAAGGAGGTGAGCAGGGGTTATTTTAGGAGTGTAATCCCCTTATCCTGACTAGAGGCGAGGGTTCCTATTTGTCACAAGTACCTACCTGTGCCAATTAGAGACCCCCAAATCTAACAGCTGGGCTATTATTTCTCTAGTTGTTTGTGTGCAGATAGGTAGCTAGTTCTATGCGATACAGGATGGGGACCCATGTATCTGAATGCTTTGACCCCAGCCCGGAAGTTCCCTATGGTGAAAAAAAGGCGGGGAGGGGGTAGAGTCCAGAAGGGATATCTGGGGATGGGTATTCGGGATGGACCAGCAACTATGGTTGCTCAAAGGCAGCATAGGCTCTCAAGCAATCCATTTTAAGATTTAAACCAGTACGTTAGATTTGTCCACCATTTTGGCTTGGCCAGTTAAAACTGCAAGATGAGGTCTGGGCTCGAACAATGTTGGCCTCAAATATTTGTCTGCTAGGTAAATGTTGTTAAATTACTTTTCAGCACCCAGCAGCAGAAACAACCTCGAGAGGCCCCACACAGTCACAGGCACCCCTGGAAAGTCAGAACTCACAGCAAGGAAGTTCAGAGGAACTGGGTGTGAAGTCTTTGTGTTCCTCAGACTTCAAAAAAGGAGGCAAGTTCTACTCAAGCCCTTGGAGACTTTCCTCAAGCAAGGGACACAACAAAGTCCTTATCCTTTCTTTGGCAGAAACAGCAACTTCAGGCTAACCCCAGACACACAGCAAAGGCAGTACTTCTCCTCAGTTTCTCCAGCTCTTCTCCTCAGCAAAGGTTCCTCTTGATTCTAGAAGTAGTCTAAAGTTCAGGGGGTTTAGGTCTAATACTTATAGCATAAATTGTCTTTGTTCTCTTTGTTCAAGGGTCTCTGAGCCCAGTCCAACCCAGTTCTGTCCTCTCTGGTGCAGCTGTCCAGCTGAAGGTGGAGACAGCATTGTGTAACGAAGACAGGCCCTATTCAGGTGTTTAGGGAAATCTCCTCCCACCACTCTAAATGCAGACCAGGCCTATTCAGGTGTTAGTGAGAACTCCAACCCCTACTCTGAATGCAGCTCAGGCCTATTCAGCCCAGCCCTGATTCTTTCAGGAAAGGCAGGACACACATCAACACCCTGATGGCTGTCTGAGGGAATGCACCTTCCCAGCCCCTGTAAATCCAAAACCAGACCCCTGTAAATCCAAAACCAGACAGTCAATACACAAATAGGCAGAGGCACACAGAATGGGTATTCAAGAAAATGACTACTTTCTAAAAGTGGCATTTTCAAACAGACATTTTAAAAACCATCTTTAGTAATTAATTAAATTCTGAGTTCAGAGAGCCTACATTTTATTTTTCCATCTTATCCCTATTGGAAGATATGCTTGTAAAACGTTGCAAAGCAAGCATTCTCCATTCTGTCCTATGGGGCAAGATAGCCTTTCAATGGTGAAATACAAAATTGGCAGTATTTCACTATCAGAACATGTTGCACACATCAGTACATGTCCTACCTTTCATATACACTGCATCCTGCCCAGGGGGGTAAATTGGGCCTAGCAAAGGGGTATCCTATAAGTGAGAAAAGGGAAGGTTAGGGCCTGGCAAGTTTGTGCACTTGCTAAGTCGACATGGCAGACAGCAAACAGTGCACAGGCACTGCAGTGGCAGGCCTGATACATCGGTTCAGGGCTACTCATGTGGGTGGCACAATCAGCGCTGCAGGCCCACTAGTAGTATTTGATTTACCAGCCCCGGCACACTCAGTGCACTTTACTAGAGACAAACCAGTAAATCAAATATGCCAATCAGGAGGAACCAATCATGTTAACAATTTACACAGAGAGCATACACTTTAGCACTGAGCAGCAGTGGTAAAGTGCCCAGAGTCCTAAAACCAACAACAACGGGTCAGTACAAAATAGGAGGAAACAGGAAAAAGTTTGGGGATAACCCTGCAAAAAGGGCCAAGTCCAACACTGCACTTCACTATGTGAGCGCAATCCAAAATTGTTCACAATTCAAGTTACTCCTGTCCAACAAATTTATAAAAACACGTTTTAGTGCCCAAAACAGATAATATACATAAAAAGTCAACATTGCACCATTTATATTTCAGATGAAAGCGAATGTTCCAGTTATACGTAAGTACATCTCATGCCATTTCTCATAAAACCTCAGATTTCGAGGATTCTAGTGAGTCTGTAGGTCACCACTTTCATTCAGCTTGCCACAAATAAGGAATTGTGAGATTTAGATCTTTTTCATTTAGTTCTGGCAACACTAAGAAAATGAAAACACAAACCTTTTTCATGACATGCTAAGAGCTATCATGTGGTTTAAAACTGTGCCGTCCCAGATGTTTCTAGAAAAAAAAAAATTCCACTGTAACCAGTAATAGTAGTAAAATCATGGTCTTAAGCAAAAATAAAATGTAGAAAGGAAATCTAACCCTCTAGGTTTAGGGAGGAACAGGGTAAAAAATAACAGTTAAGCTGGAAGGCTGAAAAGTGCAATGTGGTGCAAAGCCACAAACACTAAGCACATTCCACCACAAAGACCCGCCCCAAACCCATCTACTGAAGTGTGGATCACCCGTCATCCAAATCCATTCACTTAACTTAATTTAGTGGCACGCTCGAGCTGAAAAAATATGCAGACAAAAGGCTTTCACTTTTTATAACATTTTTCAGCTGTTCTCATTTTCTTCAGTTACATTTATAAATGGCACCCCGTCATTGGTGGTCTCTTTGTGCTGTCGGTTGTATGGAAGCGTGTTACCGCATGGTCTTGTTGTCTGCAAACTTGGTTCTGAAGAATATATCTGTTAGGGGAAGAGGAAGCAAGGCTTCCAAGTACAACTGGGGTAGTGGAAGGGAGATTTGTTGGGCTAGAATTATTAGCAGCCCTAGTATTATATAATAGGTGCTGAGAGAAATATTGGTAGTGTGGGGGCCTTTGTCACTAAGAAAATAATTTGCATTTAACGCAGTGCTCAATAGTATTCTTTATCACTTCATCAAAGTTAAACCCTTGAGAAGCTTTCTCACAGCTATCTACCATTGCCAAGGCTTCCCTCTCAAGACATATTCCAGGAACTCACAAGACAGGTCAGATACAGATCCTTCCACTACTTTCAAAAATAAAAATAATGAAAAACTTTCCCTAGATCCTTATGACCTCACCGAATACCTGCCCATCGCTTACCTACCAATCATTGACAAGTATTCTTGAACAAAGTCTATGTTAAACTCCAAATCACATTAATCCTAATTATCCCCTGTACAGCTACCAGTCTGGTTTCGGATCACGCTGAAGCACGGAGAAAGTAACTTTAAATATTGCAGATGATGACTTCTGGAACACAGATCAAGATGACCTCTCACTCCGGACAATCCTGGCCACTCAGCTACCTTTGACGCAGTCAACCATACTAACATCATATGCTCTCTGGAGTCATGAATGGGAGTCACCATCAGTGTCCTTAACTGGTTCTCCTACTACCTTTCCTACCAACGCCAGTTTGTAAACATGGGCACCTCCACATAGTACAAGATCTCTATTGCCTGTGAGGTCCCCCAGGGTTCTATTCTGTCCCCAATCATCTTCAAACTTTACTCTGGAGCACTACTCACTGTTAACAGCATCAACATTCACTAATAGGCCAATCACAAACAACTCTACTCCAGACAACCAATGGGTCAGACCCTGCCTGCACCTCACCCAGACATGGAAAGCCAGTGCCTACTTGAAGCTCAACCCAACCAAGATAGAATACATGTTATATGTCAAGAGAAACAGGCAAGACATAGTCCAAACCTGGCTCAATGATATTAACCTTGAAGGCTTCAAACCCCAACTTCCACCCAAAGCCAAGTCAATTGGATTGAACCTGGACACTGACCTCAACCTCAAGGAACATACTGGCATAAACAACCTAACAAATATGGCAGCTGTATCTACTAAAGAAGGTGAAACTATCTCTTTCAGAAAGCGATCTCAGAACTGCTGTTCAAGCCTTCTTATTCTTGAATGTGGATGGTAAAACCTACATGTTTCATGACCTTGCAGACTACACACTGGCCCCCTTTAAAGGTGCCCTACACGATGCAGCACATCTCGTACACAATCTGAAGAGATATGATCAAATCACCCCCATTCTGATGGAACTACACTGGCTTCATTTGCCAGCTCACACTATCTTTGAACAAGTTGCATTATTTATAATGCCATCACTAACAGCGCCCCCGCTTCTCTAGCTGCCAAGGTCACCATCACAGGTGGCTCTAGGCACACCCATAGAAGGCTAAGACACCATTAGATGAAGACAAATACATGTATAAATGGAAAAAACAAGGCAAAATGTGTTTTCAATATATGCACCCAGGATCTGGAGCAACACTCTGCATCCACAAGGACCTCCACAACCCTGTTCTAATTTAGGAAAGAGTTGAATCACCTCCTCAAAAACAATACATCAGGAAATAGTAAAAGTATACTTCTGCTGACAGACAACAGCTACCTCTAGAATCATTCACTAACTGCATTGTTGCCTTTTACCCTGTACAGCACTCTTGTCTTTTCAGCTAGTTTCATGCTATCCAAATTACGCAAACATACATTCATGTTAAGCACTATACAGTGTGGTATCATTATTATTAAGTTTAACATTACTCAATTTCCCAACCTCAGAAGCAATAACAGTTTGGTCGTGCTGGTATTAACACCTTCCACGCGGGGCTAATTCGCCCGCGGTGCAGGGGGAGGAGGGGCGCGCGCGGTGCTCGTGACAAGCCCAGCTCGTCATGCTGCACAGTGGAGCTGAGCTTGTCACGACTGAACCCACTTCCATGGAACGCCAGCACAGGAGGGGAATTAGCCCCGCGTGGGCGTTCCGGGGCAGTTATGACGAGTTCAGCTCGTCATGAGCGTCTAAGGGGTTAAAACTTGTGACTGCAGGTCACACCAGCTGTTAAAGGGAGTTCATGTGATACTAGGGAAAATCTTATTCAAGAAAACCTTTGCTGTTGAAACTTTCTCCACAAACCTATGTCTTTCAATGTTTCAAAAATAACGGCATTACAGTATGCCAATATATCCTAGTGGCTATCCTTCATGTTGAAAACATTCCATCAGTCCTGTTTTTTCAAGCAACACAAAGATCACTTGTTTCCCATTTGAAGGCAAGTGGAAGGCAGGGGTACTGCAATTCTTCTTCTTCACCATCAAGTGCTTTTTTCTTTTAATATATTAATCATCACTCTCAGATAGCGGAGGACCAAATTATGTGTGTGGCCTAGTTGGCTAAATTTTGTAGTGAGAAGAAGCTAATCATGCAGCACAATGCAAACATTCTGGAGGAGTGTTAATTCACAATGTTGTCCTTTCAACAACAAGTGATACTGTCTGTGTACCGGTTTCACTTCATTAGCACCAGTTCAACAACTGCATACAGTAATTAGAAACTAGAAAGTAACCCGTTAACATTTGCAAAGTGACTGACACTGCATGGCACCATTAGTGATTCTTCTCCCCTTCCTACACTCTATTATCTCTGCACTATCCATTATGCCCATTTTTACTATCTCTACTGCCACCTACACCATATAACCTCTATCATAGTGTCTTGCGCACTACCGCTACCCAGGGCCACTGGAATTATGCAGCAATGGAGGACTACAAAGTGTGTTATGGAAGGTAAGTAACTTGTTCTTATGATGGATACTTTTATCCGCAGATTGCTCACCTTTAGAATAGACCCCACAAGTAGTACCTGGATTCAGATTAGGGAGTATTGAAGTATCTAGAGGAAAAAAATGATCCTCGTGTAAGAGCAGACTTTTAAGGCAGTAGTGTACTGTGAACCTGTGCACTCATGCCAACATCTTAGTTTGGCAGAAGTCGCAAACTGAAAATCCATTTGTAAATGCCATTATAGTGGACTTGGCCTTACTGGCATGAGTCCATAGTCCTTTCGGCAGTTCCTTCCTACTTAGCCAACACATAGCATATTTTAATGAGGATAAGCATCCACATTGAACAGGGTTCTCTTTTGCAATGCCTTGTCTTTATTCGTCCCAGACTATATAGACCCAACTCCTTGTGTCCTACCTTTGGTTATCAAAAACCAAACAGCTCAAGACTAGGGAAGAGGGTCTTGTTTGCAGCGCTGCTCCTATGCTTTTGCCTTTAAAATAAAGAGCCTTGATAAGTGGTTGATTTTCCTGATAGGAAATTCCTGGGAAGTTATGTAGGAAGTCCTAACTATAAGATACGTGTGATCAGCTAGCTCGGGTGCGTGAATGGCACTTATGTAAGGTATATGAAGCTAAAGGAATCAGATGTCCCTTCTTTGAATCTTGAAATTTTAGCTCTTATGGGCTTTTCTCTATTGAACGTCCCCGGTGGTGTTGCGCCACACAAAATTTCTTAGGTCTGTTTTCTGTTTTATTCAGTTTCCGATAATTAGTTTGAGAATTTTATCACTCAACAGTTCTCTTTTTATGTAATTCCATGAGTGTGATCAACACCAGTTTCCTTCTGAATGATACATCAAATAAACTTAATATGAGTTTTCTTGGGTTGTTGGTAAGCGCTTACTGACTACAGTGTCTTGTCTTTTACCTTAGGTGTGTTCTGCCGGGAGCGACCTCATGGAGGACCGAAGGCTTGATGCTGAAGGCAGATGGCTGAGTTGAAGGACCCCGAAGGCAGTTGGCTGAGTTGAAGGACGCTGACCGGCGTTGGTAGTAGGAGAACCTTCTTCTTTGGTGGTCTTGAAGCGAAGCACTCATACAAGCCTGGGCACGTTTTAAATACAGACCAAACAAAAGATGGCCACCGAAATTTGCTTAAGTCTTGCGGAGTTCTGAAAATCTTATGTAAGACCTAAACACAGGTTTACAGTATACGGAAAGAGCAGCACAAGGCACAACTTCCAAACAAACTATACATAGACAACGAGGTGTACACAGTGGATGAGTGTGAACTGGTCATATGGACTGAGTGAGTGTGAACTGGAGCCCAGAGGCAGCTGGTCTGGAGGTTGCTGGTCAGGGTGGTGTGATCTGGAACAAGGAGAGTGTGATCTGGAGAAAGGAGACTGTTGGCCTGAGATTTATGATATGCACAGAGAGTGCCTGTAGATCACTCAAGCATCACACAAAAGAGATGGTGATAAGAAAGACTATCTTGATTGCCCGAAGCCTTGGACATATGGAATTTCAGAATTAAATTTAGATCCCACTGATGCCTGACAAACTGTTAAGAAGGAAACAGGAGTGTCAAGCCCTCCAGAAAACAACCCCGATGATCTAAAGCAAGCGTGTAAATGAGGAAAACCTAAAAAGGATTAAATGCTTCATAAGTAACCCTTAACTGTGCCCACTGCACATAAGTGCTGGGCCAACAACAAAATTAATAACAATAGATCAGAAAGTATGTTTTTGAGAGGGCCCCACAACAGGCCTCATAAGTGTCCCAATGCCCAGGATAGACTGACTTCATGGACCGGCGTCTGCTCAGTATGGGGCTATTAAGATGGCTAGGGCCTGATCTGCCCTGCTCAGAAATCCTTGCAGGAGAGGCAATGACAGGAATGTGCACAGGAGACCTGTGTCCTATTGCAGATGGAATGTGCTTTCTAGAGACCTTTTTTGGAGGAACCTCCATAGTGCAGAAGCTTTGACACAGCAATTTCTCAGTGGCAGCAAACAGATATAACCAAGACGTACACCACTGATCGAAGACACCACTCAATCTGCCAGCCATAATATTATTCACCTCATCCAATAATTGTTCAGGAACTCCCACTAGATGGCTAACTACCAAAACGATGTTCTGCTGGTTAACTCACCCCCAAAGACATAGCATCTCCTGTCACTATACCCCACCCTATTCAGGCTGTTGCAGTAGCACATGGCAGTTGCGTTGTGGGTTAAATTCTCTATCCGCCTTCCCTTGTTGGGCACTAGAAAGGCTATCAGGGCCAGACTGATTGCCCAAAGCTCCAAAAGGATTATGTGGAGCTGCTCTCTTCTAGAGGCGAGAGATCTCTGATCTTTACCTCTCCCAGATACCCCAGCGTAACATGATGCATCTGTCACAACCGTGAGGTACGGGTAAGGTGGGGAGAGTGGCCTGATGCAGCTCAGGTTGGCAGTCATCTGCCACCATATGAGGTCCTGAGTCGCCTCTTGAGAGATCTGTGCAGCATCAGAGAGACAACCATGATGCTGGGTACACTGAAACCTTGGGTTCCATTGCAGGGCATGAATGTGCTAACAGGCCTATGCCACAAAAAGGATGCCAGGAGCCCAGGAAACCTCAGAACCATCCTCGTAGAGATGCAAGACTGAGCCCGAATGTCCTGTACTTGCTGCAGTCGTAAAAAGGCCTGGAACACTACTGTTTCAAAGACAGCCCCTATGATAGGAATCTTCTTGTTAGGGATCAGGTAGTACATTGGTTTGTTGCTGTAAAACCTCAAGAAGATCAAAAGCTCAGCCATGGTTTGTAACTGACTGCAGCAAGCCCGGAATGAGCAGCCAGTCATCAAGATAAGAGATAGCAACCTCCATAGATTAGCTGCGACCACCGTCAACACTTTCACAAACCTTCAGTGGGCTAGTTAAGGCCAAAGCACAGCATTGCAAACTTGAGGTGTTTCAACACCACTGTGAACTGCAGGTAGTGTCTGTGGGACTGCAGGATGGGTATAAGTAAATATTCGTCCTGCTCTCACCTCTCCCAGAGCCTCGTGCCTGCCAGATGGCTCCTTTAGCAAGCATGAGATTGACTTCTTGCATCAGGAAAGAGGCGTGGTCCTCTGATAATTGCTCTGGCGTGGAAGGAATAGGAGGTGGGGACGAAATGAAAGGTGGGGACAAAAGAGGGTCAGGACGTAGTCCCTTCGAACAATTTGGAAAACGCATTGTTCTGACATGAGGGATTTTCAGCAGGGGAGGAATTAAAGTATCCTGCCCCCTACCAGCTTGCCATGGGCCTGAGAGGGCCAAACAAAGTGGTTTGGGAACCGCTGCTAACGGGGAAGAAGAGTTGAAAGATTTTGGTTACTGTTAGAGTGAATAACCTTAGCTACCATCACACCCTCTGCCCCGAAAAGCGGGAGGAAAGTTGATGCTGTTATAAATCTAGGCCTTCGGAGTAGCTCCTAAACTTTCTATGCTGCTAGTGTAATTGTCTGGCTGGGGACAATCGCCCCAAGATTCGAGCTGTGGTATGACTATTTTTTGATCCCTTGAGAGCATCAGCCACCCTCTTCTTTGAACAGCCTGGAACCATCAAAGGGCATGTCGATAAGGAATTCCTGGACTTCCCCGAAAAACCTGGTTGATCATATGCAGGAAAGCCTTCTAGGCACTATATTGGTGCCAGAAGCATGGCCTATCTAGTCAGTGGCGTCCAAGTCTACGTGTAACACATGCTTTGCTCTGTCTTGTCCATTTTTGATAATTTAGGCCAGTGAGGAACAGAGGGCCTTCAGCACTGCTGGCAAGATCTTGTTGTCAATGTCCCGTAAGGTATGGTTCTGCCTGCCCTGAAGGCACACCACATACAGAGAACATAAAGTTAAATTAGCCAAGGAAATCATTTTCTTACCGAAGGAATCAACACATTCGGTCTTCCTATCTGGGTGGTTTGCTGGAAAAAGAATTTGGATGGACTTTACTAGTGGATGCTAGCAACACAAGTCTTTTAGGCGCTGGGAGTTTCATCAAAAAGTCAGGGTCATGTGGGGCTGAAATGAGCTATCTGGCCATAATTTGGCTATCAGCAGGGGCTGAACATGGTTTAGATCAAGTGAACATGTGAGTATATCAGGGGCCTTGTTAAATGGTAATAGTGGCTCAGATGAAGCTGGGCATGGCTCAAGAAATGGCTTTAGTTTCCACAGTAGGCAATTACAAATTTAGCACTTCTGCTCCTCTTAAAATCACTATATGTTATACAAGATAAGTAAAATCCCAAGATTCTGTAGGGACCTGGTGTATATCATATTATTAGGAACAATGTCCTTATGGTAAGCAATAACAAATAAGAGAAATTCTTTACTTTTTCACAAACTCTTTGTATGATTCAAAACGTAAATCATTAATATTCAAAAACATAAATCCCGTAAATGATATTCAGTGAGGTGAGAAGGTGCTCACTCAATGATACGATAGAATAATACGTGTGTTATCACTTGTGGGCACTGGACATATATGCAAATGTTATATAATCAACACAGATCTAGTGCCCAGTGTCAACGACATTTCGATCCCACCACAATTAAGGGATCATCAAGACTGAGGAAAATGGTAGCCCGAGACAGAGCAATTCTTACTCCGCCATAAGGGAAAAATGTGTGTGGGAGCTGTGCAGCCGGGAAAACAGAGCATTGCCAAGCTGGACTGTCAGAATTGGTAACAGCAGCCATAGGTCTGAAAAAAACCACCTCCACCATAATGAGTGGGGAGCAGAGCAGTAAAGGATGCTTCATGGTCCAAACCAATGAGGACCGTCAGAGCAGGGGGCTCAGGACTTCAAGCCAGTATATGTTGGTTTTCAAATGGGGTGTTCTATCCAGCTGCCGGTTAGAGAGCTGTGGCCGGGAAGACTGCACCACTACAGCAAAAGAGGCACTTTCTTCCATTGCTGGACAAAGTGATGAGTTCATCTTGGTCTTCCTAGTATACAGCCCACAAACATATTGCAAGTCTAAGTATAGCTTGTCATTGGTGTACTGGGAGGGGGCAGGTTGTGCACCTCTTTGTACTCATCGGTGTTGTGAGGAATATTAGTTATGCCCTTGGACCTCCATCAGAGTCATCTGGGTCAGAGCTGAAGAGGGCCTGTAGCCTCAGATATTACTGGCGTTGAGTGAGACCCTAAGGCTCACGGTCAAGGCATACTAATATAATTGCTACTTTAAGAACACTACATGATATATAATAAAAGTGAACAAATAATGAAAAACACTAATAATAAGACTAAGAATAATAATGAGCGAAATCATACTTTCCACCCCAACTGAATTTCTATGTATGAATTTCGATGTAAGAATTGTTTTCATAGAGGCAGACAAAAACATGTCCTCGATTCAATCAATTGTGGATAGTAATACTGGTAAAATTGTAGCCTTCTAACTGCCAGATTAATCAAAGACCCGTTTTGCGAGTCTTTAATAGCGATTCATAAGGAATCGCTACTAAGGACTTGCAAAACGGGATTCATGTAGGAATTGCTAAATAAATTGCGATTCCTACACATTCCTTATTTGCGATTAGCAAATTGCTAATCGCAAATAAGGAATAACTCCCCATGCATTCCTATGGGCCTAAAGGCCCATAGGAATGCATGGGGAGTTATTCCTTATTTGCGATTAGCAATTTGCTAATCGCAAATAAGGATGCGATTTCAAGTGTGCAGGGGTGTCCAAAGGACACCCTGTAGCACCCCTGAAATGTGAATTTACACTGATGTTGTGCACACACATGTCCAAAGGACATGTGTGTGTGTAACATGTAACTTATAAAAATGCATTAAAATGCATTTTTCTAAGTTTTCGCTATTTACCACGAGGTTTGACTTCGTGGTAAATAGCGGTCCTAAATTTCGAATTCGCAATTTTTAAATGTTTCATGAATAGCATTTAAGGAATCTCTAATAGAGATTCCTTAAATGCTAATCCTCGCATATTAGCGAATTCTTTATTAGCGATTTTTGCATTTGGGATGATGAATCCCAAATGCAAAAATTGCACTCGCAAAGGGCCAGATTCTCAGAATCTGGCCCTTTTGCGAGCGCATTTCGCTTGATGAATCTGGCTGTTAGTACCCATTTCCAACCTGAATAAACCAATCAACTGCAGAAGAGTGACCAATTAACATTTGCAAAGTATTTGCCTCTGTGTTCTACATTATGTGCCACATTAGTTTAGCAGCATTTGATATTCTTGAGCTAGAAGCAATCTTTTTATGATTTGGCAAACTATACAGCAGAAGGTGGATTATAAGTGTAGTTTCACAAATACTAGAGTAGCTCTGGTGGTTCTTCATTTTCTCTTTTCTCCAAAATGAAGTAGAACTGTCCGAATTAAGTGATCTGATCGCAGCGCAAGTCAGCTTGACAGTTATCTATATGCAGGGGGTGTGTAGAGAAGAAAGGAACAGGGGCAGGATCACGCAGGAGTGGTCTGTAGGCTAGAATTGGAAACTACATGCTGCCAGTGGATTGACCTGAGGTGCTATGGTGCTGTGGTGGTTGCAAAGAAGATGAGGATACGAGTATGCTAGAGAGCTGGGATGGAGGTCACATTTTCTTGTGTTGTCCACCTGTTAGGTTTCACCAACTTGTTGGGTTGGAGAAGGTGGCAGTAGACTAGTTAGGTGGAAGGGGTGTAGGACGAGTGGAGCTTATGAAAGTAAGAAGGTCAGAATTGTATTTAATGAGCAAGCTGGTCTGTGTATCCACGTGAGGGTGATGTGCAACTTTTAAATGGTCACGGTGGGTAGTTGAAACAAGCAAGGAAGTGGATAAAGGGACACGGGAGGGCGTAGTGGACAAAAAGAGGAGGAGTAAGAGGCATGGAAAGTATGGAGAATAAAGCTCTGTAAATCTTTTAGGATGATACAGTGTGGAAGAGCACTGTTTTTGCAGGGTGTTTTGGTAAAATCAGACTTATAGATTAATGTATACTTGTATGTACTAAGAATGTTGTTCTATATCTAGAAGTATTGTAATTAGAAACATGATCCACCTAAGTTGTAGTTAGAGAGAGTGAAAAGGTCATGGAGACTCAATGAATCATTTGATTGAGAAGATAACACACCAGCTTGGTTTCTAAGCGTTCTAAACTGCTCATTTATGATCTAGTATGTGAAGCCGAGTACTTGGAAGCAAGTAGTAGCAGTGTTGACCATTAAATGTTAGATTGATATAATCTCTTCTGTCTAGGAGTTTTAGTATCCTGGTCACTGCATTTAGGACCCATCAAAGTATGCACAGTAGGTACACTGGGAGGCAGTGGGTGAGAGTGAGAGGAGATTACTAGTACAATTATTGGTAGGAACCTTTGGGGGAGTGAGACTGTATTCATTATTTGAGGTGGAAGAATGATGCCATTAAAAATAAGTGGACTATGGGCAGAAGCAAGAAAATGGAGCCCATGTGGACACCAAAGTTTATGTCTGATTTGAGGGAAATGGCCTACGGCGGAAGGAAGCTGATGAAGGATGTGGTAAAGAGATCAAGTATGAGATGATACATAGAAAAACCTTTGTCATGTCTGGGTATAGATTAAGGTGGTTGTAGAGCGTGCAATATTGTACTTAGAAAAGAGCCATCCATTGAGAGGCCCTGTATCTACTAGGAGATGTTTGCTAAATCTCCAGAACATTTTTGTGTTGTCAACATAGTCCAAGCAGGTGAGTACAAAAGAGAAGAAAAGAGGGTGAAGTGAAATAGGTGTTGAGTAGTAGAGGGATTGGGAGTGGCATAGGCTTAGGCGGGCTATTTGTGATTATTCATGAGCTAAAGATAGATATAACTTTTCAGTCAAATATGGAGTAGATAATCTGGTGTAATGGTGTAGCTGGTGTCGAAAGATACTGACGAGGTAAAGAGCTACATGTCAATTAGTACTGAGTGCAAATAAATTGTGTAACATCAAAGAGGAGGCAGAAGTTAGACTTCAGTGCAGAGAAGTGCCATGCTCGGAAAAGCCCATATCTCAGGTGCCACATTATAATCAGATACTTCTGACCTAATCTAGACTATCACACAGTGGCTTAGCTCGGTTTCCCCCCGAGTGGCTTAAATATAGGTGGCTTATGGGTTTTACAAAGTAAATCCCTACCATGCTGTAAAAGAACGAACTGCAGCACATTTCTTAAGGAGCTACATGCAATCAAAAAACTAACTTTTGGTTTAAAGGTATAGCAGCTAATCTAGACCAAAGAAAGACACTAAATAATTCCCCATAGGGGCATATTATTGTACATTTCAAAAGCGAGTACCCGCTTGATGCAAAATCATTATTGCTTCCTTGTCTCGACTGCAGGCAATGCAAAAAAAGGACAGCTGCTCAAATGGAGATTAATTTCCCCAAGTCTGAAGGCAGTGGGGAGCTGAATTCGGTCTCTCACATATCTTCTGTGGTTCCTCCACTCACTTCTGGGGCGTATACAGCCTTCCCCCAAAGACCAAACAACATTTGCCAGAGACAATTTTATTTAAATTTGTGAGGATAAGTGTACCAGAAAATAGTCTGAAAATAACATGATATTAAAAGATGTTTGATTGAAGGATCTCCAAAGTAGAAAACTACCTGAATTTATTTCAAGTTGGCACTAAATGTAATATCCTACATTAGACAAGACAGCTTGCCCTGGGGATGCCGAAGGCCTAAAATTTGTTATTTTCCATGCAATTTGATACATCTGGATCCTTTTTTCCCTCAGAATGAGGGACAATCCTACTAGGAGATGGGGCTCCTTTGATACAATTTCTGTTCATTAGGTCTTTATTGTGCAGTCAGCCATCTAGTGAGATTTAACTGTAGGTGGATGAACTTACCATACACAAAAGAACATGTGCAAATTTTAGGTAAGTCCTATTGTGGTGTGGCTACTCTTAGAAAGGTATGCAACCCAGGTGAATTTAGTGAAAAAGGAAACAAATAATGCAAGCATGAAAACATTTCTTTGTACCTGTTCATGCTACTGCAAATGATAAGATAGGGTGCCAGGTAGTTTCATCAGACTACTGCTCCAACATTTTTTTGGGAGAAACAAATGCTTGAAAGAATTTCCAAATCTTAAATTGAAGGCTAATAGACTGCAGTTGAGTAGATCTAATGTCCATTGTGCAAGTTCTTTTCATGTGTTTAAGTATTCAACTCGCACATTAAAGCTAAAATAAACTGATATCCTGAATTCTCTATCCCTGGGTTTTTCCGTTTAATCATCTTTGTTAAATCCTTAAACTGACTGTTCTGCAACATGGAACAGAGTTTAAAACATCATACAGAGACTTCTCCAGGTCATCTCTGATAATCTTAAAGCTATAGTCACATATTCCTGATGGCATGGATGCAGTTGAAAATTCCAGAAGTTCTATATTCCAAAAGAGAGTAGCAATTGGTGAATACTAAAGATGAGGGCAAACCAATAAACCTATTGTGTTTCACCAGAACAGGATGCTATGTTGACCAATATTTTCCAATCAAAAGGCAAACCTACAGGTTCGTATGGCCAATCATTTGGTTCAGATTCTGTTAATATTAGTATATTACATTTACAGAAAGAATGTACTGTTACCTAGGGGCAGGGGGTCCCAATTTTCACTCAACAACATACTCATGCAACCAGGGGCCTAACTGATATTACAGGAAAAAAGAACAGAAAAGTTTAAAGAGTTTTCTAAAAAAAGGAAATGATTTTCCATAGCTCTCGGATAGGCAGGGAGAGAACTCAAAGCTTTATCAACCAGCACAGACGAAGCCCAACCACCAAGGCATGACCAAAGAACCTTTGGAACAATGAGAAGATTTGGAATGGAGGATCTTAAACTCCAACTCCGAGGTGAATGTATGCACATGAACCTAAATAGAAAGATCTTAGTCTAAGATGATTCCTAAATAATTAGATCAGGAGGAGGGCTAAGGCAACTCACCAAGGCCAATGAGCCACCAGCCCTCAGACCAGGCCTTCTCTGGCTCCATGTAGAGAATGATCTCCATCATACTAGAGAAAAGGTGATGTGAGTTGGAATTAATGAAATCTGATCATCTGACAGATCTGATAATTTCTTACAGAAAACACACATAGTTACTGTAGCGTCTGCCCTGCCTGGGTACCCGTCAATGACTATGATGCCTTGCGGCTAGGGCGGTCGACCTCGAAGCTGGGGAACCGGGTTCGAGTCTCTGCAACGACGCTCAACATCCTGTGATTCTGGGCAAATCACTTTATCTCCCTGTGCCTAACAAAAATTAATGTGTCCTTCTGTAACAAAACTGGTGCTCATGTAAAGCCCTCTGACACCGGATTCGGGTCTAGTTTGCGCTATATAAAACTCTCTAAAAAGAAATGACACAGAGATTAGTATTACACACCTTTATTCATCTGTGTGTAACTGCAAACTCAACATTCTAAATCAGCCCTCATCGCATTCCGCTCTATCACTTATGTCACAGCTGTACAGAGTCCATCAGGAGCCAAAAGGGTTTTGGCATTGCTAACTCACAAGACACTACATCTTCTCCTGTTATTTTTTAACAAATCGTATATATATGTGTGTGTGTGTGTGTGTGTGTATATATATATATATTATATACACACATACACACACGCACACACACACACACACTCACTTAAATCTCTCCAATCAACTTTTTGGCGCTTTAATTGTTGACCTGATCTTGTCATTGGGAACTGTCACCATCAATGTCCAAGATCTGCGTTAATGGTATAGAGGCACCCGCAGTCACTGGTGCTTTAGAACCAGTCTCTCCTTCAACATGCAGATATGATGAGCGATGAGGTAAATGGCAAAAGTGAGAAGAGTCTCTGGTAATAGACTTCCCAGGGTGCTAGGCAGTCACCATGTGTCCCTTGGTAGACGCCACTTTAAAAGGTTCTGCATCAACTGGAGCATCAGATTTTCTTTTCCACATCTAGTATGCAAGCACTCAATCTACTCTCTTTAAGATTATGTTTTTCGCATTTCATCTTTTGTCAGCATACACTTTTATCTTTTCTTTATGAACCAAGTCCTTCTCTTGGGTCTCTGATTGGTCCACTGAGGTATCTTGGTTGACATTGCTCTCCCAAGCATCAATGTCACAGGACTTTCACCTGTGGTCAAGTGAGGTGTTGAACAATAAGCTGTTAGGGTATAATTTAACACAGTTTTTAGATCGAGCTTCTCAAGAGTAGCACGATGTACTGCTTTCTTTAGTGTACTAATAATGCACTCAACAAGTCAGTTGGGCAGCGCCATGGAGGTGTGCTTTTCTGATGCTTTATATTCAGATGCTCTAAGAAATAATTGAACTTTTGACTGTTAAAAGCAAGCCACTGTCAGATTTTAATATATCTGGAACACCCCATGTTGCAAAGATGCCATCTAGTCTCTCAATGTCAAGTGGATGGAAAAGTCAATGTGTACTCTCTCCCAGGCATGCTTGGAGTTCTAAAATATTTAAGGTGTGTTGAGTAACTTTTGTAGAAAGGCAGTTGCATAGATAAAAGGCCTTTAACTCCTTTTCAACCCGCTTATCGAGATACGGACACCAGACTCAGTCTCGGAGTGCTCGCTTAGCGGCAATGATTCCACGATGCCCTTCCTGGGTCACTTAAATCATTTACTGCAGCAGACTCGCCAGAATCAGGATTCTTGACCCTTGCAGTATAACTCCTTCCTGAGTTATGGACAGTTAATCTTTGACATTTTTGTATTTTTGATATTCACCATCACTGGTGAGAGGTCGAGGGTATTGATTCCATGACAGATGTGTGATTATATCTTTAAAATTTAGCATGTCACTATCATGACTCGTGGCAGTGATAATCTGGGCTAACGAAATGGCAGCTGGTGTGTTTGATTTTACAATGAAATTGATATAGGCATCAGCCGTCTAGGATGAAGTACCATGGCTTTGTATAGGCACTCTGCAAAAGAAGTTAGGAGAGTTCTGATCCTTCCCTCCATGATGCACAATGTTATAATTATACTCTTGCAATCGTGGTCCCCATCGTTCGATGTGAGGAGGCATCTTGGCCTTTGGATTTCCAAATATAGTTAGTAAAGCTTGATGATCAGTTACCAGTATAAAAGGCTTTCCATAGAAGAATACATAGAAATGCTCATAACCATACCAAGTCTAAACATTCTTTTTCAGGTTGTGAATAAGCATGTTCTGTTTGGGACAAACCTCGACTTTCATATGTTATAATATGCCTTTGAACATTCGGGTGTCCACTGTGCTGGGCAAGGATTTCGCCTAACCTGACTGACCTACCGTCGACAGCAACCTCTCTATGAAGTTCAGATTGAAATAAGTCATTCACTAACATACTCAATAGCTTACTTGATTTTCTTAAAACATTTCTCACATTCATGTGGTCAGTGCAATGAAACCTTTTTCATCAACTCTCTCAATGGTGCACTTACGGTGGCAAAGTCTTGTATATATCTGGAACAGCAGCTGGCCATGTCAAGTAATGAATGCACCATAGAAACATCTTGAGCGGGATCAGCATTTGAGAGCGCTTTTACTTTAGCAGGATCGGGTATCATATCCCCATCAGAAAAGATATGGCCAAAAAAGTTTAGTTTTGTATTGTGGAATTCACATTTATCTGCATTCGAAGTCAAACCTGCATTAGCGAGTAAATTGCATACTTGCTTTTTTGTGTAGCTCCAAAAACCAATATGTCATCGCTATGATTGAACGCAATCATGACAGGCTCTATGTTACGTCGAATGACGTCCTGAAATAGTTCTGCAGCTGAAGACACACCAAAACATATATTTTTTTAGATCAAAACGGACCCACATGTGTAGAAAAGGTTGTAATATCCCTGCAATCTTCTTTGCGTTCCAACTGATGATAACCTTTATTTAGATGAAGGCAAGAGAAGACCTGTGCACCATTTTATTTTATGTCAACAATGTGCGAATCGGGATGTTGTTCTCATTTAATGGCCTTGTTTGACTGACGCATGTCAACGCTTATGCATACAGCTCCTTCACTTGCTTTTTTGGGCACTACCAATATGGGAAAAACCTGTGGTGTGGGACCAGTAGAATGCTCAATCATATCATACTTATGTAACGATTCAAGTTTCTTTTCAACAGAATCTTGTAAAGGAAAAGCAATTAGTCTATGTCTTTGAGCAACAGGACAGATGTCCTCACTAATATGCAACTTTGCTTTCATAGTCTTAAGCTTTCCTAAACCATGAAGAAATGAAGGAAACTGACTTACTATTTCGTGGTGAGCATTCACGTTGTAGTTTACAGAAATCGATCCCATATCAGCAGCTGTGCGGAAACTGCATAGACAGGCAGTTGGCACTGTACCTTGGAGCACATGGATGGGCGCTTGCACCTTAGTTTTCTTGTGTTTCATCCTTTCTACAAATTAATCTTGAGTTTTTAAGGGCATTGATGCAGCCCATGTGTACACTTTTGTTTTCGATGACGTAAGTTGTGGTAATGGAGACAATTCATTATATTTCTCCTCAGGCATAATGTTTATTGAAGTACCACTGTTGATGAAAGGTATCAAACAACCATTTACTTTCAGTGTAATCTTCGGACAATGTTTGAATGACTTTGGTGTTTTGGCATGTCTACTTTTTTTTACTTGAATTTGTCCTTGCCTAAGTAACTATAATTTGTAGCAGGGGAATCCCTTTATAATTGCATTGACTTTTCTTTGACTGACATTTTTCTTCATATGTGGCCAGTCTGACATGCGCATGCTTTTCTGAGGTAAACATTGACATGACACAGTCATGTTCTTCACTTTTACTCAACACGGATATCGAAGAACTGATTGACGATTATTTAGAGTACAATCAACTTCGTTCAGTGTTGATTTGTCTAAGCTGAAGTTGCCACTTGGCTTTTTGAGTGCATGTCAAATGTTGCATCTGGACTGTTCTGGTGGCCATTTTGTCTACGCGCAATGACGCACTTGTTTTTTCCTTTGCTTTGTACACCGTCATATAATGTTTCTCCTTCCAACAGCCTTTACATATAACCTTTTTCCCCTTCTACAAGGAAAATATTTCTCCTTTCGAAGAAATCCATTCTCTGACATCCCTCAGAAAATATCGGAGGTGTTTAAGAGTTTTATTCACACCCACTTTGTAATAATTCGTCTGGTCTTTGGGTATTAAGCTAAAGTGTATAATTTGGGTGTTTATGCATAAGACAACGTTTCCAAATATCAATAAAGTTATAACTTTTTAGTTGTTCAGCACTTTCCTAATGTTGTCTCACTTACCACATACCACTCCCCATTCGCCAGAGGTGCTTCTCCTGGCAATGAGAACTTCTCTCTATTGACACTGTCTGTCATTATATTTTAACCTATGGTTTACTCATAAAAGGCAAAGCCATGTGTGACTTACGATGCCCCTCCCATGTCTCAACAATGGTAATACAGCATACTATACTTTGTACATCTGCATATACTATTTATACCGTGCCATTTTTTCATGTGTGCTTGTTTCAACAAAAGGTATTTAACCAAAACAAGGTTACAATGGATACAATTTGTGCAGTAAGGTAAGATCCTATGGAAGAGGACCCCCATCTATTAGGAGCGTTGTTTCCCTTTGTAAATGAATTGTTACATGCACTCTATGAGGCAGAAAACAGTGTTTATGTCATGTCAATTTTGCTGCACTCTGGTAATAAATTTGAATTTGACCATTGATTGCACTGTAATAATAAAGATGTGAATGTGAGTTTATTCCTACTGCTGTTCTAAATAATGTGTTATTGTGTCACATCTATTTTCACTGCCATGACATATTATATATACTCACATATACATATATACCAAGGGAAATCGTGGATGATGTACAAGATAAAATGCCTGCACACAGCATGTTGGTTTCATGAAATTTAATAGCAACGCGTTTCAACCCAGCCCGGTCTTCGTCAGATTAGGCCGTGACGAAGGCCCGCCTGGTCTGAAAAGGTTTGCCATTAAATTTCATGAAACCAACAAGCTGTGTGCAGGCATTTTATCTTGCACATCAACCAGGATTTCCTTTGGTATTTTGTAACGAGTCTCACACTCGTTGTCCTGCACTCTTCCCGTCGGATGTGACTGGCTTTCCCTGTGAGATTTTTTGTTGCCATATATATATATACACACACACACATATATATATATATGTGTACACACACATACATTTATATATAAATATATACACATATATATATATATATATATATATATATATATATATATATATATATATATATATATATATATATATATAGTTGTGATCTGTTAGACTCTGCAAATGTCTACACCCCTCATCAAAGCAGACAGTCCTATATGACAAACTGCGTATAATACCTTCTAATACATGGGTATTCATCGACAGGGCCAAAGAAAAAAAGTCTGCAGGCCTAGCATGCTGCCACACTATTTACGATGAAAGGCATCATTCAGCTTTTAATAAGAGTTACTGAAATGAATGACACTTTTGGAAATAAAGCGCTGACAGATCTGCAAAGTTATGTGAGTAATTAAGTCTATAGAGCTACAGATGTTCAACAACAGTGGCTGCCACCGCGATGTTTGCCGTAGTCTCAAAAATAACCTGGCATCTGTTTCCTTGATCTAAGTACCTTTCCTACGGTTTGAATCTTCATTTTTTACGGTTGACAGCAGTGTTATTTGAGCCAGTCGGTGGCATCTGGCTGCTAAAAAAAAACGTGCACTTTAATTAATTGGGGAGAGATTACACGGTCTTCCAACCGTGTAGTTTGTCATCAGAGCACATTACAGATTTATAGTAGATGTTTCTCCACAGTGTCAAGAATAATTAAAAGGGGGTACGAAAGGTTGGCAACTAGAAATGCCTCACGTGAGGAAAGAAAGTTTGTTTATTTAACATTTATTGCAGCCAAACGCTTTTATGGAAATTGGCGATTTCTTACTTTCACCACGTGCAGGCAAACTGGAAGAGGGAGCATGTTTGGGCTTTGAGAGAGTATGATGTTTACTTCAACAGAATTCACCACAAACCAGCAGGGAACGTAATAACAACTAAAAGGAATAGTCCGCTGTTACTCTATGTACCTCAGGTGCAGGCACAATGGCCTGTCCAGGCCTTTTGTGAGCTATGCTGGTGTTAAAGTATAAATAAGATGGAGAAACCGCCATTTTAGTTTTGGCGCATGTGTTCCTACGCCTCTTCCTCCGCTTCGTCAAACACCTTGAATATATTTAAAATCAAGTTAATGGAGGTTTTAGGGTTTACCACATACGATACAAGAGATAATCCAGTAATAAAGTTCTGGGACAAATGTGTTCGCTGCTGAGATCTATGCATGATCAATTCAGGAGGCGTAAATGTAACAGCCAGATTTTAACCCTCCCCCTATTCCACACACACCATTAACTTCCATAACCACAGAGAAGACTATCTGAATCATTTTAACACAAATTTTTACAAATTAAAGCAACATCAACATACAACCTGTACTTACTTCTAACTGGTTGGCTCAAGGTAGTGGACGGCTTATGCTTATGTACCGTATATATTCCCCTTTCCAGAAAAGCGTGCAATTTTGAAGAACCCGGGGAGCTCCTTAGAAACCCCTCACTATCGCTCAGACTTTACAGCATGCTTACAAACTTTGTGGTAAGCAGGACACAATAGAATAGTTTAAACGACTGTAGCTCTTTTCTAAAATATATTAGTAATGAAGGGTTACGTCGAACTATAAGATGTGATCTTTGCCATGCATGCTCTAAATCTAAGAAACCAACTTTGAACATACTATGAGCTTTGCAGAGTTAAAAGGTTTTTGTAAAAAAATGATGTGACACGTCTATTTAGAAATCTTATAGCACGAAAGATACTATATATTATGGTTATGATGTGTAATGAGGAACGGATGTAAAGGAATTTTACACAAAGCATATTTTTTCATAGACAGTTTGGTATTTTGATAAACAGAAGATATATTTGTACATCACAATGTTTCAAGTATCCCGTATGGGCACTTGTATCGTTTGGGATCCTTCGTAATGACTTGTTTGTTTAAAAATTTATTTTATTTTACCATATTCTAGCTGCTTGTCTTTTGTGTGTATATAACATTTAATAGCAATTTGTGTTTGCACTTGTTTGCTTAGTCTAAGTAATTGTTTATATGTTTTTTAACAGCCCTGAAGAAGTCCCCATGTTCAGGTACGAAACACATTGGCAGTGTCCTTGTCCCTGTTTTAAAGTTCAAGAAAATAAATTTAAAAAGGAATTTTCGTGAAAAACTCATATTTTGTGATGTGTAGTTCCTTTTTGTTGTGACATTGATGTAACTCGGCCTTCTAACTCTTTGGAGGGAAATTATTGTTGTATGAGAAAATTTCACTTATTGTGCTATTCAAGTGTGTGCTTCTCTACGTGCTTTATACTTTATTAACATACAAAGCAATGCATTTCTGAAAATAATACTAACAGTCTAATCACATTAATTTAAGACCGTCCCTACCATCCACAACATCTTCCTAATTACTCAGATAGGTTTTGTTGGTAGTTGTAGCTTAGTATTGTTGGTACACCAAGCTCCAGCAAACTCCCCTCACTTGTCCCAGAGTATACATCATTACAAAAATCTGCCCTCTCTTGTTGTCAAACCGATGTCAGCCTGTATCTAATGCAGGGAACTGGTGTAGGTGCATGAGAGGTGTGTGCATTGCACTAAGCCCTTTGCAAGGAGTTCCACATAAGAAGTGTGCCAGCCCTGTAGAGTTTTAATATAAACATGGACCATCTTCAGGACCAGTTTCCATTCCCGCTGCAAGAGGAAGGCAGATCCCATGAGCGGGAATCTAAGCACCCAAACAAAATACTGGTATATCATTTAGCCAGCACTGCTTCTTAACATGGCCACGCTGCCGGTGGGAAAGCGAATCCAGTTTAAAGCATTGTGCTGCAAGCATAAAGTCATGTCAAACGTAGGTACTTGGTATCTAAGATCATTGGTGACACACAACCATCCAGCAGATCCCTCCGTTCCAGCAACTGTAATCTTTGTGCAGTCCCTAGAATCAGAAGAACTCAATCAATCAATCAATCACGGCATTTGTATAGCGCGCTACTCACACGGAAGGGTCTCAAGGCGCTGGGGGAGAGGGGGACGTTACTGCTCGAACAGCCAGGTCTTGAGCTGCTTCCTGAAGGAGAGATGGTCTTGGGTCAGTCGAAGGTGGATGGGGAGGGAGTTCCAGGTCTTGGCTGCCAGGTAGGAGAAGGATCTTCCTCCGGCGGTGGCTCTGCGGATGCGTGGTACGGTGGCGAGGGCGTGGCTGGTCGATCGTAGCTGGCGGGTGGGCGGCTGATCTTTCTCTTATCTCGGTTCTAAACTTTGGAAGGCACTACCCAATTCGATGAGGGTGTGTCAAACCCTTACTGCTTTTCGGAAACTATTGAAGACCTGGCTCTTTTAATTCATCTTCTGGTACACTGGTCCTGATACTTTACTACAGTGATGCTCAAAGTATGGCCCGGGAGCGATTTGGGCCCTCCTGATCTCCACATGCGGCCCCCGGGCTAACAGCAGCACTGGGCTGCTGTTTACTTCAGAGAGCACTAGCATTCTGAAAGATGTTAAATACATGGGGAAGCTTTTATTTACAAGCTAACTGAAATAAAGGAAAATAATCTAATAAAGCATCCTGCAACATTTAAGCACCAACAAAGCCCCACTCCCATCCTACTAGCATCAATGTGGTCCTCAAACTCACCATAGACGATACTTTGTGGCCCCTCGGAAAAGGTGGCGCTCGGTGCGACAATCATTTTGGCACCCAGGCACCCATGAAAGCCTCCTTGGATTCTTTCACTACCGCCGAGCAAAAGGGCCCCTCATCTCTCCATTCATAAGCGATATTAAACACAGCACCCCACTAAGGTCAGCGCCCCCTCCACAGGTCAGCGTCCAGTGCGGCCGCACCAGTCGCACTGCACTAAAGCAGGCCCTGTGAGTATATATGCTTTACAGGCATGCCCAGAGCTTAGATACCTTGCTGGGTAGCTAGCTATGCGCTATATAACACTACAATAGTAATAATAATGATAACTATGCGATATTTAACAAGGCTCGTTGGCAAGTATCTCGCTGCCTAACCAGGGTGGAGCAGCGGGTCTTCCTGTGGGGGCCTCGTTCACTGCGCCACATGAGCCCGCGCAAGATATTCTGTGTTTTCCTCTCTGGGTGTCGTTCTTCTTTTGCGTTGTGTGTCTACCAGAGGAGGCTCGTAAAGTTCCAGCCCTGGAAGAGGCGCAGTCGGGGACTCGTAAAAACCCAAAGCATTTGAGAACATGCTCCGTTGTGTAAAATTACACTCCTCTTGTGGTTAGGACAGGACACCTGAAAGCTTGAGTTATGGCTCAATTAGCATTTCTGACTCAAAAATCAAACCTGACAATGTCCCGGAGTCATAATCATTACCACAATGACGCTTCGAACCCTTGTTTGGAGAAACGACAGATAATTTACGAGTTGCCGCCCGTAAATGCTGAGACGTCTGAAAGCACGCCATGCCACAGTTGCTACGCATTTCATTATGTTTTAAGACGCGTTTCAAACTTCAGGGTAATAATGCATTAAAATAAGGACAGCTTATACCCAATACCGGTGAGGTAATGCAGTCAATAGGTTTCTGTTTTTTCTCGGAGCAGCAATAAAGTAAACGATAAAATGTTCAACTGGGGGCCATAGCTTTTTTTTTATATATCTGCGTTTATCCCGTGGCCCGTCCTCACTTTCAATCAATAGGATCCTTGCTAGCCCATTACAAATGCACTTGGAGAAGAATTACAGGTTGTTTACTGTGACACTTTCACTGCTGTTTGTTGCGAAAATCCCAAAGGCGTTTAATATGGCTCAGAAATTCAAATGAATTCTGTCTACAGATACATTTTAGAAAGCAGAATTGTAACTATCTGATAGAATTACAGTTTTGTCTTGAAATATGAAATCGGAAACAGAACTGCCAAGGGATTTCGTTTGCTTAGTTTTATTATCAGCGTCTGCAGGTTTTTTCCATAAAGGACAAAGATGGCGTCTGCATATATATGTCATGGCGAAGGGCATTGGACAGAGCCGAGAGCTGCAGTTTCAAACAATGTTATTCATATGTACCCGGCGTTACTTTATGTTCTATAAAATTCCAGGCAAACGACATCTTACCAATGGTTAGGTTTATATTCTTGTCCATCATCTTCTGGCATTACTTGCAAAAAGGGGAATTCGCATTGAAAATGATATTGAAAGCAGTAATAGGTGCATTATAGCAGAAGACACATTAAAAGATGCCAGATGTAGCAAACATATCCATCATAGTACTTCCGTAAATTAAACATCTTCTGTACTTCATGGTTCTTAAAAAAAGTGAAGACATTTAACCCAGAAGTCTTTATTATTTCTGTCACCTTGCTTTTTATTAGGTTGAAGCCTACCACCCAAAGCAGCTGTCTGGTTGTGAAAGACTTCCTGGGGACATTCTGAAAGCTTCCCTGGGAGTGCATTCCACCCACTGCTTGCTTACTATTGGCTTTCTGGTTTGTAACCCACATTTGCTTGCTTTCTATTTGCTGGCTTTAGCATGACTTTGTCCTTCTGTTTACCACCACTCTGACTGGCTCCTTGTAGTAATATTGTACCTAGGGTGATCAACCGTCTGTAATTTGGACCTCACGTCCATTGTCCGTGAGGATCCCTTTTACGGACGCCTTTTGTCCGTAATTTTGAGAATTGCAGAGAGCAGCGCTGTTCCTCTGCGAGAGGCCTCAGCTCCCTGATTGGGCCGCCTCACACTCATCCTCGGAGCACAAGAGCAGCCCCACCCCGCCCAGTGTCATTCTGTATGTGGCTGCTTGCCACATACAGAATGACAATGGGACAGTTTGAGCTGTTACAGCATGTGGTGGGCCTCCTCCTGCCACGGCCTAGGGCAGGGCATTCTGTTTGGGGTAGATGGAAGACATGTACAAAACAAATGTAAAAAGTTAAAAAGAAGAGGTTATAGTTCTTACACAGTCTCATCATTTCAGAGCTGAATCATTTTTATGAAATACAACGTAACCATAGATACAGCTTTTTTATTTATTTTATGCAACTAACATCCATTGACAAAGCCAATAGTCATGGCTTGTTGTAGGTCTAATGTTACCGATGATAGAAACAGCAAAATACAATTCGGGTGGCACATTATACTTGGCACATATTTTTAGCTTACGTGATTTAAGCCACACTATTAATTACATTACACACGCCCCTTGTGTAGAGACCCCTTAGTTTTTTCATCCCACTTAAATCCTTGGAAACAACACCATGTCACATTTACCTCACATCCTGGCACTGTGCATCATGCAGGACTTTCAAGCTTTCAGATTGCCTATGTGCAGGGACATAGTGAACCCTACCCCACCCAACCCCACCCCTTGCTTTAGGAACTACAGCGAGGGGGAAGTTCTTTATGGGCCTCTTCTGTCAGCAACTCAGTAGACAAAGGGTCAGCTCATAATTAATGTGAAAAGGTAGGTGAGTGAATGAGTGAAGGAATGGATAAATGGCTGGATGGATTAGTGAAAGGATGAATGTATGAGTGAAAGGTTGAATAGAGGGGTAATGAGAGAAAGGATGGATGGATGCATCGAGTGGAAGGATGAATGACTGTAAATAGATGGATGTATGGGTGGAAGGGTAGATAAATGGGTAAAAGGGTAAATGGATCAGTAAAAGGATGGCTGAGTGAAAGGGTGGCTGATGGGCGAATGAATGGCTGGATGGATGGATGAGAGAAAGGATGGATGAACTGATGATTTTTTATGTGAAAGGGTCAATGAATGGATGGATAGATGAGTGAAAGTAAGGATGGACGAGTGAGTGAAAGGTAGGGTAGAAGGACAAAAGGATGGATAGATGAGTGAAAAGATGGATGAGAGAAAGGAAGGATAGATGAGTGAAAGGATGGATGAGTGATAGGGTTAATGGGTGGATTCATGAGTGGATGAGTAAATAGATGAATGGGTGAAGGGTGGATAGAAGGATGGGGACTAAGTAAAAGGGTAATAGAGAGTGAAAGGGAGGATGGATGGATGGGTGAAAGCATGGGTGAATGATTGGACGAATGGATGGACGAATGGATGCATGGGTGAGTGAAAAGAAGAATGTAAAGATGGACGAGTGAAAGAATGCATACTTGAGTGAAAGGGAGGATGAAGAGCTGGAAGAAAGGATGGATGGATGGATGAGTGAAAGGTTGAATGGGTGGACCGATGAGTGACTGGGTGGATGGATGAGTAAGTGAAAGGATAGCTGGATGGGTGAAAGAGTAAATGGTTGGATGGATGGATGGGTTGAAGAGTGGATGGATGAGTGAAAGGATGGATTGGGTGAAAGGGTGGATGGATGATGGATGAATGGAATGATGGATGGAAGGATAGATGATGGATAGGTTTGCAAATGGTTGAAAAGGTTTGGATATGGATGGCACACAGATGGAAGCACAGCATGAATGGTGAAAGACTGAATGATGGATGAAAGAATTAATAGATAACAGAATGTCAATTTGAAATGGTGGCTATCAGGTGTTTGATGGAAGAATGAATGGCTAGATCCATGGACAAGAGAGCTCTTCTGGGAAGTGTTGTGATGACTTACTTTGCTTTCTTGGTGCCATAAGAAATTTAGTTCCAAGTGGGAGGTATTTAAAGTTTCTGGCAACTCCCTTGCCTATGTGTTACTATTCTGCATTTGCTGTGTGCGTATGTGTGGGATCTAAACATGATGCATATGACATTTTGAGTGATACCCAACTGCTACTTGAATGTTACACTAATATTTGTAAATGTTTGCATGTTCTGTTTTAGAAGTAAGGTTTTAGGAAGAGCCTCGTAGTGCCATGAGCTGTGCTTGAGATGTAGATTGTGTTTGTAGCAATAGGCAAGGCGCCAAAAATAAACTATGTAATAGTGTATCAATAGTGCCTTCTTTAAGAAAGCTACAGGGAAAAGCACCTTTGTGACTTCTGTCAGCAAGTGCAACTCTCTGCGAAGCCCTCATAAGCAAAGTCAGATTCCATATTTTAAGTTCCACTTTTCTGAAACACCCAAAACGCGCTCCTATAGTGGATTCATCACAGCAATCCTACCTTGAGTTCACCTATGCGTGCTGCTTTAAATCTCACAATGGCACTCAGATATGAGGTGCTAGTAACAAAGTCTATCCAAGCAGATCTTCCTGACCACTTCTCCCACCAAACATGCCTGCTCAGGAACATGAGTTGTAAATAAAATATCAAACTGGACAACTCAGTGCAGTAACCCTATATACATAGATTATTAGCATATGAAATACCACAAAAAGACCTGCACAGATGCTCACAACTGCACGCATACTGAAAAAATGATTGTCTCACCTAATATAAACTTATTTTGATTTGTACTTAAGTGGTTGTCTATTTACTTACTTTTATACTATTGGGCAACTCCATCTGATGTGTTTGTAAAACTTTCCTTTTGTCCCAAAGTTTTGTCCTGAATTTTGACCCTTTGTCCTGAATGTTTACACTTACCGTCCTGAATTTGCACCCATGCCAGTTGGTCACCCTAATTGTACCACAAGTCTTCACTTTCTGGAAACCCTTATTTTCTTTTTCGTGAGGCTGTCCAGGAGAGTAGATTTGCTTTCAGTCATCTCCTGTATACGGCATCAAACTGCTTTATTTCTTTTCGAAGATTTCCTGCTTCCTATCTTTCTGCTTGATTAATTCTACTTATCTCTGCCACTCCAATTCATCAACCTCGCATGCCTGTGAAGAACAATGCTCTGTCTGTCATCTTGTTTATTTTGGTCAGTGCTCTTTACTAATAGCATAACTTAAATAATCCTCATCATGACTTCACGCCCATTCATAGGCACTACAAGTAAAGGGGGGGCACATAAACACCCCCAAAATAACCATGCTGGGGTTCAGATGCGAATGAGGAATAAACAGGCCTTTCAACTTGTTATGATCTGGTCATATTCTATTGAATTTATTGCCCTGTTCTCTTATCCCCAGGCCAGTAACATGGGTCACAAACGTACACCCTGCAGTCGCGACAGTAGGTTCCTGCAGGATAACCTGCACTTTACCACGTTCTGTAGTTTCTATGCAATGACCATGAAGGCGTATATTGCTCCTATTTTTGAAAGGGGCAAATTTCTGCCAAGTCAAACCGGCTCTTATATTTTTACAGATGCTCCTGGGGTACTTTATTTTTAATGTACTTGGGAGCAGATCTACAAGAAAGTGTTGCAGCGCGGCACCGCAAGCCCTTTGGCTGCGCCATGCTGCAGCACTTTCAGAGCACAGGAATGCCGACATATCTACAATGATATGTTGCATTCCTGTGCTCTCCCCAGCACAGGCGCAGAAACACCTACCATGGTGTAAGGATGCCTGCGTCATGGGGAGATTGCTTTTGTGAAGGAAGGGGCACCTTCCTACACAAAAGCAATCACTGCAGTCATTTACCTCTTTCAATGGGTGCTATAGAATGCAGCACGCATTGAAAGAGGAAAAAACTAGGAGAAATTAAAACATTTCTCCTCGTTTCGCTTGGCGACGCCACCCCTATGGTGGCGCAGCAAACTGACGCATTTCCAGGTTTACGATTTCTTGTAAATCTGGAAATGCATCAGTGGACATGGGTGTTGCGTGGGAATACCCACAGCAACACCCATGTCCCGCCCCTAACACGCAAAGTGCTGCATGAACAGGGACAATATTTACAAGCACAGGTTAAGTCCTGCAGGGTGACTTTACCTGTGCTTTTAAATATCCCTTTGCAGGCTACACCACCGGTGCGTGACGCAACGTTAAGATTTAAGGTGACATTCACAGGTCAAAATCAGCTGTGTTTGCACGTTCAGAAGTTTTTATGTTTGCTTAATATTTTATATAATATTTTATCTGAATTTATTGTAGGCTTGATTTATCCGATGCACTGTTTTATCACGTGCTTTTATGGTTTTTCTTACTTAAAACCAAATAAAACGAATTTGATTTGATTGATTGATCTTGTCATATTTGCTGTGCATTCAAAGACTGGGGTCAATTGTTGGGCTCTGTCTCCCAGGGAACTTGATATTTACTTTTCTTTCTCCACTGCAAAGTGAGAACATTGATGTGACAATCTTGCTAGGTATAGGAATGTAAAAAGGCTGTACGATGTTATCTTTATCTAGCACACAAAAAATATTAATGCTTGTAAATTAACTGTAAAAATATTTCAGAATATATCAGAATTAGTAAAGCACAAATGAAGCAAATTTTTTGTAATTCTGAAGTGTGGTGGGAACAAGTATTTTAATAGGATCAAAACAAATCAATACACCAGGTGATGCCGATTTTCACACATTATCGTTTGTGCGCTATATACTTTTATCAGTAAAACTGTATGTCTGTGCAAATAGGATGGTAATTTCACTTGAAAATGTGTTTGCTGTAATGTTATTGCGCTACCCCACCATACATACTCCACTTTACAACACAGCATGCCCCTCCAATCTACACCACTGCAATAGACACCATTCCACTCTAAGATGCTCTACTCTACAGCCCTCCAATCTATGTCACTCTATGCCACTTCACTCTACACCATCTCACTCCATTCCTCTCTACAATACTCCACGCTCTACTTCACTGTATGCCACTTTACTCTACACCACTCCACAACACTCTACATCACTCTAATGTACGCAACTCCATGCCCCTTTACACCATGCTATTCCATGATGAGACCCTGCTCCACTCTACTCCACTTTACACTACTCCAAAACACTCCTCTCTATGACACTCTACAGCACTTCACTCTACACAATTCCACTCCGTTCTACAATACTCCACTCGAGGACACTCTATGACACTGTATGACACTCTACCTCACTCTATGACACTCTACTCCACAACACTTCATCCCACTCCTTTCTCTGACACTCATCTCTGTGCCGCTCCACTTTACGACACTCCACTCACCTGAGTGACACTCTACTCCACAACTCTATGCCACTTAATGCTACTCTCCTCTACACCACTAACTTTCAGCCATGCTGAATAGCAGCCACTCTGGTGTACAATAAGGCCAAAACACATTGGCAAAGCCAATAGCTCTTGCATAGGTGATACCTACTGGCTTTGCCAATGCTGGTTATTCTAGTTGCCCTTTTGAATATACTACAGCGGTTGCCATCACCTTCCTTGCAGTAATTTGTCAGCCAAAATGCCCACTTAGCTGATAACCGCTTTGTGTAGTGAGAAGGCAGCAAATCCCTACCTTACACTGAAGATGATGGCACCCAGGTACAGATAAAGTGCTGCAGAATTGGTTGCCTGCCTGCACCAGAGTACTCAGACATCTCTGATCCATGTCTCAATAACTCATCGAAAAGGTATTTTTTTGCATTCTGGGAACTGTGGTCTTGTGTATCCCATTATAAATCCAGACTCCGAGAATCACAATGTGGAGAAATAAATTGCCATGCTACTTGTACTTGGGCATATTAAAACTCTGTTGCATTAAGACAGTGGCTGCACATCACCAGGGTAAGGGCTACTGAACATTCCTGAAAATGATAAACAAATTGTTTAGTAAAAGTGCATGAAGTGAAATAATGTTATGGGAACGAGCTCCAAGAAGGAAGGAATACATTTTCTATTCGGATCTGCCTTCAATGGGGCACCAAATATCAGCTAGAACTGTGTAGGAACCAGGGAATCACCTTTGATAACAAGCTCTCTTTCATGCCACTAGTGAATTAACTATCCACTAACTCAACTTAGGTGGATCCCCACTGTCTACTATGATCACCACATTGACCTTGCCAGGCACTTAATCCTCCTACAACAAGGCTGCTGTAACCCTGTATCAGAACTCTCTAGGTAGCAGATCACAAAACTCCATAAGACATAAAAATGGAACAGTGAAAGGTTCTTTAACTTTGGGTAACATCCAATCTGAAAGGCTCCCAGTAAAGCAAATAAAGAATTTCAAGAATGTGTGACAAGGCACAAGGCACATGGCCTTCTGAGAGACCCTTATTACCTATAAATGCTGGCTCTGCATTAAGAACCTGTCAGAACCCTATGTAATTTGAAATCTTGAAAAACCAAAGGAGCATAACACTGTAAGCTTTATCACCCTCTTAAAGGTTACGCAATCTACTTGAGATTCAAGAATTATTTTAAGACTCCTTCCTCCATGAAAACATTAAATGAATAATTCTTAAACCACCACCCCCATTCTGCACAAGGGTCCAAACCGTCAGGTCATCTTGAGGGCAGGGAGGTATGATTAAAAACTCAGCTTTCTGCTCCCATCACACAACAGATGATTATTTCCTTCAACAGCACCTCCACATGTGTAGTGTCAAGTAAATAAAGAATGACGGAACTATTCTGGTTCCTGATGGACTCCGTGGACCTGTAACAAAAGCATTGGAGGGCAATGAAGTAAATGCAGGTTTAGAATGTGGAGTTCTTGCTTACATGCTGAAGAATAAAGAGGTATATAACTACTCTACGTGTGTTGCGTAGTGATTGGTGAGTACCCTGGCTGGGTAGGACACTACAACTGGTGACAAGTAGGGGATAAGTAGTCCACAGATCAACAGCGCTCTCCCAGAGAGTTTGCCATTGTCCACCAAACTGCTTGTGAGTGCCATGTGTGCCACAGTCGCAGTGCAGAATTGACGTTGGCACCTGTGGAGTCTCAGCGCAACACTAGCCTGTGTAAAGCTTTTGCGAACAAAAGAAAGCATAATTGAAAGTCTTCAGATTGGTGGCCGAGAATGAAATGAAAAGGCCGCAAAGAGAGGTAACACGCAACTATACAAGTTAATGCTATATGTCAGACAGATTGATAATGTTATAGGCGGATGCACCCAGGTCTTGAAAAACAGCATAGTGTGACAATCCACTGGAAGTTAAACTGTAATCTGATGTGCTATGAAGCAGAGATCAACCAGGTAGTTATGAAGATTCGAATGCCACCAGCGCAGAATTGTTTTCTTCTGCCGCCTCGTACTCTGACTGTGGGGGGGAAGAGATGAGAGTGGAAATGCCTAGGACGGTATAGAGGCCACTCGTGGCCACACTGATGTCCCTTAATGTGTATGTATATTTATGGCTGTGATTCCTATGGGGCCATGATGCATTATGACGCTTAAGCCTTAGCTGGCCCTCACACACGTCCTACTTTATTCGGATCAGTACTTTCGGTGCCCTTCATGGGGTAATTAGTTGTTGTTAAAATGTTACGCAATATAAGTGAGCGAAATGTTAAAGTTAGCGAAGGCATTGATATGCTTTATCTCCTTGGAGCACAAATGCAAATTTCCCTTTTAGTTTACATGCTTTACTCCTGTGCCGCCCAGCCTCCGGGATGTGGGCAGTTTATGGCTGTGTATCGACATTGGAACTACATATTCTTATCGGATGCGTATTAACAGTAATGATGGCTGTATGCTTTGTGCCTTTTTTTTATTTTCTTTGCTACAATAAAAATATGTTTAAAAAAAAAAAAAAACAGGTAGTTATGAAGAGACATTTAGCGCAAAGTTAAAATTGAATATCATAACAATCTGCTTATCAATTCATTTGAATACGTAAAGACTAGTCTACTTACTGAAACAACTAAAGATAGTCATCAGACCAACGCCTGCTGTGGAGTGGCTCCCGAAAGAGGGCGGGGTTTGTGCATGTGGAGCTGTCCATAAACAAAGCAGCCCACCACCAAAAGCTGCAGAGTGGGGGCTCAGAACAACTCCACAGATCTCCATCAAAATAAAGATCAAGGGCGAGGTTAAAGCTCCTTCTACTGTCAAGGTTGACACTGAAGCCAGCATGTCACAAGGCTCTAGACATGATTTGCATAAGCAAATTCACCAAGAAGTATAAGAGAGACTGCTGTTGTCCACCAATAGTTTTTCTTCCCCGCTTTCTTAAAACCGTCATAATTTAATACTGCCAAAAAATATAAAATTGACTATAGATGGACTGCTTGGATAGAGCCTTTTGAGGATTTAATAGACACAATTGACGAAACAGATGACAAAAAGATTATCAAGTATCTGAAGATTATGGCTGGTGAAGGTGTAACAGAGGCCATAAAAAATATGCCAGAGGATGGTGAAATGACATACAATCACATCAAGGCAGCCTTCAATGTCAAGTTCAATCCAGTGCCAAATGTAGATTATGAACGATACATCTTCAGTTAAGAACGCCAGAGAGCTACTCGATGAAGACGATTGGGGTTTGAGGAGGGGTGAGGGGTGCTTGGATGCATATTGTTTTATGTTAAGATTAAGTTTAAAATGGGACATTTGAAGCATTACAGCCTGATTTGTAGGCACAACATGGGACATGAACAAATTTGTTTTGGAACAACAATCCGTCACACTTTGACGGGTGTCTCCGGTCTGTATTTTATTAAATGCCAATAAAATGTGTTCTGAAAAAAACGAATACCAGAGAGTAGGTGAAACTTTAGATGAATTTGTTGAGAGACTGGATCTCCTCATAAAGCACTGTAAGTTCAAATAATGTAATGATAAGGAAGCTACATGCCTTAGAGTGATAGATGGATGTCAGTTAGATTCTTTTCAACGACGAATGCTGAAGGAAACTTTGAGCTTTCACCAAGTACTCACCGCTGCTCCAGGTGAAGAGGGTGCTAATAGAAAAGTGGCTGACATGGAGGCTGGAGGTGCCCCAGAGTGCGTCAGTCATGAACATGAAAAGTAAGTTAAAGTATAAAGCTAAGGGTCACAAAGTGAAGTCTCCACAGAAAAAGAAAATGTGCTTCAGATGTGGATTGGCTTTCCACACGACGGTCATTGTCCCACCATTGGACAGATTTGCAACAGCTGTGACAAGGCAAACCCTTTTGTGAACATTTGCAAGGAGAAAGGAAAAGTAAGTGTGTCACAGTGTGAAGACAAAATGGCTGACCGAGCATTACATCAACATAGTTTGACGTGCTCCCACAAGGCCAAGCGGTCACACCAATTTAGGCAAATCGAATCTAAACTAAGTCGACTATCACCAAAATCATCGCAAGAGTTCCTCAGTATCGATTTCAAATGAAAGTGACAATGAGAACTGCGCAATGTCGATATTTACTTCAGGGAGACATGCACATGTGGAGCTAGTCGAATGTGAGAAAAAACATAGACAAGAGAAAGATCTACATGAAAAAGCATCAAAGACCTACAAACATTGTCCGGAGATTACTCTGAAAATAAATGGGTGTTCGATACCTTTTACTTTTGAAAGCAGTGCGTTGATCAACATTATGCATAAGGAAAAACATTGGGAATTGTCTCCATTACCACACACTTTCGCACTCAAAATCTAAAGTATATACATGAGCAGCATCAACACTTTTAAAAAATCAAAAGCCATTTGTGGTTATGATGAAACACAAGAAAACACTGGCGCAAGCACTCATTCATGTACTTCAAGCTACGGCTTCAAGTGCCTGTCTGCTCAGCTTCAACACCCCTGCTGATATGGGATTAGTATCCGTGAACTACAATATGAATGTTCATCATAAATAGGAAGTCAAGTTCCTTCATTATTTTGTGGGTTAGGAAAGCTCAAGACTACGAAAGTACAGTTACATATAAACAAGGATGTTTGTCGTATTGTCCAAAGACACAGACACATTGCATTTAAGTTGCAAGAAGCTGTTGAAAGAGAACTTAATTTGTTGTTCAAACGCAATATCATTGAACACACCACTGGTCCAATGCCATGGGTTTCTCTCATAGTGGTAGTGCCCAAAAGAGACAGTGAAAGAGATGTACGCATTTGCGTCAACATGCGTGAGAGAATGACATCCAAGAAGCACATTGCTGATATGATAGCTCAATTGAATGATGCCACGTTTTTCTCTCGACTCAACTTAAACAAAGGTTATTACCAGTGGGAACTTGAAGAGAATTGCAGGTACATTACAACCTTTTTGAGACACATCGGTCTGGTTCGCTATACGCAACTGAGTTTTAGTGTATCCTCTGCTGCAGAACTTTTCCAAGATGCCATTCGACATATCATACAGCCTGTTGTAAAAGCCTTAAACTATACTGAAGACAATCAACCAATCAGGGTATTGTAAGCGCGCTACTTACCCGTGTAAGTCTCAAGGCGCTGAAGGGAGGGGGGGGCAGCAGATCCGTTCGGCCAAAGAGCCAGGACTTGAGAGTATTCCTGGAGGTGTTCAGGGAGGGGGGGTGCCTGATGTCTGCCGGGAGCTCGTTCCTTGTTTTGGCAGCGACACACTAGTCTTCGGAGCTACACTTGAAAGGGCATGACAAAGCTCTCATGGAAGTATGTAATTTGCTAAATGTTGCCGGTGTGACTTTGAATGTTGACAAATGTGAATTCCATAATACCAAGTTGAAATTATTTGGCCATATCATTTCTGATGGGATTATGACATTGAACCAGTTAAAGTGCAAGCAATATCTACTGCTAATCCCACACAGGACATTTCCATTTTACATTCATTCCTTGGGATGCCCAGTGAACTGTTATGAGAATTGACGAAAAAGAATGTGTTGTTTCAATGGTCACATGAGTGCAAAAAAAAGTTTTAAGAGAATCAAGCAAGCCATTGAAAATGACACTGAAATGACCTACTTTGATCCGAAGCTTCATACAGAGGTTGTGGTTGATGTTGGCCCAGTAAGGTTAGATGTGATTCTTGCATAGCACAATGGACAGCCAAATGCCCAACAGCATATCGTGGCTTATGCCAGTAAAGGCTTGTCACAAACTGAGAGTGCCTATTAACAACCTCAGAAAGCCAGGGTTGCCCACTGTCCCCCCCTCCTTTTCTCCTTGGCCTTGGAACCCTTTGCTGCTTGGATCCGTTGGGATCCAATGATAAGGGGGCTGCGGTGGTCCCTCGGATGGGAGGACCGCATATCTTTATACGCAGACGACGTACTACACTATTTGGCCTCTCCTAAGAAATCTCTTACGGTAGTGCTTGACATCCTCACAATCTTCGGCAGATTCTCTGGTCTCTCTATCAACTGGGGAAAATCCCTACTATTTGTACTGAACGGGGACCGCCCTGTTCCACCCCGGGGCTGTCAAATACAAATAAACACGGCCGGATTTAAATATTTGGGAATTTTTATCTCACTTGACCCCTCGGTCCATTATGCCCAAAATCTTCTTCCCCCTCTTCAAAGACTCAAAAGTGATATTGCTAATTGGAAGACACTCCCTATTTCCCTCCTGGGCAGGGCCGCCCTATTCAAAATGATGGCCTTACGACAATTCCTCTATGCCCTACAAAACACCTTAGATCTAGTTCCAGCTCATTACTTTAAGGAGATCGAGGTGTAGTGTAGTTGTTATATTCCCAATAGGCTCTGCGCATTGGAATAATATATCCTATAGATTTGACGTAGGACTTAAGTCAATAGGTCACTATCGAATATACCAAAATTAATTGTGTGTGCGCCAGCTAACTCAAAGGTCAGTAGAAACGTTCTCGAATACACAAGAAGGGATTAGTTTCCGACAACCGCATAAACATGACAACTTTGTTTCCTGAGAATAAGAATATATCTCTCAGAGTCATGGAAACAATTGAGAAGTATTTCACTCAGTCAATCGTACATGCTTCGTTTCTACAGAGTTGCAGAGAAATAGCGAGACAGGCGTTTTCAATAAAAGGGTTTATTGAACAGTCTTCTTTCTCATGCAAGAGAGGTAAACTGCTACAATCGTTAGGCAGAATGCAACGTATAATGCGTACAGCGTAAACAGTAATATGAAATAATACTGTAAGAGCATTGTACGTTTTCTAAGCTATATAAAAATACATACATAAATAACAGACTAAAATACTCAACTGGTGCTTCTAAAATACTCCTACCCCAATGTACCTAACCTAAGTCTAGTACGAGGGAAGAAGTAATTGTTTGTCGTTTTAGCATAGGTTTAGTTTTGCCACAAATCTACCAAAGGTTTCTCTAGGTTCTAATCAGCTCCATACCTTGTTTAGAATGAAGGAGGTCTGGTATCTCTGTCTCGGGACTCGATTTCCCAACACCCCACAAGTGGAGCCGGAACACTGGAGCTGGATTCTCGGCAGAGAAGGGTAGCTTCCTGATCAGTGCGTCAGCTGGAGCGGCGTCTTCCTTCGGCACTTGCTGTAGCGAGCTGCGTCGGGCAAGTAGGTCTTCCAACTGCTCCGAACCGCCGCATCTTGCTGTAGCAAGTGAAGGAATATTTATACCTTGAAGGTGTTTAGGAATGCCATAGTTGAGGTAATTAACCCTGGGCGTAGTATGCGTAGTGGGTCTACGCAAAGCTACGTGAAGTGGGCATGATGCTACGCTCGCTCACGCGCTTCGCTTAGCCCCACTACGCGCCACCCGCCTCCCTCCCACCCTCTTCTACATACATAATTTTAAGTAACAAGTACAATAAAAGTACATAAAAGCACTTACCTGGTCCGCGGCGTCCCAGGGCTCCCTCTTCTATTTTGCGCCAACTTCTCCCATCGAAATGCGCATGCGTGGCCGCCTGCGCATTTCATGCGAGAAATGCGCATGCGCGGGTGGCCGCGCATGCGCATTTCGATGGGAGAAGTCGGCGCAAAATAGAAGAGGGAGCAAAGGGACCCCGCGAACCAGGTAAATGCTTTTATGTACTTGTTACTTAAAATTATGTATGTAGAAGAGGGCGGGGGGGAGGCGGGTGGCGGGCAACTTCGCTCCGTCCACGGAGCGTGCGTAGTGTTGCCTACTACGCCTACTTTACAAAATGTAAAGTAGGCAACACTACGTACACTCTGTGGGCGAAGCGTAGTCTTGCGCCCAGGGTTAGACGTAATGTCGGGCATAAGAACGTCATGAATGAACCCCTGGGGAATAGTTGTTCATTGTAAAGTAACTGAGTTCTTGGAGAAATCAATATTCAACAAGGGGAAGTCCCTAATGGCTTAAGCTGGTTTCCCAAGAAATGGTTGTGACGTTTGGTGAACGGATGGAAGTAGCCATGCCTGTATTGGGGTAGCATGGGCTATGCCTAAATAAGGGCTGGATTTTTTATGCCTATATAAGGGCAACAAGAATTGTACCTATATGAGGACATGAATAGGGAAAATCCGTTCGGAATCTAAAACGCCATACAACACCCACTCCGCTTTCTTATGTACGACATTACTAAGTTCTAAACACGTTAAACATATCTAAACATAATGTGTTAAAAACCCACCCAAAATACATAAAAATGCATTGGTACTGGTTATACACGAAAAGAGCATTTGTGCTGTACGCATTTAAAGCAATGTTTCATTCCAAGCATATAGGTGACATTTTCAAAATGCTATCTGAATGAATCACGAAAATACATTTATGAAATGGCTCGTAAATACAGAAAAGAAAAAGGTGCAGAAACCATTTCATGACAGATTATATAAAACTGTTTGTTCTTAGGACAAGGTCAAATATTGTCTCTGGAAGTTTTCAAAGAATTCTAGTTCTCTATGAATAGTTCTACTTTAAGCAGATTACTTTGTGCCCAAAAAAAATGAAAAATACAATTTTGGAAAAACAAAAATCAATCATAGAAAAAATAGAGTTCCAAAGTTAGAACTTTGTTTTGAAAAAATGAAGGTCGAATTCAGAGTCTCTCAGAACACTGTGTGCCAAATCAAAAGTCAGTGTTATTGTTTGGAGAAAACATCAAACCTTCTAAGTCTGTAAAAAATGTGTCTACCATTGTAGGTGAGAGTTGGATTACCTCGTTAAGAAGATTAATCACACATAGATGTGAAGCATCGCCGTCAGCGTTGTTCACATTAGCAATGTTCGAATTGGAAGGTACCTGTGTGCCCGTTTCCTCTCGTACCTCAGCAGTAGCATTTTGCGTCTGTGAGATCTCAATGAATGCAGTCATCAGAATCGGTAGCCGTTGAGGACAACACTGCGCATGGGCATTTACCGGGTCCAGCAAAGTATCAACATCCGTTGGCATGGCTGAATGGAGTGTGAGACATAAGTCTAACATGCATTCTTCTCCGCATAGCAGGCATCGTAGAACAGGTAAGATGCAATCTTGTCAAATTGGTCTGAATGATAGAAACCATGTGGTATTCAATTCTCTTAGACGAGGTAGTCCCAAAATTTGGACGATGCGCTCACGACACTTCATCACCAGTAGAGTGGTCTCCAGGGTGAACTGGGTATCGCTGGTGACTTGGCTTGTCATATCGAAGCAGTAGGAGCAAAAATAGTATCCCTGCTGCGAGTCCCAAAATGAGAGGCAATCCGCCAAAAACAGAGTGCACGAACTTTGGAAATATTCCTAGGACTGCTTCAAAGGGTGCTAACAGTCCCAAAAAAACTGTCTTAAATACATGTACAATACCGCTGGTATCTGACATGTTTAAGATACTACCTAACATTTCTGAGAAATGTCCAGGACAATTTGTAGTTAATAGGGTGTGTATCTCCGCAGTAGTCCTTGCGACTTGCAGATCATACGTCTTTTTGGCCAAGGTCAATGGCACAGTTTTTTGCAAAAGAATGGCTTTCATTCTGCGCAAAGTATCAATTCGTAAAGAAAAGATGTTCAGTGAAGGCCATAACTGCGACTCCCTGTCTGTCTTGGTTTTAGGAAATAATACTTGCATACAGCAAGTGACCGTGTAAGACACAGTTACGAGATAGGGTAAACCTGGCAACATGACACAGCAGCTGTGATCATTCAACATAATGTAACTTCGATTAGAAATTTGCCAAAAAATTGGATCAATCAACCGCAGCTGGTGAACCTTGCAGGTGGCAGGATAAGTTGTTAGAGGAACCATCGCAGGCCCCGTGTAAATTAATACCCTGACAAAGGAGAGAACCGCTTAGTGCATTTTGGCAATTTTTACCACTAAGAAAAACTTCTCTACCCCCACCTCCAACATTTGTGTGTGTCTGGTAATTCCCAGGATGTCTTGATGTATTCTTTACCCAACCTTTCATATGTGCCTGCTGGTATATGTTTTAAGCACTACTGAAAATGGAAAATTGTAACAGGCAGAGTGATTGTTCCGTGTATTATCCCTTCAATGGCTGGCTTTTCAGCGACTGTAAATGGCAATCTTTCCAGTTTTTTAATGCTCAGCACCATATATCAGTGAGAATAAATTCTGAAAAGAGTGACGTAGCATTGATTAAACGCCAAGGCACATAGCCTTAATGAAGGTTTTGCAACGTCCAACCTAATAGCATGATAGAACGTAATTGCGACTGACCATGTTGCAACACGACCAAGCCCTGTTCCATTATGTCTAAGGCAGAGGATGCTATGCTGTCCAAAGAATATATCCTGGACGACAGAGTTGTTAGCCCATTGTGAACACAGAGAGAGATTTTTCTAAATTAATACGATCAATTTCTCGTATTTGTTCTGCAGTCTCTGCTTGCGTAATCTTCCATGCTTCATTATAAGCAGCATAGATACCGGCATATATAAAACGTTTATGACGCGGTCTAGTAGGTCCTTGCAAGAAGTCTCTAGGGGCTAGATGTAGGTAAATGATATTTACCGATTCATAAATACCGAATTTAACCGATTCGGTATTTAAGAATCGGTAAATATGAAGGGGGGATATGTAGGTATTTCCAGTTGTGGAAATACCGATTTGTTAAAATTCGGTATTTACCGATTCGGTAAATACCGAATCGGTATTTCCTATTGATTCCTATGGGCTGTGAAGCCCATAGGAATCAATGGAATTACCGAATCGGTAAATACCGAATTCCAGCAAGGGTGCACGGGGTGTCACTTTGACACCCTCTGGCACCCCGAAAATAGGCATTTGCGCCATGTGGCACACAGACATGCCCTAAGGGCATGCCTGCCTGTCACATGGCTAGGTGTGCATGCACACGTGCATGCACACCTGCATTCGGTATTTTACCACCCAATTGGATTGGGTGGTAAAATACTGAATTTGTAGGGCCTTTGGGACTCAGAAGAGTCCCACCTACATCTGAGATTTACCGAATCGGTAAAAATACCGATTCGGTATTTTACAGAATCGTAAATTTACAGATTCTGTAAAAATATGCCCCTACATGCCGATTCTTAAATACCGGTCGGTAACGGCCGAAATCGGCCGTTACCGACCGGTATTTAGGCTCCTACATCTGGCCCTTAGATCAGTGCCATCTTTAAGTAAATATAAGTGTTGTTTTACATCCTTTAGTGTAGATCTATGTAGCCATTCAAGGCACAGTTTCCCTACATTCTATGTTGTTACTATTCCTGGATGCTGTCTCTGAACATATCTTGGATCTGGCATAGTGAATGTGAACCCTTGTGTCTTATTCAGGAATCTACCTTGACATTTGTTTGTGTCTGTGGGCCACATTAACCATTTTTTCCAATCTGGATCTGTTCTGGTGTGAAGGAAAATAGTATGTACGTCGACCTCCCCCTCTGAAGTGTTACTACTATCAGGTGTAGGTGTAGGTATAGCCGGTTTGTTCATCTCTTTTATGTTGGCTAACCCACGACAAGATGTCTGTTGGACAGTGTCATTCAAAAACATTATTTGCTCTGGGATGATGCAGGCTCTAAATAAAGCTTCTATCCCCTGCACTTGCCAATCTTTTGTGCCCCAGACAGTTTTTATCTCAATGTTGTCTTTCCAAAAGGCGAAACCTAGTGAAGACAGCTGAGCATAAAAGGCTGACGAATACATTTGCTTGGTATTTGTCAACATACTTTTCATTCCTGTCTTATTAACATTTTTAAAGTAAAATGATTCTGGATTGGAAACATTAAAACCTGAAAAGTATGGAAATTTTCCCAAAAATGTTTTTGAGGTACCCTTTGGTGGCGTAGGACAATGTTCCCATAGTTTATACATCAATACATTTCTAGGGTTTGCAGATTTGTGCAAGAAATGATGACCATAGTGATTATAACAAAACATTTGTTCATAATCTGATGAACCTTCTAAGTATTCATGATTTGTAAATGCAGCAGACATTTCTAAGTCTGGCATCATATTATTAAGAGTTTCGAAGTCCCAATCATCAGAAAAGGTACTAGATGAAACAAAGTCATTGAAGGAAATCTTGAACTGGTGTGGAATCTTCAACAGCTCCGCCGGACCAAAAATTTCATATTTAGTTCTGTCCCAACCTATACCACCAGGTATAGGAACGGCTGTGATATTCACTGATGACAAGTCTCTTTGTTCACGATGAGATGATTTGTGTGGCTTGAGGAGTAAGTTGATGTTCTTACTTGCTGTGTCCTTTTTTACATATCTTCCATTTATCAGCATTTCCAAAGTTCTTACCAGAGTTAACCAAATTAGAAGAAAAAGCACACCCAATACAATCCAAAGTCCAATCCATGGTAAAACCAGATAAGGTTTTTCCAGTAGATGAAAAATGTCTGTAGCTTGTTCTTTGAAAGTTCTTTTTTCTGGCATCGTTTCAGGCTCGCTGGGATCCTCAGAAAACATATCAAAGTTAATGAAATAGCCAGAGGCAGTTCTGTCAATTGTAGGGATTGCATCAGGATTCGTTGAAATCGCTGGAACTACTTGATCACTTGTTACATTTGTGTATTCAGATGCTACTGCATTGTAGACAGGTGTTTCTTGACAAACTGTTATTTGGGTCTCAAGAGGTACAGGTTCCATAGCTTTGTTGCATAGTCCTTTTCGCACTGCAGATTCTTGAAAGGTGATGAGTTTCTCAGTTTGAGCCTCTTGGATAGTAGCCAGATTAGGGTATCTGCTACTGGGTCGGAGTCCAATTGGCCTACTGCTTAGTATCGGCCACATGATGTGGTTTGACCAGGTCGATTGACACAAACCTGTTCTCCTTTTTTCCAGCAAGGGGCGGTAGTAATACTGTTCTTGATCCGTGGATTGCTAGGACAGGTACTGGTTGTCTCTAAGAAGGCCCAAATCCTTCTTGTCCGCGATCTTCTCTCCGACTAGATACCCAAGCTTAGGAATCCAGACAGGCCTTGCTGGGACGGTCGGTTTTTCTTCAGTGATTGTTGGCGTACCGAAATGCCACGCCCAATTTGGCCATGGCCTCCTTGTAAGCTCGAGAGCTAAACGCAGGACCCTGGTCAGAATGTAACGTGCCGACTGCGTATGTGCCGATAAAGACTCGCAAATCTTGTATAACAGTTCGAGCGTCAGCCGAGCGCTGAGGCCACATCCAAATGAATCTTGTCCTAATATTTTTGGGACCGCATTTGTCCATAGGGACGTCTGTGTGTAGAAAGTCTAATGCTGTCTAACAATGGTGTCTGTACTGGGCTGGCTACACTGTAGTCAGGTATCTGGCGGCGTTCTCTGCTGCGATCTCTGTTGCAGTCATGGCAGTTGATTGCAAATGTGTGAATGTGACCATTCATCCCTGGCCACCAGTACGTATCTTTTAATTCTAGTATAGATTTAGAGATCCCCTGATGTATCAGACCCTCTCCCAAATGTGCTTTGTGTATCAAAGCTACTCTACGTTTCCTGTTTGGAATTACTCTAGCCCCCACTCCAGGGATTCGAGCAAAAGGAACGGAGTTTGCATCAATTATGTAGGTGTATTTGAGTGGATAGTTTTGAGGTAACGCTGCACCGCTGCCTTTGCTTGTGGCATTGACAGCTAGCATTATTTCGCTGTCTGTTTTCGTTTTTGAATGAGTTATTGCAGCTACGGAAGCCATTTGCACAGCTGCCTTCGCGGCTTCATCAGCCAATTAATTCCCTGCAACGTGAACGCCATCACGTTGATGACTCAGTGTATGTATCACATGAGCATTTTGTAGTTCTTGTCATAACTGAACTACTTGTTCCCAAAGCAATTTATGCATGATCGTGCCACCATTTGCATCTTTGTAACCGTTTTGAATCCAGTTTTGCAAGTATTCATTATAAGATTGAACACAATAATACGAATCGCACACTATCAGTGTGGGGAATTCGCGATCAGTATTGTCAAGCGCCATCTTGAATGCTTGTAGTTCAGCTCGCTGAGCTGTACAATCTCCTAGAGATTGCGTTTTAGTGACCATTGGTCGGAATTTGCCATCTCGCCAGCAACCTTTAACGGTCGCGCATGCAGCACTATAAGCTTATTTTCCCCCGTAGCGGGTTGGGCTGATCCGTCAGTATAAATTATACATTCATACTCCTCTAGAGGCAAAATTTCAGTAGGCAGAGGACATTCTTTTTCATATTGTAGAAATGCTTGTGTTTTCAAATATGGGTCAAAAACGTATTCAACGTCTGTTGCAGCAAGAGAATTAACCCATTGTATCCATCTCGGATGTAAATCTTTAGCATTTGGAATGCTCGCTTTCGTCACTGCATCTAAGGCAGGTACAGGTGTAATGACCATAATGCGCTTACCCAGTGCGAGGGCTCTCTCTTTTGATACTGCAGTTTGAACTACTGTCAGAATTTTCTCTGTTGAAGTGAATTTCATTTTAGCTTGCGTGTACAAATGTGATTTGTAAGCTATTGGTACTTTTTCTCCTTCATTAAAGGTTAAGTATGTGAATCCGCATTGTCCTGGAATGATTCGGATCACCAAGTTGCGTACGTTTACAAGTGTTTGTAAATGTTTTGTTGCTAACATGTCTGTTTGCAATGAACGCAAAATTTCTGTGTGTTTTTGAGTCCATTTAACTGTTTTGAAATCAGGTCTGATTAGTTCGTAGAGCGGTTTAACCCTTCCTGCGTAATTTAGAATGTAAGTTCTTCCGAAGGTCAGGAAACCTAGAATCGACTGTAAAGTTTTCAGCATTTTTGGAGGTTGGAACAGCGCACATTTCTCTAGAAAGTTTGCTGCCAGGCTTTTGCCTTCACTTGATAATTCATATCCTAGAAACAGGACGTTTAAATGGGCAATTCTCGATTTCTTAAAACTAAATTTGTACCCTTCAGAGGTGAAGCCAAGTATGATGGTGTTCACCCTGTTCAAGTGCCTATCCAAGTCATCGTCTGTTAGATAAATGTCATCGACATATGATAATGCCTCATCATCATAGGTTTGTAGTAACTCTGTTACCCTGGCTGAAAATATCCCTGGACTATTCTTGAATCCCTGTGGGAGACGACAGAAGTGACGCTGTGTCCCCATAATTGAGAAAGCAGTCAAATACCTACTTTCTGGTGCAATGTTTTGACAGAAGAAACCATTTTAAATATCTAACGTGGTTTTATACTTTTTACGCACACTGTTATTCATTAGTGCCGCACTGTGTGCATTTTGTACTGCAAAAGTTTTGCTACAAGAGTTTAGTTGTCTGTAATCCAAAACTAGACGATATGTATTGTCTGGTTTAGAGACAGGAAACAAAGGATTGTTCATGGACGAGGTGCCTGTTGTAATCACCCCTTGGTATTCAAGGTGATCTAAGATCTCCCTGACCTGTTGTTTAGCTTCTTGCTTAACTGGATACTGCCTTTGTGTAGTTGGTTGATTTTTTAACTGGATTATATGGTGAGGAGAATCCTCATTCCATCCTACATGATTTTTCTATATGGGATTTTAGCCTGAGCTACTGCCCATTTCCTGGCATAAGTATATTTTAAATGAATTGGAATGTGGTCGGAGAAAGCTGGCAAAATGATTTCTTCGCCATGTGGGCACTCCCTGACAAATCTTGTTCAGTTAGAAGAATGTCATAACCCTTAGAAAGTTGCTCCCAAAAGAGTGCTCTCACTTTTCTTGGTATTCCCCCCTCCATCTGGAGTGTTACTTCATATAACTTATGTGGGACTCTAACCCTGTGATCTGCATTTTCAACATGGATGTACTCATTCAAGTCCACTGTCTCTAGATGATCCTTCAAGTTCTTGCGAGCTACGGTGACTTCTGCTGCGCTGTCCAACATCGTTTGAGCCCATTCCCCGTTCTTGAGTTGTGTCCTCAAGATCCTTGGCATGTCTGATTTTTAGACCTGCTACCTTCTTTTTGGTGAATTGAGTTTTCTTATTTTTATGAACGTGTTACTCGTCTTTGGACTTCCTTGTGTTCTGACTGTCCTCTTCTTTCGGATTTCTGTGACGAAGTCTGAAAGGTACGAGAGGAACGTGTATCAGTATCTTGGTTTTCTCAAATTATCCCTATTCCTGAGGTTATACCTCCTTTCAGAGGGGTCCTTTTGAGGAGACCTACCTCGGGATTGAGAACGCTTGTCTTTAGAAGTTTGTTTAGTGTTCTCCCACTTCTTTTTAGGAGGAGTAGGAGTGTTTTTAATAAAGACCTTTTCAGGACTTTCTGACAGTTGGGGTTTAACTGGTTTACCACCTAAGCTGTCTCTGCGTAATTCTTCATAGGATTTTTCAATTATTCTGGCCAGTTCATGTGGTTGCTGTTACATCAAATTCCCTTAACTTTTGGCGGATGGCCACGGATGCTGCTTCACCTTTAATATTAGCTAATATTATTGTTGAGACCTGTTTGAAATCTTTCAGTAATTTCATACCTACATTAAAAGCAGGCTCTGCCCCGTATTCATTTTGAATCTGTTTCAGGACGTCTGGTATTACGGCCATAGACGGAAAACCATGTGTTTTAGTATAGATTGAAGCAAGGACTGTACCCCAAGTGTCGCAGTACCCCAGATGTGGTGCGATCCCCATTGGTAAACAGATTGTTAAAATTCTGTGTTTTTCATGAGGGGTAGTATTAGGAAATACTGCCTCGATTTGAGTAATTTTTTGAGCCATCCAGAATGGAATTTATTCACGTTTTGCGAGTAATTTACCAACAACTGAATGTAAAGTCTGTGGTGTAATTTTATTTGTGTTCCCCTGGTAAGGGGGATGTTGTGGAATCATTATTGCCGGTGGAACTGTAAGAGTCCGCATGACATATTGAAGCAATTGTTTATAGATTTTGATTAGCTCTTTCAGTTGAACTAATAGTTTCGCATCTGACATTAATGGCAGGATGTGGTGTATAGCTGGCTAATACCGGCCATGTTGCTCCTGGTCTACCTAGTGGACCGAGCCTGGTAATGTGATGTATATGTTTTAGGGCACCTTTAAATGCATGCTCCTGGTAAGTTAGTGGAATTTCAACATCCTCAAAAGGAATATATTTCTCTGGTGGTTCATCTTCTTTGTAGAAGTGAAACACTTTTGTTCTTGGATCTACTTCCTGGAAGAGTGTCCATGAATATAATACCTCTGTCTGATGATATTCATGTGCCTCTATCACAAAAACTACCCTACCACCTCTTGCTGATAGGCCATTTCGTATAAGTTTTATAGTGATGGCTTTCCTTAAATTTAGAGGTATGACTATAGCATCCTCGTCAGTTTCTTGGAGACCTGTCGTATTAAAAGCTGGTGCGGCGTTTTCGCCTGTAGCTCCACTGTTCTCGGTGTCGCTATCTAACATTTTGTTGACTGAAAGTTTGCAAAGCAAGTTTCAAGGAAACAAAGATAAGATGCACAATATTTTGGAACACTGTATCCTTCAACATTGAAAAATCAAAAACTAATACATAGGATTTTCGTCCTACTCAGCTATGGTGGATATTATCCTTTTACCTACTCCAGACATTTATTGGAGTATTGCGGAAAAAGGGATCTCTGAGAAAAGCACGACTGAGTTACTTTAGTATCTAGCGTTAAATTAGGGCCTTACCAAACGTTGGGCGCCATGTAGTGTAGTTCCTATATTCCCAATAGGCTCTGTGCATTGGAATAATATATCCTATGAATTTAACTTAAGTCAATAGGTCTCTATCGAATATACAAAACTTAATTGTGTGTGTACCAGCTAACTCAGAGGTCACTAGAAACTTTCTCGAATACACAAAAAGGGATTCGTTTCTGACAACCACATAAACATGACAACTTTGTTCCCAAGAATAAGCATATATCTCTCAGAGTCGTGGAAAGAATAGAGAAGTATTTCACTCAGTCAATCGTGCATGCTTCGTTTTAACAGAGTTGCAGAGAAATAGTGAGACGGGTGTTTAAAAAAAAAAGGGTTTATTGAACAGTCTTCTTTCTTATGCAAGAGAGGTGAACTGCTACAATCGTTAGGCAGAATGCAAAGTATAATGCGTACAGCGTAAACAGTAATATGAAATAATACTGTAAGAGCATTGTATGGTTTCTAAGCCATATAAAAATACATACATAAATAACAGACTAAAATACTCAACTGGTGCTTCTAAAATACTCCTACCCCAATGTACCTAACCTAAGTCTAGTACGAGGGAAGAAGTAAGTGTTTGTCGTTTTAGCATAGGTTTAGTTTTGCCACTAATCTACCAAAGGTTTCTCTAGGTTCTAATCAGCTCCATACCTTGTTTAGAATGAAGAAGGTCTGGTATCTGTGTCTCGGGACTCGATTTCCCAACACCCCGCAAGGGGAGCCGGAAACACTGGAGCTGGATTCTCGGCAGAGAAGGGGAGCTTCCTGATCAGTGCGTCAGCTGGAGAGGCGTCTTCCTTCGGCACTTGCTGTAGCGAGCTGCGTCAGGCAAGTAGGTCTTCGAACTGCTCTGAACCGCCGTATCTTGTAAGTGAAGGTATATTTATACCTTGAAGGTGTTTAGGAATGCCATTCTATTTTGCGCCAACTTCTCCCATCGAAATGCGCATGCGTGGCCGCCTGCGCATTTCATGCGAGAAATGCGCATGCGCGGGTGGCCGCGCATGCGCATTTCGATGGGAGAAGTCGGCGCAAAATAGAAGAGGGAGCAAAGGGACCCCGCGAACCAGGTAAATGCTTTTATGTACTTGTTACTTAAAATTATGTATGTAGAAGAGGGCGGGGGGGAGGCGGGTGGCGGGCAACTTCGCTCCGTCCACGGAGCGTGCGTAGTGTTGCCTACTACGCCTACTTTACAAAATGTAAAGTAGGCAACACTACGTACACTCTGTGGGCGAAGCGTAGTCTTGCGCCCAGGGTTAGACGTAAAGTTGGGCATATGAACGTCATAAATGAACCTCTGGGGAATAGTTGTTCATTGTAAAGTAACTGAGTTCTTGGAGAAATAAATATTCAAGCAAGGAGAAGTCCCTAACAGCTTAAGCTGGTTTTCCAAGAAATCGTTGTGACGTTTGGTGAACAGATGGAAGTAGCCATGCCTGTATTTGGGTAGCATGGGATATGCCTTAATAAGGGCTGGATTTCTTAAGCCTATATAAGGGCAACGAGAATTGTACCTATACAAGGGCATGAATTGGGAAAATCTGTTCAGAATCTAAAACGCCATACAACAGAGGGCCTGCAGAGGGACTCATTATCTGATGGTAGACCCCGAATTGCCCATAACAAAGTAGCGCTAAACTGGTACGACGGAGACATCAGCTTCCCAGATATCAAGAAATATTATTGGGCATCCCAACTGGCAATCATTGTACGTATGGTCATGCGAACGACCCGGGCTATGCTATGGATAGATGGCTCCTTCCGGGGGCATCTACGGCAGAGCTTTGTATTCCCGACCTAAAAGATTTGTGTTAACAGGCCCCACAAAACATTCCGTTCAAATTTGGCATAACGCCACCAACTCACTTGGCTGGAGACATAAATTGACTTTGGCCACCCCTCTTTGGGACTCTTAGAAGCTAGGTGATCTGTGGAAAATGAAGGGCTTCAATAGGTGGGATCTGATCGGCATCTTGGCTATCAAGGATTTCTGGGGAAGAGAAGGGGTCAAGTCCTTCAGTACGCTTCAGAGCAAATATGAGCTGGCAGATACAGAGTACTTTCGTCATACTCAGGTCTCGCACTCACTCCACTCTTTGCTGCCTAAGGGTTCAGATCCCCCGGAGGCCTCTCCCCTGGAAGACAGAGTTTTAGACGGCCATCTCTCCAACAAAACAATTTCATTAATATATGAAAAGTTAATCAATCACATGACAGACCCTCTACGGACACTGCGGGATAAGTGGACACAGGATGGGATAGAACTAGACAATGAGTATTGGCAAGCTGCAGTATCCTCCCCTAAAGAGGTGGCTATTCCAGCACGCTTGTGACTGGTTCAGCTTAAAATCCTACATAGGATCTACATAACAGGGCCCCGGTGAGTGCACATGGGATGGTCTGACACAGGCGAATGCAAAAGGGGTTGCGGCCTCACCGGAACATTCATGCACACCATCTGGTAATGCGCACATATCAGCTCCTACTGGCTCCAAATCCATTGTAAAATCAATGAGGTGTTACGTGTCTCTCTCCGCCCGGAGGCGAGATGATGTATTTTAAAGATTTGGGAGCCCGCAGACTTGAACACTTCTCAAACCCAATGGGTCACACTGGGGTTCATGTTAGCCAAACAAAACATCGCTCAACTGTGGGAGGCACAGCAACCGCCCACTCTGGAAGCCTGGGAGAAGAACCTTGATTGGTGTATGTTTAGAGAAAAAACGGAATATTTGGCAAGGTGGTGTCCTAGGAAATGGTCCCGTATCTGGAGTCCGTGGAATGTATATAGAGGGGAGATCTGTGTACGGCCTCGAAGTATTGAGCATGATGACCCTATATCCCCATGACGTTCCTCTCTATGATGAAGTCAATGTATCCATCCACCCATGCGTACTGTAACGTGCAACCTGCACGACCCTCTGCACTGTACTGTTTTGCCGATGTGTGTTTCAATAAAAAGATTTATAAAAAAACAACCTGAGAAAGAAACTTTGACAGTGGTGTAGGCTCGTGAATATATCCTTGTGTTCTTATATGGAAAACCTTTCACAGTAGTGACCATCATCAAGCACGATTGACTATATTTGACAATCCTAAAGCCAAGATGCCTCCTCGTATTGAACGTTGGGGTCTGAAAGTACAAGAATACAACTACACAATTGTTCACTGTCGAGGGAAAGATAAAAATCTGGCTTTTTATTTTTCTGGAATGCCATTGCGATGCGCTGGAACCCCATCTAAGACAGCTGAAGCCTACACAAATTTCATTGTAAAATCGAGCACAACAGCTACCATGTCATTATAACAAATTGTCACTGCTACAAGCCAAGATAGTGACATGCTGAAATTAATAGACATTATTGCTCACCAATCTTGGAACCAGAACTCTCAACTTCTTTGCAGTGACAATGAGTTCCTAAAATTCATTAACATCAGAAATTAACTATCTGCAACTCAAGAAGGCCTCATCTTGTGAGGGACACAAATGGTCATTCTGAAAGTCTAGGACAACAGGTAATTGAAGTAGGGGGCGTGGCTTGGCCAGCAGCGATGGCGGACGAATGAGCTGAGAGCTCCCAATAAGCCTCGAGTTTATGCGGGTTAAAGAAAGTCCGGAGCTGACTATTGCGTCGCCGGAGCCTCCTGAGGAGATCGCTCACTGGAGGAGCAGATCCGGAGGACTGGAGAGCGCTCTGCCGATATTCGAGACATCACTCCGTGAGGCCATGTGATCCCAAAAGGGCGGCGGCAGCAAAGACACCGAGACTAGCGACTTCGGCGGAGCTCTGAGCCATGGTCCGAAACCTAAGCGACCCTCCGAGGTAAATGTGGTGGCGCTGCGGCGGCTCTAAGACGATCAACGAGCTACCGGCGAGAGGGACTGCTCAAGAGCGGCGGGCGGCCGCGTCCAGACTCGATCCCACGAAGGAATGGCAGAGGTCTCGCTGCTGACCAAGGGGGGCGCCAATCTGTCTGGTATCGACAACAAGCGAGCTGAGAGCCGAGCAGCGGTGTGGGCCCTGTGAACTTGTGCACTATTGTTCGACCCCGAGGAGGCTTTGGAGGCCTCGCTGCAACCGTCATTGGGCGGAGACATTTCACTCAGCGGCCCGGTGGCCAAGAGTGAGAGAACGGCTCGTGGCAGGTACGAGGGGTAGAGAGATATGGGACCCGAGCTGGACCTCCTGACCCCGGCCCTGGGCACTCTGCGAGATCCTTGAGCTACTCGCGACCCTTGAACTCCATACTGCCGATGGAAGGATACCCCTGAGAGAACTGTGGTGGTGAGGCAGCTGGGAATTGTCAAAACCCTCCAGGGGGGCTGGAACTCTAGCTGTGGCCGGGGGCGAGAAGAGGGCAGCCGCCTGATTCACTGACAGAGGTCCTGGTGTGGCTGTCCCCCATGCTCGCTGAGGGGCACTCGACCAATCGTTTGCAACCAACGTTGGAGGGAGCTGCTCGGTGGGGCGTAGATCGCCTGGTAGCTGATCCCGGAGGGGGCCCCCGCTAGGGCGATCACGGAACTGGCTGCGTGCTGGTTGCCTGGAGGAGTGCAACACCACAATGGCTGAGGCCCTGGCACCAGGAGAGAGAGTACGACTTTTGCCGTGCTCAGCAGCGGCCTGAAACGTGGAGAAGGGATTCCTGACTGCCGGATTAAGAGCGCGAGGTCCCCGGAAGCAGGCACGACTAGTGGCCCGTATTCAGCTCCAACGCCCTTGCTGAGGTTTGAATGCATGGAGCAGGTCTGAGAAGGTGAAGAGCCAGGATTGCGTAGTGGCGGACTTAACTGCGCTGAGATAGCTGGGCGGTTGAGACCCGGCCCCTGGAACACGCGGCGGGACGGTAACCCCACTGAGCAGGGAGAGGGGACTGCGGTGACTCTGCAGAGCACTCGTCGGCGGATGAGAAGCGAGACAACAGGAGCAGGATAAGTCCTTACTCTCATGGGCAAATCCAGGGGACACCAGACTGGGGTCCCCCAGGACCAGGAGGAAGAAATACAAGAACCGGCGCGGAGTGCCATGGATGACCTGGTGCAGTTACAATTACAATTACAGCAAATACTGGCTGCCATAGCAGACACGAAAGCGACCCTCCTTCAGGACATTAGCACTGTCGCAGTGGGTCTTGGCTTGTTGCGGGACGAGCGCAAAAAGCTTTCTGAGAGGGTAAAAAAAACTGAACTCAGCATTGCGGAGCTGGCGCCAGTGCGCAAAGATGTAGCACAGCAGGTGCAGGCCTTAACAGATAACAGTCTTGGAATGCAGGGCTGAAGATGCGGAGGGACGCAATTGGAGGAAAAATGTGCGGGTCGTTGGACTGCCAGAAGGGTCGGAAGGGGACCATATGGTGACCTTCCTGGAGGCATGGTTTAGAAATGCTGTAGCTCTGAGGGACTCACTGCCTTCTATACACTCGAGAGGGCCCACAGAGTGCCAAACAAACCGCTGGCCCCAGGAAGGCCCCTGAGACCGGTGGTGGCCCGCCTGCCCCATTTCTGAGATCGGGACTTACTGCTGCAAAAAACAAGAGCGGACGGCCCCTTTACATTGGATAATGACAGGGTCACGTTCTTTCCGGACTATACGTTGGAGGTGCAAAGAAAACAAGCCTCTTATATTGCGGTCAAGAAAGCTCTGCAAGATGAGGGCCTCCAGTACTCCCTGATTTTCACAGCCCGCTTGTGTGTCATTCTAGGTGGGAGCACATACTACGGTGACTCTCCCCAAGAAGCTTGGGACTGGCTGGAGAATTACAGGAAGGAGACGCCGAGAGCTCGGGGCACGGGGGAGATGCAGGACCGAGCTCTCAATCAACTTTATGACCACGACGGCGCATCCGCAATAGGCCAAGAGGAAACCCGCGCTTACTCAGACAGCTTGGGAGCGGGCAGCGCTGCAGGCAGTGGTGTAACTGGCGCAGGAACGAGCTCCTGCGTCAGAGAAAGAGAAGGCTGATACCACTTGAGGCTCTGTAGGAATTGACCCGGACTCGTCCCAAACCGGCGAGGAGCTGCTGCCTGTGGTGACATCGCAGACGTCGGATAACATTGCCTGAAGTACGGTGCAGGATTGAGGCAAACAAGAGCCCCGCAGATGGGTTTACTGACGGAGGGTTGGCAAACGGCCCGGACTGGCTTAGTGACTCTGGGGCTGATGTGCATTGATTGGGGATCTCTTGAGCCAGCTGATGTCCCCCAGCACCTCTGTATTCGTCAGAGGTCTTAATATGCTTTGTTTTCATAGTTTGGGTGGGTACTATAACCATAGTAGCTGTCCTGGGGAGGGGGAGTTGGGGTTGTTTTTAAGTAATGGGGTTTAATAGGGCCAGGCATGTCACTAGAGTAGGTCTCAGAGTTGAATTCTTGACACAGCTAAGATAGGGTCTGCCAATAACTTGAAGTGTCTATCATGGAATGTGCGGGGCATGCACTCTATGTAGCGCCGACAAAAGCTGCATGCGTACCTAGTGCGGAGGGGTGTTCATATTGCATTGTTACAGGAAACTCACTTACAGGTGCAGGAAGGGGCAGCGCTGCAGCGGCACTGGCGTGGTCAGCTGTACTACAAAACCTATTCCGCTTTTGCTTGGGGAGTGTTGATTTGTGTGTGGGAAGGGGTGACTTTCCAGTGCAGGGAAAATCTTATTGATCTGCAGGGTAGGTATGTAGTGGTGCTTGGGAAACTTGACAGACATGACATTGCTCTGGGGAGCGTCTATGCTTCCAATACGGAGCAATCAGCCTTTTTCGCGCAGCTGTCCTCGAAGTTGGCACCCTAATTTACTGGCTCAGCATTGCTTGAAGGGGACTTTAATTGTATAACAGATGTGGGTTTGGATCGCTCACACCCCCGCTCCCTAATACACCCACTCATAAGATCGCAGAGGCCAGGCGTAATTGGCAGAACCAATGGGGCTTGGTAGATACCTGGAGAGTCCAATATCCAGGTGACCGGGATTACTCCTATTTCTCGGCATTGCACGACCATTGTTATGCACTCTGGACGTATATGCCAGACTGCAGGGTAGTGAATATCTTGCTAGGACGCAGTCGGATCATAACCCCATATTGCTCTGGATGCAATAGTCGCGAACCCGGGCCCGGATACTGAAGTGGCGACTGTGCCCGGAGGCATTGGAGGACCAAGTATTTTGTGACACGGTGGGTACGTTTATCACCCAATACTTTGGGGATAACGAGGGGACTGCCTCCATGCCACTAGTGGAATGGGACGGCTTTTAAACGGTGATTCGAGGAAGTTGCATAGCTGATTGGTGGGAGTGCACAGGGTACTTCTAGTAGAGCTTGGAGATGTGGAACAACGCCTGCAGGATATCGAGAAAGATCGCCCTGAAAGACCCAATAAACAATGGAAATTGGAGTAGGCGAGGGAGGCAGTGGCAGGACAAGTGGAGCGTTTACGATGTTTTGATCACAAGGCTTATATCACACGCACTCATGTCAAGGGAGATAAGTTGGGTGCTCTGTTGGCCTGGCTGGCCAATCCATCGTGTAGGGGTTCGCCGATATTGGAGATCCAAGACACCAGGGGAGACGCTTGCTTCACTCAAGGGGGTATAAACGAGCTGTTTTATGACTTCTACAAGGAGTTATACAAGAGCAAGACAGTCAGAACGGGGGATGACCTAGGTGAATTTACACGTGAGCTCCAGCTTCCACAACTAGATGATGACAAGGCGGAGGCGCTAGGCGGAGATATTGAGGTGGGGACGGCTATTAAACATATGACATGGAATAAAACGCCGGGAACAGACGGCCTTCCGATGGAGTTTTGCCTAACTTACTCTGAGCAGTTGGCACCGCGACCGGTAGCATTTTATAATGAGGCGAGACGCTTGGGCTACCTTCCTGTATCCACGAGAGAGACGGTTAACTACCCTCTCCTGACACCTGGGAAGTCGGCAAGGGACAGATCAGCTTACCGTCCACTATCCATGCTTAACACGGACTATAAGATACTGATCGCATCTTGGCCACTCGCCTACTGCCCCACATGTCAACCATAATCCATCGGGATCCGTCTGGCTTCATTCCTGCTTGGAATACGGCCTTAAACGTTCGGCGATTGCTGCAGATACTCGAAGCGGACTCTTACCCAAAAGACACTGCAGCGCTATTTGCCATTGATATAGAGAAGGCATTTGACAGTTTGGAATGGCCCTAACTGTTTCATGTCATGGCCCGATTTGGGCTGGGAGACAAATTTATAGCATGGACGGCCTTACTTTATAAGTCCTCTACAGAGCGGGTTAGGACGGGTGGGGTGATATCTGAAGCTTGCGAGGTGATCCGGGCACGAGGCAGGGATGCCCATTATCCCCGCTTCTATTTGCACTGGCCATGGAACCATTGGCGGCGAAGGCTAGGACCGGGAGGTATTACCAGGGCCTACAGGTGCAGGGTCAGGCTCACCGTATAGCCTTGTACGCAGATGACCTGCTCATGTTCTTAGAAGACACAGGGCAAGTGTTGCTGGGGGCAAAGGCGCTACTACATGAACTAGGAGAGATGTCTGGCCTTAGGGTTAACTAGTCTAAGTCATGCCTGTTCCCAACAGATGGAGACAGGGGGGACTCGCAGGATATGGCGGGACTGCGGTGGGAATGCAGGTGCCTCCCGTATCTAGGCGTCCGGATTTATCATGCTAGACCGGATATATTGGAGGGCAATGTAGTCAGAGTGATAAGAGGACTGGCAGGCAGTTTCGAATTTTGGGGATCCATTCCATTGTCGGTTGCTAGGCGAGTGGCCTTACTCAAAATGGTGGCCCTTCCACGGCTGTTGTACTATTTCGGGACCTTGCCGATTTGGATCTCGGCGCAGATTTTTAAACAACTCACGTCCATGATCACAGGATTTTTATGGAGCACTGGGAGACGGCGGGTTGCCCTAAAAGTATTGATGCGTCCAAGATCGGAAGGTGGATGGGCGGTACCTGACTTTGAAACTTATTACTTAGCTGCGCAGCTGCAGTGGCTGACACAAAGAGTGGCGCTGAGGCTGCGTGGCCCGGAAGAGGAAAGAGGGGGAGCCCCGGAGCGGAAGCTGCTCTAACAGATCTTGTTGGACCTCCCTGTTCGAGTTGGTGCCCTCCCAGAGGACCTTAAGTCGGTATGGCAATGTTGGAGGCGAAGTCTCAAGCGGGTACGTATGACAGTGCGGTATGCCCCTGATATTCTGCTCTCTATGTGTGAGGCACTCCCTCACGGGGGTTCCTGGCGGAGCTGGGTGATTGGAACAAGAGAGGGTTGACCACTATTGGGGATCTATATGAGGATGGGAAGATGCTGCCCTTCCATGTTCTACGTGAGCGATTTGACTTACAAGGGAGTGACTTCTTGCTTCACGTGGCGCTTACTGCGGCTATCCGTGCGCACTGGAAAGAGGGCCAGACTGAACCTAGGGCTTCGTTGGGTTGTTAATATATTGTAAGTGCTGCGGGGAAGCATAAGGTGGTCACATGCCTGTACAAGCGCATGACGCAAGAGAAGCTGGCCCATTTGGATGTACTAAAGCGCAAGTGGAAGGTAGATGTGGGACGTGAGATACCGGATAGGGCTTGGGCCGGGATGGTGGAACGGGCATGGAAGAGCACCAGGAATGCCCGCTTTCAATTGGTTCACTTTTGCATCGCGCCTACATCACACTGGCAAAAAGTAAAATATACTTCAATATGGGCACAGATGAATGTCCGAGGTGTCGAGGAGAGGGAACGGACTTCCCTCACATGATTTGGGGGTGCCCACTGCTAACTAGTTACTGGACTGAGGTGGTCGCACTGTTGAAGGCTGTGACAAACAGAGAGCTGGAGCTGGCACTGGGGCCTTGTATACTGCATTGGATCCACCACACGGCTAAAACTAAGGTCACCAGCAGGTTTATAGATATGGGACTAGTGTTGGCCAAAAGGGAAATCACGACACATTGGAAAGCGAGTGGGGCCTTCTGGAGTAGCTAGATGGAAAAGAGAGTTAATCAAATGGGCAGAATGTGATGGGATGGTGCGACTACAGCTAGCAAAGAGAAAGGGGAGTGAGAGGGTGTTGGAGGCGGCCAGGGCATGGGAGCACTTGGTGAGATTACTGAAAGACCCGGACACTGATAGTGAGGATGGCACTTAGCCAGGTGTAGCGGAAATAAAGTAGTGTCATAATAGCATATAGCTGCAGTAGTATGAACACACTAGACATGCGCACAACAGGCGATCCTGAGGTGGCAACCCGCACAAGTCCACATTATTTGGCTAATGAATATCACCAACTACGCAAAGCTGGTGTCCATTGATAGTACAGCATAATACTGGAAGTGACATGCCTGGGGGGAGGGCAGGGGTGTTTAGGAGTTTATTAGATTAGAATTGTTAGGATTTTTGATGCGGTTAGATCTTGAGGACACTGTTACGCAGAGGAGGATATTCCCCTTTCTCATTGACAAATTTTTGTTGCTGTGTTTATCAAGTCAGTTATCCTGCGATATTGTATCGATATGTGGCATGGGACTTCACCATAGACCTTAGAATTGTATGATCGTAGGGCTCATTATGGGGGGTATTGCTAGGAATAGGCTTTGATAAGCTGATCATGTTTTTGAATTATAAACCTAATAAAGTTTGTTTAAAAAAACAAACAAAAAAACAGGTAATTGAAGTAGCCCACGAGGGACACCAAGGAATGCTCGCCACAAAGAGAGCTCTGCGAGACAGAGTCTGGTTTCCTCATCTCGACAAAAAGGTTGAAAGAGAGTTAAAGTCCTGTAACTTATGCAACTGTCTCCCATCAAACATTACTCAGCACCTGTTAAACATGTCAGAATTGCCTAACCATGCTTGGGAGAGAACTACTGTTGATTTCTTGGGTCCTCTTGAGAATGGACATCATCTAATGGTCATTGTTGATGAATACTCCTGTTTTTCACGGGTAGATCTTTCATACATCACTCATGAAAAGGTTATTGAAAGATTAGATGTCATCTTTGAAATATGGGGTGTCCCTGTGATCATGAAATCTGATAACAGCCTGCCCTTCAATAGTCAAGAGTTCAGAGACTTTCTCAGCCCTCTCAACAAAGCATCAGAAAAGGATTCCTCTTTGGCCCCAGGCCAATGGCCTGCTAGAACGATGCATGAGTACTCTAAAGAATGCTGTGCTGCATTATAGAAGCTCAACCTCAATGTTGTTTTAAATACCACTGTTCAAGCTTACCGATTGGCTCCTCACTCAACTACAGGGGAAAGCCCTGTAACCTTAATGTTTGGGAGAGCCATGAGAATCAAGTTACCTCAATGGATCAACCTCAGATCAAACCCTGAGAAAGACATTTGCACAGATGATTCTGGTAGCAAACGGAAAATGAAAATCTACGCTGATAAGCAACGCCATGTGAAAGATAACACATTTAGCCCCCTTCATTCCTGAGGGTCCCTGGGGGCCAACTAGCCCACCAGGTCCCTCCAGTAAGCCGCACACAGATGGATTGCTGAGAGTGGTCCGTGGCCCCACCAGCAGTGCACCAAGAGGGGTGTTTGCAGAGTGGTGTAAAAAGGGGCATGGCCTCGGACCACCTCTCTGCAATCCAGCTATGTGGCGCTTACTGGAGGTATCTGGTGGGCTACTTGGCCCCCAGGGACCCTCAGTATTCAAGGGGACTTAATTCCCCAACTTAGAATGCACCAGGGGCCATGTTTGCAGAGTGATGCAGGGTGGGGGTGGGCCTCTGGTGAGATGCTGGCTTTTTATTGTTATATCTTTTTAGAAGGGTGGCTGTGTGGTCCCCCTTCTTTCAGTTTTTATGGGGCCCGGGGAACCCCATCCCGCAGGGCCAGCCACATTTACAAAAAAAAAATGGGAAGGGGGCCGCGTACCACCCCTCTCGAGGCCGATTTCGTCCCCGGGTGCCCCATCCCCCTGGGGCATGGCCACAGATAATTTAAAAAAATGTAATGGAGGGGGGTCACGTAGCCCCCCCCCCCGAGGCATTTATCTGCCCTGGGGAACCCATTCCTCAGGGCAATGCCTCTTTTTTGGCCTCTCATTGTGAACCGTGGGGGAAGCCTCAATGTCCCCGCGGTCCCAGCCGCCTCCTGCGGGAGCCGGCATTGCTTTTGGGCAGTGGGTGCTGCTGACATGCAGCTTCCCTTGCCCAAAAGCAATTTGCTTTGCTTCGTTGAAGCGAGAGCAGGTTTCCTGCTCTCGCTTCAACTAAGCAAAGTAGGAGTTTGCTATGGTAGCTCCTGTCTTGCCATAGCAAACAGCAATGTCCCGGAGGTGGGCACCACAGCACATTGCAGGAGCCGGCCCTGGGGGGTGGCGGTCCCCAGGGCCATGGAGGCTCCGAGAGGGGGGCCACGCGGCCCCCCTCCCAGCATTTTTAAAGCCCCAGGGAGGTGGTGGTCCACAGGGTCCGCAACGGACCCCCATATTTAAATAATTAGTGCCCGGGGAGGTGGTGGTCCCCAAGACAGTGTGGGGGGGCAGGAGCCCCCCACACTTTTTTATTTTAATTTACGCCCCGGAAAGGCATCGGTCCCTGGGGCCTTGGTGAGCCAGCAAGGACCCCACCCATAATGATGAATGCCCCGGGGAGGTGGCAGCAGTGCTTAATTTGAGCCGAAGCTTTCCGGTGCTGAACAAATATAGAATAAAGCCCTGGGGACCTGGCCCACCCAGGGGCTTATACAAAACGAAATGTGGGAGCCCGCGCTTCATTTATTTATTTATTTTTCTCGGCCAGATTTGCGCACCCAGCGCGAATTCGGTAGTTTTTTATTTTTTGGACCCCCCAAAGCAGGCCTAGGGAGTCAGGGTGTTTCTACCTTGCCCCCTTTTCTTGTTTTTTAACCTTTTTTCCACTGTTTTCTTGAGCCTGGGAAGGTTTGCAAACCCTCCTCGGTGCTCAGATATCGATATTTTTATTTTTTTAATTTCCCAGCAACTACTGAACAGATTTCCAGCATTTTAAAAAAGCACGCTTTTTAGACCAAGACCTACCCTTTTGCCATATTTGGTTTAATTCTGTTCAGCAGTTCAGGCTGCAGCTTTGTGTAAAATTTCCTATGGAAATTAACATGGAGAAGACACGTTTTCGGACCCCCCTTTTTTCTCGGCCCCTTCTTGACGAATCACTCCAAAACTTTCAAGACAGGAGTTGACCGAAGCGCCCCATTAGTTTTGGAAATTTTGCGAAAATTGGCCAAACAGTGCCAAGGATATTGGCAAAAGAAAAAATGCTTATTGAAGAGAAACAAGGTCCTAACTATAACTACCCACTGCCAACCACCGGTAGGAAGGAAGGAAGGAAGGAAGGATATATATCATCATCATAACAACGAGGGCCCCAGCAGAGTGAGTATACAACTGTCCATTCGACCCACTGGGGATTTTAATGTTTGAAATTTTGAAATATGGCACTATCTACGAACCCAATGGGGTAATACAACTGATTACTAGCATATATTGAGCCGCATAGTTTAAGCCGCATAAGGGGGAGAGGTGTGGCGCCGCGGCCAGGGCGACTGACGCTGGAATCTGGGGATCAGGGTTCGATCCCCGGGTCCGGCGGCAGGTTAGCCCAGCACCATGCGACTCTGGGCATTAGCTTGCTTAATCTTCCCGACGGCCCCCAGCGCCTAGAGACCCTAACGGGTGATTGTGCGCTATACAAATGTGGATTATTATTATTATTATTATGGATGGTCTTATGCTGACTCTGCTGGGGCCCTTGTTCTTATGATGATGGAACTCCAGGCGGCCTCCCACCTTGGGCAACCTGATTGATTTATGTTTAGCCGCCTGGCTCGTCGCGAGGAGGCCCGCCACAGATGTGCGGATCCAGGCACTGAGACTTTAGGTGTCATTACGGAGCAGAGTTCTTCTCACACGAGTGGGTAGCGGAATCCAGAAGAATGTCCATTCGACCCACTGGGGATTTTAATGTTTGGAATTTTGAACTATGGCACTATCTATGAACCCACAGGGGTAATACAACAGATTTAGACTGCTAGCACCAGAAGGCACTGTGTTGCCGTTGCTGTGAGTGGCCTAAAGACACATCCAGGAGGGCGGACTTTTTTCAAATAAAGCAGTTGTTCTAAATCAGTGCAGTTGTCTTGTTTCAACAATTCCTGAGGCTCGTGAACAAGGGCGGTGGCCGGTGGTTGTATGCGGACTCTGCTGGGGCCCTCGTTGTTATGATGATGGCACTCCGAGTGGCCTCCTCACCTTGGATAACCTGATTGATTGATTGAGATATATATATATATATATATATATAGATATATATATATATATATATATCAAGCTCCAAACTTCCCTCGGCAAGCAAGCAAAGAGACCGCACTCATTTGAAGGTGGATATACGGTATTTTATATCCGTATACAGACAAACAGGACGCGTTTCGGCTTCGCGCCTTTTTCTTACTATGTAATTCAAAGGAAGAAATCACCATTTTAAAATGTATTCATCAAGAAAGTATTTCCGGGGTAACTTGCGTCATAGGCAACAAGCATTGAAATAAATGAAAGACTGTGCGTAAAAAATAAAGTAAAAATAAACGAAGGACACTTATCAAAATTCTTGGTGGCCATCTTAGAGTGGTTCCATTGCATATGCGAAACCTGCTTATATATCATCATATTGGGCTTTATCGTTTCATATCATTGCCACTTCAGAAATATTACGTAGCAGTAGACATAATTCTATTTACATCAATATTTACATAGCACCATATCAATTAATCCTCACTACTGAATTAATTACATAGAACTCTTGCCCTGTGTATGAAAATTAACAGTATAACATATATTAGAACCTATTCTCAAGGTACTGGGCAAGAAATTAACTCATGTCAATCATCAATTATGTTTATATGTAAACAATATATTGCTCTGTAAAACAAGAAATCTCGCCCTATATGGGCATATTAGGGATGAAAATATTTTAGGTAATTCATGGCACATTTATCCAATTCATTAATCGATCAACCATTACTGAGTCAGAAAATAATATCCACAAAGGAAATGGCATCACTTGTATCCATTATAACACGTGTCCCTCCTAAATTTACAATTTCGCTACATTTTCTTCACAAATCTGCTACTTTGAGCTTAGCTTTCCATCAAATTGCTGAAATATTTGTACTAGTGTGCTAGGGAAAGAGAATTACAATTAAGTGTTACAACAGGGAGGAGCAAAATACACGTATCAATTGACCAACAGACACACAACTTATCGCTAGGCCAGATGTATAGCTAACTCTTCTTCAGTGTTTAGGCCTGCTGGGACTTTAGTTTATAAGTCTAGAATAAATCTAGATTCAAGTCTAAGCAATCTGAGCTCTCTGTCTCCTCCACGTTCTTTAATTGGAACGTTGTCTAGGCAGTAGAACTGGAGTATATTTCTGTTACTCTGATGGAAACAAGCAAAATGCCTTGCGACGGGATAGGTCACATCATTTCTTTCAATGGCCCTTGCGTGATCAGTATCCTACGCTTGGTGGGGTGTATAGTGCTGCCAATATACTGTAAATTACAGGGGCATTCTAAGCTATATACACAAAAGGGCGTGGTGCAGGTCATGAATTTGGTAATTCTTTTTTGATCAGCCATCCCAGGTATTTGATATGTTATTACATTAGTACTGTCCTTACAGGCGTTGCACCTGTTACATGGAAAGAATACAGTTAGATTACTCAACCTACGATGGTACGGCAATGTATCAAAATGACTCTGCACTAGAGAGTCTTTTAAAGAGCGACAACGTCTGTATGTCGTTCTGGGATGATCTGGTATGTCTTTTCCAATGACGGATCAGATTTTAAGATGTGCCAATTCCGTGTCAAGACGTGTTTCAGTCTCTCTGAGTCTCTGCTAAAAGTGGTAATATAACGGAAGGTATTAGTGTGTTCTTCTACTTGTTTAACTTTGTCTTTCAGAAAGCAGATTCTAGGAATTTTACTCACTTTTTTGAGATTCTTCTGGAGAAGTTGTCTTGAATACCCTTGTATTCTAAACCTGCTCATTGCTTCATTTGCTGCTTCCAGGAAATCCTCGTTTCTTGAACAATTTATTTTAAGTCGCAGCAACTCTCCGTACGGGATGCTATTTTTGAGAGATCTAGGGTGACTGCTGCTTGCTTCCAAGATAGAGTTCCCTGCTGTGGCTTTTCTGAAAAGGGATGTACAAATCTGTCCATCCCTAATGAAGACTCTTAGATATAGGAAATGTACCTTTATGTTGCTTATTTGGGCGCTAAAATGTAGATTGACCGTGTTAGTGTTTAACTGATCAATGTATAATTCTGCTTCCCTTTTCGTGCCCTTCCAGAAAATGAAAAGGTCATCGATATAGCGGTACCATCCAATGACCGATGTTACCCACTGATTGTTCTCTTTGGCTTAGGCCACCTGCTTCTTCCACCAACTCACAAACAAGTTTGCGTAGCTAGGGGCGAAGCAGGTGCCCATCGCTGTGCCTTTAATTTGTCCGTAATATTGTCTCTGAAAGAGGAAAATGTGGTTAGTTAAGCAAAATTTCAAAAATTCAATCAGTATTGCGTTATGTTCCAAAAATCTCAGAGACCTTCCTTTCAGGAAATATTTGACTTCATTGATGCCGCCCTGGTGGGTAATATTTGTGGAAAGACCAGTTACGTCTAAAACAATCATAAACATGTCCGATTCCCAACTGATATTTGAAATTATCTGTATAAAATCTGTTGTGTCGCTGATATAAGATGGCAACATTTTGACATAGTCAATCAGGAAAAAATCTAACAGGTTAAAAATGTATGTTCATTTGCATCAATCATTCGATGCGATAGCCATGTAGCTATCATCTCATGAAATTCCACAATGCTTGTATTGTATTCATCGTTGGTGATTTTACTGTAACAGGTAGTGTCTGATAATTGTCTGAGGGTCTCGGTGCAATAGCACACAAGCTTCACTTAGTGATTCCTGAGGCGGAAGCTGGGAGTCTATCCAATTTACTCGCACTAGCACTTGTGTTTGTTTTTAAAAATTACTCACTTGTACTGTTTTAAATTCTGTCCAGCCTTTCACGCACTCACCGCAAAAGCCAATCTAGGAGCTGACCAGGGGGGGGACTTTGGCTGCATTACAAGACTGCCGGTTGACGGTGCCGCCATCTTGGGGGTAATCAACAGGTAGCAGGCTAGTTGTTCTGCCCTGACAGGATAAATGACCGTGTCAGCGCCCGTGCAGCTGATGTGCCACTGGCAAGCCTGTCTGCGCCCATCCGCGCCCGAACGAGCCCAGAGGCAGGAAATGCTGCTCAAATCAGGGTAAGCGCCCCAACTATGAACCGCTTAACCTATTCTGCTAAAACACTGCTCGATATAAGAATGAGGGAACTAATTAATCACTCTATCAACATCTGCTGTCCTAGAAAGTTTCCAACTGTCCTAGAAGGGCCGGCAGCTTGCAGAACCTGCCGCTTCCAAGGAAATCTGACCATGACTAGTACACTGCATCCAAAAAATGAACTCGACCAAGATAAACACAGTCCTAAGTATATCCTATGCAAAACATCCCATTAAAATGGGATATGATCACTTCACACTCCCCAGAGCTATGTTTTTTCACTGAAACTTGGCTTACGCCCACTAACCATCCATCGATTAATGTATTAATGTAGCCATCCCGGATGGATATAAATTCATTCACCTAGATAGGAAAGGCAAGACGGGGCGGCACTGCCATAGCCTTTAAAAACCATATTAAGGTGCAATGGACTTCTACCTTATGCAATGATAACTTGGAACTGGGTATTTTTAAAATAACTATGTCTCCTTCGGATAGCTGGAACGGAGCGCTAATTTATCGAACTCCAGGACCAAGAACTAACTTCCCCAATTATCTGATTGAGCAAATAGCCATACACGTCTTAGCCTCCAACAAATTTATCCTGCTGGGGGATTTTAACTTTCATGGCGAAGATTTTGCCAATCCAGAAATGAACACGATTATAACTAGTCTCAATTTAATTGGACTCTCCCATAGGGTTATTGGCCCCACACACCGGGCTGGCCATGCCCTGGAACTAATTTTTACCAACATAGACCGTCTCACCTTCTACCCTTCCTATCCCCTGACATGGACTGACCATTTCATGGTCTTGTTTTCCAGTCAATCTCAGTCCTCTACGATATTAGCAGGGAACGTGGAATGGAAGAAGAAGGAGTTGCGTAGTCCATGGCATAAATTATCTCTGGAATCTTTCAAGGAGGTATTCCACCCTGACGTTTCTAGAATGTTGGAAGGCTTCAACTCGGCCTTATCGACAGCACTGGACTCCGTAATCCCTCAAAGGAAACATTGCTCAGCCCAGCGGCCGCAATCAGCCCACTGGTACAAGGTGCAGCTAAAAACTGATAAATCTAAGTGCAAGACACTGGAGAAACGTTGGAGAATAAGCAAAGATTTGCTGGACAGACAGGCGTACAAACTATCTCTGTCCAGCTATCACCAGAATATAAAAACGGCCAGGCGAACTTATATCATGAATCAAATTGACCAGTACTGTAACTCATCCAAAGTCTTTTTCAACATAGTTAAGGACTTTGTATCACCTCAAGCTTGTAGATAATCCCCAGCTGAATCTCAAGAACTATGTTACTCATTAGCAGTCTACTTTCAGGAACAAATTGCGCATATTTATGCCAATTTCCCAACTACCAAGTGCCTGAAGCCGGAACCTCTTACAGGACCAGAAGAACCTGAGATACCAACAGCCACCTCTCTCGATCAGTTTGAATCAATTACGTTAGATGAGACTATTAACGCATTATCCTTTGCTAAATCTGGTTCGCCTTGCGACCTTTGCCCTCCCAAAATTATGGCCTATGAGAAAGTGCCATCTTTCTTGCACTGGTATGCCCCCACTTTTTTCTGAACTGCTGATGTACTCTGACTGAGTGTGCCCTGGGTTCCTGCCAACCAGTTACCCAGGGCCTGTGTTCCTTCCCTGAAAGCTGGGTTGAAACTACAACCCAATTGGCATCTCTGGCCACCTGTCAGCCCCTGGTAAATGATACCCTAGGTACCCAGGGCATGGTGACCAGAGAAGACCCCTGAGGACTGCAGCTCTTATTGTGCCACCCTCAGGGGCCCTGTACCCTGACACCCACACACTGCCTTTGCAGGCTGAGTGTCCAAGTACAGACCTAAACAAAGAGTCGACATGGCACACATCCCTGTGTGCCATGCCCACCGAACCCACTGCTCTGGCATCCTTCAGTCACCCCTCTAGAAGGGTGCCCTATGCCAGAGGTATGGGCAGAGGTGCATGAGCCCTGTGTCCCTACAGTACCCAGGGCCATTCCTGGGCACTGTAAGTGCAGTGATGCCATTAAGAGTATAATGGTGCTGGGAGGTTGTCATTACGAACTCCACAGCACCATAATGGCTACACTGACGACTGACAAGTTTGGTACCAAACTTCTCAGCACATTAAACCTGCACTGATGCCAGTGTGGGATTTAATGCAAAATGCACCAGAGGACATCTTAGAGATGCCCCCTGAGAACCTAACCTACAATCCACGTCTGGGCTGAGCGGCTGCAGAGGCTGCCACACAGCAGACATATTGCTGGACCCCTGGGTGGAGAGTCCCCGCTCTCCTGGGCCTGCAACAATGCATATCCTGGGCGAGGTGCTAGGTCTCCTCCCCCAGGATGGGTAGGGGGAAGCTTCAAAGGCATGCCGCCTCTGTGAGCTTCTCCAGACCATTTGCTGTACCCAGCAACTGGCCCCACCAGTTCTGACCCCCACTCTGACGGGAAGACTGGTGGGAAAAACTACGTCAGGAAGGGGGGGGGGGTGCCAGCCTGTGCCAAACCCACCCCTCAGGTGGGGGAGGCGAGGTGAAGCACGACCCCGGGCTCCGGCCATCTTGAAGAAGGGGAGCCCTGCCCAATCCCAGCTAGGCTCCTGCCCCCCTCCCACAGGAGGGGAGCAGGCTAGGGGGTGTACCCACCCCAGGACAGGGACCTATTGGTCCCTGCCCTTGCCCTACCTGTAACCCCACTAAATTCATTATTTAGGGTTCCGTGAACCTTCCTTCCTGAGATCCCGATCCCAAACGAAGAAAGAAGATCAAGAAGAAGACGACCCGCCGCGCAGCTGCAAACAACAGGACGACAACAACTGACCTGGCCCCAGCCCTACTGGCCTGTCGATCCTGGAACCTGCTCCTGCCTAAATCCCGGCGACTCCTGCGGACAGCAACCTTGGGACACCCAGAGGACCTGCCTGCCTTGACCCTCTTAAAGACTGGGACTCCCATCAGCAGAGGTTCTGCTGCAACAACCCCCCTGGTGCCAGCCAGGAAGCTCCAGACCAGCCCACTCTGCACCTGCCGAGCCCGGCCCGTGCCCGAGTGATCCAAGACCACGAGGATGTCCCCCCGGTGAATGGGACCCGAAGTCCAGTGCCCAAAGACCCTCCTCGACGAACCAGACGACGCCTGCAGACTCAGAACCAGGGCCCCCCCCAACCGCAACCAGCTGAGGGTAAGCTTTTCTGACACCCAAAGACACCCCTGCACCCGGCACCCTACAGCCCCCTGTGCTCCAAGATCCCAACTTACCTCTCGACGTGCTGGGTGCCACTGGAGTGACTCCGCCCCCGAGCCTGCAGCCTTTGTTCCCTTTTGACCTTTTCCATTGGATAACATTGAGCGCCCGACGGCTCAAAAGTACACTGCACCCAGCCGCCCGAGTACCGCTGGCTCTGCCACCTTTATCCTATACTGTTTCCTCCTTTGCCCTGAGCAAGTGACCAGGAGCGCCGCTCCCACAGCCGCGTGGTCTGCTAGCCAGCAGCCACCAACCGGAGGCCCCCTGACCCCCATTGGATAACATTGGGCCTAACTACCTCTGCACCCAGCCGCCCCTGCGCCGCTGAGGGTGAACCAATTGTACGTACCTGACCCTGGGGGACCCCTGAGTCTATGCCCAGACCACAACTTCACCAGTCGAGTACTCACCAGGAAACCAGTAACTCACTTACCTGCCATTGAATACCATTGACTGGTTTTGACTCGAAAAATCTTGTGTCTACTTTTGAAAACTTAAAATATTCATATAAAATCATCCGAATTCCGAAATACTCACCTGTGATCAGGAGAGGATCCATTACTGTACTTTGTAGCCCACTACTGAACCGCAAAAGTAATCCCTAGCGGGTTTACTACTAACTGGTATTTTCTCCATAGGAATCCATTGTCTGCTTTTCTATGAAATTTCTTCTGTCTACTTTTGAAAACTAGAAATATTCTTTATAAATCATACGAAATACTGAAACGTAATTACTTACCTGTTTTAGGTTGAGACCCCAGTGCTGGCCCCAGGAGCCCAGTACTGGATTACAAAAGTAACGAGATCGTACTTTACCTGCAAACGGAACTTTCTCCTATTGGATAACATTGCCAGATTTCTGTTGAAAAGTTTCTAAGTGTGAACTTTTAAAATAGCTTTTTATTCCTGAAAAATCACTGCAATACCTAAAACGTTTTTGCTGAACTGTTTCCAGCTTAGACCCCAGGACTGAATCTAGCAGCCAGTCCTGGAGTTACCAAAGTAATCCACAAAGTAATCAACTGTGGTTATACAATCCATTGTGCTCAATGCTAAATGTGTGTAGAATTGTGTTGCCTTCTGCAACCCCTGTACCTATTGTGTTAACCAAGGTTATTGCCTTTCTGCGAAGTACTCACCTGAGACCTCTCATATTGAGAACAGTATATCTTTATGCCTGTTGGTTCTAGAAATAAAATAACTATATTTTTGGTATAAAAAAATTTGGTCTGGAGTTCAGTCTTTGACTGTGTGAAACCCTTTGCTGACTGAGTGTGTACAACAAATGCTTTACACTGTCCTCTGGTACTGCCTTACTGCTGGACCAAGCTACCACTTTAGAGAGTAAGGCCACACCTGGCTTTAACCTCTTTTATACCTCTGGGGTTGGTGGACTCTATACACACTGTACCTTATTCTGGTCCAGTATATGTAGAGCCATTTTCTCACATTCCCTTCTATCCAGCAGCTGTGCTCTGGAAATTCATAAAATTTTCAATTGCTCAATTCAATCAGTGATTATTCCCACCCCTTGGTAAAAAGCATATGTACGACCTATTTAGAAAAAACTAACAGCCGACCCGCAGGTTCTCAGTAACTATCGACCAATATCTTTGTTACCCCTGCTGGGCAAACAATTGGAAACTATATTAAATAGGCAGCTAAGCTCATACCTTGAGTCTAACAAAATGTTAGACCCCTCTCAATCCGGGTTCCGTCCAGGCTTTTGCACTGAGACTGCTATCTTTGCAGTGCCGGACTCCTTGAGGCAAGTAATGGATGTCGGAGGAACAGTAGTCCTGATCCTTGTAGATCTCTCCGCGGCATTCGATACCATCTCACATTCATTGCTCGTGGAGAGATTCATGTGGCATTCGAGGCTCAGCCTTGAAATGGCTGCAGAATTTCTTGTCAGTCAGATGGCAAACGATAATGCTAGGACCCTACCTCTCACAGAAATCTTGTTTGGATAAGGGTATACCCCAGGGCTCTTGTCTAAGTCCAACATTATTTATTGTTTATATGGCACCTTTGGCAAAAATTGTAGAACCATTAGGATCCGAGATAATCTCCTACACTGATGATATTCAGCTGATATTTCCGGGGTAACTTGCGTCATAGGCAACAAGCATTGAAATAAACGAAAGACTGAACGTAAAAAGTAAACATAAAAATAAACGAAGGACACTTTTCAAAATTCTTGGTGGCCATCTTAGAGTGATTCCATTGCATAAGCGAAACCTGCTTATACATCACCATAGTGTGCTTTCTCGTTTCGTATCATTGTCACTTCAGAAATATTACGAAGCAGTAGACATCATTCTATTTACATCAATATTTACATAGCACCAAATCAATTAATCCTCACTACTGAATTAATTATATAAAATTAATTAAATTAATGGGATCATTTCAGTTTCACATAAAAATGCCAAGTATGCCTCTATTTCTACATATATGATTCTCTGACGCATTATCAATGACACCATACTGACATACTAATAACTGTGTATACTTTATTACTGTTCAATATGCATTTGGATGCCATCTAGAGAATGTCTGGTCTAGCCTCTATTAAATCATTGTATAAATGAATAAATAAAGCGATATGGATCTTCGTTTACAGTCTTCTGCCTGCAGCTCAAACATATTACAACGATTTTCAGACCTATGACTATAGGTAAGGAAGAGTATTCTCAAACCTTAAAGGGTCCTCAAATAGAAAAACACAATCATTGCCACCACAGTTGCTGGACTTAAAATGCTAAGACTGTGGTCAGATACAACAGGAAGGCTACACCCTTTGCCACAGGAAGTTAGTGCTACTTAAATCACCTCTCACCCCCTGACAAGACAGGGTGCATTATCATAAGACCTTTTCAGTACCACCGATATCCTAGGAAGCGTTGTCATATGACCTTTGACCTTTGACCCAAAAGGTATCACATGAAAAGGATTTTGAAAGTCAACCTTTATTTTCCTGTAGCAACCAGCGTAAACATTTATTAATCTACTCATTTGAATTTGGGTATCCACATTCCTTACATGGCGTATGAAATGCATGCTAAGACCACTGCATATGAGTGTCAAATCATTTCCCATTTCAGCTTTCTCATTGCAGCGCAAGTCGTTGCATTGGTGTGTCGTGTTTGAATGGCTTTCCTTAAAATAAAATAAAATGCATTTAAAGATGGCTGACACAGATGCACACGCCCATGGCGTCCATTTTGAATATCTTTTCTTCTAATGAAGGAAAAGTCATCAAAAAAGGGTGCCATGAATGAGTACGCATTCTGCGGTAGCCATCGCTGAAACATTATTTTTAGAACCCTATTCAATTATAGCTGCAGAGGATGAGTGCCCATCTGAGATGGCCATCTTTGAATGAGATTTCTTTAACTATACGAAAAGAGATTCCAAGCTGCTGCTGTGCAAGCACATGTATTTTATCTTGGAATGAGTGATTTAAAAAAACACATTTATGAGGGCAGCTTGCCAGTAGAACAGCTGGTGGTGTTTAAAGTGCAAAAGGTCTCAGAAGGAAACAGCCACAGTGGAAGGGGATTCTTATAAAGCTAGAGGGCGAGAGCGCTGGAGTGAGTTGACTAAAGAGATAGGGTTGAGGAAGGAGGGAGAGCAGGGAAGGAGAGGGAGAAAAAAATGAGTCCCTCCTATGCAGTGCAATGCAAAGTCTGTAGTCAGCAGTGGAAGGATGCATGCTATTCAAAACAGAATGAGACTCCAGGTTGATGTAAACACAATATTAGATAGAAACGCCATTGAATCAGGAGAAGGGAAGTGAGACGGACAACAAAGCCATCCAATCATGAGAAAGGGGCTAACCCTAAAGGCATTCTATGTACTGTGTTATTCATAATAGATTTTCTAACAGCTGGAGCTGTTTCTAGACGAGACCAGAAAAACGAGCTTGTTATTCAGTGGTGGGGTAACCTTAATTCCAGATTTGTAAAGGTTGACTTCTCACCCCTACGGGTATCCAGGCACTGGGAGAGATTAAGTGAGCTATTGCCCAGAATCACATGATCTTGAGCTGAGCTGCAACCGCTGATCGAACTATGAGCCCCGTGCTCCGGAGTCACCCGTTCTGGCCACTGCGCCACACCTCTCCCTTAGCGAACATATCATTTCTACAGTTTTACAGAGATCGCTGCACATTTTTTTCTCCTGCATACTGACATCACAATACACATATTTACAATTCAAGCACAAATATATACAGTAATTTTCCCAGAATCACAAGTTTATTTTTTGTTTGGTCTACTGCCAAAGCTGGGATAAGAGCTCAGGTCTCCAGGCTCTTTAGTGACTAACTTAGCTACAAGACACATCTCATCGAGTACTATGTTTCTTTTGAACCTCTTTTTTGAGTCTTACAAAAGGCTTACAATTAAAAGTCAAGCTGCTTTGCCGGCGGCTCAGACTATGAGGAATATGTACAATGTGCGGATTCCCAAGCAAGTATGTGAGCTACTTAAGCTGATGCGTGTCCTAAAAACAAATGTGAGAACATGTTAAACCTGTCATGAGACAAATTATAGCCAACATTGATCAAAACGAAGAAAACAAACTGACAGCAAGAAATTACAGTTCGTATTGCCCCAGGGACTCCCCAGGTGCTGCCTCCGTGGCCATGTGAACTAAATGTTATTCCATATAGGTTTTTACATGAGAGAACTGGTTTCGCAGAAACACGTTCTTCCCTCTATTAGAGAGATCATAAAATACATTAAGTTAAGATTTAAAGGAGCATCATAAAACCACCAAACCGTGGAAGAGAATCCTCAGTGAAACAATGACATGCGTGACATCACAACCCGGTGGGGGTATTTTTAGTTCACCTTTACCTAACCTGGTTGACAATATGTTGCAGGGTACTGCACCAGTAGCTAGGCAGGTCATATCCATTCAAGGCAATCTGCCTGGTGTGTTTTCTTGCACCCCAGGCGGGTCAGATTATATTCAAATTAGTGAGGGGTCAAATTATATTTAAATTAGTGAGGGGTCAGATTATATTCAAATTAGAGAGGAGTCAGATATATTTAAATTAGTGAGGGGTCAGATTATATTCAATTTAGTGAGGGGTCAGATTATATTTAAATTAGTGAGGGGTCAGGTTATATTCAAGTAAGTGAGGGGTCAGATGATATTTAAATTAGTGAGGGGTCAGAATATATTCAAGTTAGTGAGGGGTCAGATTATATTTAAATTAGTGAGGGGTCAGTTTATATTCAAGTTAGTGAGGGGTCACATTATATTCAAATTAGTGAGGGGTCAGTTTATATTCAAGTTAGTGAGGGGTCACATTATATTCAAATTAGTGAGGGGTCAGTTTATATTCAAGTTAGTGAGGGGTCACATTATATTCAAATTAGCGAGGGGTCACATTATATTCAAATTAGTGAGGGGTCAGATTATATTTAAATTAGTGAGGGGTCAGTTTATATTCAAGTTAGTGAGGGGTCAGATCATATTTAAATTAGTGAGGGGTCAGAATATATTTAAGTTAGTGAGGTGTCGGATGATATTCAAGTTAGTGAGGTGTCGGATGATATTCAAATTAGTGAGGGGTCAGATTATATTTAAATTAGTGAGGGCTCAGTTTATATTCAAGTTAGTGAGGGGTCAAATTATATTCAAATTAGTGAGGGTGTTCCGAGACTAGATTTCCAGGTTGGGATTTCTCACCTATATGGCAGGACACAATGTGTGATGCCATTTCAAACTCAGTTGACAGAACATAAGCGGATGTTACTGCAGAAACCAGAATTGCATGGGTAAATAATCTTCTTGAGTCATGGTTTTGCCTGGCAGAAGTTGAAACAAAGCATCAGCCTGTTCGTTCTATAGTACACAGTCAACACCCAAATATGAATGCAGAGTTCAAAACATCTGTGTGCTACCGATGAGACTCTGCCAGAGTTTGTCAAGGAGGCTGAAGTTTGGAAGGTGGAAGCCTTGAGATTAACTTGAGCACAACTGACACAAAAAAGGTGGCCAGTATTCGTAGCGGTTTCTTTCTTGGACCACAGCTATTCACTAGACATTTTGCTGAAACTCAGCCCAGTGGTGAGACTTGTTTCACAAATATTTGTAAAATACCATCACGCTTCGAAAATGCGGTTTAATGAGCCAGTGGCGGCTGCCATGTACTGAGGGGGGGTGGGGGATGCAATAAATAAATAAATATATAAAACACTTACCTTGAGGAGCGACGCAACCTCCTACTCCACTGTCATCTCTCTTCAAGGCAGGCTCAGGGACCCAGGAAACGGCACTGGCCAATCTTGGCGCTGCTCTCAGGCTGTGAGAGCAGTGCCAGGATTGGCTGGAGCAGCCTCACTCAGCACTCTCAAGACCACTGGAGGCCTGCACTTTCTCTAACCTAGCAGTCTAGGACAGCTAGGTTAGATAACTTTAAAATCCGCATGACTGGCTGGACATCCCAAGATGGCCGGCCAAAGAGAAATGTGCATTTTAAAGCACACAGCTCCCTGCTGGAGTCACTCAGCAGCACTGGCCACACCCCGTCCCTCAGTTCAGGACGGGTCGGTTGCTGAAAAATTAAATTGTAAAAAATAAACTATTACCATTTTATTTTTCAGCTCTGGCCAGTGGGGCGACGCTCCTCTGCTCAAAAGGGGAAGGCCGCGCGGCGCTCCTATGCTCCTGACGGAACCGCTCCATCACGAGCCTCGGGCGCGCTGTGCTTGTGACGGACCGGTTCCGTCACGGACCCGCCCGCTCAATAGAACGCGCCACGCAGGCGCAAAATCAGAGCCGCGCAGGTGCGGTGGCCGGGCCGTGACGGAACCGCTCCGTCACCAGCACAGCGCAACCGAGGCTGGTGACGGAGCGGTTCCGTTACCAGCATGGAAGGGGTTAATAAGGGTTTCCAGGAGCTAGGGAATTCTAATCCACAGGAAAGCCTCGGTAGGTCACTTGGAAATCTTTCTCATTCCTCTGAGATGCTACAAAATGACGTCAAAGGATATCAGGATGGGCAAGTTACGGAACTACAAAAAAACCTTCATAAATCTTCGACCATACTTGAACACACAGATTTACGTGTAAGAAAGGCTAGAGTTAAGTATGAAAGAAGCGTAATTTCGCCACCATGATAAATATTTTCCTGGTGTAAAAAAAGGTTTGACATGCAATCACAACTACGCTAAACGTACTCTTCTCCAAGTAAATTAGTGTAAAAAGAGTGGAAATCTATGATTTAGACTCTATAGCTACAGACAGGGGTTTTTGTGCATACCCGGAAAGGTGTAACACTAAAGGAGTAGATTTCCAACTCTCAAAAAAAATCATTTGCAAGCAACCCTTGGACATTTCTACTCAGAATCGTATGACTGAGTAAAAAACAGGAAAAAAACTTTACTTAAAATTGCTTAAGTGCTCAGAATTGAAAATACTTGATTTTTTGTCTTAATTAGCCTAAGTGAAGGAAAGCCACCATTGTTAATCGTTTATACATTTATAGGTCTAATAAAGAAGTCATTTAAGCTTTCAAGCTGTTCGGACATCAAGACGCCTTGCTCTTAACCAGTTTACTATGTTAAGAACTCGTGAGGGAATAAAAAGGGGATATAGAGTCACCCTGCTTGAAATGTCTCCAGTAAGTCCTTGATGTATGTTAATCCTATGTGATTGTGGTAAGCGCAAAAGGCCTATCATTCATCTCCAGCGCGCGGAAGGACTCCGTCATGTCACTCGAGATCTAATCAGGAGCAGAATGAAGTCAGAGGTGGCTGTCAGGTAGGCAGGATTTAGAAGGAGCTGAGAACCTCAAGATTGCATTTTCAACTTGAGAATTTTGATGGCGAGGGCTCCAAAATTTAATTATCCATTTTATATATACTGTATTGATCACCAGAGGGCTTTTGAATCGGTTGTCACATGCAAATGTGAGATGTGATGTGTTATATGGATTTCACTGCTGGCTTTATTAGGTTAGTTCAGAAGTTACACCGCAGTCGACAGCAATTTCTGTCAGGGTCTAAGCTGTGAATAAAACAGTTACTGCACGGATCCCTTTTGCTTTCTTATAGCAAAGACTGAAAGCAGCAGAGATTGTAGTCACCAGTTTAACTGGTTCCCAGCACACAATTGTAGTGACAATCGCAGACATTTGTGAATGGGACGAGATGCTGGATGCAGGGAAACCAACAATGCCTCAGGAATTAACACACACTGTATTACAATAAGTGCTCTGGGGGACAACGGGCGTTTGCACCCGTTTTGCGCGCCCCCGGGGCACTTTGGTATTACAAAAGGGAGCGCAGGCGCTTGTGCGTCCCCATCTGTAATACCGATAGCGCCGCCAGCGCTACCATCAGGGGGCGTTCTAGCATTTGCATATGGGTGTGCCCTATGCAAATGAGGGGGATCACTTTGCCTCTGCACCAGTGCCATATTACAGACGTGGGCCTAGAGGCAAAGAAGCTCTCAAGGGGCGCACTCACAGGGCACCACCTTCTAGGTGGCGCACTGTGAGTGCGCCCCCTGAGAGCAGCTCTCTGGAGGGAAGAAGGGGGATTCTATGGACCCCCAGACATCCCGTTGCAGGCGGGTGCAGTCACTGATTGCACCTGTCTGCAAGGGATCTCTAATCTCTTCTGAAAGTGCAGGCGGGTTGCCGCCTGCACTGTGAATACACGGAGTGGCTACAAGCATTCGCTCTATGTTTTCACATGAATGCCCTGCCCTCAGGGCAGCGCATTCACCGTAATAGGGCGCTTTGTCGATGTTTGCGCCCAGCGAGGTGTGCCCGGCGCAAACCATGACAATGCGTAGTACGGCCCCATGTCTATTGTATTGACAGGTAGTTTTTTCGATAAACCACTTTATATTTAGGTCTCTGTTATAGCCACCTTTAGCTGTCTACTGAAGACCTATTGTTTCCAATACATTACCTATACATAAATTGGAGTTTGGGTGAGTCCCCGGCTCATGACTGGATGGCTTTGTTATTTGTATCACTTCCCTGCTCCTAATTCTGTGACTTTCCTTCCTATTCTTGTGTTGTTCTGTGCATGAGCATTTTAGTTTTTTCATTGCTTGATGTATTCTTGCATTGCTAACTGGGACCCTTGCATTGCTGTGCTTGTGAGGGACTATTTTGTCTCCCTCTCTTTCTCCCTGCTCCCTCTTACTTGTCTTACACCATCCTCTCCTTTTTTAACCCCTTTCCCCCTCACCACCAAGTGCCCTTTTTTGCAGCTGTCAAACTAATCCTTTGCCGCCCCCATGCTATCAGTGGGTGGCCATCTCAAAATGTTTTGGGAATATTTCAAGCATTCATGCACCGTGGGCATCATGTTTAAAATACCTTGTTTTATTTTTCGAAATCCCATTCAGAGATTGCCGCAATGGATTTGTGCACATTCACAGCAGCCATCTCTGAGTGGGATTTGTGAGATTAAAATAAAGTACATTCAAGATGGGTACAGTGGATACCACTGCTTCCACAGTGGCTATCTTTGGACAGGATTTGCAAAAATAAAATAAGCTGCTTCTCGAGTTGAAACACATATTTTACTTTTTTCCCCAAACAATGGTGCAACCTTCTGTCTTCCTTTTCCATTCTTCCTAACGTTTCAGAGTTACCAGTGCCCATCCCAGGTTTTGGTCTCCAGCAGAAAACTTCAATTTTCCAAGCTGTAGTAGCTCGCTGGTGTGACACTACTTTAGTACCGTGGAGTATGTGGACATCAGTGGTGTTGTGGACCAAAAAGAGGCTCTCTCCTACGTGTGGTACAAACCAGACGCCATTTTGGTAGTCCAAGTCTATATTGTCTCCATTTATATCTATAAAAAGACACACTTATTTTACTTTGTAAAATTGTTTCATAAGCCTAATCTTTAGTAGACTTAAATGTATAAATCTCCATGCTTTAACAGTGGCTACAAAGGGCTGAGTTGGCCGTTGTCAGAGGCAGTGAACTGGCACAATGATCTTTGGCACCAACATACTGCTGCCGACTAGGCAAGTGAATAATGTCGGTGCTGGTAAGACGGACTGTTACAATTGCATAAATACATTGCTAAATCACTTTTATCACTGTGGGAAAACATTTGTGAAAGATTTCAAAACACCCATGAATAAGATGATTTATGTTTGGCTAAATGATTAGCTTAAGAATGTTGTGTTTCTAGCTTTTTGCTGTGGGGCCCTTAAGAACCGGCTCGAGGGCAGGTTTAGACTACATTGTGAAAACGCCTAGTACACCTGCACAACATCGGGTACATCACTGGCTGCAGGTGAGCTTTGAAACTTGTGGTTGCGAAGTAAAGCCACACCTAAATTGCAACGAGCAATGTGAGAGAGCCCGGTACTTCTTGGACGGGAAAGCCACCCAACATACTCCACCTCCAGAAAAATCTGGAAAAAAATGGAGTCAATGATACCTTTTTCAGGACAAGAGCAATAAGAAATTGTATAAAATGCCATGCGCTTCACAGACATGTCAAATAGTATAGCTATGTATTTTGCCATGGCCTCCTCCAATTTAGAAAAAGTATTAAGCATTGTACCAGACTTCTGCCTTCCATTTCTCACCTTGCACATTCCACACAGATGCAACGTAGCTGAGTATTTCTTTGTAATGGATTGGGTGGGAGAATGAAACGCCACACAAATGTAATAATCTCAGTTTAAGGCAGTAGTGCTATCCCTCATGTTAGACAGACCCTGCTAGCCCAGACAGCAGGGCTTCCAATCAGGTTAAAGAGACCATACCACTCCAGAGAGCAGACCTAACCATCGGCTTACACTACGCTTTGAGGCTCAGGCCTCAAACAGTAGATATATAATGTAGATGTTGTAGCAATCACTAACCCCAAAGGAGGGGAGAGGGTCAACCGTATATACAACTCTACCACCCCGAACCCCCTAAGCCACGTTATACACACAAGAAGGGGTGGAGAGACTAAATACACATATAACACCACAAAACAGAAAAAAATACAACTGTTTTGAAAAACTGCCCTCACTCACACACCGAAGTGGGTGACATGCTTCATCATCGGGTCTGATTACAAAACGCCCTGGTGTAGCCACACTCAGGACGGAGCATAAGGGAGGGGGTAAGTGACACAATACAAAAACAAACACAACACATGTATAGTGATTGATCAGTGAGTGTCACCCTGTGACTAGGACTAGTGGTGCGACAAAGTGCAGTGAATAGGGAAGTGCTTTAAAACTGGTTTGAGGATACAATTTGAACCTTTATTAGTGGGTTCCACAACCAGGATTAAAAGAAAATAGGATGGGTAGTGTTAAAAAGAGAAGTTCTCAAAACACCCCTTCTGGTACTGCTTGTGCCAACATGTTTCGACCGACTTACTGCGCCTCAAAAGGTCACCCCGGTCTTCTTCAGGATGTAAGTCGTTCCCAGTCCTGATAATAGCCTAACCGCAGTTCAGCCAAAGTGCCAAAATAAACTGATCACACAAGATTTCGACTAAATCATCACGTGTGGAGGGAATTTGTCACCCCGGGCGTAGAGTAAAAGAAAAGAAAGAATATATGTGCAATGCTGCATAAAAACGGGTCGCTACATTTCCATGAGTCCCATAAGCATCTCTGGGAGACATACTCATGCCCCATTCATGTACTCACCGAGTTTATTATAGTTATAAGCTCGACATTGCGCCCAGCAGGGAGGTGTCCAAAGAACACAACCTATATTCCAAAAGAACGAGAGAAGTACACTTATCAAACTCCTCTTCTCATAATGAACAACTGTTAAATCAGGCCCTTCCATGGACATCTTTTCTTGAAGTTAACAGGTCATGAAATGCGATGTGATGTAAAAACAAGCCCGTAGATATGAGCCTGAGCATACTGATAAATAGTGTAGGCCAAACCCCCACCAAGCCTCCTTACTGTTCCGGAGGGAAGACCTCACAGCACTGCCTGCTTCCGGGTCGCCGCGCAGTCAATGGCGGCTCCGGGAGTTCAGCGTTATAACACCAAACTCCAACGTTTTGTAACCAGACCTGATGTTGTAGCAATAACAGTAATGCATTGTTTTTTGTTTTATTTTGGACTCCCACCGTTACTAACCTCTGTACACAATAGATAATATTATTACCCAATGTAAAGATACTCAACTGCAATAATGCCAGAAGAATTGTCAAAGTAGATCATGGAAGGCATCCAAAAATCACCCTCATACATGTATGTTGTTAGTGCGCTCATTACGCCCCCATACTTTAGTCTGCCATTTTATGAAATGTCTTCATCTTGCTCCCAAATAACAGCTTTTTATGGTTTTTTGCCTTTTTGCCCCTAGGGACCAGTTTACCATTGGTTCACAATATAATGGATGCTCTCTAAAAACAAACACAGTTACTCCAGGTCTTGTGCACACATTCACTGGCCTCTTCCTGTTGTTAAACCCAGGGTCAGCACAATTGTCAATCTCTTCCCTTCCAGACCTCGACTGTGAACTTTTTACTGGTTCAGAAATGTAGCAAATATTCTTTTGCACCAAGTTTGCTGCTAGCAAACGGAGTAAATAGGTTTTACACAAGTAATATCACAAACAATTCTGCACTAGGGCCAAAAAGCGAAAAAGGAATTGTGAAACAATTGCAAAAAACACGCCATATGCTTTGCTCATAAACGGTCTTAGGAGTATAATAAAAGTAAAAATAAAATGGATAACCTTTTAGAAAAGCGGACTTGCCACAATTTATAATGTATTTATAATTAACAGTGGAGCAAAGTTCAATCTTTTACATATTCAAAATAGGGAAAACTGCATAACTTAAAATTGTATTTATTTTTTATGCAAGCACAGTATCAAGAGAGCAAATTCAGTTTGCTCTCAGTTTTGCCCCTGTGCAAAAATCTAGCCAGTTTGATATATTCCCTATTGAGGAATCAGAAAAAAGATGCAAACGTATCTTTGCTTAAACCAGTGAGTAGTTCATGTAATTAATTGTAACGTGGACCAGTTGACAGGTCTGCCGTTTGTGATAGCTTGCAAACTCGAGCCCAGATGTGCTAAAGTTTTGCAAAGGCGCTCGTGCGATGCCCCTCAAAAGATAGTGTCAGTGTGCTTACCATTGTAAAGGCCTGCGTGAGTGCACAGCGCTGAGCTGCGCGAGCGCCTGGGCACCCCTTAGAAAATGTTGCCCCTCAGTGTCACGTGCCGTGCCGACATACTGTAGCTGCACACTACTTTCCCACACTGTCACCTATGCAGCAGGCCCAACCTGCCCTTCGCAGTCAAGCCTTTTATGACAACATCCAGTATCAGGGCCTCAAACATTGCTTAACACGAAAAACATGTCAATATACAATGCAGGCTTTCACGTGGGCTCCTAAACCGAACAAGCCGCTGCGAGCCATGCTGTAAATTAGCCTCAAGAATGTGTAAGCGAGCGAAATAGTGAACACATTTCAGTGACATCAGACTGACAGGGCACATAATTAGTAACACTTGACAGTATATTAAGGTTATCTACTTTTTAATCTCAGTGGTCTGTGCAGCTCGAAGCAGTTTTTGCATCGCTGACGTAAATCATAGCTTAGGTTTGTGAGCAAGTACACGTACCTTTGTAAACTGACAAAACAAAGAACGTCCTGTTCTGAAAAATTATTATACTTATGTCTTTTAGTAGAAAAAATATGACACCACGAAACAATATCATCATTCTAGCGTTTCGCCATAAACATAATATCAAGAACATAAAATTGTTAAGATGTTTGGCAAAGTGCCAACATGCCACCTTCCAGACACTTCGGGGCGCTTTTCCACTTAATGAGGGTCATAGACAGGTATCAACAGTTTCTTCAGGTGATATGAGTAAACACTTCCTTTAGTAAGCACTGATTGCCTTCTGGAGGGCCCGCTATGCAGTGGTGTAGCAAGTGGTGTGGCCCCTAATAAAAGCAAAGAAAATTGTCGCGAGTCCACTGGGTGTATAGTAAAACACAGCCAGAGTTTGGATGCATCCGGTCCCTAACACATCTGGATCCAAGTGCTACCTGCCACACTGTCGACACGCATGCCCTCCTGCAGTAGGATGCACTCCGAATCAGGCTCTAAAGACTTCAGAGAGGGTGGTGATTGCAAGATCTGCTATAGGGGAGGGTGATAAATGTCACTCCGCCAGCGGAGTTCGCAGACTTTTGCTCAATCTGTGTTATGTTTGTATAGCGGAGTTTTGGCAAAACTCCACCAACCGCCGTATGGTGGAATTTTTTCTTGTGAATGGCTTGCCACCGTTAAGTTGGTAAAAACGAAATTGCGGCCCCTAGTATGTTTTTCGGGCACTCGAATGGCACCCGGTGAGACTATAGCAGCAACAAAGAAGCAGCGCTCTCTAGTGTGGTGCCATTTGCGCTGAATTTGCAGAGCAACACAAGCTACAGTCACTAAAAATCATGCGAGCAGCACGACATGCCGAATTCCACCAGCGTGTAAATGTAAATGTAGTGGTACTTGTATAGCGCACGAATCACCCATGAGGCATCTCGGCGCTTGTACGAATACCGCTGAGGAACCCTTCTTGGCCTTTCCCTGTAAAGTGCCCACTCCTGGGCACCCCCAAGGGGACGCGGAACTGCAGCGGAATCTCGCTGAGTTTTTATGTAATTCAGCGGAGTGAAATTCTGTAAATTTCGCCCACCTCTAATCAGTAGCACTGACTTCTGTATTTCCCTGGCTATGCAAAGCACCCCAGGCTAAATTCTCAAAGCAATTTGTTTCTGTAAGTTCAACTTCCTTAAAAAATAACCTGATGTACATATATAAGTAATTCACATAAGGTAACCATGCACTTGTCATCAAGGGGTTTCATATTACCCCCCCACCCCCCATTAAGTAATATTATGCCTCCTTAATCCTATGTCAGAGGCGGCAAGTGGGTGCTCCAAGGAAAATTTCTCCTTTAGAGGTTGGTAACAGCTTCAAACACTTGATATTTACAAACTGAGTCCACGTGAAAAAGTCTCAAGACTTAGAGTGGGTCAGAGGCTGGAGCAAATCCCATTCCGAGGTAAGAAGGTCATAGTGTTCGGCCTCTGGGATGAAGTTTCTTCACAAAGAAAAATGTTTTCCCAATGGAGACAAAAAAATAAAAAGTTACATAACGCTGTTGCATAATTTGTTTGAGACTTCCCCAGCTGCAGTTAATTACGTGCAATGGTGCATGAGAAAACGCAACTCCATACCCCCAAGTGCAAATTCATAAACAGTTTCTAAAAGTCTGGAAACCTGTGACTGTGGCAGGTTTCCAGACGTACTTTGGAAAAATCTTTGTTAATTCTTGAAATTCTGAAATCCGCACCCAACTGAGTTTGTGAACTTGAAAGAGCAGATTTCAGAATTTTCGGTGAATCGTGCTGTCAGATTGGTTAGTGTCCCAACCTCTGCAGCTCTCGAGTAACTCCTTTTCATTATTAAAACTTGGTCAAGTTTATTGTAAAGTTTACTCCACCATCGTCAACAGTTACATCCTATTGTCGACTAAATGTTGGTGAGTCCACATTAGCAAGATAGACCTCAAGCATACACAGCTGAAAACCACAATAAACTAAAAATGAAAGTCACTAGGCCCTGCAACATTACACTTCAAGTAGTAAATTAGATAAGTCCTCCTGGTATCACGGGATATTTATAATGGAGAAGGTACAGCATAAGCCAGGGGCAAATTAAGAATATAAATATAGAAGACTACACAGCTTGTAGAGAATAAGGGGCCCGCACAATGGAAGAATCGGAAATTTGAAATACCAGTTCTAATATCCGTGAAGAATTGTGGTGGTCAGGGTGGTAGATACTGATCTAAAAAGCTGCACAGTTTGTTAAAAGATGTTGCTCAGATGTAAAATAAAGAAGTGTAATTATCATCTTGGTACATCAGTTCTCAGTGCTTGGTCCATGAGACAATGTTTCTTTGTTCAAATTTCCCCAAGAAACGGGCAATGTCACACCATGTGAAAGTAAAACTCTTCTCATAGCAGTCCCTCAAATCAGGTTTCTTCTGTACCGTAATCATCCTATGTTGCTTCTCTTGTATTTCCATCAGATGTTTTTGCTCTGTATACTCACTGATATTGTTGTGTGATATAACTTCAGAGCTACAATGACACCTCTTCAACTCACACTGGTTGTCATGCATTCCAAACCTATTTAGTTATGCAAGTTCTGCTAAATGTTCTTACCATTTTTGTCCCACTCTGAGTGTTCCCAAAAAGTTGGCCCTAATAAGGCAAGCATACTTTCAGAGCAGTGCCTTGAAGATAATGCAGGAATTTGGGGTTCTGTCAAGCTGATAAAAAACAATCTTCTCCAAAAGTTTAACGCACCAAAGAGATATGCTCTTTTTTAACCGACCCAGTGTCATTATTGAGTCAACAAACAAAACAAAAAACATCCCTAATCCTCAAATTAGTCTATATATCTCTTTTCATGAAGATCACACATACTCAGCCAAGACCCACCAGCTCATCCTTTTCCGTATATGACTTACACACTGTAAAATATAATTTAGGGCGAAATTTGCTGTTCTCGAAAAGAGCTATTCAAAACCTAGTATATATATTTACTTGCGTTAACATCGATTTCTCTTGGACAGGTCCCAGCCATCTGAATTGGACGTACATTCTTTCTCTACCCAATTATTATATGGTGCAAGATCCTTCTCCTCGATGTCTGTCTATCCGCTCTCTGCCTTCCCTCTATCCTGTATGTGTCACATAGGAAAATCAGATCCCCAATAATATTTGGGATTGGTAAAGCACAAACTACACACTCTGATAACCATCAATGTATTCAATTTCAGACAATAACAACTGGGAGCCACTATGGATAAAGGGGAGAATATGCTACAAGTTTAAATATTGCTGATGATGTGAAAGGCACAACAAGATTTAAAAAAAGCAAAGGGCCATCGATGTAATGAGACTGGAGCCTCGCTTACATAAAAACCATGGGAACAATCTGAAAATGATTAAATATGTAACAGAGTTTATAAAATGAGGCTACATAAATGGGGTGGATAGAAGACAAATATTCCTCTCCGGAGATTTCAAAAATGGATCAATGGATGGATATGTCATTTTCGAGATTTGCTTTCAGAGACAAGAATGTGGCAAGAAATTGCAGGCAAAATTCCCAAAGCTTGTCTGTTCCTCCACGCACTGTACACGGGCACTCTATGCAGGACAAACACAAGGAGATGATGGACGAAGCGCTGAAACGTTTCAAACACTCAACCCCAGTCACAGATCTGGGTTGAATCCATCATCTTCTTTAGCTCACTTCGATACCCCAGTTTAGACCCAGCTATAGGCAAACCAGTCTTGACCCTGTGCCTCATGGGAACAGTCCATCCCGAACTGCCAGGCCAGGTACTCCCTGGACCCGAAACATGCATGCTGGGACCGGTTTCGGGGTAACACCCCTCATCAGCCAGGCTCGCTTGAATCCAGTGGCTAGTGAGCAAGGGGCCCACGTATGGGCATACCCTGCCAACTTACGGAAAACAAAGCAAACACAAGGAGATGATGGACTGGGTGCTGAAACTTTTCAGACACTCACCCCAGTTACAGATCAAGGTTGAATCTACCATTGTTCTTTTGCTCACTTCGCCACCCCAGTTTGGACCCAGCCATATGCAAATCAGTCTTGACCCTTTTCCTAATGGGAATAGTCCAGCCCGAACTGCCAAGCCAGGTCTTCCCTGGACCAGAAACAAGCATCCTGGGACTCCGTGCAGGACACCTGTACATCCTCGGGCATCAGTGGGGTTCAGAAAAAGTGAAAGCTGACCTAGTTCTTTAGAGTGGTTATTCAGCAGCCACTCAATCTACCTTAAAGAGAGAAACTAATTTTGATTACTGAAAGGGGGCAATTACAATTTCTGACACAAAACACATAAGTTGAGTGGCCGTCCTTCAACCAATCAGGACAAGGCCCTGTGCTCAGCTTATTCTGATTGGCTGTAAGGCAGCCATTTAGAATGAATGGGACAGTTTACGCTTTCCTGTATAATTGCGGTTCAAGGTGCTATGGAAAGCATGCCTCCTAGCTATCAGAACATAATTTTACTGGCACATGGAAAAATGTCCCACGAATAGACAAAAAAGGCATAGTCTGACTTTTTCACTTTACAAAGACAAAATTGACTTAGGCCTATCAATGAAGTCAAAGCTTGTCTCCTGGAGGTGATTAATGTATGAGGGGGAAGTGTAACAGGCAGGCATTTTTTATTAATAAAGATATGTAATGCTACAGGAGCTTCCAAAGATTTGAGACATGAACACATTTAATTAACAGGGTGACAGAAGAAGCCACCATGTCACAAGAAGAAAATCTCTTAATTTTGTCGGTTAAACTTCTTAGACACAAAGTAAGGTATGGATGTGTGCAGATTCAGGAGCAATACCAGGGACTTTTTTTCTGTGTGGACCATGGATATCATTATACCATGGTAAATCCTCACCAAGACCTACAGAGATCCCCGGCTTTACATTGCATTCAGGACTTTAGAAATTACAAATACCACTGTGGTAAAGTTAGGAAAGCACTAATCAGACCAAACCTTGCGGGGTGGTTCAACAATATTGATAATACAGCACGAAGCCCAAAAAGGTTCCTTCTTCCCCACATATACCCGAGTCTACTGCTAACTATGTTCTAATATAGGATTGCTGGTAACCTTCCAAACTGTATATCACTGGGAAGGCCTCATTTTATTCAAGGTCCCACAGAACAAATGCAATAGCCGTCACAATCATGTGATCAGCTAGACCAGTCCTAAAAGTAAGCACCACAAGGAAAACAATGAACCCTTCCTCCAAGATCACTAGACCTACAAAAAAGCTACCTTTCTGAACCATGATTAGAGACAATGAAGACAGCCGCATTTGGAATTTCAGCATCATCAGTTTCAGGACTGAGATTTGCTCTGCATGGCTCAGTGGAGCATGCACATCTGCCTTAAGTTCCTCCAGGTAAATTGGTGCACTTTTCTGTTTATGTTTTTTACTTTGAGCTCACAAAACTTGTGTGTATGCTGCAGGAGTGTGATGTGGATTAAGAAGCAGAGCGGGCATCAGTGGTCAGGAGCGGCACACGAAGTGCACCCTTATTTGTTCGAAGTGACTGCTGTCCCCCCTGTTACCTGCATGAAAGATGTACATACTGGCTTTGTTTGCTAAACAGGGTCTGCCAATTCTTTTTATTGGAGTCCTTCACTCTCTCTATGTGATGACTGAGAGGCTAATGCATGTTGCTCTGTGGTATCCTGTGTAAGAGTGATTCACAAAATCGAGGATGGAGAGAGCCTGCTAGCCAGGGATGCAAATTTTAAGTCACCATTTAAACAATTCTCAGAGCCCTTTCAAGTGTACCAGGTGCCTGTGAAAACAAATAGGAAAACAGACACCCCAGTGTAGTTCAAGGACAGTCTTTGCCCACAATCTGCTCCATTCTACCCAGATGTGTGCACAGACAGCCACTATGTATTAGCCAGGCAGGGGAAGCTCAGCTGCTTTTGTGAAATTGTATCATAAGCCCCTGTCGAGGAACTCTTGGCTCCACCCTTCTGTCTGTAAAATATGCAGAACAAGATCAACTTGCGGAGTAGCCAAAGACATAACCTACAAAAGAAAGTGGCCCTCAAATCTACATTTTGGTTTGATAACCCAGCATTAATATAGAGTGTCATTCCCAGATGAGTGTCCCAAGGTCTTCATTCTGGTGCCAGGTGGACCACAGTGGTGGAATATTTCAGCCCTAGGGCCTTTGGTTGCTCTGCCTCGTTCAGCTATCCCTGTCACCTTAGGTAAAAGACATAAAAATAAAAATGCCAGCATTTGTAAAACGCACAGCTACCTCCGGCGGAGGTGTCCCGGCGCAGGGGTCCATCAGGAAGATTAAGCACGCTATTCCCCAGAGTCACATGGTGCTGGGCTAACCTGGCGCCAGAGCCGGGGATCGAACCGTGAACCCCGTGGTCTGGAATTAGGCACCCTGGCCGCTGCACCACACCTCTTCCACATGCCTCTGGGGATGTGACTGTGTGTGGAGACTGTAAGAAAACAGGTTTTTTTGTAGGTGTCCTCCAACTTTTTGCCCCCATTTGAACTACTAGGTGCTTGTTTTTGACGCTGAAAGTGCACTGGAGCTGGTTAACCAGGCCCCAGTGCCAGTGCTCTCTCCCTAAAACGGACACATTAATTGGTAACCTCAATTGGGAAGGACTTTTACCCACATATAAGTCCCTGGTAAGTGATACCAGTGGTACCCAGGGCATGGGAATTAAAGGGGTCATCAGGGCATGAAGCACTGATTGTGCCATCTTGAGTGACCCAAGTAAACATATGGGTAAACAAAACTGGGTTGCTGAAACGTTCCTAGAGAGGGGATGGTGTATATCTGGCGTGACCGATGGTGTAGAAGTAACACCTTTGGACATCCATTATGTTGGATGTATTTGCCTCACACACCCATTTGGGTGTCATGCTTCATCATCGGCGTTTGCTCCTCGTCGGGGAGGCGGTGCCATCCCCGACAGGCTCACCTCAATGAGGGGCTCTTTGGCGGAGATCTTTTGTATCCAACAGCCTTATGGTGAAGTGCGGGTGTGTGGGTATTGTGGCTAGTAGCCTAAGGGGTGATTTAAAATGTAGGGGGATTGCCGGAAACTATTTTATTCTGGGGGTATCCCGCTGCAGTTAAAAACGTGAAGCTCACTTGCTAGGTGCCAACCAGTTAAGTGAATTGGCCCTAGAGGAGCTCAGATGAGAAGTTGGTCAACATGTTTCTCGCGTTGGAATATTACCCGCGATTCATCAGGACCCATCAGGTGTGAAAATTATAGAAAATACTTAAATTAAATTAAATTAAACAGCATGCTATTGTCATGTGTCTACCACCTTACGTGTGGGGGGGTCGGTTGCCTCTGTGGTTCAATCCTATGCCTAGATTGGAAAAAGGAAATTATTAAAAATACAGTAGCGTTAACCTCTATCCGTAAGGCAGATATGTTCAGTGCCAGATTACCATCCAGTGTATCGTGCCGGTGACATGAAAAATTCACCTAGCTTAAATACCACATACTAGTATTGTAGCAACGTGCAGTGCAGGCATCACACCAAACCTCTATATGTGAGAAGGTGGTGCTCTATTTAAAAAAACAGTGTATAGGTGCAGTAAAACTCGGGAATAGCAATAAAAGCAGCAGCTTCACATGGAGAACAACCAAGTATGATTCATATTGAATGAGTAATACACATTTCTATTGGTGAAAAAGCAGCATATGGACAGGTGCTACCCTCGGTAGGTACAGTGTATTAACATGCATCAACCCCACTCACCTAAAAGTCAGGGAAGATGTGCCACATGGGCATTCGGCGGGTTAGGTACCACGGGGGTGGGCCTTCAGGTTTGGCTAAGTCGGGAGGAGGAGGAGAAGACGTGTGATCTGTTAGACCCGGGCTGGAAAAAAGGGTTATGCTAGCCCTTGTTCGGGGCATTATTCGAGGCCGGGTAAGTATTGATCCCGGTCTCGGGTGGACAGAAGACTGGATAAAACGGGAGTCCCCCTTACCTCATACTGCCCGTGTCCTTGTTACTGCACCTACCCTACGCCGCCGAGCTCCGGTTGGTAGTAACGCTCGGTGCCATATTTAGAGAGGAGAAGCCTGGTTGTGACGTCTAGACCCCGCCCCCTACGCAGGCTATGATGGTTTGCCTGCGGAACGCGGCCGCCATATTGGAGTGGATAAAGTGGGTCTAGTTCCGTCACAATGTGGGCTGTGTTGTGTCAATAAACAATATTCTGTTATCAATATTTAATGTATAAATATTTTAACATATTTCTTGTGGTGGGACTTAAATGGAGGTAGCAAGGTGGATACTATGGCCAGGTCGTATTACTAATCCCGGTGGCGGCCATCGTTAAGTCTGTATTTGTCTAATGAATTGAGTGGTAAAAAGTGCCTTTCTGATCAATTGATCACCCTCCCTTCTTTGAAATTCCAAGTAAACATATGACAGAAGTCCTACCATTGCAGACTGCATGAGCAGTGCAAACTGCTCAAACTCGACTTTGCCCTCACCATTTGTGGCAAGATCAAAGCACTATTTTTTATATATTCCAATCACCCCTAAGGTAGGTCTCCTGAGCCCAGGCAGTAGGGTGCATTAAAGGTGTGGACATATAAGTGCTAGCTTATATGTCCCTCTAGTAGCCTCTTGCCATTAAGGGCTACTATAAGTGATCAGGAGGCTACAGGATAACATAGGCTGGCACCCGGGCAACCGTGAGGTTGCCAGCTCCTTTATGGCCCCACTTAAATACGTCATGTTTGGTATTAAACAATTTGTCTCATTACCCCGTCATGATTCCCATGTTGGATTTGATGTGGCATGCACCCAGGTGGCTACCTTAGAGGTTGCCCACCTAGTCGCCCCAGCCTTTACTGTGAACTGGCTGACAGCCTACAGCTGCTGCCACCAAGACAGGAATCTGACCCAGGAGATTTGAACACTCCCAGAAGTCAGAAACAAAGGCCTGGACAGGAAGGAGGTGACACCTCCATCCTTGACAAGATGACTAGTGAACCAGCACATCAAGGCGGTGAGCTTCAAAGCTTTCACCGCCTCGGATATGCATCCAGGCTGCCTCCCAGAGGAGGACACAGCCATCCCGCTGCCCCCAGGCACATTTTCTCCCAGGCAGGCAGGAACATTATGCAGCCAGAAGGTGTACACTCCCAGAAGCTTAGCCACACCCCTAGGGTGGACTGATGAAGCAAAGCTTCGCATATTTTGCGGCTTGCCAAAGTCAAGAACCTCGTTTATGTGTAATAAGGTAACAAATGTATGTTTTACTAACGTTTATGTTAAGTTTGAACATAGATAGTGAAGCTTGCACATGTGTTTTACTAAAATAATTTACCCAAGTCACCTAAAATGGCCGCCGCTTGTATTTAGTTACTGCGCATGCGTCAGCCACACTCACGTGTCCTGACGCGTCTGCAGAAGTGGAGGGAAAGTTATGCGCATGCGTAATTCATAGCTGTGCTTATCATGTGGTACTGCTCGTGCCACTGCTCTTGTGACTGTGTCAATGTAGCTAACATTTTAATGCAATAGTTTTATTTCTTGATGATGAGTCAAAAGTACAAATCCTGTGATGTATTTTCCTAATGACATTATTATGTATTAATTTGTTTTTCGCTTACTTTTTATGTACCGCGGGGAATGGGGTTTGTCTGTGCCGAGAACCATTTTGGAGGTCCTTCTGCGCCTGCGCAACCTGCCAAGCCAGAGACAGACCTTGAATGATGGAACACGGCCAGTTGGCAGTGATGAGCAAGATGCTCCTGAGAACGACCCGAAAACTCGGCTGAACCAATCACATGTGCTCACAGAGCAACAATGTTAAAGTTGCCAGTGTATTTCTGCACCAGTTCTCATGAGAACCCCAATCTAGTTAGGCGGTACCTTATTATGCAAATGTAGGCTTGAATCTCTATGTCGTGATTGGTGTGCTACCCAAATCCTACCTTAGGACCAATCCAAATTGAAGGATTTTGACACTTTGCAACATTGGGGGGTGGTACACTGACCCCAAACTGTATATCTACCCTGGGTTCACCTAGTGAACCGTCCGACTTGTCTGGTTTAGCTGACCTGTCACTGACCCAACGCACTCAATAGGTGACTGAAGATACAGAGCGCTGCGAAGCACTCTGTCCGAATTTGACCATAGACTGAGGTTCTACTGAGCCTTAAAGTGCTGGCAAGCACTTAGCTGGGAGTTCGCTGACCCAATCGGGGTCTTGATCGATAGCTGCAGAGCGGGTGGAGCGCAGGCGTTGCTTCCGAACTGTGGGTCCCGGTCCTGTCCTGAAGAGGGTCCTGTCCTGAGGGTTTGCTGTCCTGTCCTGAGGGTCCTGTCCTGATTCCTATTCCGAGGGTATCCTGTCCTGTCCTGGGTGTCCATTCTGCACCTGCTGTCCTTTGAGGGGTATCCTTCCTTGAGGGTTTCCTGTCCCTAACTGACCCGTGGCCAGGGTTTGGTTTCCACACCTTTCTAGGTAAATATTGCTCTGAAAACTCTTTAAATCTTGCACCTTCTAAATTTCTGACTTTTGCTTTAATAAAGTTCATCATTGCATATGTTATATTTTCCATGCCTTTCCGCAACTATTGAAAGTTAATTACATATTTTTCCGTGAGGTTTTGTTCCTATGTCTTCTCACTGGTTAGAAATTATATTTTGCATTGCAGTCTGTAATTTTATGATATGGTCTAGAACTTCATTGCCTAGATTGTTCAAAGGCCCATTCACCTTAAGTGAAGCGTGTTACTCTTTATAGGCCCTCCCATAGTTATTCATGCATAAAATGTCCATGCTTAAACATTTCTGAGATTTTATAGTATTTTCCATCTGCATTTCATATTACATTTGAATGATTACCCTGTCATTATTTCTTTATGCCTATATGATTTACGTTATCTTGGTTATTGATTGCCTTATTTTACTGTACCTCATGCAAGAAAATATTGAATTTAGATAAACATTTTAAAACTTCCAGTTGTCCGTGGTCATTTAAACAGTATTTGAATGTTATTGGTTGGGTTTGTATTTTGCTGCCTTTTCTTTACAGCTAGCTCCCTGATTCATTGTGGTCATTAGGTACCCGCATCGGTGGATGGTAAGTCGGGTGCACTGAAAATTATTAGCAGGGAACACACACACACAACTTGGTAGAGCTCGTGAAGTCACCTGATCGATGTATATGGTGATTTGAAAAGTATATGGGCCCTGAAGCCGGAAGCGGCGAAAACTATTGGTCGGGTGGCCTCGCGCGCTCTATCAGTTTTCTGGTAGCTAGAGGATGGTTAGGGACTAGTTGAGAGTAAGGCAGGGATTAGTTGGACTAGTTGAGTCGGAAGCTGCTATTATATTGATGCTGCTAGAAGAGCGGCTGTTCTAAGAGACCTGATCATTCTCTTGTGAATACGCTGCTGAAACTCATGAATTTTTGCATTGTTTTTATTCTTGTTCTTATATTGCTATATGTACTAATCCATGCATTTGTAAACCGTATCGTTTCGTGTTGTCCGAACTCCCCGGGGAATTGAAAGGGCAAGTGGTGAATAGAATCCATTGTCCTGAGGTCACAGGTTCGAGGAAAGTTAGGTGCAGGTTAGGATAACCGGGAAGCACTAACTAGGGTTTTCTGAATACATGTGTGAATAAATGACAGTAACGGGGTTCATTGGCAAAATTCCCATAGTGGCGTAACCTAGTAAGGGTCACATCGGAAGAGTAGCAGGTTCCTCGGAGCTAGCGTGAAAGCAGAGGGGTCCGCTGAGAAACCTTAAACTCGGAATATATCCCGGAAAGAAGTGGATGAGTTTAGGGGAATAACAGGTTCACCGATGCTAGAGTGAAGGGTAGGCGGAAGAGATCTGCCCGCAGCGAGTGAAAAGTAAATGGAAGTAGTTTACTTGCAGTAAAACAATTCTTTCTCTGTCTAGACACTTGAGCACTGTGGCGAATGTGTATTTGTCGTAAAATAACCAAGCACTGAGCACTTTAAAAGAAAGAAAGTTTCCGTTACCTTGTGAAGGGAGGGAGTCAGTCGCGAAGCGCCTCTGACGTCACTCTGGGCCGCGCTGGGATTGGTAAAAGCAGCGGGCGGGTAGCGGAGCTGGAATTGTAAAGGAGGGGTGAGCGCCGGAGCGTGGGAACTGTCTCACGAAGGGGCCGCGCACCCATTGGCGGAGCTTATTTAGTGTCGCGCACCCATTGGTTGCACGAATTTCTGAAGCGCGTTCTGATTGGAGGTAGTTTGTAAACAAAGTTTAGCGCAGAAGTCGTATGTGGCACTCGCAGACTACAGGAACTCGACCTGATCCAAGGCACCTAGGGTTTGAAAGGGATCAGTGGAAGACTAATAGATACGATATTATGTATGGAACAAAGAGAAAAATGTCCCTTATAAGTAAGGTGAAAAATTATTTTAAAATGGACAAACCAATTAAATCTAGGGAAGGTGTTCTTGTCCCACCACCTAATACTCCTGCCTCATTCATGATGTTTGACCGAGGGTACAATACCTGTGTGTGGTTGGAGAATTGGGTGAAATACACAAAGGATGATGGAGTATTGGCTTTTCCGTTAGATGGTACCTTCAATGGTAGGATCCTATTTAATTTAAGGACTCGGATGAACGAATTGCATCCCAGACCAAGACTAACGCAGTATGAGGCATTAGAGGAATGGGAGATTGAGGCTTTTGAAAGAGAAAGACCCCGAATGGACAAGGGTTTGACCAAGTGGTACCCCAGGCAGAAACAGGAGTCCAGGGATAAAAGGATGAAACAGTGGAGGCAGAGCATGATTGTTGAGGGTCTGTTTCCCATGATGCCGGCATGTCATAACATTGGAGCAGGTGAGAAAAGTACTGAAAAATGTAAGCATTGGGGGGCCCTGGGGGAATCAGATGATGAACTAATAGATGACATCTGTACCAGAAGTCCGCCACCTTACAATGAGGGAACCCGACCTTCCAGTGTAGGAGATGTTCCCCGACGCCACTTCCTAAAGGAAGAAGACAGGTCCCTGGGACTGGGAGGGGGTGGTCAAGTATTGCCCTATCCTGAAAAACCCGAACCGACGGAAACAAGGGATATATATCCCAAAGTGCCCGCGAGCCAGGAAGAAAAATACTCACGTACGAAAATCTTTTTTCCCAGACCCTTGTATGAAAGCGAAGAAAAACCATCGAATTCAGGACTGCCTTTTGTCCAACCTCCATATGGGGAAGAGCGCAGGTCCTTTAATACTGGAACTTTATTCCCGAAACCAAATTATGGGGGAGGACCAAGTGAAACGCATCCTACTGCCCCGAGTTTTACTCCTCCATTGACCCCACAGATATTACATGACACAACTTTAAGAAGGGTACTAGTGGAAAAGGAGCAAGAGGCTCTAGCTAGACAAAGGACAGAAATAATTCAGAAAATTTCCCAGTTAAATACCAGTCCTGAGGCATTGACTATTCCAGTAACTATTGGACCGGTGGTCCCGTTATACGGAAATGGTCAGGGAAATCCGATTACTCCAGTTATGACCCCAGTCATGGCAACCCCGAGACAGGAACCGATCATCATAGATGATCAGTCCAGTGAGTGCGAGTCTGAAGTTGCGTTCTTGGAATTGCCAAACAAACAGACTGGAAAGGGAATACAGCAGAGGCATAACCCTTTTAATACAAAAGAAATTAAATTAGAGACAGCAACAGGTACTAGGAATGTCTCTCTGGTAACTCCGGATGAAATTGAGAGTTGGAGTCGTGAATTAGAGAAGCAGACTCCGCAAACAAAACCTTTAGACCTCTACAAGCTGAGGGTCGAAATAGAAGAATTAATGGCAGGAAATGTGGGGTTGGATCGATTGAATACCTACTCTGAAGAAGAATTGTCGTTCATATGTAAAAGCTTTACAAGGAACACCAGAGTGCTCCACGAAAAACTGACCGAAACAGCAGTTAGTATGGGGGTAGATATCTCAAAATCCAAGCCCTTACAGAAACCGTACAGAGCAGACTTCTCAGACAAAGATATAGAACACCTGAATGTGGCAGGGAAGAAGTTGCAGATTAAAGAATTAATGGGGGTACTGCAGAAATGGGGAGATGTGGAAAGATGGAGAAGCAGGTGGGCGAAAAAGAGGGAAGAGGTTCGCTCCCGACAAGTGACTCCTGAGTTTGCTTTAAGGGAGGTAGAAAAACCTGAGCAGTTATGCCCCATGCGCGAAGTTCCAGGAGGGAAATATGTGCATGTCCCCTGGTCTAGGCAGGATATTGTGTCCTTCACGAACGATTTTCCAAAATTACGAGAGAAACCAGTTGACTGGTACAGGCAGGTGGAGAGGTTCGTGAAGGTACAGAAATGTCTGTGGAAAGACCTGGATGGGTTTTTCGACATTGTGGTTCCAGTAGATTTATGGACCCAGTGTAAAATAGCCATAGACTGGCCCAGTGAGGAGTACCCCAGAAACAAGGAAACTGGAGAGCCATCAAAGGATGTCATGCGAAAATATGAGCAGGTAATTCAGCATTTGAAAGAAAAGGTGCCCGCAAAGGAAACTGATTGGACAAAAATAGATAGAACAACACAGGAAAGGGACGAGACAGTGCACTCCTTCTATGAGAGGTTATTGCAGGTATTTAAAACATACAGTGGTATTGATAACATCGATTTGAAGGACATGACGCACTTTATTTACAGGTTTGTAAATGGTTTAATACCTGAAATTTGTCAGTGGATAAAAGATAATAAAATCTGTTGGCATACTAAGAAAATGGATGAGGTCCTGCGGTACGCTAAGTACTGCGAGGACGAGATGGCAGAAAAGAAAAAGGCCCTTAAGGAAAAGGTGATGTGGGCTCAGGTGAAGCTCGCAGAACAGCAGGAAAAACAATTGAGTAACATGGTTAAGAATGCTGAGAACAAAAGTCCTGGGGGAGGGGGTGGAGGAAAGCCCCGGCCCAAATTTAGCAGGGAAGAGGCTATGAAGAAATTTCCCTGCCATCAGTGCGGCGAAATTGGACACTGGCGAAACGAGTGTCCCCAATTAGTAGATTTTAATGAAAAAACTCCTGATTTAACTCCACAGACGCAGAAAGAAAGACCAAGAAAGACTCAACCCCAGGTAAAAACAGTTCAGGTGCCTCGAGCACCCAAGCAGGTATACAGGGGAAGACAGGCAGAAGATGAAGAGATAGAGGTTTGGGAAAGCGGGGAGAACAGAAATACAGCAACTTCGCAGTATCTGCTAAATGATACCTTCCTTTGTAATGATCAGGACTGACGGGGCCTGAGAGGGGAGGACGAGGAGTGCGTACTTGGCGCTTCCTTGCCGGTAGACCAGTCTGGACCATATATTGAAGGAAAGGTTGACGGAAATGATGTCACCTTTCTGTTGGACACTGGCGCTACCCGTTCTACTGTAAGAACAGTGGACGTTCCAAACCTACCCCTCTCGGGAGAAAATATCCAAGTAGTGGGTGTATCTAATCAATTGATTAGTACTCCTGTTACCGAACCAATGGAGATTTCAATTGGAAATTTTAAACAGATGCATAGATTTGTCGTCTGTGACACCAGTCCAGTGAATCTACTGGGTCGTGATTTGCTGTGCAAAATGAACTGTACCATCTTTTGCACACCAAAAGGTGTTGAGATACAGACCCCAGATGAAGATGGCATTTATAAATTATTGTTACTTAGACCTGACTCAGAAATTAAAAGATTGACCCTGCAGGACTTGCCCCAAGAACTCCAGGAAGCCGTAAAGCCAGAGGTGTGGGATTTCACTGGAAAAGATGTGGGTTTGATGAAAGATGTGGACCCCATACAGATAGCCATCAAGGACAATGCAGTATATCCTAACACTAGGCCCTACCGAATGAATGCTGAAGTGAAAGCAGGTGTCACTCTAGAAATACAAAAATTATTAGAAGGAGACATCATACAGGAAGTGATGAGCAGCCCATGCAACTCACCGATTATGGGCATCAAAAAGCCTAGTGGCAAGTATAGGGTAGTGCAGGACCTGAGAAAGGTTAACAAAATTGTAGTTCCTTGCTGCCCTATTGTCCCGAACCCTGCAGTGATATTGTACCAGATTCCTTGGGATGCTGAATGGTTCACTGTGATTGATTTATGTCATGCATTCTTTTCGATACCCCTGCACCCCGACAGCAAATTTCTTTTCTCATTTGCCTTCGAAGGTCACGTGTATTGTTGGAACCGGGTCCCTCAAGGGTATACAGAGAGCCCCTCTATCTTTAATCAGATCTTGAAAAAATGTCTAGAGACTTTGACCTTACCTGGGAACTCTGTGTTAGTGCAGTACATAGACGACCTTCTACTGGCGTCTAAAAGTCACAGGGACTGTGTAGTTGACACCATTGCCCTCCTAAATCATCTGTGTGAGAAAGGGCATAAAGTGGCCCCTGACAAACTACAGTTCTGTGCGAAATCAGTGAAATATCTAGGACACCAGATAGAAAAGGGTGTCAGAAAAGTCACATCAGAAAGAGTGAGAATAATTCAAAAGATGCAGTTGCCCCGTACTCAAAAAGATGTCAGAATGTTCCTGGGTGTATTAGGGTACTGCAGGCAGTGGATTCTGGGATTTGCAGCCTTAGCCAGGCCCTTGATAAAAATGACCACGAGAGGAATGCCAGATGTTGTAGAGTGGGACGATGAAAGTCTAATGGCTTTCACAAGACTAAAAAACTGTCTGTGTACAGCCCCTGCGTTGGGAATGCCAGATTATTCCAAAGAGTTTGCCCTATTCTGTGACACTCGCGATAATTGCGCATTGTCAGTCCTGACTCAAGAACATGGCACGACCAGAAGGCCTGTGGCCTATTTCTCTGCCACTTTGGACCCAGTAGCTGCTGGGTTACCAGGCTGTCTGAAAGCAGTAGCTGCTACCTGTGCAAGTTTGGAACAGAGTGAGTCCATTGTCATGGGACATCCTGTGACCGTGTATGTTTCACATGGAGTGGTAATTCTATTGACCAGAACTAAAACACAGTATCTCACCCCTAGTCGGCTGACTAAATACGAGAGGATTCTTGTGGGTGCAGCAAATGTAAGCATTGTTAGGTGCGGTATTCTGAACCCTGCCACCTTACTCCCCGACCCCTTGGAAATAGAAGGTGGGGATGATGATGAACATGATTGTATTGACCTGACAGAGTTCAGTACTAAACCACGCCCAGACATAAAAGAAACGCCATTGCCTGAACATGATAAAGAACTATTTGTGGATGGTTCCTGTCTAAGACATGAACTAGGAGGCTTGAGTGCTGCTTACGCAGTAGTCTCTTTCACAAAAATTGAAGAAGCAGGTTACTTATATAACATCAAGTCTGCACAAGTAGCCGAATTGATAGCTATGATAAAAGCTTGCAAAATTGGGAAGGACTTACGCATAACAGTGTATACTGACAGTCAGTACTGTTATGGAGTTGTGCATGACTTTGGCCAATTGTGGCTGCAGAGAGAATTCATGACTTCCTCAGGTACTCCCATTCGGAATGCAAAGGTTGTTCATGACCTTTTAGAGGCCATCCAGTTGCCCAAAGAACTGGCAGTGGTAAAATGTGCTGCTCATCAAAGGAGCATGGACAAAGTATCACTGGGAAACGATTATGCTGATCGAGTGGCCCAATGGTGTGCCAAAGATCGGTATATTGTAAATCCAAAACGAGGGGGGCCAGGAACCAGCTGCCAGCTTCAGGTGTTTGAAGAAGTGCCTACGTGGGATGAAGTGAGAGAGTGGCAGGAATCGGCTCCTTGGCAAGAAAGAGAGAAATGGAAGGAGGATGGGTGTAGACCGAGACGTGTGGATGGTGTGATTTTGGGCCCAACTGGTATGCCTGTGTTACCCCGACACTTGCTTGGCACAATGGCAAGATTAATACATGAAGGATCACACATTGGTAGGGATGCCATGATTCTGGTATTTCAACAGACTTGGTACAGTAAGAAGTTCAGGAAGGTAGCAGAGTCCCTCTGCCAGAGGTGCCTGTCATGTCAACAGATGAACCCAGGCAAGAGGACAATGGTTGAACTGAGCAAAATTGGGAGATCAGGGGGTCCCTTCGTAAGGATACAGATTGATTTCATCACCATGCCCCGTTGTGAAGGGAAGCGATATGTCCTTGTCATTGTTTGCATATTTTCAAAATGGGTAGAAGCTTACCCTACTTCCCAAAGTGACGCACTGACAGTAGCGAAGTGTTTACTAAAAGAACTGATACCTAGATTCGGGGTGCCATTCATTATTGAATCAGATAAGGGTGGACATTTCCAGAATGACATACTGGCTGAACTCTGTAAGGCCTTTGGAATAAGGCAGAAACTTCATTGTGCATACCACCCAGAGGCTTCTGGAATAGTGGAACAAGTAAATGGAACTATCAAAAACAGACTAGCAAAGCTGACAGATGCTACTGGCATGACCTGGGTGAAGGCCCTGCCCCTGGTCCTGATGGGACTGAGAAGTGTTCCTGACCGCAAGACAGGCCTAAGTCCCCATGAAATCATTATGGGAAGAGTGATGAGACAAGCATGGGTGCCAGGAAGCAAACTGTTGAGTATTACTGATGATTTGGTGCTTGAATACTGCAGAAGATTGGGTGACCAAGTGCGTTCTATCTCTCGCCAGATTGGAGACGACGGCATCCTCAATCCAACGACTCCTCTCCACAGCTTGGTTCCAGGAGACTGGGTCAAAATAAAGAAGCACACTCGATCTAATTGTCTGGCACCAAGGTGGGGAAAGAAACGCCAAGTAATCCTGGTAACAACAACTGCAGTGAAGGTCGCAGGTGTTCCCCAGTGGATCCACGCTGGACACACCCAGAAGGTATTACCAGACAAAGAATTTGCAGAAGAAGGGCAACCAGCAGAGGACCCTGCAGGAGCCGGTCCAGAAGCAGCTGACAACGAGCAGCCCAGCACCAGTCAGGTTGCAGGAACAGCAGACGTTGGCCCAGGAGTAGTTGACTACGAACTGCCAAGAATCCAGCCTGCTGAAGAGGTCCAGGAAACTGAGCCAGGAGTAGCTGAAGACGAGCTGCCAAGCATATGGCCAGAAGAATGGATACCGATGATTGATCTGACCGAAGATCCTATCAGAACAAGAGAGCGACTTAGTGAAGGTAGAGAGTGGACTAGTCAGGAAAAGCAAGGCACAGGCGAAGAACCTCAGCCGCTTGAGATTCACATCAAAACTGAGGAAGGAGAAGGTCAGACAGGGACAGAGCAGGTGTTCGATACACCACCGCTAACACCTGATGCAGATAAGGGAGAGACTAGAAATAGAGTGATAGTTCGAGCAGAAGAAAATCAAGAGATCGAAGTGCTTGAACAGGATCAGAGAGGGTTAAAAGAACGGGTTCAGGAAACAGAAACAGAAACAGAGACAATCGAAAGCCAAAAACAAAATATTCCTGAACAAGGCCAGATTAGCAACCAGGCAGAAGAATTTGATGCTAGCCCTGGAACTAGCCAGATAGGGGAAGTAGGAGAAGAAAGTGGAGAAGAATTACCACAAGATAAAGAGAACAAGAGAATAAGAAAAGAAAGTGAAGTCCAAGTACCGACTAAGAGACTAAAGAAAAGAAACAACCTTGAGCCTAGGTTTGTAAAAAGATTGAGACTAAGGATAAAGACAGTGGAAGAAAAACGTGCAGAAGCAAGAAGAAGTGCTCGGATAGCAGAGCAAGAAGAAGGCTCTTCCAAAAGAAGGAGTGAACGAATAAAAAGACAAAACAAAAAGTACAAGTCTCCTGAATGGACACTGGTTTTGGAAGAACTTGAAGATCTTGATATAACTGACGTGAGCGACGGAGAACCCGTCCCAGAGTACTCAGCTGAAGAGGAAGACGAACCACCGTGAATTTGCACAAAGTAAGCTAATTGTGTAAAGCCAAAAAGAGGGGTTCGAGAAACTCCTTCTGAGCCAAAATGTCTGATTCAACAGTGAATGGTAGACCTAGTTGCAGCCGTTTTAAGACGTGTTGCAAGGTGTGTATATGTAGTGTAGTAGTACTGATAGTTATCTGGATAGGATTAACAATTTTCATTCCCTTTGCTGTAAGTAAAGATACTAACATTGTCCCTACTGAAGTTGTAAATACTGACAATGAGGAGCTAACAACACAGAGTGTAGCACGACATGAAAGAGCTTTGAGACAAACAAAACAGAACTTAGAAGCATCAGATGAGGGAGGACTACATTATCATGGAGTTAAGAACAAGACACACTTAAATGTTTTCGCAAACTTATTAATACACTATGTAGAGACTATGGAAATTGAAGATTGCTATGTCTGCATGAAGCTACCTACTTCTGTGGCTGAAGGCGTGACATACCATCACCTGCCATTGACATATGGAATCTCCTGTAGCATTTTAGCTAGTTTATTTTACAAAAGGGGACCGTTACAGTATTATTATTCTAACAATGACGTGATCTTTTCTGAACTTCCTATACGTGGGAACTTGAATCCTGTACATACCAAAACTGACACCATAAGATATATGGGAGACTACTTTCTGACTATAGGTAACATTGACATAGCAGACGCACACAGAGATAACTTGACTTGTTCTTTGCGTGAGCAGGAAAAGATGTTCCTGAACATGGCAGAGAAAAGAAGAATTAAAATTCAAAAGAAGGCTAATGACGAAAGTCAGAAAAAGCCAAAGTGGGCAGAGAACATGGAAGGCACCTCATCTGGTGGAGCGGGTCCTGCTCTGTTGCTGGATTTTGAAAAGAAAGGCAAGCTATGTCTTCACCGCGAGAAGACTAGCTATTATAATAATGTTTTCATTGGTTCCAGTGAATGCGAACATAATTACAAGGTAATTGGAGGTTGGGGTTTCAAAAATGGGTCAGAGCCTGTGTTTCCTGGAATTTATTATATTTGTGGGGACAAGGCTTATTTCAAATTGCCGGATCACTGGTATGGAAGCTGCTACTTTGGCATTGTCTTCCCGAAAATATACCATGTGAATGGGAAAGCTGGAAGCAATGAAGATACTAATGGCTTAGTGCGTAGTAAAAGAGAAAGTATAGGTGAAATTATGGGTAGTATTTTCAGTGCACTGATACCTGGAGTGGGAGTGATTCTGAACACTCACAGAATTTGCAAATTGTCTACTATAGTAGATGTGCTGTCTACTGAAACAGCTCATGGATTTCTGCTGGTCAACACTGAAATGGTTGCGATCAGATCAATGGTTTTGCAGAATCGACTTGCTCTTGACACCTTATTAGCGAAAGAGGGCGGAGTCTGCCGGATGTTGAAGGCGCAACATTGTTGCACTTATATTCCGGATAAAAGTGTACAGATCAAAGGATATGTGAAAACATTACTAATTTGGCAAAGGAACTCAAACCACTCGAGGTTGATAGTGCCTGGAAGAGACTGGTAGATGGTCTCTCAAATGTAGGTCATTGGTTTGCTAGCATAGGTAAAAGCTTATTGTTCAAAATTCTGATGCCAATTGGTATTATAGGTCTTATTATACTTTCCATTTTCTTATGCTGTAAATGCCGCAAGCACACCAAAAAGCACGAGGTAAATGCAAGAGGAGTGAAACGAAGTGTGGATGAGATTGAATTAGAGGAAGTGAATGATCAGATATACAAAAAGGTGAAGACTTCTCACCCTGCTAAAACTGAGAGAGAAAAGTTAGAACGGTTGCTGGAAGAAATAGAACTTTATAAAGTGTGAAAGAAAGTTGGCATCTGGTTCCATTATAATTTGTGATGATAGTAAATATCATCAAAGAGGGGATTGATGAAGCAAAGCTTCGCATATTTTGCGGCTTGCCAAAGTCAAGAACCTCGTTTATGTGTAATAAGGTAACAAATGTATGTTTTACTAACGTTTATGTTAAGTTTGAACATAGATAGTGAAGCTTGCACATGTGTTTTACTAAAATAATTTACCCAAGTCACCTAAAATGGCCGCCGCTTGTATTTAGTTACTGCGCATGCGTCAGCCACACTCACGTGTCCTGACGCGTCTGCAGAAGTGGAGGGAAAGTTATGCGCATGCGTAATTCATAGCTGTGCTTATCATGTGGTACTGCTCGTGCCACTGCTCTTGTGACTGTGTCAATGTAGCTAACATTTTAATGCAATAGTTTTATTTCTTGATGATGAGTCAAAAGTACAAATCCTGTGATGTATTTTCATAATGACATTATTATGTATTAATTTGTTTTTCGCTTACTTTTTATGTACCGCGGGGAATGGGGTTTGTCTGTGCCGAGAACCATTTTGGAGGTCCTTCTGCGCCTGCGCAACCTGCCAAGCCAGAGACAGACCTTGAATGATGGAACACGGCCAGTTGGCAGTGATGAGCAAGATGCTCCTGAGAACGACCCGAAAACTCGGCTGAACCAATCACATGTGCTCACAGAGCAACAATGTTAAAGTTGCCAGTGTATTTCTGCACCAGTTCTCATGAGAACCCCAATCTAGTTAGGCGGTACCTTATTATGCAAATGTAGGCTTGAATCTCTATGTCGTGATTGGTGTGCTACCCAAATCCTACCTTAGGACCAATCCAAATTGAAGGATTTTGACACTTTGCAACATTGGGGGGTGGTACACTGACCCCAAACTGTATATCTACCCTGGGTTCACCTAGTGAACCGTCCGACTTGTCTGGTTTAGCTGACCTGTCACTGACCCAACGCACTCAATAGGTGACTGAAGATACAGAGCGCTGCGAAGCACTCTGTCCGAATTTGACCATAGACTGAGGTTCTACTGAGCCTTAAAGTGCTGGCAAGCACTTAGCTGGGAGTTCGCTGACCCAATCGGGGTCTTGATCGATAGCTGCAGAGCGGGTGGAGCGCAGGCGTTGCTTCCGAACTGTGGGTCCCGGTCCTGTCCTGAAGAGGGTCCTGTCCTGAGGGTTTGCTGTCCTGTCCTGAGGGTCCTGTCCTGATTCCTATTCCGAGGGTATCCTGTCCTGTCCTGGGTGTCCATTCTGCACCTGCTGTCCTTTGAGGGGTATCCTTCCTTGAGGGTTTCCTGTCCCTAACTGACCCGTGGCCAGGGTTTGGTTTCCACACCTTTCTAGGTAAATATTGCTCTGAAAACTCTTTAAATCTTGCACCTTCTAAATTTCTGACTTTTGCTTTAATAAAGTTCATCATTGCATATGTTATATTTTCCATGCCTTTCCGCAACTATTGAAAGTTAATTACATATTTTTCCGTGAGGTTTTGTTCCTATGTCTTCTCACTGGTTAGAAATTATATTTTGCATTGCAGTCTGTAATTTTATGATATGGTCTAGAACTTCATTGCCTAGATTGTTCAAAGGCCCATTCACCTTAAGTGAAGCGTGTTACTCTTTATAGGCCCTCCCATAGTTATTCATGCATAAAATGTCCATGCTTAAACATTTCTGAGATTTTATAGTATTTTCCATCTGCATTTCATATTACATTTGAATGATTACCCTGTCATTATTTCTTTATGCCTATATGATTTACGTTATCTTGGTTATTGATTGCCTTATTTTACTGTACCTCATGCAAGAAAATATTGAATTTAGATAAACATTTTAAAACTTCCAGTTGTCCGTGGTCATTTAAACAGTATTTGAATGTTATTGGTTGGGTTTGTATTTTGCTGCCTTTTCTTTACAGCTAGCTCCCTGATTCATTGTGGTCATTAGGTACCCGCATCGGTGGATGGTAAGTCGGGTGCACTGAAAATTATTAGCAGGGAACACACACACACAACTTGGTAGAGCTCGTGAAGTCACCTGATCGATGTATATGGTGATTTGAAAAGTATATGGGCCCTGAAGCCGGAAGCGGCGAAAACTATTGGTCGGGTGGCCTCGCGCGCTCTATCAGTTTTCTGGTAGCTAGAGGATGGTTAGGGACTAGTTGAGAGTAAGGCAGGGATTAGTTGGACTAGTTGAGTCGGAAGCTGCTATTATATTGATGCTGCTAGAAGAGCGGCTGTTCTAAGAGACCTGATCATACTCTTGTGAATACGCTGCTGAAACTCATGAATTTTTGCATTGTTTTTATTCTTGTTCTTATATTGCTATATGTACTAATCCATGCATTTGTAAACCGTATCGTTTCGTGTTGTCCGAACTCCCCGGGGAATTGAAAGGGCAAGTGGTGAATAGAATCCATTGTCCTGAGGTCACAGGTTCGAGGAAAGTTAGGTGCAGGTTAGGATAACCGGGAAGCACTAACTAGGGTTTTCTGAATACATGTGTGAATAAATGACAGTAACGGGGTTCATTGGCAAAATTCCCATAGCTAAGGAATGTTTCTGCCATTTTTAAAAGTGGCATAACAGAGGGTTCTGGGTAGAAAACATGATATACACCTCTGGATGTGCTCACCTCAAGGGTAGATTAGCTGTTGGGGCTCATAGCCCAATGGCCACTTGCAGCCATATCCCTAACACCCCAAAATCTTGGTTTTAAGGGGCACCACTGGCACCAGTACCACAGTTCTAATTCGAATTGCAACAGAGGACAAAAATGAGAAAGAGTCTGCTACTACAGGACCTGCAAAAGGCAAAGGCGCGATACTCTGCACCTGTGGCAACCACCCTGCAACTGCACGACTGCGACCAAAGATCAGTTATCCCAGACAGAGGGACCCCTTTGAGAGCCAAATTCAACTCCAGGTTCCCTTGGACTAGTGGTACTAGTCATTGCAGTCTGCAGGTAGAGGCACACTCCCAGAGCCAAAGAAAAGCTGGACAATCAGCCATCTGAGGGATCGCCTAAAAGTAGATGGTCCAGTGCATTGTGGAAAATGTAGTGTTTTGTGACTATTATTTTCCTCTGGATGTTGAAATATCTTCACACTGACCTTACTGCTGCCAAGGCTTGTTGGTGGGCAGTCTGGCTACTACTACCTTCACTCAATGCTACAACCTCAGGGAACTCCGCAGTACCTTCAACAGACCACCTCGGAGGCCCCGTTGTCGAATTCTTGCATCTGTTTCCTCACCAGCACAGTCTGAGTAGTAAAACCAGATCCCCCTTCAGCCAAGGGACAGCTAGAGCAACTCTACACCAGACCCTATGAGCCAGGTACAATTCAACTGACTGTCGTGGCCGGGGCCTGGGTCCCGCATAACCTTGACCTACAGTGGGTTCCGTGCAACTTGGCCTGCAAGTGACCGATTATCACTAGTGCCGTTTACCATTGCTGCAATGCTAAAGTTTTACAGTACTAATTTGCACTAATTTATTTTTTCTTCTAAATTCTATAACTCCGGTTATACACATCCGAGTGTCTTCATTGTGGTGTTTAAATTTATATACAACTCTGCTTTACTTTTATAAATTTGTGTCAGATTTCTTTCGAGTTGGGTCAATTACTTATCGTGCTGAAATGCTTAGCAAATATTCTTCTAGTAAAGCCGGACTGCTCCGCGCCACACTACCAGGACTGAGCTTGGGATTTATTAGTGTAAATCCAAAGGACCTATTTTGGGGTATTGTGAGACTATAAGCATAGAGAAGCCTGATCAGCCTCACTGCATAATACTCCACTTTCCTACAGAGACGCCTTGTTGAAAGGGGCCAGCGAAGCATAAATTGTATCCCGCACAAAAACAGGAGAAACTTAAGTAACCGTTGCAGATTTCCCATTGTGACCACAGGGATGGTTAGATCACCCCCTTTGTTCCTGAGAGTATGTTTATCACCGCTGCCTGGGGATCTCATAGGAGGTCATACTTGATAGATTAGATTTAGAGCCATAAGAAGTGGCAGTATCATTTGTCCAGAGTCGCCCAGATCTATGCTTTTCCTACTCCCTGTGTGGGCCAGGACACACAACCGAAACTGTCAGGGTGCATTCACTTCTGACTCACACCGCCTGCTGAAAGCTTGAATGGCGCACATGGCATTGTGTGACCATATGCCGCAGATTGAACGATTGAACCAAATACTTCAATAGAAATTAAAATCTTTACAGTTAGAAGGCACCCAGGCAGGTATAATTCGAAAAAGGTGGCTTACCACAGAGATTGGGAGAACTGTCCCCAAGTAAAGAGTGATCCACAAACTACGAATCACAGAGTGCAAGGGCACAGCGTAAGGAACAAGCTTAAAGAGCTTTTGAGAGACAGGATCTGTTCACAAGAGGCAGGAGATTCAAGAATTCCACTGGAGAATAACAGCTACCACCAGCAACAGAATTTCTTCCCCCGAGGCTATTGAGTGGCTACCTCATTCTGGCTATTAGAACAAAGAATTGCTTAATTTGCGACAGTGGTTTCCGGTGCTCCGCACCAGCACTTAAGTGGCAACACCGGCGTTTGTGACAGCCTACCACAATGATTCAGAAAAGGGGGTGGTGATGAACAGAGTGTCTGAATTAAGCAGACCACTCTTACCCAGTCCAAAGATCAGGCAAATGTGGACTTTTACTTTGATCCATCACCGTTATTTAGCTCACTGCCCCATCCCAGCTCAGAACCTGGCTATATGCAAATTAGTCTGTCCCTGGCCCAGTGCATCATGGGAACAGGGCAGACCAAACTACCAAGCCAATTCTTCACCAGAAAGGAGACAAGCTTCCGGGGACCAGTTTCTGGCATTTCAGCCGTCGTCGGCCCGGCTTGCTTGAATCCTGATGGAGCAGTGAGCAAGGGACTCATGTCTGAGTATACCCTGCCACACCTATAGTGGCCAAAAACGATTCAGAAAAGGGGGTGGTGATGAACAGAGTGTCTGAATTAAGCAGACCACTCTTACCCAGTCCAAAGATCAGGGCTTGATCCATCCCCGTTATTTAGCTCACTGCCCCATCCCAGCTCAGAACCTGGCTATATGCAAATTAGTCTGTCCCTGGCCCAGTGCATCATGGGAACAGGGCAGACCAAACTACGAAGCCAATTCTTCACCAGAAAGGAGACAAGCTTCCGGGGACCGGTTTCTGGCATTTCAGCCGTCGTCGGCCCGGCTTGCTTGAATCCTGATGGAGCAGTGAGCAAGGGACTCATGTTTGAGTATACCCTGTCACACCTATAGTGGCCAAAAACGATTCAGAAAAGGGGGTGGTGATGAACGTTTTAGCCTACCACAATGTGGCACTGTCCGGCCAATCTAGAGATGACCACAACAACAGTTAATTGGCAATTCATTATACATTAAAAATGGCTATTACCTGCTGTCCAAGTCATTCTTATAGCTTTGGGGGCCTGGAATAGTCTGAATTGTCACACTTGTAGGAGTGTGATGGTTAGTAGCTATGTTCTTACTATCATTGCAGCATGGCAGAGGCAATGTGTGGAGCAAGCGGCAATAGCCTCATGACTAGAGCCCTGGCGCTTCTTTCTTTACAAATTAAGCACTGGAACAAAGTATTCCATTATATAAAGAATATGGTACTTTATCTTTCTGAAGACAAAGCACTGGTTGAATATTGACTCATTGTGCGCTACTGTTGGGTGCTGTGTCCTAAGTCAGAAGTCCTCAGTCTCTATCCCCACACCGCCTCCCTGAGTAAGCCCTTGATCACGCTGCTTTACTATTCAGGCGATCAAGCGCTACAAGGATGTACATTCAGGGCCCATTGAAAGATCAGGCCCTGGAACATCAGAGGTAAAAGGCCCCGATTGACACAAGTGGTGCCCAGTAACCCCAACATGGCCAGGATCCCTGACCCGTTCCCACAACCAGCAATAGTCATTTTGCTAGCCTCAACTGGAACATGACTTTCTTCAAGATCAATTAGCAGTGTCCGTGTGGACGGGTACTCCAGTGTAATCATAAGAGGGCCTAGAAAAACAGAAGGTCAACCCAGACTGGAGAGGGAAACAACAAGGCAGAATCGAGGAGGCACTACATTGATGGCTGCTGTGTCTTTGATAAGTCACTAAATTATGTTTTTAAGGCAAAGTGCAACTCAGACCTGAGTCGCCCATTTTGAAAACACCTGTCTAAGCAAACAAAAAAAACAATTGCATGGGGCCTCATCAGCGTCATCAGAAGTACTTCACCCAGTGTACTTTTTAAAATAAAAAAAAGCGTTAAGAAGATGTTATGTAAATCGACATACAGGCTGTTATGACACTACTCTCTACATACAGTAGGGTTAAAGTCACCCTGATCCAACCAGGGACACACGCCAAGTCAGTCCTCCGACTGCAGCGAGCGTCAACTAATGACAGGTTAGACACATCTGATTGCTCTATCAAAACATGCACTCGAACCTTGATTAATAAGATTATTGCATTATGATTAAATCACAAGGCTGCTGCTGACAGATAAGGTGCTTTATCTGGCAATGTGCATTAGCGGCTGCCCTGAAGCAAAACAAAGGGGGAAAAAAGCTCTGAAGTTGCAGGTAAAGTAAACAGTATCGCGAACAGCAGATCAAGAGGGAGGTAATGAGCCGGTTTACAGCTTTGCACATAATTCCCTGCTACGGAAGGCACGGGCTCTACCACAAAACGAAGAAAAAAAATGGCGACGGTGCAAATATCAAAACAACGCGAGTGGCGGCCTCTGCCTTCGACTATTGTCTGTTTCGCTACTGAAAATTGCACAGATACGATTACTGCTTATTATGGATGTGCTGAAACGTGTTTAAACTGCGCTTAATCTGTTAAAACGCACTGGAGGTGAGCCTCAGGGGGGCAAGCTTCATTAAATTCTTCTGAGGTTGTAGGTTACGGAGGACCTGGGGGTTCAGCGGCTAAGCTCTTAGATACTCTGCGATGCAGTGTCTGGGATATATTACTGCATTTTGAAGAGCTGCCCTCTGGGCAGGCGGTTACCCATCTTCAGTTCCTCGGGTTCCATTTTCCCTAGACACAGCAGCAGAGAAGGAAACTGAGCGGTGTAAAAGGAAGGAGGTCGGTATTAAAAAAAAGAAGAGACAGAAGTTCCCTAAAGCTGTCCTGTACTTTCTGCAGTCAGCTGTTCACGTAAAAGTTAATCCTTCCACTCATCTGATGAAGTCAGCTGTCTCTCAGTTTGACTGATTACTTCTCTTTCCCACGGACGTCCAATTTAAGTCCAGGTGTTTTACCTTCTGAGGCACCCCAGACGCCTATGCGCCCCCGAACTTGCCATATTCATGCGTTTCCGCAAAATGTCGGGGCATAGAAAAACTTCCAACTACTCAAGGTCAGTATAAGTTACTATTCTATTTCCAGTCACTGAATATATTTAGTAAAAGTGTATTTTTGGTGCAAGGAGGAAGAGTGAAAATACAGACATATCAGTTCACATGTGTCTAAACGCTTGTATGTTCAGTAGAGGTGTTATGGCATGCAAAGATGGGCAGATTAAGCATAAGGAACACAGGATCCAGGCAAAAATGTCCAGAAGTTCGTGGAAAACAAATTTACAACGAATCTAAATAGACTTTACTCACCTCATCAGTGATAATCCTGAATCTGGCCTTCCTCTCCCTACCGTAGACACTCTATTCCACTAGTTCCTAGCCTTTTGGCTTCTGTGGGCCCTCAAACGGAATCATTTCTGGAAGCCCGGGTCCCCCGTCTAAGCAATTCTAAAAGATGAAGCCATATACAAGACTCTTGTATATCACTGACTTTTTTTGCTCCAAATGGCAACTTTATTTCCTTTATCAATTGCGAGCAGTTTAATTGAGGCTTCCACTCGTCCCTACACGATTCAGTTTGCCGTACTTGTGCTGTTACCATAAATCAAGCTAAGGATACCAGCTTAATTCTTACCTTCCAATTTCAAATCCCTCCACATTTGCTGTTTTATGTATACTTTATGACTCCGCTGATATTAATAACATTTTCCTAACCAGCCGCGAACCCTCTGAGTAGGTATCATGAACCCCAGGCTAATAACTGCTGCTCCACACAGTATCGCTATTATATTTAATGCAACCACTCACACTAGTTGCCCTGATACAGGAAATCTATGATCACTCATCCACCATGGTCCAGCGCATTCTTGCTATAATAATTCAGAATTATATGTCATTTGGGCGCAAGATGCACATATGCTGCTCGGAGGAATAAATATGAAAGCTAATGCTGTTTGAGTATGCACACAGCGGCAGCTCCTCGGCTATTATTTATTTGTAGAGTTTTATATATCGCTAACTAGACCCGTAGGTATCAGAGCGCTTTACAATAGAAGTGGACAAAATAGTTACATTAGTTACATAAGAGATGATCCAAATAAAAAGGGAAAGGGTTGAATACACAACAACGATATACAGTTGGACAGTGATGGAAAATATATAAAAGAAGAATAGTAATGAAGCGGTTACAGTAGATCAAAAAAACAAAAAAAACAAATGCGGGGAACAATGAACAAAAAGAGTGGTGGGGGATGGAAAATTAAGCCAGGAGCAAGAATTAATTGAAGTCCCAGATACCTGCTACCAAAAAGGTTAACAGCAGGGGTCCATTTCAAGTCAAGTAGACAGACCCTTAATCCGGTAAGGGTCGCGGTATCGCAGCATGAGGGTCCGGTTTCGCTCTCCGAGCTGGAGTGATCGGCCGCAGAGAGGGGCTCGTATAAGGGGACAAAATGGCCTTCTCGTAACAAACCATCCTTACCGATAAGATATTGGCGAGGTTCCCGATGGGGGGGGACCATCTTGAGGCATAAAACAGGCTGCCGATCCTTAAAGACAGGCTGCAAGCGACGTTCCCGTATACGAATTTCACAGCCAAGATGGAGGACTCCGGTCCCAGTCCCATAGACCGCTATCCTTGAAATGTTGGCTTGCAGATCCAGTGGACCCAAACTACAAATCAGGGGAGGAAGCCCAACTACAGGGTGCTGGATTGCCTGGCGGGGCAGTCACGGGGAAGAGAGGGTTGTAAATGGGAAACTTGTTGCTTTCTCCCGTTTCGTTAGGGAATCGCTCAGGGATACAAGGGTGGCAGTAGCTCGGAGATACTCTTGCTGCTTTGTCTGTGTGAAGCATCTCGGGCGCAAGGCAGCTGCTACGGGAAGCATAGAGAGAGGCAGTCATAGCAGGATGCAGAGCAACAATGAATGGCCAAGCCCGGAAGGTAGGAGACGGCCGTTGATTACACCTGAGGGGTGATCCTAAGCCCATCTCCTCTCATATGCTTTTAGCAGCTCAACCGTGCATTCGGTCATCTTGCTAGGTTTTCACAGGAGACTGTCTTTCTTGATTTTGATTGCTGCTTTTGCCGGCTTCATCAATGTCGGCGACAGCAGAGGTGCAGCACTGAAAGATCGCGGGGTCAAAGCCTTCAGATCCTCCGGGGTAGTGGAGGCTGGATGGGGGCTTTTCTTTAAGATTTTTCACCATAAGGTGATCCCTAGCCAGGTAGCTCCCGGCCGGAGCTTCTTACCCGTTGGCCATCTTGGCTATGGTGGAGGAGTGTTGCCCCACTGCTTTCTCACAGTGCGAGAAGCAAAAACATAAAATGGTAATAAGGATTAGTTATTTACCTGTAATCCTAGTTCTCTTCCAGGGGTATCCTCATCAAAGTCATAAGCATTAGAATATTCCCGCCCATGTGCGGGACCCCGGAAACACTATATTATATGTGCCCCACATATATATATACTCATATATATATATAAATACATATATATATATAACATGCAATAGCAGCAAATAAAAACAGAGCTGAAATATGCTGTGTAGAATTTCCACCATACATGTATCATAATAAGCATTAGAAACATGAGAAACAACAAAAAGTTTGTTTAGAAATTGTTTTAATGCTCAGAAAGCAGTAGAAATTCTTACAACTCACTGGAAGCATAGAAAGCTCCCAGGCTGCATTGCAAACACACAGTCTAAAACGACTGAAAAGCTAACCTGTAGCTGCATAGCAATAAACTGACACAGTGCCTTTAAGGCACTCATGACCCCCAGTATCCCATCATGCCTCAGGGGTGACAGTTAGGTCAGTTGTTCTTTTCGGAGACTGAAAATAAACCCAATAACAAATAGGTTAACAATATCTCCTTATTAAAGAATTTCCTTTGCCCGGGGAGGCGGGAGGGTTGCTTATGACTTTGATGAGGATACCCCTGGAAGAGAACTAGGATTACAGGTAAGTAACTAATCCTTCTCTTCCAGGGGATCCTCATCAATAGTCATAAGCATTAGAATAGAATAGCGAGCCTCACCTCATCTCCCTGCGGGCAAAGGAGTAACAATACAGTAATAAACCATATTAAGCCTAGAAAATACTAAGCTCGTATAGGCCGGAGGCTACCCAAATAGATTCCTCAAAGAGGCTTGTCCTACTTGAGTATCGGCCCTGGAATCAGACTCGAGACAGTAATGTCTCGTAAAGGTATGAACTGATTTCCAAGTCGCAGCCTTGCATATCTCCGACATTGGAATGTCGTGTAAGAAGGCTACAGTAGCGGCCTTCCCTCTAGTGGAATGCGCTTTGGGTGACTGCAACAAAGCCTTGCCTGCAAGCTGATAAGCCAATTTAATGCAAGAGACAATCCATCTCGCGATGGACCTCTTGGCCGCTGGAAAACCTGTTCGCATTGAACCATAGTTCACAAACAGTTGATCCGTGTTCCTAATCCCTTTGGTCATTTCCAAATAGAACTTGAGCACTCTCTTAAGATCTAAGGAGTGAAGTGACCGCTCGGCTGGGGTCGTAGGATTTGGAAAAAATGACGGAAGGGAAATGGACTGATTTATATGAAAATCAGAAATGACTTTAGGTAAGAAAGCTGGATGAGCCCTTAAGACTACCCTGTTGTGATGAAAGATAGTGTATGGTTCTTTCGCACAGAGAGCTTGAATCTCGCTGACTCTGCGAGCAGAGGTAATCGCCACCAAAAAGGCCGCCTTCCAAGAGAGATGTTGCAAAGAGGCCTTGTGGATGGGCTCAAAAGGTGGTGACATTAACCTGGATAGCACCAGGTTTAATTCCCATGGAGGAGAAGGATTTCGCACAGGGGGATACACTTTCTTCAACCCCTGGAGGAAGTCCTTAACCACTGGAACCTGAAAGAAAGACACCTGATCTGGTGATTTTCTGTATGCTACTATGGCTGACAAATGCACCCTAATAGAAGCGTATTTTAAACCAGCCGTAGCTAGGGAAAGGAGGTATGGCAAGATGACGTCCTCCTGTCCTTTAGTCGGATCTAGGTGATGATCCCTACACCATAAGAAAAACCTCTTCCACTTGAACGCATAGGACGCTCTTGTGGAAGGTCTCTTAGCCTCCTTTAAAATGTTCATGCATTCCGGAGGCAAGTTCAAATGTCCGTATTGCAGGACCTCAGGAGCCATGCTGTTAGGTTCAGTGATGGGAGGTTGGGATGCATTATCCTCCCGTTCATCTTGCTCAACAGGACCGGCCTGCAAGGGAGTCGTCTCTGTGGACACACAGACAGATGTAGAAGGTCCGGGTACCACCACTGCCGCGGCCAATCCGGAGCTATCAGGATCATTTCCATGTTCGACCTGCAGAGCTTGGAAACTACTCTCGGAATCAGAGCCAGGGGAGGAAACGCGTAAGCGAATGTCCCTGACCAATCCATCAGTAGAGCATTCCCCTGAGTCCCTGGCCGGTGGAACCTGGACGCGAAGGCGTGGCATTTGGAGTTTTTGTCGTCTGCAAAACAAATCTATGGTTGGACGACCCCAGCAACGAAAAAGCTCTTCCACTACTTCGCCGTTTAGCACCCAGTCTGGCTGATCTTCGAAGTGCCTGCTGAGTGCGTCTGCTTTTACGTTCAACTCGCCTGGAAGGTGCACCGCCACTATCGTGAGGCCTCGAGAGAGGAGCCAATGCCAGATTGCCTGAGCCTCTCGAGACAGAGGGCGAGACCGTGTGCCTCCTTGTTTGTTCAGATAGAACATGGTGGTCGTGTTGTCCGTCTGAACTAGGACTGAGTTGAACTCTATTGCTGGTAAAAAAGCTTTGAGAGCCAGGAATACCGCTCTGAGTTCCAGCATATTGATGTGGTATGTCTGCTCCTGCGCAGACCACCGGCCTTGAATCTGAAGCGGACCCATATGCGCTCCCCAACCCTGCAGAGAGGCATCCGTCACTATCAACTGGGTTGGAAGAGGCTGGTGAAACCGAACCCCCACCAGCAGATTCTTCCTCCATGTCCACCATTTGATGGAGTCTTTTGTCGCTTGGGAGAGTTTGATGCGATCCTCCCAAAGATCTGTCGCCTGGTCCCATTGATCCTCCAGAGCCTGCTGTAGAGGACGCATTCTCAGCCTGGCGTTTGGGATGAGAAAGATGCAGGACGCCATGGAACCTAGCAGGGATGCTACTTGTCGGGCTGTTGGAAGCCGAGATTTCAGCAGGATTCCACATTTCTGGCTCATGGAAAAAAGTCTCTCTTCCGAAGGAAACGCTTTTCCCACGTTTGTGTCCAGAAAGGAGCCTAGGTAGTGGATTGACTGAGTAGGCCGCTGGACTGACTTCTCCAGGTTCACATGAAGGCCGAGCCTGTGCAAATGGAGTAGACACAGATGTAGATCGTGTTTCACCTGCACTGGAGATGGACCTTTCAGGAGCCAGTCGTCCAGGTACGGGTAGATGAAGAGCCCCTTCTTGTGAAGAAAAGCCGCCACCACCGCCATGCATTTGGTGAAGACTCGTGGTGCGGACTTGAGACCTAAGGGTAGCACTGTGTACTGATAGTGTTTGTTCCCTACGACAAACCGTAAGTACTTGCGATGTTGTAGAGCAATAGGGATGTGAAAGTACGCATCTTGTAGGTCCACCGAACACATCCAATCTCCGACTTGAAGATGTGGGCATATTTGGTGAAGTGCCAACATGCGAAACTTTTCTCTGACGATGACCTTGTTTAGAAGTCGTAGATCGAGTATTGGTCTGAACTTGTCCTCCTGATCTTTTTTGGGGACAAGAAAGTACCTGGAGTAAACTCCCTTTCCTCTTTGAGCGAGAGGAACCTCCTCTATCGCTCTTTTTTGTAGTAGGACTTTTACCTCTCTTCAGAGCAAGCTTAGTTGATGAGGGTAAGCGCTCTTTGGAGGAATGCTCTTTGGAGGGGCACGGAAACGTAGCCTGTATCCATTGCGCAGTATATTCAGCACCCACTGATCCTTGGTGATGCTGACCCACTCTGCCAGGTGTTGTGAAGCACTTCCTCCCACTGGAGTGGGCAACGGCGCCAGAGGAAGCCACTGATCAGGCTTTTCCTCCTCTCGTGGTGGTAGAGGATTGCTGATGACCTCCTCTACCTCTGCCAGGTTTACCTCGAAACTGGGATTTCCCCTGGGTCTTATTTTGGGACCACTGAGGGGTTTGAAACCCTCTGTTGAGCCCCTCTCCCCCTGTTGGGCTTGAAACAGCGCTTGAACTCTTTCTTCTTTTCCAAGCCCACCGCTTTCACTGTGTCCAGTTCCGTCTTCATTCGGGTCATTTCTTCGTCAGCATGCTCCCCGAAGAGAGCCGAACCCGAAAAGGGGAGATTAAGGATGCGATGTTGAGCATCCGGCTTCAGGCCTGTCAGGCGCAACCATGCCGATCTCCTGGCACAAACCCCATGAGAATAGGAGTGCGCCGCCAGGACAGCACCATCCGCAGCCGTGCTTATCATCTGATTCGCCACCAGACATCCTTCAGTCACGGTCTCTTCAAAATCCTGCTGGTCTTCTTTTGGCAGCTTGGCTTTGAACCTTTCCATAGAGTCCTATAAGGCTCTGTCGTATCGACCCAGAAGTGCAGCCGCACTAGAGACCTTAAGAGTCGAAGCAGCTGAGTTGCAAACTTTGCGACCCCAGGAGTCTTGAGTCTTGCTGTCCTTGTCTGGTGGGACTGAAGAAGAACCGGCAACTGTGTGTGTCTTCCTCGCCGCTGCCACAATAACCGAGTCTGCTGGAGGGTCAGATCGTACAAAAACCGGGTCAGAAGAGGCCGGTTTGTATTTCTTCTGGATGCGAGCTGGCACAGCTCTGATAGCCGCCGGAGTTAGGAATACCTCCTTGACAGGATCCATAATCCCCGGGACTAACGGTAGTAGAGGACGGGTGATCGCCTTTTTGTGTAAAGTCTCGAAAATTACTGTTGTTGTAACCTGAGGGACAGACATTTCAATGCTCAGCTTCTGAGCTCCTCTTTGCAAGACATCCAGATACGTGCCAATGTCATCCACTGGGGAGGATCGGGACGTAGGACTGTCCGTCAAGGTAGGGGAGCAGTCCCTTTTGGAAGACCTGGTAGAAGAGGTAGATGAAGTAGACGGAGTTCGTCGACGACTACGGTGAACACTGTGCCTCCTCTCTTTTGATCGTTTCGAACGCTCTTCTCGTCGAGGAGAGCGAGACCTGACCCGCTCCTGTGGTTCATTTCTGGGAGATCGGGGCCTGAGAGATCTGGTAGGTGGTCTCACAGGAGATTTGCGCCTGGGAGGGCTATGCTTGTCCATCTCCTCCACCAGATCCTGAAGAGGAGACCTGTGCTGCAAGCTGGCATAGTCTTGCATACGCTTTGCAGCCCCAGAATCTCTCCAATGTTCCAAAGACCTGTACCATCTAGGTGACAGTCTGACTTTATCCGCCCAAGGGTCCGTCCGACGCTCAGGTGATTTGCGTACCGGACTTCTGGACTTCGAAGATGCCGTGGATGAGCCAGAGGACCTTGAGGTGGAATGACGGGAAGCTGACTCCGTTACCATCACCACATCTGAACATCTCGACGTTGAGCGATCTTCCCTCGTGGTCGAGTGCTTTCGTGGAGTCGGCGGATCAAACAATCTTGTTTTTGAATGTCTATGCGAGGATGTGTGGTCTCTCGACGTTGAGCGGCGATGAGCAGCCGCCGACGGAGTTCCATGCCTCGACGTCGAACGGCGAGTACCGGCCGTCGACGGAGCCCTCTCTCTCGACGTCGAACGACGATGCCCAGTCGTCGACGGAAGTCTCGACGTCGAACGACGATGTCCTGTCGTCGACGAAGCACCCTGCCTCGACGTCGAGTGACGATGTCCAATCGTCGACGGAGGCCTTTCTCTCGACGTCGAACGGTGATGATCAGCCGTCGACGGAGTTTTCTGCCTCGACGTCTAATGTCTGTGCGACGGCGGTGGAGGGGTATTGGACACCCTCGACGCCGAGAGCTGACGAGACACCGACGGAGACTGCCTCCTCGACGCCGATCGACTCTTCCCTGTCGACGGCGGAGGGGTCTTGGTCCTCGACGCCGAACGTCGCTTCTTCGACGACGGCGGAGTCACACTTCTCGACGCCGGTCGACGTCTGGATGACGACGGCGGAGGGGTGACCTCCCTCGACGCCGGTCGTCGCCTGGTTGACGACAGCGGAGGGGTCTTGGAACTCGACGCCGACCGTCGCCCGGTTGACGGCGGCGGAGTTCCCTTCCTCGACGTCGGACGTCGCCCGGTTGACGCCGGCGGAGGGGATTTCGACGATGGAACTGGATCCTTCGACGTCGTCGGCGTACCTGGTCTTCTCTTCGACGGCGAGCCCGCCGTCAACGGTAGTTTAGACGATGAATGATCCACCGGTGGTTCTTTTCTCAGCGCCGAGCCCGACGCTGAGGGTGAGGGGTGTGAAGACTTCTTTCTGGAAGATGAATGAGTCTTCTTGGAGCCCTTCCTCACCGGAGATCTTCCTCTTGATGACCTATGAGCTAGGCCATAAATGCGAATCCTCTCCCTGTCTTTTAAAGTTCTTCCTGACAGGTGTTCACAATGAGGACAGGTGCCTGGATCATGTTCCTCAGGCAGACACAGGATACAGACGTCGTGGTTGTCTGACTTGGCCTTCTTGTTGCCACAAGAAGGGCATTTGTCAAAGAGTGAAGGCATTTTCAGGAGAAAATGCTCACCAAAATGACTGAAAAAGACAGTATCTTACTTGACTAGATGTTAAATGTCGAGTAAGAACAAAAAAATTGTCAAAAGTGAAGAGTTTTTCTGTCAAAAAACAGGAAAATTAGTGGAGCTGTGTAACCAGGGTCCTTCTCTGAAGGAGCCGGAAAGAACAACTGACCTAACTGTCACCCCTGAGGCATGATGGGATACTGGGGGTCATGAGTGCCTTAAAGGCACGGTGTCAGTTTATTGCTATGCAGCTACAGGTTAGCTTTTCAGTCTTTTTAGACTGTGTGTTTGCAATGCAGCCTGGGAGCTTTCTATTCTTCCAGTGAGTTATAAGAATTTCTACTGCTTTCTGAGCATTAAAACAATTTCTAAACAAACTTTTTGTTGTTTCTCATGTTTCTAATGCTTTTTTTTTTTTTTTTTTTTTTTTTTTTTAATCCTCATATTGCGAAAATTCTATGTGTGTGGAAAATTTGGTTTCTACCTCTGACAGTTTTTTGTACCGTCACTGCCCATTTCCCTCATGTCATGAGAGTTTTCCTTTTTTCCGTGTTTAATCAGAGGAGACCCCTTGCCATTACATATTCACAAGTCTGTAATCAGAGGGAGAGGGAGCTAGCCACCTTGGCTACTCTATGAGTATCATACTCATATTCCAGACTGTGCTTTCGCTTTAATCATAGGATAGTGTGTTCTAACCTTCTTTATGGATTTAGGTGTTTCTCCATAATTTCCCAATAATTAAACCTCTTACTGCAATTACCCCGTCTGTCCAATTTATTTATCTTTATAGCGGAGTTCATCCATTCCCCATGTGATGGGGATGTTGGCCCAATCCACTTGATACATATTTCCCTCCTTGCTATCACCATTAACACAAAAAGTAGTTTTGTTTCCATTACTGTTAACTTTACTTGTTCAGTTGTGTTACCAATCCCAAAGAGAATAAGAGTTTCACTTACTTTTAGATGTTTTCGGAATATCAACCTTAACGTCTTACCAACCTCTTCCCAGAATGTTCTCAGGGATGGGCAGCTCCAGAACATATGAATATCATCTGCCCTTTCTTCCCCGCACTTGGGGCATTTTTTAATTCCTGCATTCTTAAATTTTGAAAGTTTTTTCGGAGTCCAGTAGGCTCTGTGCAAGGTGTACAAGTGGTTTCTTTTCAGTCTCACAGATTTTAGTGTTGACCAACATTTCTCTATTGAGTCATCCCATAGGCTTGCTAGTTCTTCTGTGTCTAGATCTTTCCCCCACGTTTGTTCTGCTATTTGGTAACTTTCCTCCTCTTCCATTATTAAAGTCCAGTACCATTTTGCTACCTCCTTGTTTATGGGTAAGATTTTTGTCATTTCTTTTTCCAAGTTTTTACTATCTTTATCCTGTGATGGTATTGTTTTTGCCCAACTATTCAGTTGATAAAACTTAAATTTTGACATTGTTCCGTTAGTGATTTTATTCATTTCTTCCCAGGATATCAATGTTGACCCATTTAGTAGTTGACCCCAATAGTTAATATTGTTTTGTTTTAAAGGGGTGGCCATGACATCTTCCAGACAGTCCGGGGTTCCGGGAGAGTTCCATATCGGAGCCATTGCGCTATAGTAGGGAATTTTTTAAATCGTTCTCAACTGTATCCAAAGTTTTGCTGCTTCCTTAAGAACCTTTAATTTAACTTTTTTAAAGTATTTTGGATGTCCAAATTTGAAGAGATAGTGGTCCTCTGCTTCTGTGGTCGCTCGCAAATATTCCGGATAGTATTGGTGTATTCCTAAAAGGTTCCTTATATTTTTAAATTGGAAAGCCCTACAGTATTCTGTCAAGTCTGGACTTGCGATACCTCCTTTCTCTTTCTTTCTCCTTAGCTTCCTCCATGATATTCTGGTTCTGGTTCCCTTGGAGGCCCATATAAAGCTTGCAATCTCTCCCTGTAGTTTTTTCAGTTCAGCTTTTTTGAATTGTAATGGAATGTTATTAAACAGAAAGGTAAATTTTGGAAGTATATTCATTTTTATGATGTTGGACTTCCCTATAAAACTCAAAGGCAGGCTGGACCATACTTTTCTTACATCTCGGGCTACTCTGTTTAGATTGTTTTGTGGTATTTTATCTATATCTTGATTTATCAAGATGCCCAAGTATCTTATCTCTTTTTTTGTGTTTGGACTATGAAAATGAGTATTCCATGTCATTATTTCCGTTTTCGTATGATTTACTGAGTATCCTGAAACTTGACCGAATTGAGAAATGATTTTTTCTATAGCTGGTTTGGATCTCTCATATTCCTCTGTGAATAGCATCAGGTCATCTGCGTAAAGTGATAGTTTTTTCTCCCATCTCTGATATTTAAAGGGAATTATATCTTTACAGTTTCTGAGTTTGTTTGCTAGGGGCTCTATATATAAGTTAAAAATCAGCGGAGAGAGAGGACACCCTTGTCTCGTGCCTCTACCAATTTTTATATTATTCGTAAGGTTGCCATTAACCAAGACACTTGCTCGAGGGTTTTTATAAATTTCTCCTATCGCATAAAGGAAGGATTCCCCTAGATTATTTTTAATCATTATTTTGTTTAAGAAAGCCCAGTTCACTCTATCGAATGCCTTAGCAGCATCGACAGTTAATATTGTGAGAGGAATATTTTTTGATGTGGCTATATCTATTGTACTTATGAGTTCATGTGTCAGTTCATGCAATTGTCTTCCCTTTGTGAAACCTTTTTGATCTGAGTGTATAAGTTGGGGTATAAGCTTTCCTAGTCTTGTTGACAAAATTTTAGTAAAAATTTTATAATCTGCATTAAGCAGAGATATCGGCCGATATGATTCACATTTTTTTGGATCCTTTCCTAACTTTAAAATGATTGTTATTGTTGCATCATTCCAGGTATCTGGCAGCCTTCCTTTTTGTTTAAGTATCAAATTTACTAATTCAGTTATTTGTGGGACTAGCGTGTCTGTTAGAGCCTGGTATAATTCGCTCGGTAGTGCATCAGGGCCTGCGGCTTTCCCTTTTTTTAATGTTTTTATTATATTTTCGACCTCAGTAGGAGTGATTTCCTTGTTAAGCTCATTTTTCTCCTCCTCAGATAGTTTTAACATTGGCATGTCTTTTAGGTATTCTTCTATCTGTTCCTCAGATGGATCTATATCTTCAGCGTATAACTTCGAGAAGAAGGACTCGAATTCTTTTCTAATTTCATCTTCTTCTGTAGTCAAACTTGATTGATCTTGATTTCCTATGATTTTTATTTTGTTTCTTACTAAGTCGGTCTTTAGCTTCCACGCGAGCCATTTCCCACATCCTTCTCCGAATTCATGTTTTGCCATCTTGCTTGCTTCCCATTTAGTTTTTATTCTTTCTTCAAGAATATCACTTAAACCATCTTTCAGTTTTTGCCTATCATTTTGCAGATTTTCTTTCATAACCGGATCCCTTTCTGTTAGTATTTGAGTATCTAGGGCGTCTATACCTTTTTCGATATCTAGTAATTCTTGTTTTAGTTTCTTTGATCTATATGCTCCTAGACTGAGTAGCTTACCCCTAATTACTGCCTTATACGTATCCCATATTATTTGTTTAGATGTTCCTATTTTGTTATTTTCAAAAAAGGCTTCTGTTTCTTCCCGTAGTGCTTGTACTATTGCTTGATCTGAGAACATGGCTCTTTCCACCGTGAATCTTTTGTGTGTATGAGTTGTCTTGATTTGTAATGTTAGCTGTACCGCTGAGTGGTCCGATAGATGGGCTGGAATATGAATTAAGCTTGTTACATTTGTCAGTAAGCTTCTATCAACTAGGAAGAAGTCTATTCTAGACCTGTGTCCCAATCTCTTATTGTGCAATGTGAAAGGTTGGCCCTTATCCCCTTTTTCTCTCCATATATCGATTAATTCTAAATCTCTCTTGTATATGCCAATCCACTCCCTCATTTTAGGTAGATTAGGAGAATTGGAATTTCTTCCTGGGGGAGACCTATCAATTTTAGGATCTAAGATAAGATTGAAGTCGCCTCCTAAAATTACTGGAGTGTTAGCTGTTAGTAATTGTGTATATAGATTCTGTAAGGGTTCTGGGTCATCAAGGTTGGGGCCATAGTATCCTGCTATTGTGTATGCCGTGTTCCCTAGTTTTACTTTTGCTAGTGCCCATCTCCCTTTCCTGTCAACTTCTGAGGATTCTATGCTTGCCTTTAAGGATTTCTTTAGAATAATTATTACGCCTTTAATGTTGCAGCTTTGGTTCGTGCTGATATATGCATCCACCCATCCTATGTTTTTCATTATCTGATCCCATTCTTCTTTCAATAGGTGTGTTTCCTGAAGAATAATAATCTCGCTTTCAGATGTTTTAAGATATTCCAAGATTTTATTCCTTCTGCTTTTAGTTCTCATACCATTAACATTCCAACATAAAATTTTTATGATTCTACCGGTGTCTCCCATTCTCCTTTATAGTTTTTTTTTTTTGTTTGTTTTCCTGGCCAGTTTCGGTAACGTAGTACTTGTTTATTGTTTTGCTTTTTTTTTTTTTTTCCATTTTCCATTTTTCTTTTCAATATCGAGGATTTATTTTTTTGGTTTTTTTCCCCCATTTTGCTCCCCACCCATTTTTTGTCTTGTGTTTTTTTTACGCTTTTCTGTTTCAATGTTTTGTTCTTACCCTCCCTGGGGAAGCCTCCTTCTTCTTCCTTCCTTGGGGATTTCATCTTATCCCCTTTTCGCTCCTCTTCTTTGGACCTGGAGTATGTATGCGGAAACCAGCGCTTTCGCTCTCTTTGTCATTTTTTTTTTTTTCCCACTTATTCTACCTTTGTATACATTTGGAGTCCTTTTTTTTTTTCAAATCGTGGATTTTTCCCCTTGAACAGTGTCCTTCATTAAACAGAGCAGATTTTTCACCTCTTCAGGATCTCTAATGTTCCTCATTTTGTTGCGCCACATAATTCTTAAAGAGGGTGGAAATTTCATCTGTACTGTAGCTCCTAGAGCTTGTAACTCCGGCATGAATTTCCCCAGTTCCCATTGTCTGTCTTGAGACGCTTTGGACATATCAGATCTAATTCTGAAAAACCATGAGTCTTTATTGAAATTTCCCTTTTTCAGGGCTTCACCCAAGATTCTTTCTTTTAGTGTATATGTCTTGAAATTTATAAGAATTTTCCTGGGTGTTTTCCTGTCTTTGGGCTTTCCGTAGGGATCTCTATGGACTCTTTGTATGTCTTCTCCTAGCGTCTCAGCTTCACACCACGGGAAATGTTCCACTAGTAACTCCACAATGAATTTTTTAATGTCACTGCCCTCTTTATTTTCAGGAACATTCAAAATTCTTATGTTATTTTTCCTTGCCTGATTTTCAAGAGATTCCATTTTTTCGCTTATAGATTTTCCCTCTTGTCGCAGCGTGTATATTTCTTTTCTGTTACTTTCCACTCTGCTGTTCAATTTTCCCACTTCTCCTTCTATTGCAGTGACTCTCTCTCCTAGGGCGTTCAATTTACAATCCAGCTTTTCACAAACCTCTTGAATCTTATCTTGTTTCGCCTCAGATATGGCGAATTTGTCTCTCATCTCGATCCATATTTTTTCAAGAAAATCGTTGGTTTGACTTATGGGACTTTTGGGACCCGTCGGTCCTTCCTTCTCATTTACTTGTTGCTCTCCCACATTTTCTTTCTCTTTGTTTTTTTCTGTGGCTACATTGTTACTGGTTTGGGTTTTTCCTGCTGTGTCTGTCTCTTCCGTTTCTTCTATTTCTTCTGTCTCTTGTGTTGTAAGTGTGGTAGCTTTGACTATTGCTACGCCTCCTTCAGCCATTTCTTGAAGATCAAAATGAGGTCTAACTTTGTCAATTATTTTGCTTCCTGACCCAGCTTTAGTTACTGATTTTAAAAGGAGATTTGGATTTTTGATTTGTGGGATGTTGTGAGACTCCTTTTGTGAGAGGTGATTTTCTTTTTTTTTTTGTGGGCTTAATTCAATTTTTTCAGGTAATAGTACAGGTCGTTTTATATCATCTTTTGTTTTCTGTACCTGGACTTTAAAAAAGTTCTTAAAGAGGGTGTGATCTTTATTTTTTGGCTTATGTCACCTTTGTTCTCAGGTAGTTTTAGGAGTTTTTTTGAGGGTTGTAGAGATGGTTTCTAATGCTTATTATGATACATGTATGGTGGAAATTCTACACAGCATATTTCAGCTCTGTTTTTATTGGCTGCTATTGCATGTTATATATATATATGTATTTATATATATATGTGGGGCACATATAATATAGTGTTTCCGGGGTCCCGCACATGGGCGGGAATATTCTAATGCTTATGACTATTGATGAGGATCCCCTGGAAGAGAACATTAAGTTATTACCATTTTATGTTTGCTTTACAGGCGGGCCGGCCTGCTCTGATCTCCGAGCAGGGCAGGGGAGGAGTGATGTGCCCACTTCTGAGTGCCCAAAGACTGTTTGGTTGGGGCTCCAGACCAATCACAAAGTTGCATTGCTGCATTGTGATTGGCTATGGGGAGGGAGCCTTACTGTTTGTTCCTGTTGGAGGCATGAGAGCAGGAGCCGAGAAGATGCGGGAACCGGCCTCAATTTAAATTTGAATAAAAAAAAAAAAGTATAACGACCCACTGCATGATCCCTCCCCGTGCGACCTCCCCCACGACCCCCCGTGCAACCCCCAGTGCCCAACCCCCCCACCCACGAGCCATGCTGGCCTCAACTGTCTGCACAGGGCATACGTTTGAGCTTGTTTGTACTATATGGTGCACAAATGTAACTCATGCCAATAGGGAAGCCTCATCGTGCTTGGACCAGTGACCCTATAATGAAGATCTGCTGATGGGAAGGCTATTACCAAGGGCTGACTACTGCGCGGCAATGCAAATGTTCACTGATTTCTTTGCTGTTGGGTGTAAGGAGCAGTGCCGGATTAAACCCTGTGGAGGCCCCTAGGCAGTCGAAAATTTGGGTCCCCTCTTGCAAATTATCTCCGAATATGTTTTTTATTTTACAAACGAACAGTTTTAATAAACCAATTTTATTAACAATAACAATTATTAATGTTATGAAACAAAAATTAATTGGAAACGATTCAAGAAAGCTTGATTGTAATTTTCTTTCAAAATCAAATCAAGATTACTTTGATCCATTGTCGTGGGGCCCCTAAAAGGAGTGGGGCCCATAGGCCGGTACTTACTTTGCCTATTTAGTCATTCGAAACTGGTAAGGAGTTCAAGAACTGTACACAGGCTACCTATAGTTACCATCTCCTGTTCTCGACTTAGGGAAAGGACTTAAATTAAACGTCTATCCTTTGATGACTAAGACTGGCAGCTCGCTCATGGGGAATTCAATTTGAGATGAGGACTGGGTGAGTGGGTTTTGAAAACAGCCATACACAGTAGCAAATGTAATGTTTTCAAGGAGTGGGAAATGGATAAGAACCTCCGGGTTGTGCGATTCCCTTCAGAGAGAGCCACTGTGCTTTCTACATGCTGAATGCATGAAAATTGGCTCTGAGCAAAGGGAAATGCAAAGAGAAGAAATGTTAATATTCTATAGAGCACTTGATTTAAAGAATCTTCACAGCAGAGGTGCTATGCAGAAGCAAGGAGAAATAGGTGTCTGAAGTTTAAGATCGCTGATGTATGAGGAAAGCAGCTGGCACGCGGCGATGGCCGATTACCATAAGGAACAACCTCAGTATTTTTGTTCTACCTGCCAAGTGGTCCCGTTTCACGTGTTATACCTACATCTAATCCTACTTGTAGAAGAACAGTGCACTGTTTTGTGGGACTTGTAGTGTTGATTGTACCATCACACATACCGGCTCAAAAATGACAGCTTGCAAAATGATGTGCGCTTAAAAGCCAGAGCTGCCTGAAAATGTCACACATGGGCAACTACCTAAAAAATCGAAAGGAAAAAACATGGGTGTTCAGAGGAGACCAAAAAAAGTAAGCACATGGCTGAAGCATTGTACTCTACAAGCGATCACCCCAAGGGACACCACAGCAAATGGATCTGACTAATGAAAAGAATTAAGGAGCAGTGGGTGTCCTATCAAAGAAAGAAACCAAACACCCAGGCTAGAACCGTGCCACCCGTAGGTGACTCGGGAGAGGCTTGTTGACAGTATGAAAGGGAGCAGGCACCTTAAAACACCAAGGCACACATTTCATCAAAACCTGCAGCGAGTCACAACTTGCCAAGGATGGATCCCTTGTAATTTAGTAACAATAGTCTCTCAGAACACTACCTGGAAGAGGTGGCTTAAGTCATGCTAAGGCTGCACACATGACGTTCTATACTAGGGAAGTTTTTAAACTCCTCCGAAATTTGCTAGGGTCTGTTAGGTCAAGTTTGAGTTACTCCAGAAGGGAACCGTTCATCATGTCCTTTTGATAGAGGAAAGCTTATAACAAGTGGATTGAGTATCAATATCACAGATCCAACTGTGGGCGCAATTTAATGTGAACTTTGAAACTCAGTGATCTAGCAGTGACAAAGCACAGAAAATACTGAAAGATTTCCAAACTCTAAGATGAAAAGTGATAGAAATTAAACACAAGAAAACATGCCAGACTAGGAGATGTGGGTTGTTTTCTGAACTGGGAATCAGGGTTACGTTGAGACTGATAGCTACAAGTCATCGTAAAAGTGAGGCAGGTCCTCACAGACAGTCAAGGAACGAAAAACGGTACTGAGAATAGCCAGCAAAAGTCTAAAATGTCCTCAAAACCCTTATAAATCAGTTTTTGTTTTTGAAAATAAGTAAAATGAAATAAAAGGTAGACAACCTATGTTATACACATGCAAATATAAGAATTAAATAGAGCCTTGTGTTATTGGGCAGATGCTATGCCAGTCAAAATATATATGAGCTACCCAAAGGTCTACGATTATTTTATTAAAAATAAAACAGTATATTACATTCCAATCATAATGCTTCACTGGTGAACACTCACTTTAATCCATTTTCATGCTATTGTTACCTTAGCTCAAGCCATTGCGACCAATAGTAAATGTTTCATCTCTATCAATGTAAGTGAAATGCAAATAATCTCAGATTAGTGCTGCTAATTATGGAGTAATGTATGGGTTATAGTACCCCTGCCATACATTATAGGGTTATTGCAAGTCATAGAGGAGTTCCATGCGGATGTGCATAGTGAGTAAGGCGCCACTGTGTGTTTTTAACCCTTAAGTGCTACTAATCGGATGTTCTGGGGAAAGTGAGCAAATTGTTTTTTATAATTCTAAATGGGTTACATTTTAATTTTGCTTCTTTTAAATATAATCCTGTCCCTACCTGCTGTTGCTGATTCAAACTCTCCGGTCCGCCGCGGGGTGTCCTGTTTGTTGCGCTAAGAGTTGTTTGTTTTGATCTTGCGTCCAGCTGGCCGCCATTTTGGGGGAGGTTGACGGTCCAGCCTTTCAGGACATTTCAGGCCAATCATTATAAAACAGGAAGGAAAACCCAGCGCGTAGCGTACGCACCGCTGGTGCGCCAAAAGCAAACCAGTCTGTGCCCATCCACGCTTGGACCGCACTCAGGGTTAGCCACGCTGTCGGTTTTAAACCAGATATCTCCTTTTTGAAGCCTATATTTCAGTACACCAGGGACACTATAATGGAATTGAAATGGTCAGGTAAGACCAGTCCTGGTCCGTGTTTTGACCCATACCTAGCTCAGGGCACATCGCAGTGCTTTAATTGTGGCCTTACTTTCCAGCACCTTTCATTATCTACTGAAATACCTATCACTACAACAGCTCCTCCCAATGGGGAATCAAGACTTTTAAATATCATGTGTACTTATCAATGCAAGGTCGTTAGTCAAGAATGCCATTGCATTCCGAGAGTTTTTAGAATTCAATCAAATTGATATTGCGTTTATAACTGAAACTTGGGCAGACGCCTCCTCTGACCCGGATAAAATTTTTGCCATACCGGCAGGTTTTAAAATTCACAAAGTAGACCAATCAGAAAGAAAAGGCGGTGTCATAGCCCTCATTCTTAAATCAAGTTTTAAATCTTGCATTAACGTGAACTTGGATAATCGGGACTGTGAAGTATTTGATTTTAAAGTTGAACTATGTGGTCAATATTCCTTTAACTACATTTTACTCTAGAGTCCACCTAGGGTCTCTTTTATTGACAATCTAGGTTTAGCTCGCAAAGCCGAATATTCCAACTTTTCAGTGTTAGGCGACTTTAATTTTCACTTGGATAATCTCACTGACCCAAATACCGAAGTACTTATTGATCAAATGGCTAGCGCAGGGTTGTGTCAACTTGTTAATTGTTCGACTCATACTGCTGGACATTGTCTAGATGGGATTTTTTCAGAAAACCCCCATCTAAGATGGACTCGATCTCTGTCTATGATCTGATCACAAGGCAGTCTTTTTTTAAATATCACTGCCTCAACAAACACTCCTCGGGGAACCCTTTGGCAGTCGTTCTCCTCCTCTTTTGGAAACTTTACCACATTTGTCCACCGATTATGATTAAGCAGCAGCTAAATACCACTTTTGGCTTGATTCAGCTATGACGCAACTAGCCCCCCTCCCCTAAACACAGTCGACGCTCTAGGTGGTCACCCTCCGAACCATGGTTTTATGAATTTTTGAGAGCTCAGAAACAACTATGCCGTAAATTAGAGATGAAATGGAGACTTGAGGATAATTAATTCACCCATACGGAATATAAATCATTCCTTCAAACATACAGGAAACACATCCTAAGGGAGAAGTCCTCCTATTTTTCAGGGAAAATCATAACGGCCAACAGATGCCCTAAAGCCCTATTTACTACAGTAAAGAATCTGTCTAAGCAGTCAGCTGCACCAGATGTCAACATCAGTCAGGAATTCTGCAACTCTTTAGCTGAATCCTTTCAGCACAAGGTTAATTCTGTTTTTGATACCTTTGTGCTCCAGGACAATTGCTTAGCTCAGACCCCTGTCCAACTCAATAAGATACAATCAACAATTTATAACAACATACACGAGTCACCAGAATCCGTTACCCCGATCCTTTCATCCTTCACTGCCTTGACTTCTGAACATACTTCCAAAATTATTGGTGCAATTAAATCAGGCTCTTCTTCAGATCCCTGCCCCCCAAAATCTTTGCACATGTCTCTGGAAATTAAAGCTATTACCCTCACAGTGATTTTTAACACTGTGTTCACATCAGGGCACTTTCCAATGGGGTACGAGAAAACCTCCATACTTCCGTTATTAACTAAAATTAATCTGGATGTTAAAGAGACTCATCTATAGATCTATATCAAGACTCCCCTTTCCGGCAAAAGTGATAGAGAAAGCCATTAACATCGAACTGTCTTCATACAATTAATGATAATGCTATTCTGGATCCCTCCCAATTTGAATTTTGTGCTTATCATTGCACAGAGCTGGCCCTTATCACAGCTACTGAGCAGCTCAGGTAGACTTTAGATGGCGGGAGAGCGCTGCCCCTATCCTTTTGGACATATCAACAGCTTTTGATATGGTTGATCATGAGCTGCTGCTGGTCCATCTAGCTTCCATCGGGATCAGGGATAAGGGGATCTCCTGCTGGGCTCCTTCTTGTCTGAATGGTCTCAGTTGGTTGCACTGGGAAACTATGTCTCACCTTCCTTTTCGCTGCCACGTGGAGTTCCTCAGGGATCTTCCCTAAGCCCAATGCTTTTTAATCTTTATGTCACACACCCCTTGCCAGATGAATAAAACGATATGGTTTTGCCCTCATGTCGTATGCAGACGATGCACAGATTATTGTCTCTGTGAATATCTCATATAGCCCACAGACATCAGTTTTCATGACTGCATGAGCCATGTTGCCAATTGGATGACAGACAATTGTCTGAAGTTGAATTCATTCAAGACTGAGGTTTTGGTGTTGGGGAACAATCCTTAATTCTGGCCTGATATCTTGTGGCCGGTCCAACTTGGCCCTCTACCTAAACCAGTGCCTAAATCCAAAAACGTAGGAGTCATCTTTGATACTGAGCTGTCTTTTGAAGTGCAGACCAACTCTGTCAACTCGGCTTGCTTTTTTATCCTCAAAGTTTTGAGGATGAATCTTCCCTCAATACCTTTGAATTGAAGGAAAACTGTGATATCTGTACTGATTTCATCAAGAATGGACCACTGCAATGCCCTTTTTACCAGCAGCCCCAAGCACAGTATTCAAAAGCTGCAGACTGCTCAAAACGCAGCAGCAAGAATACTCCTAGGAATCTCTAAATTCAACTCTGTCTCCACAGATTTATTCCTTCTGCACTGGTTGCCGTTAGCCAACCGGATCCAGTTTAAATCACTTTGCATTGTCTTTAAATCACTTAACAACTTGGGGCCAACGCAGCTGGCGATTTTTCTTAAGCCATATATTCCAGCAAGATCACTTGGGTCAGCCGAACTTGGAAACCTAACAGATCCTAGAGTTAGTAGGGCTAGGTGGGGTGGCAGGAGCTTCACTACTACAACTAAACTGTGAAACTCTTTGCCGACCTCACTTAAAAAAGAGACTAGCCTGTTAAAATGTAGAAAGGGCTTGAAAACATGGCTTTTTAAGGCATAATTCTCATACTTAGTCCAGTCTGATCTATATATGCAAAGGGCAGCGCCTAGACATCCTAGGGTATTTGTTGCACTTTATAAATTCATCATCATCATCATCATCATTATGACATATATATGAACGAGGCCATAGGTCGAGTTCCTGAAGAGGCTATTTAACTCCAAGGTGAGATGCGATGTCCTTTAGCATGTACGGAAGGGGGTATTTTATTCCTTATTATACATAGTAACACTATCACTTTTCCCACAAACCACTTAGATCCTTGGTAGGTAGCTCTTTAATATTTTTGCAAACAAAGAATAAAAATTGAATTTCTAGTGCAAAACTGAAGACTTCAAAAAGCTGTTAGATATTTGTTGAAAAAATATATTAGAATCAGTTTAATACAAGTCAGTTTTATATATTATTATTTTTTTAAAGACGCAATTAATCGGAATGTGTAGAAATATACAGAAAGATTCTAACATTTCTATAATTACTTAACGGGTGCAAAAAATAAACATGTTGGTATAAATATATTTTTTTAGCTTGTCACTGTATAGCTACTGAAATAGGCAGAAGAAAGAATAGCAACATTTTGGTTTCATTCTTTAAACAGCAGCTTTAATTATGCCCTCTGACCTGACCTGCCTTTCACCTGGGCTCTGGCGGCATGCTTTGTTACTTCAGAACTCAACTGTAATAAGTTATTATAGTGAAGGGGATAAGTAATTTCTTTATAATAGGCGAATGGGTGAGTTACATGTTGCCTATTATAAAGAAATTAGAGATGGGTTTTTATACGGGGAGTGCAGAATCCCATGTATTATATTATGGTTTTGGTCTATTATAAGCAAGATTAATGTCTAATTGTTACCTCTTAATGAAGAGGGATTATGGAAGAAATATGGTCCAAGTCACTAATTTCTATGGAACATCAAAAATACTTACATGACTCCCTTAAAACAGTTTTAAACAGTCTCTCTGATTTAAAAGTCATTCTGAGCATCATCTTGTATGCTTTGCTTTTATATTTGATACTTAAAATAAGTTGTAGTTATATCTGAGTATATCCAGGAGTTCTCTAATGCTGCAGGAGATTTCAGGGCTAATGACCATCGCTCCATGTTACATTTAATCTCCTTTGCACATTTCACGTTACTCAGATACGAAGTTCCAATTTTACTATATTTTTCCATGATTCTGATCAACTCCAAAATGAGATGTATGATATTTCAAGGTTGCTGACACTAATTATGAGCCCTAAATCTCTCACCTGCTAAGATGTTCAGTGAGCATGATTGCCACTCCTACAGGTTGTAATCTGCTTGTTTGAATTCTAGAGACAGCAACAAGCATCCCACCTTTCTGAGGTCATTATACGTAGTACCATTTAAACTGCAAAATAGAATATATTATAAATACAACTTTTCCAAATGTCATCCTTCTTACAAACAGCTGAAAACTCCTTGATGAGGTAAATTGATTTTTAACAGTATCATGATTACACCAACGTATAAAAACAATTGATCACTGCAATGATTGAATTCATCAACAACTACTGCAATTCATTGAGCCACATTCCAGTCCATCATTGTTTTGCATACTATACCACCTCAGTTTGGACTCAGCCTATGCAAATCAGTCTTGACCTTGCTCCAGTAGTAACATACCGCTCCAAACTGCCAAGGCAGAACCTCCCTGAACCAAAACACAAGCAACCCAAGACTGGTTTCGCCCTTATTAGGGCTCATCAGTCAGGTATAGGTTGGATCCAGAGGCACAAAGTGCACAGGACCGACCTCTGGGTTTACCTGTCCCATTTAGGGTGTCACCCCCACATCTTCACCAAAGGACTTAACCCAAAGAGCAGAACCCTCTCCAAAATACTCAATGCCTCCATCAGCACCACAACCTTTTCAACACATGAAAGCATGCAGCTGTCAACATGCTGCTGAAGAAGAGGACCCCAACAAGCTCATGATGTACTGTCCCAAATTGCTTCTGCCATTCCCTTCCAAAGTCTTAGAGAAGGCCATCAACAGTCACCTTTTAGCTCATATCACCGATCAACAAATCCTCAACACCTCACAATCAGGATTCCAACCTAATGACAGCACCAAAACACTCTTGATCGCAGCAGGCAACTTCATAAGGCTGATCAGGACAGAGGAGGAATGGCAGCTCCTGGACCACACAGCCTTTTTCAGCACTGTCTCACATCTCTGCCTCATCCAACATCTGCATGAATCAGTTATCCAAGGACCCGCTCTTAAGTGTCTCACCCTACTTCTTACTGGAAGGACCCAGTTGGTCACCATGCTACCCAACATATCAGATACTCAGGAAGCCATCTGTGAGGTTCCCCAAGGCTCCAACCTCACCCCATCACTTATCAACATATATATGACGCCTCAGCAAGCATCACCTGAGCTCACATCATAAAAGTACTATCCTACCTATATGATACTCAACTCATCATATCCCTACCGGACAAAACAATGAGAACAAGAGACAGATTCATGACTTGCATAACCGAGATCGCCAGATGGATGAAAGACAACTGTGTGAAATTCAACTCAGACAAAATGAAGGGATTATCCTTAAAAAAGAGACCTCAGTCTAGGACTCTGCCTAGTGACCATTAAACCTCAGACATAAACCCACACCCAGCATGAGAGCAAGTACCCTAGGCATCAACATGGATGATAAACTGGACATGTCACCTCAGATCAATGCAATGACCTTGTTGTGCTTCCACCTGCTGAAAATATTGAAAGGATTTTCAGGTGGCTGCCACCTGGCACCAAGCAGATGGTCATTCAAGCCTCATCAGCAGCAGATTCAACTACAACAACCTCTATGCTGGAGTCCCCAAATACCTAACCAGTAGACTTGAAACCATCGAGAACACAGCAGCCTGCCTCACTCTAAACAGCCCTCGTCAAGAACGCCTCACCTCAAGACACTACACATGTTACTGATTAGCATGAGAAACACATTCAAGCTGCTCACCCTCTTGTTCAAGGCACTACACAAGACTGGACCAGGACACCTCAACAATAGAATCCATTTCCACCATCCTAAAAAACATCTCAGGTCAGCAGGATTAGCCATCACACATGTCCCACGAATACATCAGATCAGAAGCAAATGCCCGACCTTCTCCTACATTGCACACAAGACATAGAAGAACATCCATCTCCACATAAGGAATTCTTCCTCCTTCTTGGATTTCTGCAAAAAACTAAAGACATGGCTCTGCGACTAGATTCAGATAATCCAACACTACACTTGTACAGAGCCAGTATGACCTCATGGATGATGAAAGTTAATATGCTGGCCACAACACATTACATGGATGTTAGTGGCTATTTCATAAAGTTTCAGGGGGTTATTTCTAGCCCATTTCGCCAAATAGAGTAGGACGTCTGACTTTGTGGTCTACAATTTTCCATGTACCACACATTTACATTTAATAGACATTTGCATATTATTGAAATATGGGCAGATTGCTTTAGAGCTGTCCCTTTAACAACCTTAATCACATATTAACAAGCAATGGCAAAGACAAAAGGTCTCACCTATGCAAGAGCTATTGGCTTTGCCAATGTGTTTTAGCCATGTTGTACACCAGCATGGTGGCTCTTCAGCATGGCTAAAAGTTAGTGGCGTAGAGGACATTGGCATTGAGTGGAGTGGCATAGACGAGAGTGGCATAGAGAAGAGTGGCATAGAGAAGAGTGGCATAGAGAAGAGTGGCATAGAGAAGAGTGGCATAGAGAAGAGTGACCTAAAGGAGAGTGAGGAGCGTAGAGTGGAGTGGCTTAGAGTATAGAGGCATAGAGAGGAGGGGCATAGTGTCTTGGCGTGTGGAGTGGAGGTTGTGGAGTAGAGTGGAGGGGCGTAAAGTAGAGTGGATGTTATTTTCCCAAGTTAGGCCCATGTTCCAAGCAGCTTATTTCTTACATTGTTCTCACAAATAACATTTTCAGCTGTAACCTTTTGCACATATTTGAGGTCACAACAATGTTGGATTAGTTTCCCTGAAACGAAATTTGTTTTCACATCTAGCTTCGCACAATATTATTACAACGCCCTGGAACATCATGCACAAGGTCTCGTTTCGTACTATGTTCAAATGTCATCACTACTGTATTCCACGGGGCAGCAGAGCTATCTAAATATTCATAACATCTCTAATCTATACAAACATCACAAGTCTGCTTGCTATTATAAAAGATGAGCTTTCCTGATAGATTGGCAGAGGATGCACATCCCCTGTTACCGAGGTCCTTGCATTCTGAGAAATCACCAGGCAGAGGTCGGACATCTCGTGAGGGGTGTCCAGCTCGTGACCAAGATGGGGTCCTTCACTCTATCTCATCAGGTAATGGTGCTGGTTCGTCCCTTGGGGGATTATTGGCTTTACACCTACACACACACTAGGTACACTTGGAGGAGGGTTCGCATAGCATGAGTACGCTCAATTACTGCCTTGTTTTATATGCCTGCATTTATACATTGTTTCAGCACCATGGTAGAACTAAATCCACTATTTACGCTTTGTTGCTTGTAATCACGTTTGTCTGCATCTGTCAACTAATCATTGCAGCACCCGTATTTTATGCAAGAATAACGCTGGTTCAATAAATATTGTTGAAAACGTCCCACTGTGCATTCTCTGTGTATTTCTCTGAGAATATGTGAGCACGAGGGACTGAGCAAAAGGTTCTGTACTGTTCCCACAATCCCTGTGGTGTCAGGGTTGTCATGTTCATTGGTTGCCAGAAAACCATTCACTTCCTGATATGTTAGAGCGGAGTGTGACCTAGCTAGTCTATAGACCAACATATCCTGCAGGGTGTCAGGAATCAGTCTTGGCACCAATCCCCTAGTGTTTGTTGTCCAAACAATGTGCAGATCCTACAGATTGGTAGGAACTACACAACATGGAGGTGCATAGAGTAGAATGAGGGGTGTAGAATGTTGTGGAGTAGAAAGTTGTGGAGTAGAGTGTTGTGGGGTAGAGTTTCAGGGAGTGGCATAGAGTAGAATGACATAGTAGAGTGGCATAGAGTGACGTGGAGTGGAGTGGCATGGCATAGTATAGAGTGGAGTAAAGGGTCAGAGTAAAGTGGAGAGTCATAGAGGGTCATGTGTAGAGTGTCATGCCCTAAAGTGGAGTAGAGTGTTGTGTCACAGAATGGAGTAGAGTGCCGTTTCATAGAGTGGTGTGGCATGGAGTGGTGCAAAGGGGAGGGGTGTAGAGTGGAGGGGCATAGAGTGGCGTAGTGTGGAGTGGCACAGAGTGGTGGAGTGTCACGGAGTGGTGTGTCGCAGAGTGGCATAGAAGGGATTGGCAGAGTAGATGAGGGATTTGTAAAGTGGAGTGTTGTAGTGTGGAGTATGCATGGTAGTGCAGTGTCATTACAGACAACACATTTTCAATTGAAACAACCATTACATTTGCAGAGACATACACTTTTACTGATAAAAGTATACAGCACACAAATGATATTGTGTGCGAGATGTCATCACTTAGTGTATTGATTTGTTTATATCGTATTCAAATGTTTGTTTCCATCACACTTCAGAATTACAAGAAAAATTGCTTACTTTGTGCTTTCCTAATTTGGATATATTCTGAAATATCTGCACAGTTCATTTACATTTAGATTTTGCAGTGAGTTAGAAAAAAGCCTTTCCTTTCACAGCAGGATTGTCACACACATCCTCTCACTTTGAAGTCAGAGAAAGAAAAGTAAACCCCAAGCTCCCTCAGAAGACTAAGCCTGACATTTGTCCCCTCTCTTTGCAAGCAAAGGCAAGCATGACAAGATAAGAACAAGATTTAAAGGCATGGGGGAGGAGCCAAGATGGCGATCGGAACGGTCGCATAACCGCCTCGCTCCGTGATCTCTTCCTCCCCGCCACCTATCCTGTATTTCATCCTGTTCGGGGTGTTCCGAATTTGGTCACTGAGGAAGAGCCGTCACTTACCATCCTTTTCCGGGGCTCTGGCGTGCAGTGATTCCGGCGTTCTGCCCTGGTCACTTTGTTGGCCTTCCCGGCCCTGACGCCGGGGCCTCGAGTGCTGTGCCTGCCCGGAGATGTTCGGAGTGCCGGCGGTCCGGAACCGGTGGAGAGACCCGATGGTGGGAGCCTGAGAGCCGCGGGCCGGGACCCCCGGGGCAGACCCGCCCCCGCTGGTGGGCCGCCCCGCATGTCCGTTCGCCTACCGGCCCGAAGAAGAGAAGCCGCGCTGTCCGGCACCCCTCAAGTGAGAAACCCACTCCTGTTGTTAGTCCCGCCCGGGATCCGGTGCTGGGCTCCCCCCGAGTGCTGTGGGGAGCACGCCCGTTCTTCTGGTGACTCTCCTTTCTCCGCCGAGCGCCATCCGCCGCGTTTTGGCGGTTAGCCCTGGGGCCGCCGGTGCTCCTGATGGACTTGGAAGAACCTGCGGCGATGGCGGAGGGTGCGGTACTTAAGATGGCGGATGGCCCCTCGGAGTGTCTTTCTCCTGGAGACAAGGGGGTTGCCGCATTTGCTTTCTCCAGCCCTCGTTTGGTTTCGGCAGCCCCTACTCGGAGTGCTATCTGGTTTGCCCTGTCTGCTCTGCGGATCGACCTGTCCTTGAAATGTCGAGCCTTGGAGTTGCGGATAGCTGCCATGGTGGCTCCGCCATTTTGTGACGAAGTGTCGTCTCCCCGAATTGTACTGCCTGACACTTCGCCGGCGGCTGTGCTGGGGTCTCCGGCTGGGTGCTCGATTCTATGGGAACTAGCGGACCCGGTGCCGATGCTGCAGTGCTTTCTACATCCTGTTTTCTTTGTTTCGTGCTGGACGGCCCAGATACTGTGCTTGACCACGTGGATCTTTGAGGAACTTTTGCATTCTGACTGTTGCCGAGCTCTCCTGGTTGCTTCTAGTTTGCCGGGACGGTGTTTTGCGGAGATCCCACCGGCTTTTCCTGACTGGTATGGACCCACTGTGTTCTGCTGTTTTTTGGCTGTGACGGGGTTGGGAGGCTCGACTCTTCATAAAAGTGGACAGGGGTGATCATGCCCGGATGCCTGTGGGACCCTTTTTACATGGCATCTCCGGGCCTCGTTATTCTGGATGGCTCCTGTTTACATCCTGGTGTAGGCTTTTCTTGACTCTCCTTTTCGACCTCGATTAGTGCATTATTGTTGCGGGGGAGTAGTGTTCTATGTCTCGGTCGCTGGCTCCTCTCCTCTCTCTTTCTTCCTTTTCCTCTCTTTCCCTTTCTTATTCCCCTCTCTTTCTTCGTTATAATTCCCTTTCTCTTTTTCTATATTTCGGGTGACTCTGGGCGACAGGCACGCTGTTTAGTGGGGTAGGCCGTAGCCATTACAGTGATGTAGGGTGGGGGGGGTGTTTGTTATTTTAGTTTGTTTTATTCTATGGTCCCTTTTTTGCCTTTTCCAGGGGGTGGGCTATGTCCTTTGGTGTTTACTCCTCTGTTTCGCTAGCGTCTGCACTTTCTCCTTTTTCGGGGCGGGTGGGCTGTACGTGTGGCGTCCACTTTATTTGTTTGCTGGTACTCTTCCTCTATTCTGCACCTGGTATGGGCGTGTGAGGTCTTTGGGCTTTGCCCTACTGTGGTCGTCTGCTTGCGTGGGGGGCTATTTCCCTCCCGCCCCCCCCCTTCTTTTTTGTATATGTTGCATGACGCGCTGGTAGATATGGTTGCTGCCTCCTTTATATAATATAAAATGAAACCTCTTTATCCTGGCGCTGGCGATGTAACGACTTTATTTGCATCCATCCTGTATTCACCCTATCGTATACATTGCTTTGTTATTTTGATTCTCCTGACTTTGCGGCCGGCCCCTGTGGTTGTAGGCCAGCGCTTGTACTTATACGTGTCTTTCAATAAAGGTTTTTATAAAAAAAAAAAAATAAAAAAAAAGATTTAAAGGCATGTTTACAGAAAGCGAGCACTCACGGAAGAATACAGTAAACAGAGTATGCTCCACAAAAGGGATGAACTCAAGTTGGACACCCTAAAACAATGAAAGCCGGCAAATAGAAAGCAAGCAAATATGAGTTACAAAACATAAAAGCCAATGGTATGTAATGGGTGGAATGCATTCCTAGGGAAGCTTTCAGAATGTCCCCAAGATGCCGTTAGCAAACCCGACAGCTATGCTGGCTGGTAGGCTTCGACCTAAAAAGGAAGAAAAGAAGTGGAAGCCTATAGTTGTCACATGCTCAAACAACAGAATTTTGAAGAAGTAAAGGGACTAGTTATTTCTTTTACTTTTATAGGAATGTGGGGAAGACGCTATGTCACCGAAGAAAGAGGTGTACAATGATGTGACAAGATAAGCGGAACTGCCAATATCATAGTAGATGAGCAGGTGTCACCAAAACAGGGGGCTGTCTGCAGAGTTGTACATGAGTTGCTGAAGATGGGTGCAAGAGAAAATTGGTAGAAGGTGTTTTGATGAGAATATCAGATTTCTTTATGCACAATGCTTGTGACTTGCTAACTTGCTATTAATCAGTTTAACATGACCACTGTTGAGAATATCTAGGACCATACAGCATAATCAGTGCACTGATGCAAACCCATTTTGCACTATTTTTACTGCTTGTGTAAACTGAATGGAACGTACAAATTTTCGTATTACAGGAACATTTTTTAACAAAACAAATGTAAACAATGGCGGTCACCTTTGTGTAGTTATGGTACAGTCACACTTTCCACAGAAAATTTATTTTTCACCCTAGTTAACTTCATGAAATTTGGTAAGCTATTCGCATTTCTAACAAAAGTCCAGCATGCCAATTTTCATGCAGATCTTTGCAGAAGAAACAGTTAAATGGAGGGTCAAAAACAATAAGTGGGCATATTTGAGCTCCCATAGGATATTTTGCTCATGCTACAGCAAAACCCATAGATTGAATTTTGGACAAAAGTGGCATAAAAGTATAGTTTTACTGAGGAATCTTGCTTTTCCTAGTTTGTTGTACATCAGTTCAGTACATTTTGAGATAATAAAGTTTGAAAAAGATGCCAGGTGGGCATCAAAGGGTTTAACACTTTTGTATATCTTGGGAGTTTAAAGATTTCTAAAAACGCTATTTTTTCGAACACATTTGAAATTTTTGTTTGACAATGGAGACTGACTGATAAAATTGCATTTATTTTATTGGCATTTTAGAATAATGCTACAAACATTGCAAACAACAAGCCAGTTGCTAATCTGTACATAATTATCTTTACAGCTGCCCACCATGTCAATCATAAATGTCATTCCATGCGTGCTCGATCCTCTGATCAGTACATGAAGAAAATTAGGAACATTCTATTTAAAAAAAGAACATCTTCGAAGACCCAAAGGACAATTTAAAAAAGAAATCCACTACATCACTCTCCAGATTGTACATAGGAAGTTAGACTCAGAGGCAGAAAAACAACATCTCTTTTCCCCAACAAACCACCATCTCCCAGTGTCCCCCCCCAGCCCAGGCTAACTGTGTTGGTTCATAAAGACTCAGATTCCATTGGTGTATTGCCAGCAGCCTCCTGATGCTCTCAGGCCCACACAACAAAAGGTTCCCAAATGTGCCTGGACGCTGAAGGCATCAATTCCCAAAGGTTGGTCAATTGTGAATGCCCAAATCCAATCTTTTTTTAGAGGGGACCCCTTTCGCCCCCAGTGCATTGCTACCTGGCGCTTAGCAAATAGAATAGTGCATGCAATTTGCGAACTGACTGGTGTATCCTTCACATAACCCAACAATCCCTGTATGGGGTCGGGATCATCAAGCGTACCTAGTATCTGGTGAATCGTAGTAAATATATTGGACGAATATGTCAGCCATGGGCAGCTCCACACCATATGTAAAAAAGAAGCAGGAGCAAAGCGCATATCCATCAGCTGTCATCAATTTTCAGTCCCATACGATGCAAACTGGAAGCTGTCCTATAAAATCTGTGCAAGATCTTAAAGTGGATTAGGCGAAGTTTATAGTTAGGGGACAATGCCGTGAGTTGGCAGCAGCAATAGGCCCACTGGTTCTCTGTGGGTGGAATTTGAAGTTCTGCATTCCACGCCTGGAGCGCTTGTGGTTTTGTCAGAGGGGCCGATATTTGCGTATGATTATATATCCGGGTTACTAGTCTGCGTGGTGAATCTGATTTAAGCAGGTTTTCCAATGCGAGCAGGATTGGCAGAGAGTTCGGGAAACTGACATGAAAAGACCGACATGCATCCCGAAGTTTGTAGTATACGAAGAGTTCGGAAAAAGACACAGTCTGACCCTCCACTGAGGTCGGGGGCAGCCATGACATCTCCTCTGGATAGAGGTCTGCAAAAGTATGGAGGCTTATTTTCTGTGCTTAGGCCTTGCGGATACCCTCGCTCACACTGGGCAGCATAGGTTTCTTTGGACTTCTTCCTACCAACGTGTTTAGCAAATTTGAGGGCGGACTTGGCATCCATGAAGAAATGTGCGGATCCATCATGAGTGACCTTGAGCTTGGCGGGATATAGTAGCGAATAGGGAATCTGGGCCTGCAGCAGGATTCGTTTAGCAGGTAGAAACTCGCGCCTCGCCGACTGCACAGCAGGATTGAAATCTGGATAAAATGAGATATTGTTACCTTTGTGCGTGATAATCCCCTTCTCTCGGGCCAGGAGCAGGATAGGTCTCTCGGTCCTGGTAGTTCAAAATTCTGGCCAAGATGGGTATGGGTGTAGCTCTGACAGGAGGTTTGGGACCTAAAGCACGGTGCACCCACTTCACTGCGAAGACTCAGGATAGGTTTGGGTCAAAGAGCTCATGAAGTAAGCCTGCTAATTAGGTCTCCATCTTGGAGATGGCTCTCGTCTCCGGTATGCCAGTAATCTGCAGGTTATTGCGGCGGGACCCAGCTTCCAGATCTTCGTTCTTGGCGCGAATGATGCCCAACACTCTATCCATATGCTGTAACTGTTCCTTGGTTTCAACTTGGAACTCATGGAAGTCTGAGGCCCGGTTTTCAAGCACATCAAGCTGGGTTTAGTGTGAGCTCACCTGTTCCTTGACAGCATCCAGCTGGGAGGTCAACGTATCCAACTTGGTGTCTACGTTTTGAAGGCTAGACCTCATCTCGAGCATCGGGGTGTGCAGATCTTCCCCACGGTCTTCCATCTGCAACTCTGGTGGCCTCTCCGCACCGCCCTCTGGATCAGACTCTTGTGGTTCTCCTCTGGTCAAAGGTCAGCTTTGGTTGTTTCGCGTGCTATTTGCCCATGGCTCTCTCTGGTGCTGCCAAGGTCTCCCGCAAGGTCCTTCGGGTGGACACGGCACAGTCAATCCACGTGGAGGGGACCAACCACGAAACTCATGTGCCAATGCCCCATCTAACTTTACTCTGTAGATCTGAGTGGGGCCTACATGCAACCTATGCTCCCAGGTCTGTTTATGGGGTGAGCCGCGGTCCAACGCTCAGGTCCTGCCCAGCCAAAGTTAGCTGCTCCAAATCTAGCGCTTCGTGGTCTTATACTGCATCGGGCATGGACCCCAGACATCGAGTACCCCCACAGGCCGAATACATTCTCCAGGCTCAGCAAATCGAAGCTTGTCCCCACAGCTGGAGTCAGCACCATACTCGCTCTCCCGTGATTTCCCTATGATGCACGCTGCTGCTGAATACAGTGCACACAAAGCTGACCCAAAGCTACGCCTTCTTCGCTGACTGCCGAAATCCTTCACTGTAGGGTCTCAAAATGGCGCTCAGGCCCCGCGTTCAGCTCTGAGCCACCCATCCAGATGGACCGTTCCTGGTTGGCATTAAATAGTGTCTCCGCTCGTATTCCTGGTGGCTTGGGGTCCCAGCGCTGCCCCTCGAGTCTCAGCTATGGGACGAAAAGCCAGCCAGATATCAACTTGGCCCCCTGGTCTTCATCTCACACAGCTGCACCCATTCGCTGTCGTCCCGGATCATGTGCCTCCCCACCAAGTCCAAATCAGCTCCCGGTCACTGAGGCGATCAGCTATCTCCTGCGAACGGCGCTGCCCTCTCCGCATGGAGCGCCGCGGGTTCAATTTCCAGTGCATCCAGCCCGCACACCAGCGGCTCCAGTGTTCCCAACCCGCCTCCTCCAGGGTTCACCTCTCTGCTCCAGAGCCGATCTTTAGGGGCGAAAATTGGCTCACGCGGCTCCCCGCGCTCCGGGCCGTTTTCGGGGATGTGTATTGCACGGCAGCAGCTCTCCAAGCACGCGGATTGATAAAGGATTAGTTATCGGCTGGCGGAGCTCGCTTTGCTAGAGGCCATTTTGCAGCTCAGCAGGTGACGCCCCCCAAAAAAAATGCATCTTTAAATTTGTGATTTTGTACAAAATAGGGATTATCAAGCTGTAGGAAAAAAATCACCGAGTTGGAGGGTGGGAGGGATGGGTGGTTGGCGGACGTATACTTTGAATGGTATATGATACCAGGGAAGAGCTGGGAGCATTTAGAGGAATAAAAATGGGGAGAAAAAAACAAGTTTGGCAAAGTAAAATTGGGATTTTCATGAAAATCGTGATAACACATCCGCCACTTTGCAGTTGGTAAAATAATGCATCATTATGTTCAAAAAAGGAAGGAAAAGACCCCCTTGGCTGGACACTCAGGCAGGTACTGCAGGTCTGACTGACGGTCAGGCCCTGAAGCTAACCCTCACTGCACACAACAAAATGCCATGCTCAGCACTTAATGGTTTACAGGGCTGATGAATGAAATGCATCTTCAACAAAAAACAAAACAAAACAAAAAAACACAGACATTCACTTGCAAAAAACGGTTAAAGGTTATTTATGATTCAGAGAATGTACACTGTAATTCACACCACCGTCCATGCTCAATATACTACATTAAAAGTGGCACAAAAAGCTTACAGCCAAGAGCAAAACATGCTATACCCATCTTTCAGGTTTGAAAAGTGGAGAAAATACAATTTAGCATGAACTGGGCGTGAAATATGTTTGGGTCCATGTTTTGCCCTGGTGTAAATACAGTTTGCACCATTCCCTGTCACACAAGAGGCAACGTTTCTGTAATATGGCTCTGGAGTGTCCTGTTGAACTTCTAGGTATACAAGCAATGCTGCACTAAATGTAGTGAAAATGTATTCTATTTGTCCACTGTTAATAAAGAGCAGGTTAATAATAATGGGGATCAAAGTCAGTCAGTAAACTGCCACTTGCAGATGTATTCATAAAATAAAAAAAAACATGCGAGGATTAGTTTATCGTGATGTTGCAGTTTTAGGAAAAAATAATATACACTCATCATGTTTGGCCTGTCCAGTATTAACCTTGCTGTGACTTCTCTTCTACCTATAGGCACAGTTAATCAATGGTGAACTACAGATGGGGTCAAGGAAACCTACTCTGAGCGTTGATAGTCTTCCACGGCTGCGCCTCCCAGGGATACAAATGCTTTAAATGGAGTAATATTCGAGGAAAATCAATACATGATTACCGCAAAGATTTGTATTGATTGTCCTGTTGCGGCGCAAAAAGGCTGGGGAAAAACACAGCACAGAAAATGTCACTTTCATTTCCACTTCATAGAGTGTGCCAAGTGTGATGATGGCAAATAGAAAGTGCTGGAACTGTGTTTAATGCCACACTGCTTAAAACAGTCCCTGGAAGCATGTGATCACTCTGAAAACAGATTGTGCTTTTTGCAGCTTTCGGATTAACATAGCAACAGTGAAACTGAGCAAACATGAAGTGGTAGAAATGCTGTATTACTTTACATGAGAGTGCAACGACCTCATCTTCACCACATATCTTGCAATGTCGTCTAAACAAAGAGGCAGAGCCTGTAGGCGGGTTCATGAAGCGATTGTGGGACATGGAGGATTTACCTCCGAAATGTGTAGGGCTGGTGTGTCACTGCCACTCCTGTAACTCCAAGCAAAGTAGTTGCCTGGAAGCCATAGCGAAGACGCATCTTGGTGACACGGGAGACCAGCAACTGCTCATGCAGCCCTTTTCAGCTTGGGCAAACCAAACAGTGTATTGTCCTTTGCCTGCCTGAGGACTGTATTATTGCCCCCCCCCCCACCTTATTTATTGTAGAAAGCATGGACTGTTGTCTCGATTTCCAGAAACTATGGAGGTCAGAGAAAGGAGGTCTCCCACACACAGAAAAAGCAGGCACATAGCCCAGTCTTCAGGGGCAGTCGGCATGGCTCGCAGGTGGCAGGCGGACATGGGGGGTCGCGGGGAGGTGGGAATAGTAAAATATATATATATTTTTAAATTACCTTTCTACTCGGTTTTGTGTCTCTGCTCCTGCTCTCCTGTCTCCGCTCCAGGAACAGGAAGCAGGCAGCCAGGCTCCCTCCCCTAAACCAATCACAATGCTGCAATGCAGCGTTGTGATTGGTCTGAGCGCCGTGACATGGCGCTCAGCCAGGGGCTGGAGGGGTGAGCATGTTCTCCATGCAGGCTGTAATGTAGGCTGCATGGAGAAGAGGAAAGAGCGCATGGCTGGTTTGGGCGGCCAGAGAGGGCCGGCCCAGCAGTCATTGAGCACTTATGAGTGGGCAAACCACTCCTGCCATGCCTTGCTCCGAGAGCAGAGCAGCCCAGCCCACCCTCCCTCCCACAAAGCAGCAGAAAGCATAAAATGATCATAACTTAAAGGTATCATTTTTTGTTTCTACTATGTACGCCACACACTGCTTAAAAGCAGTGGAGCGCCGCTCCTCCGCCATAGCGGACGAGCCGCCACAGTCAGTCTTCCCTGCAGATAGTATCTACTCCAGCCTCCTGCGTGGTAGGCTAAGCCAACAAGCATTGGTCGTGTCTTTTATTTATTTATTTATGTTCTTGCAATAAATAGTATTTACTACCTCTATGTGGGGCACTGAAGCACTTACCTGCATGGGTAGCACCCTACACCATGTAGGGTGTTTGGTTGGAAGTCTGGTGTCATTGTTTTGATCCAATGTGGGAAGTTTTCCCACAGAGGTCCGGTTAATATGTTTTGGGGCACAACACTTAGCAGTGTGATGAAAGAAGAAGTGTGAGAAGATAAGCACGCAGTTTATGATTTTTGGTAAGCTGGGAGCTTTGAACAGCTCTGCAGGTCCCTTTGGTGTTTTTCTTTTGTTCATAGTCCACATAGCTGGTTAATGTACTGGATTTTCCAGTCAGAGATTATGGTCCTGAGCGGGCGTAGGTAAAAGGGAGAAGTGGTGGCAATATCTCTGAGATGGATTTTGTTAATGTCATCCCAAATCGGATTGTCATTGTGAGATACCAAGAAGTGGCCGTAGCATGTTACTGGTCAGGACTGCAGTGTTGGACTAAATTAGAGTCCTCCATTGGCCAGCAGTATGTGACAGATCTTTTCAGTTATTCTGTACCTGCTCAATTGGTGAAGGGTGGTTTATTGCTGTGCCCTGGTATAGTACTAGGTGATGGGTATGATCCTCAGCATGTTTGTCTTATGTGAGTGTAATAGTATCAATCAGTAATAGGAGATTATGAAGTAGCCCATATGAACTACAATGGACTGTCTGACTGCTGAGCGTTATGGTATTAGTTTTAGTGCAGGTTATATTTTATATTGTAATTGCATTACTACCCCAGACAAGGTATTGTTGCGCTTTTACTCTGGGCAGCAGGGTAAATTGTATTTAATTTTTTGGGTAGTTATCGCTGGTTAATGGGATTAGTCTTGTGCGCTACAGGAACCATTCCATACCTGTACTCCAGTTGTATGTGGTAGATTACATTTGTAGGAATTAAGTGTGATCTTTAGTGGGAGGGGGACTTTCATACATTAGTTGGCAGTATTAATAGATGAGATACAGGCAGGCGTGGCCATTATGGTTCACGAGTGGGAGGGCGGGGACAGGGTCGCGAGGGGGGCGGGGTTGTGCGGGGTTTAAATAATAATTAGAAAATGTAAAACTTACCTTTCCCGGGTCCCACGGTGTTAACTGCTGGGTCTGCTACTGCTTTCCTGCCTCGCTGGAACAGGAAGCAGACAGCCACCCTCCCCTCCCCTCCCCTCCCTTCCCTAAGCCAATCACAACGCTGCAATGGCAGCGTTGTGATTGGTGGGGACGGCGCCCAGCCAGGCGCCTATGGGGAGGCCATTATCTCCATGTAGGCTGCATGCAGCCTACTGGTCGGCCCTAGAGGGCCGACCAAACAGTCAGGGCCCACAGCATTGGGCTAGCCACTCCTCCCCTGCAATCCAGCAGACCCGCCCACCCCCAACCAAACCCTTCTGCTTTCTCGCAGTGCGAGAAATTGTATTTATAATACCATTTTATGTTTCTGCTTCTCACACTGCGAGAAAGCAGTGGGGCGACGCTCCTCCGCCCACATGGAGGAGCCACCCCTGGATACAGGCATTGCAGTGGGGCAGGGTATGACTTTTAATTGCAATCTTTGAAATATGGTGTGGTCAAGTTGCAGATGCACTAGTAAGGATCAAGGCAAACATGCATGAGATTTAGAGTAGGCTGTACTAAGAGAGCTGAGGCATGCAGAGGATGGAAAGAAATGAGAGTCATTTGAAAGAAAAAGGAGAGTCTGAGGTTCAAAGTGTACGGTTTTTATGGAACCTATTTGCTGTGCTAATGTTTTTTGTTAATGCTGTGGAGCTAAGAGGTATCGCCTATGAGAGATCTTTTGGCTTTGTTAGAGCAGAGTGGTGTGGATCGATATTGAGTGGGGTAGCATTCTGTGGCGTAGAGTGAACTTTTGTTGAGTGGAGTTGTATGGCATGGAGTGTATTTGTGTGGGATGGAATTGTTTGACGTGGAGTGTTATTTGTATGTATGGAGTACAACTGTGTGTAGTGGAATTGTGTGGAGTGGAATTGTATGGCATGGAGTGGAACTGTGTGGGATGCAGTGTAATTGTGTGAAGTAGAACTGTGTGGAGTGGAATTGTATGGAGTGGAATGGAACTGAGTGGTGTGGAATTGTGTGGCATAGAGTGGAATAGTGTCACGTAAAATGGCGTGGAGTGGCACGCATAGCCATCTCAGTGTTAGGAAAGACAGGAACAGTACATCCAAAGATACACTGTTCTGTATGTGTTTTATTTAAATATTGTAACCGCACACCAACTACATTCATTCTATGCAAAGAATTTGTGTCAAACAGAAACAAATGTATGCCACCAGATGTGTGGGAGCACTGCACATGCTGCTAGGCTGTGTTATTGAGCTGTTTAGTACATAGCGCGAGTAAATCCAAAATACCATAAAGGAAAAACAAACAGTGACACACATAAAGGACATGGATGATGCAACAAAACAAACAGTTGAAACAAAATATCTATAAGCGGTTGTGTTTAAAACATAAGGAGACTGTGATGCCCGTGTCTTAATGGTCGTGCCGGACAACAATGGTTCTGAGAAGAAGTGCCGCCCCAAAGCGTCCTTTGGAATCCTGGGCAAACAAGTGGAGCTGATGGTGGATTGTGGTTCCTTGTATACCATTGTGCCGAGGTAGATGTGGGAGAAGGAGTGGACCCTAGTTCCACTCTTGCCCAAGGACATTGACCCCAGGGGTTATCAAGGGGAGAGGATTGTTGTTCTAGGTTACTTTTCTGCTCCTATTGTGTTTAAACCCAGGTATGATGAAGGGAAGATTTACATTGCAGAAGATGGGACCCTTCCTGGGTTAGAGTCACCAGTTTGATCTTCACATAGTCATTGATCCACATGCCATGTCTTGTGTGTGCCTGATGTAACTACCACTGAACAAATACTGGCAGAAATGGATGATGTATTTAAGGAGAAGCTTGGTGCTATGAAGGGGTACACCCATAAGATTATATTACAGGAGGGCACCATTCCGGTGAAACACAAGCTGTGAAGGGTTCCTGTGGTTGTCAGGGATTATGTTAAGAAATTGTTCAATGACATGCTTAAGGAAGGGGTAATTGAACAGGTTGAGGCCTCTGAGTGGGTCTCGCTGGTTGTTATGACAAAGAAAAGTGATGGTAAGCTCAGGTTCTGTGTGGACCTTGGAAGCTTAAATCAACATGTGGTTGCCGACACTTTTCCCCTTCCCAACATCAACAAATTGTTGCTTTTCATGAAGGGTGGTAAGTACTTTTCTAAACTTGATCTGAAAAGTGCTTCCCACCAGATCAAGCTTCACGAAGAGTCAAAAAATCTCACAGCTTTTATAACCATGGAAGGTACGTTTCGTTTCACCAAGTTACCTTTTGGACTGTCCTCTGCTGCCAGCATCTTTCAGTGGATCATGTCTGAAGTTTTCAGGGGTTTGGATAGCGTAAAGTTTTTCCAAGATGACTTCCTTGTATTTGGCGGGTCTGTTCAAGAATACAACAAGACGTTGAGGGAGGTGCTAGGCAGGTTGAGGGCGGCTGGCCTAACTCTGAGGAAGGATAAATGTAAGTTTCTTATAGAGGGAATTGAGTACCTTGGGCATATCATCTCTGGGCAGGGTGTCCATCCAAAGTTGAACCTCTTGAAGGCAATTAGAGGTACCCCCGTTCCTGGTGACAAAGACCAGTTGAGGTCCTTCTTGGGGCTAATGGAGTATTATTCCAAATTTGTTATGGGCTTTACTAGCAAGACTGAAGCACTCAGGATCCTGTAGAGGAAGGGGTGTTCCTTTGTTTGGGGTGATGCCCAACAACACACTTTTAATCTGATTAGGAAGGATATTTGCGAAGCTACTGTTCTTGCACCCTTTAATACGCTTCTCAAAACCTTTTTGACTTTTGATGCGAGAGCTTGTGGCCTGGGTGCTGTGCTGTCCCAAGTGCACATAGGTAGTGAAAGAACTGTGGCTTTCGCCTTGCGCTCCTTGTCTGACTGCGAGAGCAACTATTCGGTAATTGAGCGTGAGGCTCTGGCAGCTGCTTGGTCTGTTGAGCCCTTCAGGGCCTTTTTATGGGGCGTTGATTTCTGTATTCGCACAGACCACAAACCTAGGCTAAAGGTGCTGGGCCCTGGAGGCACTGGTAAAGGTTCTGCGAGGCTTGCCAAACTCGCTTCTAGGCTCCAAGAGTATTGGTACCATGTGACGCACATTCCTGGGTGGAAGAATGCTTAGGCCGATTGCTTGTCTAGTTTATCCTTAAAGATCATGGGTGAGGCTGACTCTGGTGTGTCTGGGGAGTTTGAAGGTGCTGTAGCTTCTTTGGGCGATGTTGAGGAATGTGTTGCCTCTGTTTTCTCTTCCGAAGATTGGAGTCATGTTATGGATCTGGATGCTACTCTCAAAATGTGTTGAAAGAATGTTGGTTCAGGGAGAGTGGAGAGAGAGCACTTTAGCTCCCTCTGTAAGACAGAATATGAAGGTCTGGGACGAGTTGAGTATGAATGATGCCAATGTTCTCATGAGGAACGATAGGTTTGTGCCTCCTGAGGGTTTGAGGTCTAGGATTATTGGGCTTGCACATGAAGGGCACCTAGGTCAAACCTTGACTAAAAAGAGAGTGCATGAACATTTCTGGTGGCCCGGTATGGACGAACAGATTACTTTCTGGGTTATTGGGAGTTATGTATGCAAGGAGAGTAAAAAAAGGCTCAAGACTGGGGGTCATGCCACGCGGGGTCACACTGTAGACCCTGGTGTACCCTGGAGTCCTGTTTGTTTAGACTTCATTGGGCCCATACATGGTGTGGAAGAAAAATTAAGGAATGCCTTGGTTTTTGGCTCTTCGTCAACTTTATGTCTGATGTCACTACAAAAAGGACGACTGAGTGCTCTGTTGAATGTTGTTTTCCACGAAGAGGGCCTACCCCACATCCTTTTCACAGACAATGGTACTCACCTTGTCTTGTGTGAGATGAGGGATTTCCTAAGTAAGTGTGGGATTACTCACCACCGCACAACGCTTTACAATCCCTAAGCCAAAGGCATGGTGGAGCATGCCAACTGCCTGGTAAAGGGTACCATTTCCATGGCCCTTCAGTGTGGTAAGGATGTCAGTGTGATGGTCAGTGAGATGGTTTCGGCACATCGCACAACCGTCAATTGAGCTACTGGGTTTACCCCGTTTGGAAGTATGTGTGGAAGAAAGCCTGGCACCAAAATTCTTCCTGCTTGGCTTGCCTCTCCCAAACCTACCTCCAGTCAGATTGAGACGGGCGAGTGTGACCGTATAGTTGTCCGTGCTGGAGACTGGATCAAGGTGAAACATGGCAGACCTTGCAAAGGTTTGTCTAAGTTCTGGGGTCCTTTTAAGGTCTAGCAGGCCTTTGATAATTAAGTGCTTCTTGACAATGGCAACAAGTGGAACATGCACAAGATTGCTTTGTATCGTAGAGGTGAGGACGTGGGTCCTGTGGACAGCAATCCTAGCTCTGGTCATTCTGGTGAGCATTTAAATGGTTTTATGTTGATGAGTGATGTGGAGCTGTCCTCCAGTGGGTTCCAGGCCAGAAGGGAGACAGGGTCTGGGGATGCCTCCACTTCTCTTTCCTCTGATCTGCCTTCGGATGTGGGTGTCAGAATTCCCCCGTCCTCCCAGGTTCCGCAGACCTACTCGTTATTTGGAGGATTTTGTCCAAACTTGATTTTGCATTGTTTCTATAACCGGCGTGTACGTTGGTGGAAGAAAAAGGCACGAGATGAAACCAAAACAGTGCAGCCTCGGGGTCCTGTTTTAGGTGAACTAAAGAAGTGACATTGCTGATTCCACTTGGGCTACTGATGTGGCTTCATGGCTCCTTTGTGGTTGGTATTTAGTAGTCCTGCTGTTCCTGGTGTTCCTAGGACCAACGAATCTTAGCAAATTTATTAAGACCTAAAGTCTGAACCCTTGTCATAGTAGAGTCTCGTTGACCACCCATGGACAAAAAACGCTGCTAGTGGAGTGATCCTAGTTATGCAGTTTATGAACTCGCAGTCTTTCGCCCATCTAATGTGTGCTGGCCTAACTTACAATGTGCTTCAGCACCTCACAAGATGTGTGAAGTGTTATATACATTTTAATTAAATTTCATTTACAATCTGGTGTCATGTGTCACAGAACTCTTCAAGAACAGGGGAGGATCATCTCACAAGCACAGTCAGGTGAGGTGGTCTGTTTACCTTACTGTAATCTTTACAGTAATCTTCTTAAAAGATGGAGAGAGCTGTATGTGGTCATCAGTCTTATCATCATATTCAAAACACCTTGACAATAGAAGAAGGAGCACTCAATTGCACACAAGTTCACAAAGAAGATCAATTACGTTCAATCACATTGAGTTCAGTACCACAACAGGTCAATATTTTGAGAGTTAATACATATCAAAAAGACATAGCAAGAAGCAACATATGCTGTGTGAATGCGCAATATTCTTTCTTTTGTTTATCTTTTCACAAAAAGAATGAACATGGACAGAACCAACGTGTTTCGTCCCATAACATAGCGATTTCTTCAGAGCATACATTTTTAAGGCAATACAAAAGTCATTTGTTCACGTATTACAAAAGTTCTTAGTAGCATTGTCTGTAAAGTTCCCCAAAAAATAATGTTGTTTCTGTGGCCAAAACCTGAACAACCCCCGTGCACACCAAATTCCAGTGATCTCCAAAGGCATTCAAGGTAATCCCTGGGAACTACACAGTGTGCGGCAATAGTACACCATAGCCGTTTTTTCTCTCTTTGAAGATTGAAAACACTGCCTTTCCCTAGAAATAGCTGCTTGATGTTGCAAATCAGTTCTGGGGAGAGGACATTATATGAGGACCTGATGTTAATGTTTCTCTCTATTTCTCCTGCTGAAGCACCTCTGTCTACAAGGCATAGCTAAGTCCAACCACATGCAGCAAGCCAGATTGCCTGAAAGATAGCACTGGGACGTCTCTCTCAGCAGCACCTTTATCCAGTTACCAGCACCCTATTTGTGCTGGGAACCTGGAGATCACCAATTCTTCGCCATATCTGCCGTTTGCACTCCCTAACCCTGCACTAAAATAAAAAGCAATGGCAAAGCCACTAGGAGTGCCCTTGGCAAGCAAGGGATCTTTAAAACATTTTTGCAAACGTTTGCATAATATATATTTAAAAAAAGGCAAGGTACAGATCTGCTTATGGAGCAAATCCTACGTGTTGATTTTTTGGACCACTGTGGGCTTGATTTTGATAAATTAGAATGTGTGGACGGAAGGTAGTGCTCGCTGGACACTGGCCTTGTGCTCAGTTATGGGGAAGGGGTATGATACAGGTTTATGCAATTTTCCTTTCATTCCTGGACCTGGTAATTACTACTAGAAAAATCAAATAAAAAGATGATAAAAAAGACATAAGGCATGGCCCAGACGACCAGGCACTGATGGACACTCCTTTTCAGGTGGCTGTGCACACATGATCAGGCAAAACGCTAACACTCACAATACAAGACAGCCAATAGATAAACAGGCTGACGCAATGCTCCATGTTTTGGTGGGTAGAAGCAAAATGTGAATAACACAAAAATGGATTAAGTGGGCTCAAAGCAATAATATACAAGTGCACATTTTTACTGTACATGTTTGGAAAACATGAGGTTGGCAAGACACCCAAAGCTGTCTTTAAACCAGAACTAAAAAGGTCAGTGGGTCACCAAACTGCAGAAGCTGTTGTCTGCAGAGTTGGACCCCATTCCAGAAGACAAGGGACCCCATTCCAGAAGACAAGGGACCCCATTCCAGTGGACAAGGGAGTGAGGGGTACAAAAGACAAATTGGCCTGATCTGCAGTCAGTATTTAAAGGATATGTGGCCAAGGAAGAGCTTTGTTTATATAATTAAGCCTTTAAGCAGCCAGAAACCAAGACGTCAGCCAACCTGGAAAAGAAGAAACTCGTCATGAGTAACAGAAATTAAGATGAGAATGGCACACTCAAGTTGCACCTGGCCAGTGATGCTTAATTGGGCCACAAGATGTCTGCAATTACATGGGCTGTCTTGCAAAGGGGATGAGGCTTAGGAGTTATTACCGGGCTGTCTCTTTTGGGGAGGGGTAAAAATGATTTCTGTATGACTGTTTTAACATAATTTAAATGAAACAAGTGCAATGGGTTGAGTGATGGAAAAACGCATGCCTCAACAATGCATGCCTTATTCAAGCGGTCTAACCCCGAGTGTGTCTTTCCCACGTAAGCATTTACCACACAAGCCTTTGCCATGCAATTTCGTGGTAAAGACATGTTTGGAAAATGGGCATGTGTGGTAAAGATCACACTCCTGCCCCTCTGCCCTAAACCCTAAAGACACCGTAAACCTAAACTCCCTACTTCCCCCCTACCCCAGCCAAACTGCCCCCTCGACCTGAAAATGGCCCCTATCCTGTCCCCTTCCCTGAGTCCTACATCTCAGCCCCATTAAAACTACTCCGACCCCAGCCTCCTCCCTCAGCCCTAAAATCGAACCCCACTTTCCCCGCCCAACTGCCCCCTTAGCCTTAAAACTGACCCTTTGCTGTCTCCTGCCCTAGGCCCTAAAACTCCCGACTCACCAGCCCTGAAAACGATCCTGCCCCCCACCGCCAAAACTCCCACAACTCAAATAGTCTACCCCACCTCCATCCCCTGCCCTGAGCCCTAATATTCGCTACTCTTGCGGTTCTTGTTAAGTACCTGACCCCCTCCAAGCACTGAAAACTACCCCACAACCCCTATAAACTACCCCCATCCCCTCAGAACCCTACTTACCTCTCCGTCTCATCTCGATCCTTATACTTCCTGATCTTCTGGCGGCAGCAGCAGCAACTAGACCACGCATACGTCTTAATCATGCATATGCATGGTTAAGGCACATTCGTGGTTTAGACGTGCGTGGTTCAGCCCCGTGTAGATCAAGCGGTGTGGTTATGGCTGTTTCCCATTGGAATGTCATGAGCCAAGAGTAATTACAAGTGTTCAGATTGAATCAAGCGTTTCCAAGCATCACTTTTGTCTTTCTATAGCCAGATGAAGTGACCTTGTTTAGGCATCAGTAAAGAGCCCCCTGAAGTGCCATTTATAATTCCCTTTCTGAGTTAAGGGTTGAAAATAGGCTGCATCAGCAGACTATTTCATATTGTAAATAGCTAGTACGGATTGTAGACAGGAGGCGGAATTCTAGGACAAGAGTTTGAGTTTTTTGACCTGGTAAGGGTTCCCACTGGTAATCAGTGCCTAGGTGAGAATGCTTAATGGCAATGAAAAAGAAGTATCGTAAATGATCAACGAACTAGAATGGCCATTTGCCCCGGGTACAACAATATTATCATGAACCTCTCCACCCGCCCTGAAAATTAAAAAACAGATGAATGTCTTAAATGGTCGAAAACAGGTCTTAAGAGAAGGGTTAATGAGAAGCAGGTAAAGAGATAATAGAAACCAGAAATAACTTAGTGTAGAAACAAATGTGCAAGCAATCCAAGAGCTAACACAGAACCTGGGCAACACAGAGACTCATGAAAATAAGTGAAAGACATCTCTATCATGACCCTTAACATGTGTGAAGATCTGAGTAATATAAGTGGGAGAAAGCGTGCTCAGAAGCAACAATCTGACTGCTAGAGCTGAAGGGAAAAATTGAAGCAGTTGATTTCCATAATACTACAATCCAGACTGCTAGAACACAAAGCGTAAATCTGCTGTCCTGAGAGGAAAATTCAGACCCAGACATAATCCAAATCAGATCACTCCCTGATTGACTACAATTCTTCCTGGGTCATGCCTGGGCATACAGTAAACCAGATCCACATATAGAGATCCATTATGAATATGTAAAGAACAAGTCATAGGTTGAACAACCTTTTTTTTTTTTTAACCAAGCTCATGTTTCTTTCTGTGCCAGTAGCAAGGTGGCAAAGCACCCAAGGAAATCAATATTTACTGATCCCTCAGTCTCTCACTTGTCAAAAGATACCTCTGAAGCCCAGAACCCACCAGAATCCATACTGCAGTTACTGGTATTACAGCAACTCTAGGAAATATAAGCCAAAGTCATACAGTTAGTAGCTCAACCAAATACACAATTGTACAGAGCCATGGCCCACGTTGCGTTGCGGCGACAACATTAACTGCTTTGCATTCTAGAGTTCTAATTATGGTCTGTCTTGCTTTATCTATTGCTCCCTGTTGAACTACAAACTACCCTCTATGGTGCCATATGTCACTGTGGGTGCACCTTTTTGATGGACCCAAGGGGTCGCATTATGCTTAAAAAGGTTGCACAGAAGACAATCGCACTAATGTGATGTTCCAGCATATACTTGAAGGTAAGGTCTCAGGAAAGGAACCTGAGCGGCATGCCGGAATAGAAAAAAACAGTGATCAAAAGAGAAGGGGTGGGATTTGATTCAGGAGTTTTGTTTAAGGGGTGGGACCATGACCTCCCATCATGAGTCCACCATTGAGGATTGGTCTACTCCCTCTCAAAAATGTAGTGCTTGGAGGAGAAGAAAGGATCAGGAAGGGTAATTGGTCATTGAGTTAAGTAGATGTATCCCAACAATGTTCTTGTTACAAAGGAAACTGGAGTAGGTTTTTAAAATGGGATATGGATTGTTAGAAGGGACTAATGCAGGATGTAAAACGAAAGTTGGTTATGGATGGAGGTGGAATTATCCTAACTTTCGTTATCTTTCATAGGGAGAATCATCATCACTGCTAAGGGCAACCTCCTTGGTTTTTTGACGATAAATTTAATAATTCCAACCAGAAGAAAATGTGAGTTTTGGGGTGCTGCATGTTTTTTGGCCCTGTACATTATTCCTTGAAAATGGCTACAAGCTCACTTGTCTTACTTACTAATATCAGACTGCAAGTCCTTACTGATGTGAGAAGATGTCTGTTGAAAATGTCCCTTTATCACTTTGGCAATGAATGGCCCTTCATAAGTAGGCTTCAACTATGAGATCGTGGGTGTAGCTCTTCAGCAGTACTCTCTAGTAGAAATTGAAGCCTTTAATAATCAAAGCAATACATTTAAAAAGGGTCCATCTTCAACAGAAGACACTCTTCAGAGCCTAAGAACACAATCTACCAACTGAAGAAACACAGTACTTTTCTACCACTGCTCCACGTCAAGCAAATCTTGAAAAGCTGGAAAGAGCTGTTTCGGCGATTGAAAATCTATTTGAACCTGCCACATGAAGAACAACAGGAAGGAGCAAACACCCATAGTAGGCTGGCATATACGGCAGTCCCCAAAATGGTCCAAATCTGAAAGTAAATATGAAGAATAAAGCCAACGAACCCTTTCCCTAAATGTAAAAAATAAAGGATTGCCTCAGAGCTAACAGTTGAAATGAACATAGTTGTGTAGTGTATGTATACATCATTTCAAAGGCCTGAATTAAACAAAATCAAGACATCCATTTTAATATTGGATCCAGAACATCTGCTCAACAAACTGAATGTGGTATGCCCAATTTGTGCGTTTCTTCTTGGATTCTTTATCTGAAAACTCCGCTGGGGTACTGATCGAGACCTAATTTTTCAAACTCAAAGTGCTGCAAAGGATCCTGAGGTTTTACACCAAGTAACAATTGGTCAGTGATAGTTTGTTCTCCCTTTTCTGACACCTGCACTCCAGAGATGCAAATTTGTTGATTGTCCCCCGAAACAGTACGTGCTACAACAGAAACAGATGGAATAGTCCTTCCTTCTGAATTGTTATGTGTATTTGTAAAGCCCCCCCGGTACGGGTATCCTGGTGCTGAGCAGGTGTGTGTGCCTAGCCCTGCCTATGGTAGGGTGGTTAGTTGAAAAGTCAGGTCTTCAGCTTCTTGAGAAATTCAAGAAGAGATGAACAAGCTCTGATGTTAAGTGGGAGGCTGTTCCACACTTTAGGAGCGATGTACGAGAACGCCTGTCCTCCTTATCAGTTCTGTGTATGCATGAGATGTGTGCGAGTAGGAGACCTGTGGAACAGAGGTGTCTGGGTGGTTGGTGGAAAGGAGATGAGACCACTCAGGTAGGTGGGACCTGGGTTGTGTAGTGTTATGAATGTGCTTGTGAGGAGTTTGAATTGAGCACCTTTGTGTATTGGAAGCCAGTAGAGCTCCTGGAGTTGTGGGATGGTGCAAGTTCTGTTTGGAAGGTTGAGGATGAATCTGGCTGCCAAGTTCTGGATGGTTTGCAGTATTCTAAAGAGCTGCTTGGTTATCCCGGAGTAGAGGGTGTTCCCATAGTCCAACTTTCTGGAGACTAGTGCATGAGTGACAGTTTTTGTTGTGTTGTTTAGGAGCCAATTGTTGAGCACCCCTTGAAGTGTACTGTAGATCCTGGCTCTCCCTTCTTCCAGTGTGTCTCACTTAGCTCACAGGAATGCAGCAACCCACAAAATTAGGGAGGGAGATTGCTCTACCTCCTCATGCTTCTCCATCTAACACTGAGTCTCCCAAAATGGAGAGCCCACAATATTCTGTTAATTGTGCTATTTACAGGCACACATACACTAAGCACATGCACATAACATACACACACTTAACAGGGCTACTTCGCCCATGTACTGAACCATACATAGGCACAAATACACCAGACACATGTATAAAACAAGCACGCATGCACAACACTGCTTCATCCCTGTGGTGTACCATTCACAGGCACACATACACCCAGCACATGTATAACACACATGCACTGCGCAGCACTACACATCAAAATGATGTAGGCCAAGGGTGAGTGAAGCACACAGCAGCAGAACTGTAAAAATGTGGGCCTCATTCCAGTCACGCAGGTAAAAAGGCCTGTTCACTCTTACTGATCACTACATGATATGCTACTACCACCTCGCTCGTGCTGCTCACCTCCTGACAAAAGCAGTAACATTTAACCACTATGAGTGCAGTGCTTTGGGCACTTCTTACAGTCCAGAAAGACCACAAAATCAGCATCAGGGATCCAGACATCATTACAGTCAGGGCACTCAGGGCAGGGGTGCACGTCCATCACCATGGGAGGGACTTATCTGTCCCTACACGTCCCATATTTAAATTGTGCAGCTTCCCACATCTGTATTTTGGGTAACTAGTTGTGGTTTCCGAGAAGAGAAAGGGAAAACACTGGCGAAACAACAAAAACCCATACTCTGATCATGGATGTGCATTTCCCTGACAGTGACATCAGGCATCCTTTGATCCTCAATGACATCACATGGTTGACCACTTCTTTTAACTTTGGACCCTCAGCAGCTCCCTATTTGCTGCTGAGGTTCCTGGGGAAGAGCAAGTAATAGAACCTACAGAACCCTACCAGGCTCTTAGAACTGATTGACAAACTGACGATGACAAACCTCCCTACTTATGCAACAAACTGACAACAAATACTGTGAAGTGTAAAGAGAAACAGTAGCAAGCATATATAAGCCTCGTCCTAATTCAACCCCTTTGGTAAACACCAGTCAACCTTCTACAAGTAGCATTCAATGTGTACCTTTCACCACGAAGATAATCCGGTATTGACGACGCATGCCAACGAAAACAAGTCACTTGCCCATGGTATGCACTGCTCTCGAACAGCCCACCAGATCAGGCACAGCACAAAAACCACATCACATTTACATGCACAATCACTCCTCTTGTCTAGCTAGCGTTTAAAAAACAAAAAGAGACAAAGCCGCATTACCATTCAAGAATAGTAAACCCACCTGCGTGCAAACGTGATATATCAATAAATAAACACAAACTAGAATATAATGGCATGCATTTGTTTTCATTACATGTGGTAATGGAATATTTCTCCAAGGCTTACCGCATTAGCATTTCTCGCCATGTTCCAAACGCCTTTGAACTTTCGGCAGCGCTACATCTGTTAACTCCCTTGTATACAGAGAAAAGTTACCCAGTGAATTAAATTTTAATACAATTTGCTTTGTTCGCCATTAGGATTGATGTCGGCCGGCGTATACTGTAAGTTGCAAACTGCAATTACACTTAGCTGCAATTATCTTTGGCTGTTAATAGCACGAGATAAGACGCCACTCTCCACCGAGTGCACGATTTGTCATTTGTTGGGCCTCGGTTTTTATGAACTCTTGCGGTATTCAGAATGTATAATCTCGTTGTATACATTTCCCAGCGGTCCTACAAAAAAGCACAGCAAGTGCTGACTGGAACAAACTCAAAAGCAGCGCTATTGACAAGCCGTCACTTGTGTGGTAATGAACGCGCGCTCTCCACTTTCACCTCAGCCGACGCAACAGCTCTAATTTATGATGAAGCAAAGAACAGGCGACCTCGAGTGTTTATTGTACCCTCAGTGCTGTTTCGAATAAAGTAATTAGAAGGTCAGGATATAGGTCTTAGAAGCCAAATATAAATACATCCCGCCTGCCCAGACATTTTTTTAACAAATCTTTCGTGTTCAAAGAGCATGCTGTCCATCCCCCCCTCCCGCTGAGAGGCAGGAGAGGTATTTTTTTTTTACCACCGTGACCAATCAGAACCAGTGGTGGCTCAACTCCTTGACTCTGTAATTCACACCATATGTCTTTTTCAGTGTGGTACCTACAAGACCTCATCCCTTTGAACAACACGGTGACTGCTGACCTCCGCCCCACCCCAAAGAATAATGAAGTACTGTAAAAAAAAATGAATTAAATGCAGGTGTTTATTTTAAAGGCAATCCCTTAGGGGAAAAAAGAACAAAGGCAATATATATTGAATGTACTTTTTGCAAAAAGCATGAGTAATGCTTCATTAAAACGGCACGCTATATGCTAACTGGGGGTTGGGTAGGTGGGGAATGATAGCAAATAAATAGATTTGTTAATTGAAATATTCACAGATCTCCATTGAAGAAGACAAGCGTATTTCTGTGCAAGAATCACGAGTATTTGAGCACCTACTGTATGTCAGTTACCATGACATACACCATAGTAGTCAAGCCAGTAGCTCCTTGCAGGCCATGAGAAGGTTTGCTTGGCCAGCAACGTCTATTTAGTGAACAGTTTTTTGCCTTGGTTTCCTCATACCTGTGTTATCACTTCCCACCCAAACATGAAACTTACATGCGTTTTGCCACAAACCTGTATAAGAGCAAGCTGTATTTCAGAGATATTAACTATTATCCCGCTCAAATGAATTTCATATCTCCCTATACTAATTCACCACTAATCTTCTTTGGATTCCAAAATAGCGTGCTACTCACCAACAAAGCGCTTCAATGCCTCATCAGGGGTAGTACGCGCTATATAAATGCAATTACAATTATCCTATATGAACAATCCTAGCGCTTCCATGGATTCCAGAGAAGCCTCCATGTGTGTCTCATACCAGTGCAATGAAAAGAATTACACAACAGGCCGGCTTTCCTACTCTCTCTATATATTTTTTCTTCGCAAGACTGCTTCAAGTGCAGCAGGAAATAAGAAGCACAGTACAAAATATCTCTCACTGACCGGAAAGGAGGTTTAGATTCTATTACAAACACAAAGACAATAATTATGACTGTTCTTTCTTTACAGCAGAAACTCTAGCAGCCAAAATAAACAATAACACTTTCATAAAATAGTAGTAAAAATGTTCTACAGTAAAATACAACAGAAACACTATAGTGTTCCTTTAAAAGTGATGTCACAAACAGTCCACCAATACTGCAGCAGGCACCGTATATAAATGTTAAGTTATTCCTCCTCTTCTTTGTTGATTAAGACAGTTTCAAAACAATTTGAAGCTTTATTTGTACAGGTCCAGAATTTTAAAACGGATAGTGAGGTTTCATGTAATTGTATGCTCACTTTTGCCTTATTGACTATCTTTATGTTGGAGTAATGAGTCCCTTTTTAGGTCTTGCACCTAGCGTTGCAGTGCGCAGCACTGCCCGCCCAGCGAGACTTCATGTGGGGGCTTCAGAGGGCTTCTGAAAGCTGACCACACGCTTGTGCGTGTGCTTTTGTTATTGTGACAGGCTATTGGCTTTTGCATGCGTCTTTTTACCAAAGACAAGACGCCGGAATACGAGGCAGACTCATCGTACCCGCGGACGCGGTGATCAACTCCTGCCGGGACGAGGACCAAAATAACGGAATAAAGGAATCAAGATCCTCAACATCTGCCTTGCATGACCAATCGCCATTGAATACGGATTGTGGCCGCCATTAAGAGCTATACCTAGGAAATTAAATTATCACAATTGTTGGAAGTCACTAGATACCAATCTCCATACTTGGCAATCATCTTAACAATTATCCCCTTGCCTAATTGGATGGAAGTTTTTCCACCAACCTAAAAAAGCTCACCATGTCCTGATGATGATCTAAATTTATATAGATCGAAACGCCGTCGACCCCACCAAGGAAATTCCTTGCCCCATTGTATATATTTATGTGGAATACATCCTTGTTTGTTTGTGTGACATTTGTATATAGTTTTTTTATTGTAATTCTTTCACTCAGTCACCCTATGCACTTTGTCACCAATGTGAGCACCTGAAATATATGTTTAGAAATATAAGTTTATAAATAGAATAAAGTTGCTTTTTATATGCTATCCTACCAAAGAACGCTTTCTCCCAGTTTTGATTAATTCAAATAATATCTACTAATTCTTACATACGCAAGGACCTTTTTAAGGCCACCAAAAACCATTGTTCTTTCTCCCAAAATTGTTTTTTACCAAAGACAGCACGCAATTGGCCAAAGGCAGGCGCATTGCTCCGCCCATGGTCTATTGGTGTCGGTTACCCGCATGGCCGGCATGTGGTTTCAATTATTGTGCCTAGACACGGGCGCAATAATTGAAACCAGATGTCTCGCTGTGGCGCGCGTGCGCACTACTCGCAAGCTTGTTCTTTTTTGGATCCATTTCACAGGGAAGCAACTAAATGAAAGAAGGAAAGAGAGGTTGTGAACCGTTTCTTCAAATCACGGTTTTAAGTAAGTGAGGAGCAAGGCCAAAAGAGATGGAATAATAGGAAGAGTGAAAATACATTATAAGGAAGTCTATGTTTTGTGCGTTTCGTCTCTATACTGCATGTATGTGTCCATTTCGCTACAGCCTACAGAACCAGCACTGGTTACATGTGATAACTGCCAAAAACACATATAGGGGGCGGGGGAGCATCGTGCAAACATGTGGAATCCTGCCGCAGTAGCATTTACAAACAATATAGCTAATGTCACGTACAATGAGCTAAGGAGCGGTATGCAATTTTTTTATTTGTGCAGAAGTTCTAATTCTCCTTTTGAGGTACCCTCAGGACCTTTGCAATGTTGATGTCACCATGTGTTAGCTGTTTTCCGACCTATCTGCTTCTTCCCAGGCAGACCCATGCCCTGTAGTACTTTGTTTAGATTCTGGAAGGCAAGTCTCTCACAGTCTTATCTATGACACCTTCTATTGTTCCTGGTTAATTAGCCTCTAAAAGCAAAGTGCTTTCGTTTGTAGACCACATGCTGCGACTTTTGTTATGCCCGTGAAATTTTTAGACTAACAATTGCAAACAAGTAGATGCCAAAGTGGAAGGAGCCTTCTTGTTACTCCCCTGTGGCCATGCGCTATTACATTGGGTTGCTACTGCAACATCTTCACACTCACCATCTACGCGCAGCTTGGGAGTAAAGTAAGAGGGAAGAAAAGCGTTGTGCACAGTCGCTATATATGCGACATACCAGTGCCAATAAGTACACAGCAACTTACAGTTCTCGTTGTTTCTTTTTTGATATATATATTCCTTTTTCGTTACAGATGCTGTTTCAACCGTTCTACACCTTGCAATTGTCCTCTTTGGAGTATTACTGATTCAATATTTGTATCATTTACATTCCTCCGCATCCCGTCCAATGACTTTTGGACAGCGGGCTGTTAAGATTTCATGCCGCTTTTAATTTTGCGGTTTAGTTTGCCTTTGTGTCTCCCTAATATACGTTTCTACTTTACCATACCACATTTAGTAATCAAGCTACGGCGTTGAGTTGCTAATATAGGAGTTCTTAACTTTAAACGTTTTTCTATTGCCAGATTGTAGCGTCTCTATAGCACAAGCCTTAGATTTTTATTCTTTCATATGTGCCTTCAATATTTGTGTGCAAGCCTTGGCGTTTAATTTTTAACCTTATTCCTTCTTAGATGTAAATGTTTTTTTTCCATTTCGCACACCTTGCAATTCAATTCTTTAATATATTACTTCTTTAATATTTGGGATACTTGCAGTTTACCTCATTTCCCCCAGTAGCTTTTTAGTGGCAGGCTGTTGCATCTTATGCCGCTTTTACTTTGCCAACTAACAATAACATTACAGTTCGCAATCACACTACAATACATGCAACTATTTATATTCACAAGCATTTACTACACTGCAAACACAGTCGTACAGCTCACATAATATTAGTAATAATAATATTTACAATGCCGATAACTCAAACTCTAACAAATGCGAGACCTATTGCATTGGAAATGTTTATTCACCTGAGAAGCCAGAACCTAAGCGTGTCTCACTCTGCACTTGGTACCTCCCATTTTGGGAGAGGTTTAACTTTCAGATGGTGAAGCAACTCAGTCTTTTGTTTCAAGAGTGTTTTTACATTTTCTTTTGTGGGATATTGGAGCTACTGTCAGTGCACATCACATTCCGCAATGTCAGGTATGAGTAAGACAAAATTTAAGATCATAGATTCCAGGTTTGAAGCCCATAATGTATAGAGTGATGAACTGGAGATTACAGTATCTGAGAAGGAAGGTATGCAATCACAATTACAGACAAACCAGAAACCTTCATGTACCCCCTTCCATCACTGAAATCAAAATGTGAAGAGCTGGAGAGCCTCTATTGCTGCTCCTACTTAAGAATAGTGAGGATTCTCCCCAAAAACCAATTACCCTCAGTTTAGTAGGTTGTCTGTTTTCACACGTCACTACGCAGATGTGAGCTGAAACAGAGAGCAAGGAAATGCTGTCTTGCTGGCGCACAGCGGCAAATGATTCAACCTGCCAACCTCTGTGTTCTTTCTGATATCACTGCGGCCTAAGTCCAAACAAGAATAAGAACGGATTCTCAGAATGGCACCAACTCTAGAAGCTCAACTATCTGATTATTATTATTAGCTCGGGTGAGTACTGCATTTACTGAGCCCTGATTATTTCAATGTCTACATTTCATCTCATTCTGATGATTAATAGCTTTTTAGCCACATCATTGCATGGAGTGTGAGTATACATGTTCATGTGATTTGCTAACAATCATTGATGGCTTTGATGATGAATTCATGTTTTGAACTACAGAATAATTCTATTTAAAGGGTGTTGCTCAAAAAGGGAAGGAAATAACACAGGGACTAAACCCAATACCACAAGGAAAGTAGAATTGGGTAGGGATGGGAATATTTACTGGAATAGTTTAGGGGGGTTCAGGGTTGCGAGAGAGATCTACGCAGGGTGAGAGATTGAAAGGGAAAATCGCAGTTGTGGGTTGCTCAGATATGAAAATATGTACAATTTATGTAAATAAAAAGAGGTCAACAGAGGTTCAAGAACACTGTTGCCTTTTAGAAAGGTCAACCACAGAAGAAGACAAGAATTTGTATAGGCTACAGTTCACTTATTTACGTAAGAATAGGCAAATGAGTAAATATATCACATCCAGTCTTAATATGAATGGCCTACATAAAAGAAACACACTTTAGCATGATTTGGCTGACTCACTCAATTTTTCTATTTCACAAAACCCATTTTATCCAAGATCTTGGAAAAAACAACAACTTTGTCCGTGGATTTACACATTTTTTCCCATCAACTGAAGCCCATAGAGGGGTAACAATTTTACTGAACAGAAAATGTAGAATAAATACTGCAACTCCGATTAATAATAAAGATGGCTACTGGGTAACAGTAACCTCTGCCCACTGATAAAACAGTATATCAATGAAGTTTCTTGTTATAACTAACCTCGCGGAGTTCTACGTGGTACAGAGTTTTTGACCTCACTTGCATTCGTCAAAGTCAAGTTGGCAACCGCGAGCAAGAAAAATTAACCTCCTGGTGAGATTTTTCCTTGTTTGCGATCGTCAACATCAAGTTGCGAGTGCGAGCGTGGAAAATCAAACTCCCTGCGAGATTTCTCAATGCGGGGGGGGGGGGGGGGGTGGGACGACGACGGGGGGTAAGGTTTCTAAACAGCCTGTTCGCGTTGAGTAAGCTACTGCTCGAGTAAAAATCTACTCGAGCGGCAGAAGAGGAAAGCAGGGACCGCTTGCGCTGTGCATGGTGCCGTTCGCGATGGTTGCACAGTGTGACAAGCATCCGGCATTGTGCAATCACCACGAACAGCATTTTTCTATCCTACTCCGCCGCTTGCGGAGCTCCGCGTAGTGCCGCAGAGTTTTTTTTGTTGCACTTAACAGTGTTCCGCGTAGTGCTACTCCAGAAACTCCGCCCAGGGTTAGTTATAACCCATTAGTTGATGAGCCTAAACAATCACAGGAATTGGAATAGCAACTTACCAGACTGCCAGGCCTAGGGTTAAGTGGCGGTTATTTAATTAAAAAAAATCTATAGTTAATATGGATTCATCAAATTCTAGATGTAATCAGAATAAGAAATATACTTTGGTGGCATTTCAGGAGCACTGTCAATGTCTTGATCTTGTAGGCCTGTGGTCCAAAGACAACCTGAAAGCAAAAGCAAATCTGTGTTTTTTTGGCAGATATCACATTGTTTCAAGGACAGAATATTTTCTGACGTTCCATACTATAACCACGGGATCGGTTAGATACCTGCAGCAGTGTGCATTTCTGGTCACTTGGCAGTAGTTCTTCAACTTCAACAAGCAAAGCAGAATAGCCAAAAAGACATACATAGATATTAGATTAGACTTTTTTATAGCCACTACAGAATGCACATGCTCATAGTGCTGAAATTGGCTACTTTTTACAATAATCAAAATACTCCTTACCCAGTAGTATAATGGGATATATTCTTGATCAAACCCTATAAACTTAAGACACACAAATCACTACTTCAGGATGAGCCAAAACATACTTGTATACTTTTTGTCATGGTTATTTTTATCTTCTTTTTCTAGATAGTAACAAGCCAAAAAGTAAACTCTTAGTTCTATCTACAATGCTAAATTATGAACTACAGAGCTCTATGGTGTAAGGTTCATGAGGAAAGTGAGGAAACTGGCCATGTCAAATTGAGAGAATTCCAATCCTAACTTGATAACTATTATTAGGCACCCCCTTCAAAGTGATCAAATAGTGACACCGAGGAAATAGAGGATTTATTATTTGAGCATTATTGCTTCATTGATGAGGATAGGAAATCCTGACTAGAAAAAGGAATTTCTAGGACAACGCAGTCTATTGGATGAGTTATGAGTTATCTATTAAATTGGACAACCCTAATTAGACATGCAAAATGACAAAGCCCTGAGTGAGGATGGTTTGGCCCTCACTTATTTTGCTAACAAATTGGTTTATCCACTGGAATCATTGTGCAACTCAATTTTTTGGTCAGATCCCACCATCATTTGGAAACTGGATCCTAATTAGTTTTTATGTATCAGACAAACAAACAATATAATTAGGCTCTCTTCCCGCAATAGGGTTACTTAATATAGACTGTAAAATTGTAATTAAAATAATAACTTATCACCTCATGTCCGTGTCTTCATTTCAAATTCACCCAGACCAAAATGGCTTCTTACCTGGTCATAATTTAACTGGCAATATCAATTATTTGGTCGAAGCAATAAACATCACCACTGATAAAATCACAGCCGCAGAAGTGCTGTAAAATGCTGAAAAGGCATTTGATCTCGTGAGGTGAGTATTTATTTTTAGAGTTGTTAAATGTCATGACTTTTCTTCTCAGCTCACAAAATGGATGGCCTCACTTTATAAAATAGCCTCAGAATTTATAATGATTAATAATCAACCAGTGGAGCAGACCTACCCAAAAATAGACACACAATAAGGATGCCCTCTTTCTCCAACTCTTTTTATCAAGTATTAGCCCAATGTATTAGTTCAGTAGTGTGAATTCTACCTCCATTTGGTATCTCGCCATTAAAGTTATATGCAAAAAATATAGCTCTTTTCTGGAAGGCAGATCCATAAAACATACAGTCAGCTTTGTATACTATTGACACCTATTCAAGTCTTGTCGAGTATGAAATTAAATGTAGCAAAAACATAAGTGTTGCTATTTTATAAAAGAGTTACTACCTTCCCCTAATTTTAAGGTTGAATTAAAATGTGAAACCCAAAATATGCTTACGAGTTAATTATTTACAACATTTGCATTACCTTTATGACCTTACATACCTCCATTATTAAGCAAAATAAAAATTATTTTTTGTAGATGGGAGGCACTACTTGTTACAATCATTAGTAGAGTATCATTGGTTAAAATGTCAGTTATACCTCTATTCCTCTTTTCCCTTTTCACACTACGTTGCATCCTTCCTTGCCAGTTTATTTAAGAAATTTGATGGGCTTTTGTCAAGTTTCATCTGGGCAACAAAGAATCACAGAATATATATTAAGGCTTTAAAACTGTCATCGGAGGAGAAAGTGTCTTGGCTTCCCATAACTCTATTACTTAGCCACCTTTGCATGTCAACTAAGAGTCGTAGATGCAATGTGTTTTGATAATGGGAGCTGATACTTCAAGGTTTGAATATATTAGTTCTATCAACCTTTACTTTACTTTCTATGATATCTAGACCGGTTACATATAAGATCTTAAACATCATCAAGGTAAATATGGCTACCCTCTTCTATAAGTCCAACATCCCCCATTTTCATGTAAAAATGCCCCATGAAGAATGCAAACAGTTAGCATCTGTTATCACAACAGGGATTACAAAATGGTGGAACATGGATGCAATCATAAAATTAGGTCTTTTATTGTGGGAATATGCACAAGGAGTTTGAAAACTTCTATTTGGAAATTCTGATAAATGCTGGCTGGTTCTATATGGCCATCTTACAACTATCCAATATTTAACACTTGCCGGGAGAAGATATTGCACGCTCCACTTTCTTAGTTCGTACATTATTTTCTCTTATCTGGTAAGGTCTTATGATTAGGGTCTGGTATAGGGAGTTATCGACTGAGCCAATTCACATTCTTAACAATATTATGTATAAGTGGGAAGAATGGACGGACTTCAAGCTCTTCTATACAGAATGTTATAATCGTGACAGATTGGTTTACAACACACCAAGAGGTACAAATTCACACCACACGTTATTTTTAACAGCTGGCTGTTAGATTTCATCTCATCTAGATTAACTAAAATGTTTCCATCCATACTCACCACTTGCTCAAGATCTATTAAAAATATGGCAGAGGATTGTAAACTTTTGTTTTAAGAGTGTGCGGAATTAACTTGAGTTTTAGAAACAAATCATTTTTTTTGATCAGCAATGACATTGCACATACTGCCAACCACAACCGAAAATAATTTATTCTGGCATGTCAGATCAGGGTGCCCAATGTAATACTTACTGTAAACGTTACATTTTTGTATCAGTACTGATTGCCCATTTCCTCCTTACTACAAATCTAAAATGATCAAAAAGTCTTACTTTTATGTAACGGTGAATCGAGATAAATAAAAACAATCAATGCGATTTTTTGTACCATTCCCTCATTATTCAGCTGAAAAAATATCTACATCGGGGAGGGTTTGCACAAGAAGATGAGAGGTAGCTTTATACACAAGAAATGAATGCACTGTAAATTCACTTTCAACTTCATGATTACTGTGATATAGCTTAGCATCTATTTTTCCCTTTTGTCCAAAATATTCCATGAGTTGTTTTTTACTGATATATACTCAATTATGTCACGCTAGTTCTGATTTCTATATCCTACTAAAAGTAAAAATTGAAAAAAAATTGTCATCCAATTTTGGAATCTTAAAGGCCTTACATACCCATTTACATCAATCACAAGACTGCAGCAACCGTCAATCATATTGGGCTCAACTTCAGGCATACCGAATTACCTCAGCCTACCTTCCTGGTCAAACATATTAGAATGCTTCTTCTGGGGCCTGGCCTATGGTAGCCCTTAGGGCTCTGCAAACCATCGCCCCTCCTTCAGTTATGCTGAGTACTGTGCAATCACACTTCACCTACTGAGTAGGGAAGACAGCGATAACATTCATTGGCACAATCTAAATCTCATTCATAGGCAGTAACCACTGGAAGACAATTCAGGACACTATCCTTCTATTATGTTTCTCTAGACGGGTTACCTTTAAATATAATCCGTAACACGATTGCAGTACCAATAATGCTCAGAGCAGCACTTATCAAGGAAGTGCCCAGCAATCGCCCACCTGTATATGCAGAACAAGCTATACTCATCACCAAATAAAGGAACATACAGAAGCAGACTTCTTACCCTCCTCCACTTAATCCATCAAACAGTCTACAGACAAACAATTTAGAAAAACATTCATGGGCAAATTATTACTTTGCAGCCCCTGACACCCATACTTAACCGCATGCGTGCGGCGGCTATTTTTGCGCTACGCAGCTTTTTTTTAAAAGCCGCGTTACATGACGAGCTGAGCTCGTCATCAGCGTGCGAGCGGCACAACTCATGACGAGCTCAGCTCGTCATGAGCGCCGAAGGGGTTAAAACATCCTACATGTGAATGTCAATCCCATTGCACCACTCACACCTACATCAATGGAGGCAGCCTCCTGAAAGTGTCTTGCTTCACAATAACCCATCTCACTTACTACAGAAATACAAAACAACACAATATAGTATAACTTATATATGTGGAGTCCCAAAACATGCAAGGCAACACTAACACTGGAAAACATGGCGCCTCGGACATATAGAGTCATGTAGAGCAGCCTTGTCTCTGAACAGCTACACCTTTAGTTCAAAGCCCACAACACTAAAAAGTGCAATATTTTATATATACATACACACACACAATGAAAAAAAGGTAAATAAATGGTTATAGTTAGGAAAATGTATTTGTTTGTATACAAACCAAATGCACTATACAAATATCAAAAAATGTAAAGTTATAGTTCTACCTTTAATTTAAAATGTATGCACCACCTTTCAAGTACTATAACTCGTGCACCTCCAAACACAGCATTGTCAACTCGCTAGCACCTTACAAAAACTATAACTCACGCCTTTACAATGCACAGTGGTCTCACAAATGATCTAATTTGAGATGTTATAAGCTTTGTAATGAAAGCTATGATTTCACATAGTATGAGTGATGTAATATGAAAGGGTAAAAGCAGTGCATCGTAAAGGTGCGAGTTATAGTTACTGTAGTGTGGCTAGCGAATGGACAACACTGTTTTTGGAGGTGTGCGAGTTATAGTAATTTGAAGATGGTGTGTAGAGAGGCAGAAAGTGGAGTGTTGTAGAGTACAATAGCATAGAGTGGAGGGCTTACAGTAGAGTGGACTGCCGAAGAGAAGAGTGGCGTACAGCACAATGGAGTACAGCGCAGTGGAATAGAGTGGAGTGGTATAGACTGGAGTAGCATACAGTGGAATAGCATAGAGCTGAGGGGCATGAGGCACTATAACGTTTAGTGGTATACAGTGGAATAGCACATAGTGAAGCGGCACAGAATAAAATAGCATAGAGTACAGTGACTTGGAGTAGCGTGGTGTAAAGTGCAGTGTAATATCGTACAGTAGACAGTAATATCATACAGTGAAGTGGCGTGGAGTGCAATATCGTACAATGGAGTCACGTGGCGTACAGTGGAGTTGAGTAGCGGGGAATAGAGTGGAGTATAGTTGGATAGAGTGCAGTGGCTTAAAGTGGAGTGAAGTGGCATGGAGTGGAAAAGAGTAGTGTTGAGTGGTGTACAACGGAACAGTGTAGAGTGAAGTGGCATACAGAGGAGTTGTGTAGAGTGCAGTGGCGTACAGTAAAGTAGCATACAGTTGAGGGGCGTAGAGTTGAATAGAGTACAGTGGTGTCGAGTGGAATAGTGTAGAGTGGGGTAGGGTGGAGTGCACTGACAAAGTGGGGTGGTGTATAGTAGAGCGGTATAAAGTGGAGTGACCTAAAGTAGAGTGGCCTAGAGTGGAGTTGGCTAGAGTGGAGTTGGCTAGAGTGGAGTTGGCTAGAGTGGAGTGGCCTAGAGGGGAGAGGCCTAGAGTGGTGAGGCCTAGAGTGGAGAGGCCTAGCATGGAGAGGCCTAGAATGGAGAGGTCTAGAATGGAGTGCGTTTGAGTAGAATAGCGTAGAGTGAAATAGCGTAGAGTGGACTGGTGTATAGTAGATTGGCATACAGTACAGTGGAGTACAATAGAGTGGAGTTTTATAAAGTGGTATGGCATAGAATGCCATACAGTTGAGTGGCATAGAGAGGAAAAGAGTGGAGTGGCATAGAGTGGAATAGCGCAGAGTGTAGTGATGTACAGTGGAATACAGTAGAGTGGAGTGGCATACAGTGGAGTTACATAGAGTAGAGTGACGTAGAGTGTAGATGCTTAGAGTAGTGGAATGGTGTAGAGTAGAATAGATTAAAGTGGAGTGGAATAGTGTACAGAGGAGTGGCATAGAGTGGAATAGCTTAGAGAGGAGGAGCATAGAGTGGTGTACAGTTAAGTGGTGTAGAGTGGAATAGCGTGGAGTGGAGTGTTGTAGAGTGGAGCAGCGCACAGTGGAGTAGAGTGGAGTGGTGCACAGTGGAGTGGCATAGATTGGTGTGGCATAGAGTGGAACAGTGTAGAGTGGAGTGGCATACAGTATATTGGCGTACAGTGAAGTGGCATAGAGTGGAATAGTGTGACAGAGTGGAGTGATATACAATGGAGTGGGGTAGAGTGGAGTAGTGTAGAGTTCAGTGGCAAAGAGTGCTATACCATGGAGTTGCATAGACTTGAGTGGTGTAGAGTGGTGTAGAGTGTCATACAGTCAAGTGGTGTAGAGTGGAATAGCATCGAGTGTAACAGAATGGAGTGGCACAGAGTGGATTGGCAAGGAGTGGCAGAGAGTGGCATAGAGTGGGGTGACATACAATGGAATAGAGTAAAGTGTGGAGTGGCATACAGTGGAGTTGAGTGGAGTGGCATAGACTGCAGTGACATTGAGTAGCACAGAGGGGAGTGGCACAGAGTGGAACAGCAGAGAGTGGAGTGTCATAGAGCACAATAGTATAACGAGGAGTGGCACGTAGTGCCATAGAGTGGAATAGCATACAGTGGCTCATAGTTGAGTGGTGTAGAGTGAAACAGTGTACAGTTGAAGGGCATAACGTGGAATAGCTTAGAGTGGATGGAGCATAGAGTAGCATAAAGTCAAGTGGCGTACAGTCCAACAGTGTACAGTGGCATGGAGTGGCAGAGGGGAGTGCTGCACAGAACAGTGATATAAAGTGGATGGTGTGGAGTAGACTAGAGTGGCATAGACTAGAGTGGCATAGAGGGGAGTGGCATTGAGGGGAATGGCGTACAGTCGAGTGGTGTAGAGTGAAATAACAGAGTGTAATGGCAAAGAGTGGAGTGGCAGAGCGGAGTGGCATAGAGTGGAGGGGCATAGAGTAGAGTGGAGTGGAGTGGGATACGGTAGACTGGCCTGTCAGAGTAAAATAGAGTGGAGTAGCATACAGTGGAGTAGCAAATTCAGCTCTGCTTTGGCACAAGACATTATATAACCACACACCCATGAAATATAACACTCATGTATATGTCTTAAACAAATTCATAACACAAGGAGCAATGCAAACCTGAGATTGTCCACACCTTACCATATAGCTACATATTTACCTACCTCACTAGCTATATAACAATTTGTATGTATCATTTGCGAATGATATACCTCATGTATATGTCATTGTGAAGCGCTCTGATACCCAAGGGTCACGTTCGCGCTATATAAAACTCTCTAAATAAATATCTTACTAGACTAACATAAAGGCAGCGGTGGCTGCTCTCAGGAAGCAGCAGTAGGGCGGAAGATTGAGGGGGGGGGTTAAAAAAATGTACTTACCTAGCGGCCGGCCGCTGGCTCCTCCCCTCCGTCCTCTTCCTGGCTTCTGTGCAAGCAGGAAGCTCCCGGGCTCCCAAGATCCCCATAGCAATCACAACCTGGTTCATCGCTCAGACAGGGGCTGGGGGCCTGGGCATCTTCTCCACTCAGGCTGTAATGCAGACTGGATGGAGAACATGCAAAGGGCGCATTACTGTTTGGCCGCCCTGTGAGGGCTGGCCAAACAGTCATTGCGCACCTTACAGAGTGCCCACCACTCCTCCCCCCTCCTTTGAGAGCAGAGCTGCCCAACCCTGCCAGCAAAACTGCCAAGCAGCAGGAACACATAAAATTATAATGTCAAGATATTATCATTTTATTTGTCCTTCTTTGCACTGCTAAAAGCATTAGGGCGATGCTCCTCCGCCTTGGCGGAAGAGTCGAGACTGCATAAAGGACCAACAATCTGGACAGACAACAACACAACTCAGACTTCATATTAAAAAAAAACAAGTACAAAGTCAAAGTATCTCAATAATGTTCTATATGTATGTCAGAAAGCAGACTATATCAATACGTGCAAAAACCAAGTGAAACAACCAAAGACGCAACATATATCACCTCCCCACAGAAAATCAACTTTCAGCCTTTCTTGCATCTCTTAATTCTTTCTCATATTGCATCCTATCTCAATATCCTAGACCCCACCTTGAACCTAAAAACCCTACCTGAAAACTGACCTTAATTTATAGGTAGGGATAATTCTCACTCCTGCCTTTCTACTTGAATGATACTCTTCATGCTGTCTGCTTTAGTGTCTCTTTTTGTGTACCCTACTCTGTAACATGCCTGCTTGCCTTACTCTCTACTACACTGTTGTAAACTAACTATACCTCCGCTTACGGATCAAACCTCCTAAGTAACCATTCCTGCAATATTTAACCTTTCTAGCCTATCGCCTCATTCTACTATCACAAATCACAAATTCCCCTCTGGATAAGCTTTCTTTGCAATCTCACAATTTCTAAACTCTATTCACCAAATAACTAACAATATACAACAATAACTATGAACCACTAGGTAACCCACTAACTTTGGGTTACGGAGTAGCAGACTTCCTGCCAGAAAGCACTTCAATGCTTTGTCAAGGATGGTAAGCAATATATAAATAGAATTATAATACAATACAATATTCCATTTATTTGTAGATAAAGCTGAAAGACAGCAGACTAGGTAGATTCTTCTAGTAGAAGGAGAGAAGCACAAACAGACAGACTTAATGCCTAAAAAAAATCTAGATAGTCATTTAATTGTTGGCCAAATGCTGGAATCCCATATAGAAACATTTGGTCCAAGCTGGTTGTTTACGCAGAAAGAGCTTCTTCTCCCATGGCTCTCTCTCTCAAGACATGGACAGAAAGTTTTAAAAGTTTTAAACCAGGAACCCGTCTTAAGCGCGAAGTACTACAGATGCAAAATCTTTGCCGATTCAACGATTTGTAAACCATCACCTCACAGCAATGATATTCCTTAACTTTTTTTAAAAAATGTTAACGGTCCATACAAAATCCAGTGGTTATTCAAGTTGAAGACAAAGGTAAAGATTTTGAGAAAGAGGTCAGTTGGATAGTAGAAAAAAGCCATCCTGAGTTCTTTCTCCTGAATACATGGACAATTGGTATATTTTCAGAAGCAGACATGATGTTTCTGACACATACACAGTCTTCAGAATGCCTATGTATGAAGGCAATGTCAAGAACCAGTAAGGTTCAGAGGGCCACATATAGTGGCTTGAACAATATTTACTGGCAACCAGGTAGTGCAGGAAAGCGGTGAAGTATATGTAAAAAAGGTTGCTGCAGATTGGTGTTAGTAGCAATATTTGCAGAATTGTATTATGACTGATGTAATGAGGTCAAACCAACAAGTAAAAGCACTTGAAAACTAGACTGCTATCCAGCCCAAAAAGCACTGCAAAACCAGTTAATTTGCTCTGTCTCCTGCCTGGTAACATCACCTGTCCTCCAATTATGCAAGGTCCCCAAATATCAAAAGAGCCTGAAGCCCCAAAGTGAGTACCAGAGACTGGGATCTGCATGTATGTGCATGATCCGGTCTCTCTGGGGTTGTTCTATTGTTCCCCGCCTCTCTTTACCGCAGCAGCCTGCCTCCTGTAGAGTTATCTGCACACAGAACATGCCCCCCGTCCCTGCCATCATCTGATTCCTGTCCTTCTATGTATCTATATCACCCCGGCCTCTCCTTTTCTGCGCTGCCCTTTGTCTCCTTTACCTCCCCATGTCTCCTCGGTTCCCACACCCTCTGGCTGCCCTTTTAGTCCTCTGCGTACACCCCACCTTCTCTAAGGCTCCAGTGCCACCCTCCTTCTGTGCCTCACTTGACCTTCCAACACTCAGAACCTTCAGTCTACCATCCCCAGTCTGCCTTCTGTGCCCCCCCCCCCCACCACCTGCTGCCCTGTGCACTGCAAAAGAAGTAGGTTGGTTGATTCTAGAAGCAAGCTGAGCTTCTAAACTGCAACCAGAACTCTGTGGCAGCAGACAGCCTACTATTCTAAGGAATACTGCTGTCACAAACTCTGCCAGGTCACAGACTGTGACTTGTCAAAGTACCCAGCAGTGGCAGACCACCAGCCAAGAGGCATTTTTGTGAAAGGCACAACTTCTGCCTTCTGCAGAAATACAGCAAATTTGGGGGGGGGGGGTGGATTTGTTTTTTTTATACAGAATCTTCAGACCCAGGCCACACAATCATGAGGGGGCGTCTAACTAAGGTAACAGAGTGGGTAACATTTTGCCAGCACAGGCAATGAGACAAATAGCAAGATGTTTCCGAAGCAGAATTATTTGCACCAAAAGGGGCTTCTCCGAGCAGACTAGAACCTCTGTCTTATAAACGGGTCGTTTTGTAGATATTCTGCTGTATGCTGGGATAAACGTTCTACAAGTGGCAATAGCAGTCTTACTAGATGACCTAGTGGTTAATAGGTATTATTATATATTGTTGGTTATTGGATCAACTGTGGGCTATTGAAAAACATAATTCTCACAAATATTTACAAGTCATCTATATGTGTACAACTAGGAGCTGTGGCTGATAATTCATTTTGCTAAGAGATTTAAATACGCATTAAATATATCATGTCATAGAGCCAAGACCTGGGCGAGGAAGATTGCCCAGCAGAGGTGAAAGAGGCAATGAAACAAGCAGAGCGTGATTGGTCAAGGAACTTCCACTGTAGGCTCCAACCACCTTTTCTTCCCAGTTCCTCCAAGTGACCTAGTAGAATGGCATTGTCCAAAAGCTCTGCCACTGAACATGGTTCTGGAACAAGACATACACGACTCTAGTACAGTCTCAATTAACTCTTATTTTTGTCTTCTGATTTTTCTTATTTTAATATTTTTTTGCTTAACTTGGAGTGGGCTTTCTAACTTTGGATTCCTAAACCTCATTATTTGGTGGTTTTGTTACACGAACACCTCAGGCACTTCCTCTGGGGATGCTAAACTGCTGTGGCCTAGCTACCAAAGATGAATTGAGAAACTCTAGGAGAAACCCACTTGCCATAGAGTAGTGGAGTGTGGCACCTAGATTTCCAAAGTCCCATGCAAACACACAGGCTGAGTTCAGCAACAGTAACAGTGTTTTGCTTTCTGTGTCCGAGTTACAGACTTTTCGGTGGAAACCCTTTAGTAATTAATACATTTGTTGAGGTTCAAGCAACTGGTTGCCATGAGAAGAAATGACATTGCTCTATTCAGCTTTATTTACGTAAATGTCGATTCCCTGGTAGAATCTGTTTCTTTCTGCTTCAATAGTGAAGCGTATACTTTTGACATAAGTCAGGCAGAGCAGAGCTAGTAGTACCTGATGGGACTCCTGGAAAGCTAGAAAAACTACCTGCCAGCACATTCTGGTAGGCCCCACACACAATAGCAACAGCTGAGAAATGATCAGCCTTTAGAGATAAAATACTCAATTATAGATTGTCATAATTTGAGTTTAAGAGGCCAAAAGGATATACTGTTCAGTCCAACAAAGAACTGGAAGAGTAGCATTGCACTTCTCTCTTTTGCTTCATGAAAGTCAAAGCTACATTAGGCCTACTTATAAATAAAAAAAAACGCTGTAATGGTCATAGAAATAATGACATTGAATTTATACTGTAAATTGGAACATCACAATGGTGTATGCATTCATGTATTCCGGTAATATATACATTGTATATGAGTGCACAGGGTAGACAGAACATTAAAGTACAATTACTTTACCTCTTGTGCTTTTATTAGGAATTCTATTTAATACAACACCTTAAGGAATCAATCAATCACATCTTGCTCCTTTAATGCAAAAACAAACCCAAACCTTTTGAATTTGTGGACATCAACATGAAAAGAGAGACGTTGTTATGTGTTACACAGCGCCCCTGCACTGATCTATGTAAACCAAAACAGAGCTCTGACTTTCCTAGCCTGGAGCTTTTCACCTGAGATCAGGCATGTGGAAACCAACTTGAGCATCAGGGTAGGAGCCTGGTGTTTCTTCTGCGCTCTGTTGTGTGGTGCGTTTCACCACATACCACACCGCAGGGGAGTGAGCAATGGTCAATTTTTTTCAGCACTCTGTGCCCGGTCAGCAAAATGAATCCCATGTGGACCTATTGCATTTCTCAGGACCACGTGTGAGTAACTCATTCGTTGCATTCTGGTACTTGTACTTGTTCTGCTACCTTTAGTACAAATTTTATCACAGGATGGAAATGACTGCAGGTTTCCAGAATACACATCAAAAGGTGTGAACTGGATAAGCTACTTGCGCATGGATCTAGGAAACTATAGTGCTTGGTCTTAAGGATTTTCCGACTGCGCTGTGCCACGCGGGTATCCAGAGACCTAGCGATCAATAGTGATGACACCAGAAACCAAGAGTCAGAAAGGCCCACTGAACCTTAGTTGGGGCTGTCTATTGTTACGTAACCAAAATCCAAGATGTCCAGTTTTCCGTGCTTGCGTTAGAGCCCGTAGCATGCTAGCTGTGCTGCTGCGGGCATCACTAGTGAAGAACCACGGACCTCTTGTGGGCCAATAGGGATGAACTTAGCTAGTCTCGTGCAACTACAGAAGAACAAAAGAGATGCAGTATAGGATGAAATACCAAGTATTCCCAGAACGCTTGCACTGTAGTCTTCCGGGAAGCATTGGAGTGCCCCCGACCCACTAGATACTGAAAAGCCTTCCTCTTGAAAACTCTGAACCGTGCATATTAAGTAAGGATTAAACAGGGACAATTACTGGTGCAAATCTATATAGCACCATTGTGTAAATTGCGTGATGCAGAATGAAGCAAACAGACTTTGCTCCATAGGTCAACGTGAAGTAAATTGTGCATTAAATCACTACAAAAAATACATGGCATCTATTGCCTGTTATATATTTAGGTATTTAACCCCTTCGCTGCAGCGGCGACAGAACGGTTCCGTCACGGACCCGCCCGCCCATTAGAACGTCAGCGCAGGCGCGGAATTCGCGCCGCGCAGGCGTGGCGAGCGGGCCATGACGGAACCGTTCCGTTACCAGCACAGCCCACCCGAGGCTCGTGACGGAACGGTTCCGTCATGAGCATGGGAGGGGTTAATATATTTAAATAACACCGACCTAACCCGTATGTACTACGGAGGAGGAGCACTTTACGTTTAACAGCAAATACAATAGAAGGCAGCGTAGGAATACTTACCAACGTAAGTGCAAAGAAGGCAGGAGTGAAAAGACAGAGATAGGTTGCAAAGAAATAATTTTGTGTAAGCTATTTCCTAAGGTATTTGGACACTTAGGAGGAGGTTTTAAAAAGGTTAGGTCTTCCACTTTTTCCTGAATAAGAGTAGGGATCCGTATGACCTTAATTAACTCTTGCCTGGGAATTGCTCCATAGTCTAGGAGCCATATTTGAGAATGCTCAATTCAGTGTTTTAGATTCTTTAATGATTGGATTTGCTCGTGAATTGTTTTCCTAATAGATCAGTTTTTTTAACAAAACAAAAAAAAGAGTTAATTGAATGATCTTTGTTAAGAGATGAAGCGAATGGATTTTACCTCGAATGGAATCCCATGATTCCCATCTTTCTTATCTGAACTAGGGAACTCTCGTTTGCTTTAATCCTGGTTATAATAAAAACATGGCAGCAAATCACTTTATTTCACATTTTGCTTGGCCCAGTCTAATTGTGGGTGAATAAAAGCGTTGAATACACCTCCTGCTATGTAAACATTACAGCTGGTGCAAAGGGCATTTCCTCAAAACCAATGCAGGATCAAGCGCCTGGTGGTGAAAGCACCTTCTCCAGGAACAGTATTACTTCCGCGCAACCCCCCCCCCCCCCCCATACCTCCCCGCCCCCCAAAAAAGGCTGACAAGTCGCAAGACAGAGGCCTAGCGACCAGTACAGTATGTGCAGTGGCGCCGTCCGGGCCCAGGGGTATCCGAGGCCCTGTCGCCGTTACCCCGATTAGGGCTTTGACTACACGCGCACCATCTAAAATCTCCATACTCGCTTCTGGGGTTAAGGCCTAGTGCTCTCTTATTAAGTTAGCGCTTCAATGAACGGTAAGAACCCGCTTTAGCAGTTATGCAGAAACGACATTTGCTAACGAACATTACATTCATTTTACCAGCTTAAGTACTGTAATTGGTGACTACAGCACAGATGAAATGGAGGCGCTCGTGATCAGAGACGCCACGACAGATCACGCCGTACACATGACTGGCTCGGGCCCTCCGTCTGACAGCGCGTGCAGCGTTCCCGGCGGACCTTGCGCGGCGCTCATTGAAGGCGGGTGTCGGCGGTTTATTTCAAAAGCTTGCATATTATTAGCCGTTATGGAGCGCGCCAGTGACAGAAAAAACCCCCACCCCCGCTGTGCGCCAGTGGCAATGCAAACAGTAAACAGCTGTAACATGTTCACAAGAAATCTGCTAATTATGATAATGCTGAGGCTTAGCTGCAAGTACAAAGCTGGTGCAGTTAAGAAAGAAAAAGTAATAAATCTCGCAAATGCAACAAAAAAAAAATCCATCAAATATTTGGTGCAGCGGAGATGCTGCAGAGATCTACACAGGCAATTCAAAGATGCACCACACAGTCCACCCCAGACTCTCAGAAAAATCAGCAATGCCTTACCACCCAATTACCGGTCAGCGTCTGCAGACTCAACCCCAAACATCTGAAATAGTTCAAAAGACTTGAAACATTGCCATATTTTTGGTTATATGGGAATCCTCACTCCTGCACCTATTTGGTGCACGGAAACTGTGAATAAAGCATGCCTTCAGGTAAGCCTGTGACAGATGAACGTGCGAGTCAGGGGCAAGGTGACAACATGGACTCCGCAACACTGTGATTGCCCTAACCCATGCTGCAGCAGCATGTATGCATGGTGAAAGCCGTGACTCACTGTCAGCATTTTGAACGTGGGAAAATAGGGAGGGAGGACCATCAAGTCGATGGGCATTTTTAATACCATGTGTAGCCAACACTTTGGATTAGGCACAGTGTGTAAAGCCCCACCTGCAAGCCGCCATTTTCTCTCCATCTTTAATTGTATTATTAGTTGCTTATTAGATGCAAACTTTAAACTTGATAAAAAAAAAATAAGGTGCATCCTCCAAAGTCAATCGTAAATTGACTTGACAGGGGGAAGAGCATATGGCATGAGGATAGGACACCCAACTCCATATTAACATGCCTGAACAGAAATGTCTTAACAGGAACACACAACATACTGTAATAACTTATTCACAGATGTCCACTGTTTTCTTTTTTGTGTTTTTTTTTGCAGTTTCATATAGCGCAAACTCGACCCAAAGGTATTGGAGCACTTTACATGAATGAGCACTAGTTACAATACACAAGAACACGTTCATTTTGGTAGGCATGGGGAGATTAAGTGATTTGCCCAGAATCACAGGGTGTTGAGCCAACGACAAGACTTGAACCCGGTTCCCCAGTTTCATAGTCAACTGCTCTGAATTCATGTTTAATGACTCTGTCTCCGGTGAAAAGCGACCACAATGCACAATGTACCTCATGCACATTTGACATGTGCCAATAGCACTCATTGTAGTGAAGGTCACAGCTATTTAGGAAAAGGTTCTAAGGGGCAAAAACGTAATTAGTATCTTAATTACAAACAAATTCACAAAGGTTAAATACCTTCACCCCACTTATCACATACCCCACAGCCAGAACTCTATGCTACACACCGCCAACTTGAGCTGCCCCAGAAGTGCTCTTGTTGATGCTAACTTCACATATATGGTTTGGAGCTGGCCAGTGATTGGTTCCTGGCTTAGGGTTACATCAGAATTTGAGAGAACCCTGAACAGGAAGATGTTCTATACTGTGCAAATTTGCTTGCTCAACCTGTATGCCCGGGCAGCATAACGGAAGGCTGGCAACAGTTCCCTAGATTTGGCCCCGAGGATAGCTTGCAGAGACATTGCTGTACATTGGAAGATCCCTGGTGGTTCGCCACCAACAAGTGGAAAGCTGAAGTGGAGAATTGGGCACTTGCAGACGGTGGCAACCCTACATGGGAGAAATATTGGGGCATCTGAAGTGTCTAATTTGAGCTGGTGGTTGCGGGTGGGGGTCAGTGGCACTCAATTTTGGAGACCAGCACTTATCTTTCCACATCAGACGTTTAGCGAAACAAGAGAGGAAAAATACAAAAAGCAGAAAGATGGAGGAAGAACAAGCCAGAAAAACCGTCACAAAGGGAGAAAGCAGGAACCTGCAAGAGTAAGATACAGGGGGAGGGAGCAACTGGTAGTGAATGAAAGGGCATGGAGTGGATTAAAGACTGTGCAGCCTTGGGATTCGGTGCACCAACATTTAATTGCATCAGCTGCATGCTCCTGAGCAGGGTTTGGGGCACTGGAACTCTTTCTTTCATAAATTAAGTGGTGGCTAGTCTTGCTGAGACAGCGACATAGTAATCCTGTGGGATTGGCGTTGGTTGCTTTATTGGACACTTCTCCATATACTGGATACCTTCAAAGGCTGGAACTGCCTACCCCCCTGAACCCATTTAAAGTTGGTACTCACCCCTAAGATGCCCATCCTAGTGTTAGTGAAACTCCAAAGAGCTGATTGTAAGACATTGGAAATCCTTTACCTTCCAGCACGCTTGACTGTATTAGTTCTGCATGATTTAGTTGTTTGAGTCGAGGTGTGGTCCTGTCCTGGGACTCCAACAAATGTGCCACCCTGCTCCATTCATGATTGAGCGTTGAATGTATATATCCTACATCAAGAAGCGAACCTACCTCACTTGTCTAATTTACTGCAACAACCTGAGGCTCCATATGTATTGTTATTGTCAGATTGCAAAAAATCAATACAAACATATTTTAAAAAAGATGGATACTTTGAAAGCAATCCTGTCATTTAAGACTGCTTTTTTTATTAGAGTGCTCAAGATCTGTAGACAAAGCACACCAAGCTCAGCGGGATGTTGATGGGTATCAACATAATTGGCACTGTTGTGTGTTAAAATATGCAACATAAACACACCTGTAAAAGATGTTGCGCTAAGCAACAATCACTGTAAATGTGAAAGCACAAAACAGGCACACAACATGCCGCTGTTTAGGAAACCGCGTTCCTTAAACTTACAATCTCAACACAACAGATAATTATGATACGCATGTGTCATTGTTTTAGTATACGTCTTCTTTGCCATACGTTTGCCCATTCTTGTGGCAGAGTGCCTGGTTAGACCGGTTTAACTGCTCAACAATAACATGACACCACAGCCAGAATAAGCACAATACTCATCATTCAGCACTGTTGACCTGCACACGCCTAAAGCCAGCTAAACACCTATGGTCAAATGTACATGTACCCAAGTAGTCAGTGTGAACAGCTTGGTTAGCGCCACATGTGTTTGTTTTAGTGTGTAGAAACCGTGTGCTCATCATGGCATTCCTGCTGCATATCCCAAGGTGTGCTCTACCTCGAACTGTGTCTAGTAATGACTATGAAACCCTTCCCTTTACGATCCTGTAGCTGCTCCTAAGTGTGACTTTTCCTTGGAAAAATGGAATGGTGGAGAATCCGTTCAAGATGGCGAGCTTTTCTCTTCATCAATGTCTTCCAGTGGTGCGGTCAAACATTTTACATTAAAAGTAACCTTGTCATGTGTTGTGTACTTGTGTCTTATTCTGTCCATCTCTTTGTGGGACACCTTAAAAGATCCAGAAAAGCAGCATGGACATAGAAACTCTGGAAGTAAACCTTTTAACACCTCAGACTACCATATTGCATCTTAGCGTTTCCATGACAGAGCGACAAAGGCACACTTACTTGCTTGACTGGCCATTAGTTTATCTGCTCTTCTACGAGTTCTTATATCCTAGGGCCCCAGGGTCATTTATACATGCGCTATAGAATTAGTGCACATTTAAGTAATGGCCGTAAAAGGATTTTATATTCTCTTTTTCTTTTCAAATCAAATTTAAATAGACGACTTGATATCGCACCAGAAAATTGATCTGCTGGATGTCTGTCCAAATTAATATTTCAATGCTTTCTAGCCCTTTCAGTCGGGTTTGACAGATGGTTTGCCTAACTATGGTACAAACTCTCCTACGAGGATTTGGAGCCCATCCTCTGGAGATGTTCTATATCTTTTCCTGTTCTACAAGGGGCATAACACAGGGCCCCTCATGACCTATCAATATGTCAGGTAAGGGACTCTCAGGGGCCCTCACCACATTCTGCAGGGGTGTCCATCGCTTTACATTACACCACTGTGTCCTACTTATCCGTGCCTTCAGATATGCATGGGGTATGGTGCCAAGGTAAATACCACTGAGTCAGTTATTCCCTTCAGCTGGTGCTCTGTGGCAGTGCCAGAGGAAGGAACCAGTTGCGGGGTACAACGATACAACTTCAACCCGCATTATAGGGTGCAGAGCAACTTGTGATCCCAAAAGCCCACTATGGTACAGAATAGCAGCGAATACAACTAAGCATTTTCTGTTGAAAATATGTTCTGTGCTTTCCTGTATAAGAACAAGGACCGACCAAAATGCACTTGTTACTCTCCGATACCCTCAGTTGAAGGATAACCTTATCATTAAGGTGGAGCTCGGTTTGTGATAGTTATGGTAGCTCTGTCCGGGAGCGAATACTTGTGTGTGCTGCTGATGCAGTCAAAGTTAATGTTGCAGGGTTTGCAAGTACTTTCTACCATAACATTCTGACACTGGTTAGTTTACTCCACCGAGAGACAAAAAGTTAACAAGGGGAAAACAGAAGGAACATTATGTCCCAGGCTCATAGCTCCTGTATAAAATTCTTTATAGATTTGAAAGCGAGCCGTCCTGTTTATTAATCAAGAGGCAGCCAAATATGGGCGTACCACTACCAGAAGTTGGAGGTGCTCAACTTCTCATCAAAGATACTCTTTTCTTGAGGATGGGATTGACATCACACCTGTCTGCTAACCTATTTTTACAAATTCTTTAAACATACATAGAGAGGGCTTTGCCTACAGGGATGATCCTCTCTAACCTCATGCTGTTGGCTCTTTGGTGTAACATTCCACCTCCTTTGTACTGCTTGCATTGTAATTCAAGAGGGACTACTTTACATCTCAAAAGTATTCTGTTTCACCACAAATTAAATTGTTATCTCTTAAGATACAGTTTGTAGAGAAAGCATTGGTTTAACTTTTTCTGCTGCAGCAGGATGGTTCAAATCTTTTAGTAAGGACACAATTGCAAGCCGGAGCTATTGGCTTTACCAGAACTAGTGTCAGGGCAGACCTTTTACAAGAGTGAGCAGGGCACACCCAGGGAGCCAACATTCATGGGCCACACACAGCTACCTGCATTAAGGTTGTGCATGCTGGCCCCCGTGTTTTCCACAGCGCTCAGACCAATCGCAATGCTACATTCCAGCGTTGTGATTGGCTAAAGGGAGCCCGGGTGCTTCCTGGTTCCGGACCTGCCAGTAAGAAAAGGAACGATAGAGACGGCAGCTGTGGAAAGGAAAGTGTTTTTTTTTGTTGCTTTTGTTTTTTTAACCCCGGAACCCCATCACCCCTCTTCCCTGCCAATTGCCACTGTCAGAGTCAAGTCACTGTCAGAAATATAACCAACTGAGGAATGACCTGTGGACACAAAATGGCCTCCCTGCAGCAGCTGAGGCACCAAACTAGCTCTGCCCAAGGTGCTCACCGTGCAAAGGCCAGCCCTGGCTAGTTTATACTTAAAAATGTTTTACGGGACCCAGGTCAACCAGCTTCTGACTGTCCTTTTCCTCTTCTGACTGGCCTGTATATTTTGATTTCCACTGTGTACTTTCCCATGACAGCACCCCCCCCCCTTTTACCATGCTAGCTCTGTGTCCCATCCAATCATGCCACTGTCCCAAATTCCGCTTCTGCATCCTTCCCCCAACAATAACTCAGTGGCATTTACCTTTGCAATCAAACATTTTGTAAATCAAAAAATGGCACACTTTAATAGGAAAATACCTTGCAGTTTTGATAAACATTTTAATTTAAGCTTTCACTAATGTTTGTACAAATAATGCAAGGTTCCAGGGAGGGCATCTAGTGGGCTCAAACATTATCGGAATCCATGCCACCATCAAATATTAATATCACATTATTAGAACACTCCTCACTGAAACCTGGGGAAAGGAAAAGAATATCCGCAATATTCAAATGACTGGGGGTGCTACTTGCTTCAGGTTCAAAGTCAATTGGGGCAACGTTTTTTATTCTTATGCCAAGCTTGCTGATTTACATTTCCATTGGGAAATATTTTTTACCACATTTTGACGACATGTTCACTCTATCAGATCTAGAACATATGATAAACATATGCAGGATTTTCCTTGCAAGTTCAGACATTTTTCAGAGTTTTCTAGGCGCATTTGCAATTGTTTGCAGAATTTTTCCTCTGCGAGTTTACAACCTGCAAAAGAGTGTTGCAAAAGTTGCGATTTTATACAAATATAGGCAAACAGAAATTTCAAACTTGAAGAAATTGGCAAAGTTTAATGAAAAATGTTATGAAGGTGGGGACAAAAAACACCCTTTGCAACTTCAACACGTCTAATTCAAAGGTTACATCAGCAAGTAAAAAAATATATATATATGGCATTTTAGTTTTACTTTGCACAGCAGGCCCTGGATAGTTAGTTACCTGGCCGGTTGGAGTTTTCCCTTCATGTGCTGTGCCTCTGAAGTGCCAGAGGAAGTTCGAGGATATGAGCAAATCTGAGGATCAGACAAGGTTGTTGGTATGCAAGATTGAAGATAGGCAGCTGGGCCGCTGCTCACCGGAGGGCCAGGAAGAAATTAGTCACTGGGCAGTTAAAGGAACACCTGGACAGCACCCTGGGGCAGCCATTTGTTTGTGGACAGGGTCAGCTTTGTTGATGTGCTGTACCAAAACACCCAGGTATGTAATAGCGATCTCAAAACAAAGCAATAATACCTGACTCCCATGAAAGATACTTAAATGTTAAAATATCCTCTCAGAAACTGTTTACACAACACAGTGCAAGGAATGCAGCCCAAAGTAAAGAGTCAAATATTCTACCGCAAGAAGAAAACATGGGGGAAAAAATAAAATGAAATTGCTAACTCTGTGCATTTTTTCTGCATTACTTTTCATGATATAAATTGAAAGGTTCACTTTGACGATTAATATATTGCTGAGAGACCGATTCAATTCACTACGAAAAAAAAAAACATTTTTAGGCAAAAAAAACAACACACATAACTTTTTGTAAACGCTTTCGAGAAAATACAGCAAACTGGTTTTGCATCTTTGCTGCAGACTTAAGACTAAAGAGGGGTGTAGAAACGTTCCTACGGAATTAGCTCCGTTTTTTTTTAAGCAGGATGGATTTTTGCATTGGGAATTTACTAAAAAATGTACGGCAGCAGGATGTGTCAGTGACCTGAACGCTCGCCGCTGACAAAGGATGTGTTGTGGAAGTTATGAGCTCGTACTGAAGCATGGTAGAGCCGGCGTTCTAGCATTCAAAGCAGGGCACAAGTCCTAAAAAAAGAAGTGTGGGGACTAACCTACTTAATCAGTAAGCAAGTGGCATCACAGCGTGTGACATCACGGTGCATGACATCACGGTGCATGACGCGAATAACATCACAGGAAGTGGCATAACAAGAAGTGACATCAGATCTTAAGCCCTCACATACATATTAGCAGGTGTATCATGAGTACATTGGGGCACATTTCGAGTATACTTGTACGCTCTCCTGAAATAGGCAGAAGATTCACACTTTTGTAGGCTACACATAAAACAATGTTGCCTTCTGTCAGTGTAAAGCTTCCTCTAGCCATAGTGCTTTAAAAGAAAAAAATAGTGGTATTTAAATTATTACACCGCCTCCTCAGGGGTGGTAAGCACTATATAAATGCTATTTATTTTGTGCAAATACTGGGAAAGACCAACACATCTGTAGTTCTTACAGTGCATGCATATCTCCTAAACAGAGCCTGAACAAAGTGAAAAGCTGCCTCTCTTAAGTATGTGTGAAGTGCTAACAAGTTGTGAGCCTTTGTTTCTCCTCTGCTGCATTTGCTTCTGGGTGTGAGGCTCCGGACTGCTGCCAGCCAGGAGTCTTGAACAAAAGGAGGACTGATGACCCCTCAGACTCGGGCTTTATTAAGAGCCAGCAGGAGTTAGAAATAAGAGAGCCCCGTCCCTACCTGCACGTTGTTGCCGATGGAAAGCAGATAACAATGTGCAGGCGCTGCTGAAAGTGTCCCGGTGTTTGGAAATTACACCAGGGCGAATTCAGCATCTTTATCAGTGGGGACCAATTTCTTGGCAGGGTGGACGACCTCCCCCTGTGAAATAAGTGGGTGGAGGCCGTCCACCCGCGTGTACACCCGAATCGTCCCCAGATTCAAAAGGCAGCAAACCGAGTACCATAAATTGGGCAGTAGGAACAATTATTTACAAGCTTTAAACAGCGGCGGCTGGTAGGGAACAGTGGCGGGGGAAGGTGGGGGATAAAGATAGAAAAGCAAACATACCTGGAGGCCGCAGTCGCAGCTTCTCCTCCGGCAGAAAGCACCCAGGCTCCCAGAATCCCCTGACCAATCACAATGCAGCCTGAGACAGCTGGCCAAAGTTTCATGCGCACTTTAGGCACAACCCCCACGTCTCCTTCGGCCCTGCCCTATCAATGGGGGCTGGATGGACAGCAATGCAACTGAACAGCAATAGTAAAAATACAATGATAATAATGGATGTTCTGTTATTATCATTTTAGTTTTACTTTTCACTGCTTTAAAGCAGTTGGGCGGCTCTCCTCCGCCTTAGCGGAAGAGCCACCCCTGCCTTTAAAACAACAGGAGTGTGGTATGGAGTGCTATATGTGAAACGAGTTCTATATTATTTTATGTAGAACTGGCAGGATGTGTATTATTGCCCTATTTAATATATAGAAAGTACACCAGTGTTGTGGCACTGTAGCTGTACTGATCACAACAAAATCAATCTTAATGCACATATCTGCACATAACACACTAACTTACTAGTTTTCATATTTTCACAGGTCACTCCATGATAATAGGCATCTGTCTTGATGAGGTTGAAGCAAATGGTTGACGGTGGGTGAAAGTGATACCACTTTATGACATTTCTTTTTCTATAGCACAGAGGAGCTCTTTTTGCACTTCCTCCACGGGGTCTGCAGTCCTGCCAAGTACCACGCATCAGGCGTTAGACTAACGCATTTCAGTTTGGTGCTCCGCATCACCTCACTGAAATGCATTGTCACTCATAATGCACAGTCTCAGAGCTATCCCAGAAAGCGCGCTGTAAACTGTGTGGCAGCTGGCGGCGTGCTTGCAGGGCTACTCCTGTAGGCTTGGGCACCCTCCTAGCAACTCAAGCTCAGCCTCCGAGAGTGGCAGCCAGTGCTGCTACAATGTATCTTTTTTGATTGCTGCGGGTTGCGCAGCGGGACTCTGAATTACTAGACAGCCTTAGTGACGTAATTGCCGGGCCCAGGTTCAGTGAGTGACGCAGTCTCAGACTGGCCATAGAGCCGCAGGAGGACGGGACGTCACGTCTTGCTTCCAGAGAGTGCAGCCGGGAGTTATTAAATGTTGTGAGGACTCTCTCTGCTGCGGACTGGCCCATCTGCCTAGTCTCACTCCCTTGTTTGCGGGCAGCCGGGGAATCATGGTGCTGCTCACCCCCGCAGCACCCTGCTGTTCGCACCAGTCACTCAGACCTGCCCTGCCCAGCCAAGCCACCCACACTGTGGGGAGGCCCAAGAGCTAAATTGTCACGCTGCCCGCCGACAGCCCGGGCCGGCCAACATGAGGCAACGTGCAGCAACGTGCAGTCAAGGGAGCGTGGTGAGAGGCTGAGGCCCTGTTGTCACCTGTGCAGATTCATGCTGCCTTAGCCTGGGGGAAGAGAAGTGTGCGAAGACGAATAATGTAAGTGAACCAGCAACTCACAAGTTGTCAGTCACAATAACACAATCAAATTTATTTATTTTTACAAGAGACCTGCGACGTATTTATTCTAGTACTGCTGCAGCAAGCGGTGCATTCATTATGGCTTCAATGAGGACGAACAAATTGTGGCAGCAGTAGTCAGGCGCGGTTCCCCAGTACAGGCACCGGCAGCATTCAGTGGTGCACAGTCAGGAGTGGGAGCGGGTAGAGCATGATTGCAGGGGTTATTCCCAGCCCGGTGCGAAGAGGGGTTCTGACTGGTGGGATCATAGCAGGCATATTTTATTTTTTGTTGCTTAAATGGGAGAGATGAAGAGCAACACTACTGCGCAACCACGGAAAGTCTATGAGTCTAGCCAGGGGTTGGTGCAAGGTGGCAAGGCCACTTCACAAGGAGCCCCGCAAACCGCGTGAGTCCTAGGCAGCTGCAGGCAGGACAACTAGGAGGGCGTGTTACCCAGTGGGCTGAAGCAAACAGTTTGAGGACACAAGCATGTTCTCTAGCAAAGCAGAAGACACTGCAGCTGGTTCAGGCGTAGGAACTCCCTGGGAGTGCTCGAATTATGCCATTCTGGGCTGTAGCGCGGGTTACTGCCCCGGGCTAGTGGCGGTTCGACATGTTTCTGCTAAATAGCTTGAATGTGTTAGAGTAAACAATTCTGTGCCATATGTGTTTTTTAGATTAGTCTTGTAGCCTGCTGCATGACACACACTGGTACAAGTACTCATAGGTTATAGCGCAGGCGAAATGCAGGACCCAGGCCAGGGTGGTCGGACGCTCAGCTTTAGGATTATTACTGCTGGTGATGGAGCAGGATTTCACAAAAAGAAACCTGCTCAATTAAATACCCCCATAATACGTACTAACAGTAAGTAGTAATAGAAACTAACGTGCACCTTACATGAACACGAGGGAAACAGCTTTGCGCATGTATGCACTAATGTCAAATAATATATGGAAGAACAAAAAATAGTATTTGCAGTGAGATCTGAAAGTAACGAGAAATAATGCATGACTAGGCCGCATGTGCATTTCGTAGCTTGCATCTTGCTTTGAAATAATAAATAATGCTGCTTCCGCTTAAAGCTATGCTATGAGAAACGCTAACAGGGAATAGTGCAAGGGTGGGTGGTAAACAGTGAAAATTACATTGTCATATAATTAATGGATGTTCATTTTCCATTTGCTATAATGAGCTGGATGAGATGCCATATTTCCTTAACTTGGCCAAAAAAGGGAGTGGTGGGATAAACAAGTGGAATTGATCTGTCTGAAGCGCTGAGCACAGCAGAAGAAGAGCAAGAGTTGAAGGCCAATGTGATGAATGCCTGCCAAGTGAAGTGCCTGACCGTGGGACAAAGGACTCTTTCCGCGGACATTGCTTTAAATTATGTGCATTTGTTACATGAATAAAAAGGTGTGAACGGAACAAATATGACATCCTGCGAATGGGTGTAGAACAATGAATATGCCCAAACTCTGAGTGAAGGCACCGTGGTGTGACAGAGCCCCCCCTAAACTCTCAAATCATCTGTCTAGTTTAGAGAATTGTTGCAATTGAGGTATGTGGGACGGATGTGTAGGTTTTAGGGTATAACTGGGGTGTGTTTAGGTTAGGCTGGCTACAGAGAGAGAGAGAGAGGCGAGATGCGTCGCTGTATGTCTGTTTGCAGAGAGTCCTAGCTGTTCCGGTCCTGTCCCGTTCCTGTCCCTGTAATCTTTATTCCCTGTCTTTATTCAGTGAACCCCCGCCATCACCTTGGCCAGGGTAGTGGTTTTCTACAGACCTTTTAGGTTTGTATTATTCTGACTGGTTCTTGAACAATTACCTGCAATGTATATTTGTCTCTGAAACTTTTGAATCTTCGCCTATCCACTCAGACATAGGTGTATTGAAACTTAATATTTAGATGAAACTTTTGTCTCTTCATCTATCCCCTCCGTTAGATGTATTATGTTTCGCATTTAATTTTGCTGAACTGATGTCTCTTAATCTATCCACTCCTTCATGCATAATGTTATTATTGATTTATGAGTTTGTTTCTATCTGATATTGCTGATGTATTTTTCTCCTTTTGTGAGTTCATTGTTTGCACTTGTAACCGCATGCATTGAGCATTTACCTTTAATTTGAGATAAAGTTTTATTAACTATACCGAGAGTCTGTGATTATTTAGCTGTCTGAATAGTTAGTCAGATAGTATTATCATTACCATCAACTATTCAACTAATTGGTCCATTGACCAAATAGAAGGAGAGTTGATGTATTAGTGAGATGAGTATTATGAGAAATATCACATGTATAATAGAAGAATAAGAAATCAAACGTATATAAATTGTCACCAGCGCATCAGGGATTTGGGTGAATGTGCCATTGTTCTGTGATATTATTGAGTATTGATCCCTGATCGGGTATCGGCCTTGCGCTGGATCACTAGTCAGTGTTTCAGAAAGTGTCCTTTTGAAATAAAACAGCCGACATAGGTAGGCTATGTGTACCTCAGTCAGCCTGTTCTCCTGAGGCTTGTCCTGACAACACAATCATGCCTCATTGTATTGTAATGTTATTTGCTTAGACTAGCCATGCAACTTACTCTCAGCCTCAGTTTAATAATAGCGGGCGGTGCAGTGCTGTAATCAGCAAATTGATTTTTATCAAATTGCTCAGTGTTTTTTTGAAAACAATTACACTCTGCGGCCGAATTGTGACCCCTAGCTATGTGTGTGCCCTTTCATTTCTGGTGCTTTCCAGCAATTTTAACATCTTCTTAGAGTTTCTTGTTGCTCAAATGTGTGTATTTTAATAATAAATAATAATAAAGGAATTTATAAAGCGCATGGTTACGCCATCTCGGCGTGTCCCCGCGCTACGGTGAAAGAGGTGGTAGCAGCTAAGACTACGTTACCAGGCGTCCGTGTGATTAACCTAAAAACAGATGGGTTTTAAGCGCCTTCCTAAACTTAATTTCAGAAGTCTCCATCCAGAGTTTTAAAGGGAGTTTGTTCCAGTTCTTAGCTGCCAAGAACCGGAAGGATCTGCCTCCCATTCTGGCCTTCTTCACCTTCGGCACTTTCAGCAGGCCAGTCCCACTCGATTTCAGGTACCTTCCCGGTACATAGCTGGTGACAAGATCCCTCAGATATGAGGGACCAGTGCCCTCGGTGATACTATGGCACGTACATAGTGCCTTAAACATCACTCTTTTCCTTACTGGAAGCCAGTGCAAGGTATCCAGGGCTCTTTTGGAGGCAGCCCTCCTAGGCTGCATAAGAACCAGCCATGCGGCGGCATTCTGCATAACGTGCAATCTAGCAAGACATTTAGTGGTGGCACCCAGATAGAGTATGTTGCCATATTCTAGGCGAGACGTTATAAGGGCGTGCACCAGCGGCTTCCTTGCCTCTATCGGAAGGAGATCCATCGTTTTGCGTAGGTTTTTGAGGACTCCAAAACATTTCCCCACTACGCGTCTGGTGTGCACTTCATAAGAAAGAGTGGAGTCCAGCCAGACCCCAAGGTTTTTCGCCTGGCCCAGACTCGGAGGCCACCAAGCGGACGTCCAACCTGCCGGATCACCCCCTACCACAAGCACCTCTGTCTTGTTGCCATTAAGTTTCAGGCAGTTCTTAGCCATCCAGGAGGCAAGTTCCTGCATGCATGCCCTGAAGTTAGAGGCTGCTACGTCCGGTGCCTGAGACAGGGAGATCACCAGCTGGGTATTGTTGGCGTAAGAGACGACCCCAACACCAAAGCTCTGCGCTATCTCCGCCAACTGAGTTACGTACAGGTTGAACAGGGTAGGGCTCAGGGCGGAGCCCTGAGGCACACCCTGCTCAAATTTAAAGTCCTTGGAGAAGTGCGCTCCCTGTCTAACCTGAAAACTATGCTCAACCAGGAAGGACTTCAACCATTTCAGGGCCAGGCCCGAGACACCGCCCTTGTTCAGACACTGTAGCAAGGTGTAGTGGGCTACAGTGTCGAAGGCGGCACTCAGGTCCAGCATAATCAGGGCCATAGTATGTCCAGCATCAGCCCCCTTCCTGATGGATTCCGTGGCAAGCACGCAATATTTGTTATGTTTCCCTCATCTTCATTGCTTGATTTTGTTCGGGAGAAAGTGCCACTCATAGTCGTTGAGATGTCGCTCATAATTACACTGACATTTTAAAAATGTCACACATAGCAATCTGAAACATTGGCAGTTATGGGTCTGTTGTAAAAACATACAAAACTCAGAAGTGATTTGTATGCCACCAAGTGTATTGTGCCTGGGGGGCGGAGCTTGCCGGCATCCATGAAAGAAGTGTGAGCGCTGAGCTCCTCGCCTGAGCCCCAATAAAATCCACCAAAACCATCCTCAAGGCGCCTCAATAGCCCTAAAAGTAGGTGAAAGCTTCCCTTCTACTCCCCGGTGCAGGCGGCGTTGTTTTTCCGCCCGAACAAAGGACTGACGGAGCGTTCCTGGTGTCAGGAGTTTGCTGTGGCGGACCAGGCCGACAACCACGGACTAGCCTGCGGCGCTGCCCGGGCTGCGTCACACTGCGTGCGGCAGAGGAGACCGTAGACGGGCCGGTCGTGCGGGCCCGTCTCTGAAAACGGGATGATACATCGCTGCAGTACGCCCACCCTCCCGAAGTAAGTGCGGCACCCATGGAGACCAGGACTGGGACGGAATAGTGACTAGCCCGCAACTACTGTGCACGGCAACACTGGGCTCACGGAAAAGCTGTTGGTGACTGGACTTGGTTGGGGGGCCCGCCCGGTGCGCTCCCACTATCCGGGCGCGGTGTGTGTAGCACCACTGCCGGCTGATCTGGGATTTTGAGCGTGTGAGTGACTGGGCACAACTGCGCAATTATGTGTGTGGGAGGCCGGCAGTGAGCTGACTTTGACATCGGAGGAGCGAAAGTGAGGAACCCTGGGGCTCCGGTCTGCGCGACTCACAGGAGGTGCAGGCTCTTCTTAATACCTGTGCTGAAGCCGCGCTCTTCTAATGGTGAGGTGGAGAGGGGGAGCCCTCGTTGAAGAGCTACGGTCAGACTTTTGAATGTGGCCCACAGTTACATAATCGCCCTGATTGAGGCCGCCATTTTGTGATATTTTTTGCTGCGTGGGAGGTCAGCGGCTGTAGCGTCTACCACATTGGGTCAGCGCCCGGCGCAACGGCGGAGGCACACGGGGACCGGTGACGGAGTATTACCGGCCACACTAGAGTCAAGAGGAGGAACACTTGTGTACACCATCACACACACACAGTCTGCCGGTGTGGCCTCGAAGCGCAGTGCAGGACCTGAGAATTGATTCCCCCCGGAGCGGTCCTGGAGCTATATAATATGGTGGTTAAGAGCTGGAGAGGCATGTATAAGAAGTTCTGATAAAGTGCTGTGCGCAAGAGTGCGTCACAGAGGAGGGGACCCAGGTAATCACGTTGAAGGTACGCCTCCGTGGTCCCTGCGCACAATCTTGAGGAAGCCCGCGTGAGGGCATCGCGGTGCTCTACTTGGAGCTAGAGGACCACATCGGACCACTTGGAGACACTGGTCCACCCCTGCCACGTATTGAAATTGGTGGAGTGGTAGACGTCGATGTCCGGTAGGAACACCATGGGGAAAGGTGACAGGACACAAACCAAGCTAAGGTTCGACCAACGCAGAACTAAGGGGCCTGACGTGCAGCCCCGGAGGCGTCCCCGCGGAGTGCGGCCCCAGAGAGCTCCATGTGCGCAGACATCCGTGAAATGCTGGTGTCGATGGAGAAAGGGCTCCAAGACAGCATGGCATCGATTGGTTCTAAGCTTGATGCTCTGACATACCGCATGGATCGCATGTCGGAGCGCGTAGACAAGCATGCGGAGCGACTTGACATGGCGGAAAGACGCCTGACAGAAGCGGAGGAGGCTCAGTCGGATTGGGATGAAGACCGCAAACAGTTTGGTAGGCTCCTGCAGGTCATTCAGGACAAGTCGGAGGATTTGGAGGCGCGCTCAAGGCGCTCCAACATACGTATCACAGGGGTGGCAGAGACCACTCAGACTGGCAAGATGGAGTTGTTTGTGGAGAAACTCTTGATAGCGCTCCTAGGGGACGATGTCTTTTCCCCTATGTTCATAGTGGAGCGAGCTCATCGCTCATTGGGACCGAGGCCGAAGTCGGGTGCGCCCACGCGGCCAATAATAGCGAAACTACTGAACTACCGGGACAGGGATACGGCGCTAAGACTGGCCAGAGAAAAAGGAAAGCTACAATACGAGGGAATGGACATCTCGCTCTACCCGGACTTCACGGCAAAGGTACAAGAGGAGAGCAAACATTTTGCTCCATACAAAAAACAACTACGCGAACTCGGATTGGACTACGCGATGCTGTACCCGGCGAAACTCCGGATAAACAGACAAGGGCACTCGCATTTCTTTACAGACCCAAAGGAGCTGCAGAAGTCACTAAAGGAATGGTCGAAAGAGCGCAGGAATAGTCCGAGGAGCCGACAGGAGGAACCCAATACCTCTTCGCAACTGGAGGATCAGGAATAAGTAGCTAGTGGTTACTTGGCCCTGCCATCGGATTTCTGTCGAGGGATCATTCCTGTCTGGGGGAGTGTACCTATGGATGGCTCTTTTGCTGGAACAGTACTGCACAGCGGATGCTTGCGACCAGAGATGGCACACAAGATTTCTAAGAGACTACTGGTGGGTGAGATCTTTCTGGTTCATATCAGTTCAAATATGTGTCTGGACGCCTTACCTTTGGTGGAGGGTTATGAGATCGGGGGCATGGTTTCCTAGATTTTACTGTTTTCCCTCACAAGGATGTAGGGGTATAAGATGGCTAGGTTGATGTGGAGCGGCTCCCCCCTTTTGGGTCCTGATCGATTTTTACACTTTCCCCTGAGTCTGGCTTGAGGCACTGTGTTGCACGGTATGCTGAGGGAGACCTTGTCCTCTTCGTTGGGGGAGCTGTGTAGAGTGGAGATACTGGCTAGCAGGAATGTACAGGAACGAGGCCTACATGAGGGGGAGTTCACCTATGTAAATCCTGGACTGGGACTACAGTGGGCGCCGAATGTTAGTGGGGGGCATGGTACAGGAGTGCATCAGCATTGCAGTATCGGACTTGTGTTTAACTACTTTTCGACTGGCAACTTCTGCCCCTGCGCTTTCGGCCTCGAGGCTCTGAATAGGGCTGATTAGGGAACTGTTGATTACGTTTGTTGCCCAGGAGGGATGGGGGGTGGAAATGGGCACTGTCTGACCAGGTTGGAGGTGGTCGGCGCTTTCTGTCTGACCAGGTTGGGGATGGTCAACTGGGGAAGTTGGGATGATTGGATTAAGAGATGTTCACTGCTAAGTGAGGGGAGGTTCACTGCTGCACCTGGGGTTCTGCCTGTAGGATCTGTGTGTCCGGGATCTAATGTGTTCAATATCACCAAACAGACTGGGATAAGATGGCTGACACTGAGGCTCTAATGATGGACAGTGGCCCCGATCTTGTAAGAGTGTTGACCTGGAACGTCAGAGGGTTGAATGGTTACCGCAAACCCAGGAAGGTAATGAGCTATTTACATAGACACCGCATTGATATTGCCCTCCTGCAAGAAACGCACCTCCCGCTCACAAGTAAAATGTTGACGGCAAAAGGCCTAGGGGGTAATTGTGTTGCTGCACGCTTCACCACTCACTCCAGGGGGGTGGTCACATGGGTTAATCCCAAATCACAGCTGGCATTGACACTGTTAGCCGCTGACCCGGAGGGTCGATATCTCCTTGCACGATGTACAGGTAAAGGACACGATTTAATGGTTGTGAATGTTTATGGTCCCAATTACGACAATCCTGAGTTTTACTCTACCCTAGCAGACATGTGCAGATTGTATGTTGGTTCCAGAATGATGTGGGGGGGTGATTCCAACTTTGTTCTGAGCCCGGACCTGGATAGGTCGGCTGGGACGGCCCGCAGTCCTGCGGCATCTGCCGTCCTTGTGCAGACCGAACTGATTAAGTTGGATATGGTGGATATATGGAGACACAGTCACCCCGGGAAGGGAGGGTACACACATTACTCGGCATATTATGACATACACACCAGGATTGATTATTGGTTCACATCTCAATCACTCCTCAGCTCTGTGAAGGGCTGTGTACTCCTACCCCGCACTCTGTCAGACCACTCACCACTGCTGCTGCTCCTGAATGCTCCAGCTAGGAGAATCCCCCCGTTCACCTGGAGGTTTCCCCCCCACTCATTGTTAGACGATGTCTTCAGGGGGGAGCTAGCGGAAGACATAGACACATTCTTTGAAAACAATGTGGGGTCTGTAGACAGTTTTCAGACGGTGTGGGATACCTTTAAGGTCTATATCCGAGGCATGTCGATGGCAAAACATTCTGGGGTGCTTAAATCCATTAGGCAAAGGCTGAAATACCTCGAATCACAATTATCGGACTTAGAAAAACAAGATAGGCACTCATCGAATAGTGACACAGAAGAACAGATTAAACAGTTGGTTATAGAATTCAATGAGGAGGCGGATAGAGATGTTCAACACATGGGGAAATATGCCACTGCGCGCACGTACGGGGAGAGGGACCGCCCTGGCTCATTGTTGGCTAGACTAATGCGCAACAGCAGACACCCGCTGGTAGTTGAGGAATTAGTCACTTCCAAGGGCGAGGTGGTTACGGAGGAAGGCGACATCCTCGCAGAATTTCGGGACTACTCTGAGCTCTATAATCTAGGTCTGGACAACTAGAAGAGGAAATTGACGAATACCTTAGTTATATCGATATGCCCTTCCTGGCCAATTTCCAGAGGGAATTCTTGATGATGCCCATACAGAAAGATGAGATCTTGGAGGCGTTGGAGGGAATGAGATCTGGCAGCGATCCAGGCGCAGATGGGCTTACGGTAGCCTTTTATAAGGCTTTCATAGATAAACTAATACCGCATCTGATGTCTCTCTTTGATGATATCTGTCAACAGGGCTGTATGCCGAAATCTATGAGGGAAGCCCTTCTTATCACGATACCTAAACCGGGGAAGCCCCCCAGTGAATGCGGCTCATACAGACCGCTCTCCCTGATAAATGTAGACGCCAAACTGTACGCGAAGGTCTTGGCTACACGGCTTGCTTTACTTGTCCCGGGACTGGTTGCTCCGGAACAGGCTGGGTTTGTTCCTGCGAGGAATTTGACTTATAATATCCGCACTGTGCTAGGCACCATACAACATGTGAAGCAAGACACCAAGGCTGTGGCTATATTTCTGGACATGGAGAAGGCCTTCGACTCTGTGGAATGACCCTTCATGTTAAGAGTGTTGAGGAAATTTGGGTTGGGAGAACCCTTCTTACAGATGTTGGGAGCTCTATATTATAAACCCTCGGCCAGGCTGAAACTAGGGGACACAGTCACTGATCCGATAGCAATAAGCAGGGGTACTAGACAGGGATGCCCCCTTTCCCCTCTCTTATACGCACTCGTGGCGGAACCTCTAGCGTGTGCGATTAGAGAATACCACAGGTTCGAAGGGATTAATTTCCCAACTTATAAGATCGGCATATCTACGTACGCGGATGATACCCTGCTCTATGTTAGTGATCCAGAAGAAAATCCTGCGTCTGTGTTAAGGGAGGTAGTGAGATTTGGTGCGCTATCTGGCCTACACGTCAACTGGGACAAATTAGTGGCCCTTCCGCTGACGCCGGTGACTCTCCCGTTTGATTTGGAGTTTCCGCTGCAGTGGACCTCGGATTCCATAAGATATCTGGGGATACGTTTGCACACTGACCCCGAGCTATTGGTTCGTGAGAACTATGGGGTAGCGTACAATAAACTTGTAGACGATGTGGAGGTCTGGTGCAGGCTTCCTTTGTCCCTGATGGGGAGGATAGCGATAATTAAAATGGTGGTGCTGCCCAGGTTTCTGTTCCTCTTTCATAACATCCCGGTAGTCCTGTCTAGAACCTTCTTTCGGCAACTCACGCAAACACTTATCAGACTCGCGTGGGGAGGTAAACAACCCAGAGCCCAGTGGAAGACATTAATGCTTCCTTATGAAATGGGGGGTCTGGGAGCACCGGATCTGGAGCGTTATTACAGAATAGCGCAAGCGGCGCATCTCCACACGTGGATCCATGGGAATCCCGATACTCCGCATGTAAAATTAGAGCGTCTGTTTGCGGACCCTACCCCTCTCCCGGCCACGATACGTCAACCAGTGGACCGCAGAACTGGGATATTGGACTCCATAAGGACTACGAATCACGCATGGAATGAGTTATTACGTGCGCAGGGTGGTGACATACTGTACTCACCACTCATGCACGTAGAGTGGGCGGTCTGGCTTCCCCCGCTGGCAAAGAAAGGGGTGATAAAGGCACTACATGTACTAGGTATCACCAAGATGGGGGATCTATTCCGTGACGGGATCGTGAAAACTCTCGAACAAGTACTTCAGTCTCAGACGGGGAGGACGCTGCTACACAGCTTTCAATTCCACAGGGTACGCAGTGCACTACAGGAACTGCTTGGCCCAGAACTGGCTGAACCACCGGAGGTGCCGGAACTCACCTATGTGATTAAAAACCCAGCGTCCAGCAAACTGGTAACAAATCTCAAGAAATTGGGGGACCGACACAAACCACAACTGCTCTCTAAGGCTCGAACTGACTGGCAGCGTGACCTACAGATGCAGATATGTGACGAGATGTGGCATTATTGCTGCTCAAACACTAGGAAGATATCTCTGAACAGCCGACATAGGCTGATTCATTTCAAAAACTTACAGCGTGTCTACTACACACCGGAGAGACTGCACAGGTACGGGCTGAGACGTTCGGCGGAATGTGAACGCTGCCACCTCCCAACGGCGGACTTCATCCACATGGCGTGGTCTTGCCCCGGGATCCACAAGTTCTGGAAGGAGGTTTTCTCTGACCTGGGGCTGATACTGGGTGTAGAAATCCCGCTCTGCCCGGCCCTGGCCCTGCTGGGTTATTCCAAGACACTCCCAGTGACCATGAGGCATCTGGCGGATATGGCCTTGCTGACCGCTAAACGTATAGTGGCTATGTGCTGGATGAGAGGACCGCTACCGACTAAGAATAGGTGGGCGACAGATTTGCTGTACTGCTGTACACAGTCGGAGACGTACAGCGAGCTGCTTCCTCCGAAAAGTCGACCCAAGAATTTCTGGGGGCTGTATAGGACCTATCTAAGCGCTAAAGACAGTGAAGACACAGAGCCTGACCTAGAGGGGGTGGAGGTAGGCGACATACAGGGTGCGGTTGTAGAAAACTTGGGGAGAGATGTTTTGTATACTTAAGCACTGCACGGGTTGGGGGAGGAGGTCTGGACCTCGTGGAACTTTTTAGTACATAGCGGGAGGAATGGGTTGGTATAGGAGCATGAGACATACATTGTGGGAGGGTAGCGGGGTAGTACTCTGGGGTTCCGCTTCTGCATTTTGAATAACACATGCTGGTGGGTGGAGGCTGCAGGGGGCGGCACACGACTTCAACGGGCAGCACATAGAGGTGTAGCAATAAGGTGGGTAGGCAGGCACACATTGGGATGGGAGGGTAACTGTTGGGGTGGGAAGGGTAGGTACAGGGGGTAGGAGTTAAGAATAGTTACAAGTAGGACACTTCTATTGGCCTATAGACCTGTGGGTCCGGATGCAATATTACGCCTTCAGCAGAATGGTAAAGGCCCGCCCTGAGCTGATGCAAGCAGAGCAGCGTCACATGGATTGTTCGCTGAGGAAACTCCTGATACGTTTCAGTACTTTTTATTGCCGCCAGTCCCCGGGATGCTGGCATGAAGGCTGTGTGTGATATAATGAGATCATAAGGATGTGATGCTTTGACCTGCTGCCGGCCCCCGGGTTGTAGGCTATAAGAGCTGTGTAAAAATTGGATGTACAATAAAGTACAAAGTAAAAAAAAAAAAAAAGTGTATTGTGCCTAGCAGACTGCACTGTGATGGCTGCCACGGTTCAGAGCAAGATTGGCACTTCTGTATGGCATGGTAAGGCAGCAGCCTAAGGATGTCGTCAAGCAGTGGGATGAGTTAACAGTAGGAGCCCCAGAAAGTGGATTTATTTGAGCATGGGGAATGTTCCAGAGACAAAACAATTTGTCCAGATGAATGAAAAGAAATGAAACATTCATGGTCAGGAGCAGGCTGCTTCCTCACATCAACAGCAATGTGAGGGGATGCACCACAGGGAGAAGGGCTCGGCTCACAAGCTGCCTTCTCACATTATATACAGTGACGTTTGAAGAGGAAGATCTTAGATCATTCATTGGAAAAGCTTGGCATGTGTACTTAACTAGCATTGAAACGGGCTTTTTAATACTGAGCCAAACTAATTGAACTAACTAAATGCTGCATGGACAGTGATCTTAATTGCAATAAATGTTTCACTAATTCTTCACCCATCCAAGATGGCCGCAATTAACTGTCATGTCTGCTGGACTTACAGTATTTCCCATGCGGGAAATAGCTATTGGATTTGAAATTCATTCCACATGCCATTCAAATATGTTGAGCTGAACAGGGAGAACAAATCTCCCGTTAGTTTAATCTAGACAGGCTCTGTGAAGGTTTCTCTGCATAACTCCCATGCTGTGTAAGAAATAATAAAAAGGTTTCTCTCTCATTGTCTTTGGGAGCATGCTGAAAGAAGACACTTCTTGCTTTGGTTTATGTATTATTATTATGATTAGTAGTAGAAATAGCAGCAATAGTGAGATTTTATACCCGTGAGCAAGAGATCGGCTGATCTCGAAACGCGTTGGGTGTGTTTTTTCTGCTAATTAAATCTGACAGCACTGTTCTATATTTGGGCTCCGACTCTGGTTTTCTCAAAAATTGGAATTACTAACCAGGAGTGTGTGCATATATATATATATATGTGTATATATATATATATATATATATATATATATGTGTATATATATATATATTACCTACTGGCGGTCGCCAGTAGGTATATATAGTTAGGATTTTTTCTCTATGGGATTTTTGAAAATTCTATGTCTAATAACTTTGGCGTTTGTGGACGGAATTGGCTGAAATTTTCAGGAAAATGGAACATTTTGTTTCTGAGCAGCCCCTGAAAATTTGGGGGGGTCGTCAAGGGGGGGCCGAGAAAAAAGGGGGGTCCCAAAACGAGTTTTTACAATGCAATTTTCCATAGGGCGGTTGGCCTCACTTTTAGCTCGAACGGCTGAATGGATTTCCACGAAACTTGGCAAAATTGTGGATATTGTTTGCCCGATGTGCCTTTGCTAGGTCTCAAGATATGTGGTCCTGTGAATTTTGAGTAAATTAGGTTAAAAAAAGATATATATCTAGAGCCGCGCCCGGTACGCGTACCGGGGAGCGCTTCGGGCGCGCCACGCGAGTACGCGAGTGGAAAGCTGATTGGCTCTCGGGTGTCTGTCAACATTCCAAACAGTCCGCAGCGGCCGCCATCTTGTGTCTCGGTAGGATTGAGACACAAGAGGTGGCAAAAATCAAAGGGGGGAAATGAGCAAAAGGGGGCAGGGGACACCCCCCTGACCCCCTAGTTTTGATGTGGGGGCCATAAAAGGGTCCCGCGGGTAAAAAAAACAAGTAAAAAAAATTCGATTTTCGCGGGGGGGGAGCGCCCGGTACGCGCACCGGGGAGCTTACGGGGGAGCGTACCAGGAGATAAAAAATGACACTTTTTTTTTTTTTTTAAAAAGCATTTTTTTTATAAATTGGAGGTAGTTCTGAAAATAACTTTTTTTTTTATTTTGTTGTTTTATATTTTTTTGGTTTTTTTTGTTGTTTTATATTTTTTTAGACTTTTTTAAACAATTTTATATTTTTTTTGTATTTTTGTCAAGGGAAAAACAAAAACAGGGATTCCAAAACTGCTCAACAGGAGCAAAAAAAATTGAAAATTTAGGGACTGGCAGAGCAGCGGTGTTGCTGTTTCTTTAGGGCAATGAGTTCAACACTCTGCTCCCCATAGCAGAGCAGTTCGTCACACTCCGTGCAAAGAAATTTGATGCCTGCAAACACCGGCTGAATGTTAGGGACCATTCTTCCACGGGGTGGTCCCGAAGGTGTTGCTCCACCAGTGGAGGTGCTGCCGCCATCTGTGGGTACATTCCGTGCCAGCTCTCTGACACTCTCCCTGGCAAAGTTGTTAGGGTGTCTTCTTTTGACATGCCTGATTAAATTGGCATTTCCAAAGCTATATTTTTTCAGAGGATTGCCTCTGGATAAACTACTCCCACATATTTTGCAGGTTACTTTGGGAGCGTTGACTTTTTTTTGTCCTTCAGGGATGTCATAAAATTTCCAGATGAAATGGGTTTTTTTCTTCTGCTGAGGAGGGTCCTCATCTAAAAATCCATCTGAATCACTGCTGGATGACTCTCTTGCAGCCATTGCTGTAGATCAGGAAAGTAGGAGATGAACACAGTACACAGAACAGCTCTTGCTCTCTCCAAGTACAAAGCAATAGTGAGAGAAATGGGTGGGTTTCACACAATTTGGAGAAAAAAAAAGTTCTGAACCAATGAAAAGTGTTATTTTAAAGTCACATGGTTTGACGCGCTTACGCTACGTGCCCCGGGGCGCGTATCGTAAGCGCATCGGGGCGCTTACGTTGCACGATCGTATGCGCTTCCGGGTGCGCTTACGCGGTGCATCATAAGACGCATCTCGCGGCTACGCGATACGTGTCTTATGACGCAAGGCGTGGCGGCTACGCGATACGTCACGATGTTGTTTTCGTTCGCGGCAATAGCGCTATCGGGACGCTCATCAGTACGCGCCCCGGGGCGCGCCGCAAGAGTGCGCTTACCCGTGCGTTCACCTGTCCGCGCCCCGGGAGCGCACCAAAAAGAATTTTTAAAAAAATGACAGAAATATAAAATATAAAATTTGATTTAAAATGTATTATTTTTATAAAGATTTGCTATTAAAAAACCTATGAAATTCAATGAAAAAACCATAGGTTATAGACCATATATAGTTAGGAATTAGCATTTACAAAACCTTGAAAATTCACTGAAAAAACCATAGGTTATAGACCATATATAGTTAGGAATTAGCATTTACAAAACCAATGAAATTCAATGAAAAAACCATAGGTTATAGACCATATATAGTTAGGAATTAGCATTTACAAAACCTTGAAAATTCACTGAAAAAACCATAGGTTATAGACCATATATAGTTAGGAATTAGCATTTACAAAACCTTATTTTACTCACACAAAACCATTGAAATTCCATATATAGTTAGTTGCACTAACTATATATCGCGCACCCGCAATCCACTGCTGATGATGTCACATATTACATCATTCATGACATGGTCAGTGACATCACTGATGACATCTCAAATGACATCACTGATGAAATCACTGATGACATCTCATTTGACATTACTGATCACATCACTGATTACATCATTCATGTGATGATACGATGAACCTCTTCAGACTCTAATATAACCTTAGATACACTCAGTGTAAACAGACACTCACAGACTGTCACTCATCCATGGAGTTACTCACACACCTAGTCAGTCTTGCAAAGAATCAATCACACCTCCATTTCCTCAACTATATAGTTATACACACCTTACTTATTGAAACATATAATAACACATATTTACTCTGTTATACAATCCCTGATACAAGTTCACTATAATCCATACAGCCACTCACACATTCACTGGCTCTTATGCACAGTTATTTATATATGTCAACTATCACATGTACTGTGTTTTACATATGTACTTACTTTGACATGTAGCACTGAGATATCCATTCACTCACCAATACACTCATGCACACAGTCAACCGCCCATAAAGCTGTTTCCACATGCACTTTTGAAACCATACATCTAGTGAATCAACTGCTCACACATCTATGCACAGAGTCATACACCTCCAAGACACCCACACACACACTCAGTCTCCCATACAAATACTTGGCCAACTAATCAATAACCCATATAGTTAGTCATATAGCTAATGATCAACACATGCATCAGATTACAAAACAACAGACACAATGATGCACAATTTAAAACAGTTTAGTCACTAACCCATGCACTCAGTGAGACACATTTAATCACTCACTTATACAGTCAGTCATGCACCTACTAAATCCTTCATCCAGACACTTATACATCCACTCATTCTTCAATATGTAAGACATATTTTAACTTTACAGAAACATACAGTCACTGGATGTTTTCATCAGTGATGTCATCAGTGATGTCATTTGAGATGTCATCAGTGATGTCATCAGTGATGTCACTGACCATGTCATGAATGATGTAATATGTGACATCATCAGCAGTGGATTGCGGGTGCGCGATATATAGTTAGTGCAACTAACTATATATGGAATTTCAATGGTTTTGTGTGAGTAAAATAAGGTTTTGTAAATGCTAATTCTTAACTATATATGGTCTATAACCTATGGTTTTTTCAGTGAATATATATATATATATATATATATATATATATATATATATATATATATATATATATATATATGAAGGAAAGTGGAGTATATGTGGTGTAGGGCATAATCTTCCTCACCTTTACATACATATGAAAGGAGGGCAAAAGACAGACAAGCTTAACAAGGCAGTTTGTGCAAAGATGCCCACCATCCATGGTAGTAGAGTGTGATTATGATATTGTGGTCGAATCAGGCACAACATGTACCAACATGGACGATAAGTAGCTGACACACCTCGAAAGAAATCCAACACCGATTTATAAGAATAGAGTGTATTTTTATCTTAATTAGACACCAAAATGAATGGAATATCATACATCTAGCCGGAGTTATAGATTTTTGAAGCAATAGAAAATTAATGCAAATAATACAATGAAAATGTAACATTGCAGTCAATGGGACAAACCGGTATTGACAATCAGTCAATTGCAGGTCGAGTTGCATTGTACCCTTGCAGGGCAAAGTTAAAGCAGGTCCAGGACCAAGCCATGACAACCAGTTCTATTTTACCAAGGCCGTGGAACCAGGGTGCAGAGTTGTCCTGGCTGTCCCTGGTGCTGACTTGAGCAGCAGCAGAGCTGCTTTTACCACTGAGACAGTGCTGCAGGGGAAAAAGATGCAAAAAGATGCAAAAAGATAACAACAGAAAGGCTGCTAATGTCGGTCTAAGGTTGGATGGAGTTCCCTCTTAATACAGCATTGAGTAAAAGGGTCAATTGCTGGACTGGCGACCAACAAGCCTTGGCAGCGGTAAGCAGAGCAGAAAGTAACTGACATCCGGTAGTCAAGGGGAATGCAGTAGCTGACTGTAACTTCATGGAAGGCAGGACTACAGTTCCCACAATGCGCTAGACCATCTTGATTCAGACGAACCCACGGAGGGCCCAATGGCCAGTGATTCTTCAGATCCGGAGCAGTGTTTTACCTGCAATTTACAGTTAACTAGTGCCACTAGTCCAGGGGAGTCTGAGGGTGCTTCAAGCTTCCACAGATGTCCCTCTGCCTGGGTAACTGAGAGATAGCCTAGGACACGTCTTGAGAGGCAGTTTCAAGAGCGTTGCCATAAGTGCAGGGTATCCCTCTTTTGCATTGTGCATCTCTTGATGTTTCTGGTTCGGGTCTCACCTTCTGTCCTCTTTCATGCAAGTTGTTCAGAACTGAGGTTCTGGTGTCAGGGGGATTCCTTAAATCCTAGATTATGGGGAGGTAGGGTTATGGGAGCGAGTAGCCAATGGGCAACTGGTCCCTGCAGCTAATCTGACCCTGAGGTGACCACATCCGGGGGGGGGGGAGGTGTCACCCATCTACCCAGAACCCTCTATTCTGTCCCTTCTAAATATGGCAGAAATCTAGTTTTAGTATACTGACAAGATTGCTCACCCTGGAGGTGTGGCTAGTCTTCTGGGGGTGTAAACTTCCTTGATTAACTAATTTCCCACCTGTCCGGGTGCTAATGAACCTGGAGCAGGGAAGGCCTGTTCCTCCACTGGGAGTCAGCCCTGATGCATACCAGAGGTGTGCCCTTCACTAGCCTGCTTATGAGGAGGGAGGGATGACCACCATCCTGCCCAAGCCTTTATTCCTGACTCCTGGGAGTGATCGCACTGCCTGGCAGAGGTCATAATTCAGTCCTGGCTCCAGCAAACATGGGAAGTGTGGGATAGCTAGCCTGAACACAGAGAAGCTGGGGAAACCAGGTGGGCAACCTCTAAGGTAGCCACCTGGGTGCATGCCACATCACCCGAGAGATGAGATTTGTGTCAGGGGTGAGAAGTCACGTTGTTTGATAGCAAACATGACATACTTCGGTGGTACCATAATGGAGCTGCCAACCTTGTGAATGCCCGGGTGGCAGGCCATGTCATACCAAGGACCACTAACACTTATAGTAGTTTCCAATGGGTAATGCCTCTATAGAGACACTTAGGCCTGCACGTACATGACCTTACCTTCAATATGCTGCACACTGCCTCCCAGGCTCAGGAGGCCATCCTTAGTGGTGTCAAATATGTATTAAAGCAGTGTATTGACTGTGCCGCATATGGTGAGGGACAGTCAATTTTGAGCAGTTTGCAAGGCTCGTGCAGTCTGCAGTGGAAGGCCTGCTGTCAGTAGTTTAATTGGGTCACTCAGGGAGGCACAAAACCATGCTGCAGCCATGGGGACCCCTTTATCACATATGACATGAGTACTCCTGGTACCATATACAAGGGACTTATGAGGGGGTAAAGTCTCTGCCAATTTGGGACTACCAAGTTCAACCTAATAATTTTAGGGAGAGAGCACTGGCAGTGGAGTCTGGTTAGCAGGTAGCAGTGCACGGTCAGAGTCGAAAACCAGCATCTAGTAGTCCAAAGGTGGCAAAAGTGGGGGGCATCGGCAAAGAGCCCTGTTTTCTTACATTATCGAACATACTGTCCCCTGGCAAACTCTACCCTTAGCCCAGGTTGTGCTCTGGGTGAAACATGTTTGATGACTTATCCTTCACCATCACTTCATCCTTCAATTGCCCATAGATGAACCCCTTTAAGGGCTCTGACCTTCAACTGATTGGCTTTGTTTCACACAACAGTGGACAACCTTCCCTACATTCATTTCCACCTGCTTGGTGACTATTTAATTGTTTTAGGATGAGAAGTCTTCACCAGCCATTCTGAAGGGTTTTGATGAATTGAAGTGAGGAGGAGCTGGGGAGGGGCGATGGGGGAAAGGGAATTTGCAAGTAGTTTTAATCATTGCAGGCAGACTCTCACAACTGTGCTAATCTCATTCTTTGCAGCCAAGTAGGAGGCAGAGGCCTGCAAGACTGATATGCAGCCAGCTCCCTACGCCCCTTAGAATGTCAGTGCCGTAATGTCATATTTCAGTTTTCAGAAATCTTTGAGAAGTGGGTCTTGAATGTCTAATGCACAAGGGATTTTATCATTGTGTGCATCAGCGCTGATAGTTAAATATTCCTGGACAACTGCGCTACCTTAACTGCACACTGATTGTGCAACAAGTGTAACCTTTCACACAAGTTTTCCTCTGCAGTCCAATACGTAAATGCGCAAGACCTACTCCTGTCTTATTCCATGGAATTGTTATATGATTGAAAATGGCTGTGTCTAGATATGAATCACCTCAATAATGGTCCACATAACATTCTCAGCACTCTGGTACCAAAAACGACCAACTATCCACTAAAAAACAAAACTGCAAAAAAATGCCTTAGGTTTAGGTACAATTCCAGATTTGTTAAAGCGCGACTTATCACCCCTAATGGTATCCAGGAGCTGAGGGCCGTCTGGAAGATTAAGTGAGCTATTGCCTAGAGTCACATGATGCTGAGCTGAGCTGCTGTGGGTGATCGAACCGGGAGCCCCACGCTCCGGAGTCAGCCGTTCTGGCCGCTGCACCACACCTCTTCCACAACAATTCACAGATTAGTTTTGATGCCCCACGACATTCCTATTAGTAATTCTGGTACGAGTCCTCACAGTTGCAGGTGCATATATTTGGCATTTCCATGACAATACTTCTATATTACTTGAATTGTAAAGATCCACTTTGGCTTTTCTTAAACAACTACTTCTGTAATAAAGTATTAGTCTATTTATATAGGCATTATTCTCAATAAGAATTAAACACTTCCAAAATCTGCGAGGTTGTGTTGAAGGTATCTTGTAGACTCTTCAATGCACACTATTGATTGGTTTGCATAACAAGACACAGTGTATTTATAGATTAAGTTTCCAGATATTGTTCTTTCACACTCCTTTTAGTTTGTACAACGTTTAGAAATCCATACCTTCACAAAAACCTCTCAAAAGCAGCCTACTTTCAATGTAAACAAGCACTGACAAAACCAATAGGTCTAGTGTTGGCAGCCAGCCTTTTGGCTTTGTCAATGCAAGTTTTGTTTTTTCATGGGTTTTTAAAGCTGAGGAAGCAGGAAGACCCATGGGAAATATAGACCACTGTTAGTGAGAATGATTCCATAGAGAGGAACCATCGTCCTGTACACAGCATAAAAAGAATATCTCTTCTTGGTACCTTCAATCATAAAAAGAATATCTCTTCTTGGTACCTTCAAGCACTCCATCCTGTGCTCAATGAAAATAGACAATAGCAGGACCTTTGAAGAACAAGAGCCAGAAATCTTCCCAACAAGTCCCAGGAATTAAATTGTTACAAAATCCATAATTTTTTTCTACTGCCCCAAACATGCATAGTACTTGCTAACTCCCTAATTCAATTTTAAGCACCAGCCATACAAAATTAATGTTGATTACTTCAATTATGAACAAAGTGCTAGTAAAGTAATGTTAGAACATTGGAACATTGGAAGCTCCATTGAAAACAATGGAGTAGCTCACGGCTTATAATGGCTGGTATAAGCCCGGAGCTCCAACATTCCAATGCTTCTTTGTGGTTGTGAACAAAGGCTTCAGGGAGCCTGAGGGGATTTCAATCCCCTTGCGCTCCCTGAAACCTTTGTTTAATTTGTTAGAACATTCTGCCCTCTAGTGGCAGAATGTTCTAATAGCCTTATAGCCCTTCGTACCAGGGCTATACCGGCTATTAAAGTCCCGCTGCCTTTTTAAAGTCCCTCGCCTTTGGCTCGGGCCTTTAACGCTGCAGCGGGCCTTTAATAGCCGGAATAGCCCGCTACTGTGGGCTATAAGGCTATATTGTGACATTTCTAGATCTGGTAATTGATGGGATTTGTCACAAAAATGTATTAGTTGTCAGCATTCCCCGCCATATAATTTTAAGACATTGGTGCTTTGTTTTAGTTCTGTCCCTTCAACTTGTGAGGTGTAAATACAAGTGTGAATTCTTTTAACGCTGAACCCACATCGCTTTCTCCATTCTGTTCAGACTTTTCCCCTCAGCTATTAACCGTTTTGTCACACTCGATTCTCGTTCTATCCTCCCTTTGAATACTCCTTTCATTGTCAGATTCTCAGTCACCATGACACTCATTCTGTTCCTGTGCCCATCATATGAGTCTGGGATGTTCCAATATATTCACGCACGAGCGCCTTCAAGAAAGAATGTTGTTTATTAGTGAGTTTTTACCTGCTTAAATCCAAACATTTGTGCTCCAATTTAATTATTTGAAATAAAATATGCTAAATTAGATATTAAAAAATTTATAATTTTATAATTTATTCTTCGATGCTCGTGAAGGGCTATTAGGTTAGTCAACCAATGTCTTGCTAAACTAATCTCTATACTTGTCTATATCCTTAAGTTCATTCAGGTACATTTTCTGATCAAGCATACTGAAGTAAGAGACCTCCAGTTAATTTTTTTGGGATATTTAAATATATTCCCTCTTAAAAATGTAATGAAGGGAAGTCCATGAAGACTTGAATGATCTCGCTCATTCTCGTTGAGCAAGTTCCTCTTTGTACCTTGATGGCCATAAGGAGTAGACACGAGCTTGGCAGATGAACTGCAATCGTGTTGTAGGAGGAGCACAGACTCTCAACTCTTCGTAGCTGCCTAAACACAGGATGGAGGTGCAGACACCAGGATTCACAGCTGCACAGAGCATCACTCATCACTCTGGACCAGAAGGCAAGCCCTTCTACTGGTAATATGATTGATCACTTGCCAGCAGGACTGCATGTGTGATATTTCAGTGCTTGTTTCACTTAATCTTGAATTCTGCAAGCCTAATGAGATGTTGACAGTCGATTCCCAATTTTCTATATCGTTAAGGTGCCACTACAGCAATTGTGTACTCTACTAGAACTCTACTACTCATGTTTCACAAGTTGACTACGGGTTGTTTTCATTTTTTACACGCAGCACACAAGACAATACTATGTAGTGTGTACTATGTGCAGTATTACACAAAATTACTTTTAGCCAAAGAAAAGCATTTTATTTGTAAAAGCTTGTTACAATTTTTAGACTAGTTTGCACATTTAAATACCGATTGAAAAATGGGTGCACTTAGTTTTTAACAGGTTAACGATAATTTTTTTTAAAGTATGATATTTTCATTCAGATCTAAGTCTTCAGGAGCGCTGAAAAGTTGGCAAGCATCACTTAAACATGTCATTTTCCAAAAAAAACAGTACCTTGATATTATAACAGCAATGAAAATAGGACAATCTCATATTATTTCTGACAATTCTTTGGAGGTTAATTATTCCTTTGTCCTAAACATACCACAACAACTTAGCTGAAATAACAAAAGTCCATTCTTCCAGTGGAATAACCCAAACACCAGTAGTTAAATCCTTTGCATTTTGAATACATTTATATATTGTCAACGAGTTTTCTCTTGAACTGTATTTTTTTTTTTAAGATTATGTTTTTGCGGCATCAGTTTCTACATTGAGTGTCTAACCAATAGACAGCAGTTGGAGAACTTTTAAACATGGCAAAAGGTCCGCTCAACAGAAATCATCTTGACTCAAAATAGAACAGGAATCGGTGTGCCTTCTTTTTTGTGAGGCGGCTCTCAGATTATGAGCTGTGCAGCGAGCCTTCATGTTTTACCTTCTTTAGGTTTGTGTTTAATACTTTTGGATATGCTAGTAAGAAAGCATTATCTGCCCAGTGGAGGCCGCAAGTTAACAGGGTTGGAGGGCGGGGGAGGGAGAGATGGAAGGGCGGGCGGGGGTAAATTAAATAAAATAAATAACTTTTAAAAGCACTTTCCTGCAAGCCGTCTGCCACCTCTCGGTCATCTTCGCCCGCTTCCAAGGGCAGAAACTAGGAACAGGAAGCACCCAGGCTTCCAGACTCCCATAACCAATCACAACGCTGCTGAGCAGCGTCGTGATTCGTCTGAGCGCTGTGGTTCAGCGCTCAGAGAGGGACTGGGAGCCTGGGCATATTTTGCACCCAGGCTGTAGTACAGCCTGGATGAAGAACATGCAAAATGCGCAGGACTGTTTTGATCGGCCAGAGAGGGCTGGCCAATCAGTCTTGCGCACCTAAGTGAGTTCCTACCACTCGTCCCGTTTTCCTATTAGAGCCCGCCCCGCCCCTAACCAGACGAGCCACGGAAAAATAAAATGATAATAACAAACGTTATTATCATTTTATTTTTCCTTTTTTAACACAGAGCTGTGGGGCGATGCTCCTCTGACTTAGCAGAGGAGCCGCCCCTGTATCTGCCACCATTAGAGTGACTGAACTGAACTGAATTAGAAGGGATTAGAGATATTCTTAACGCAGCCACCTCGGGTCATCCTCAAATTATGTTCACCCCTCCAGGCTGTTTCACAGCTGTATCATTTGGTACAATATTCTGAGCATGGCCGCTCTCTCGAAATTGTCATAGCCTTCTGTGCAAATAAGTAGTTTAATGCAATTTCTCAGTATTTCCTGAAATCATTACTACTCTTGATTTAGTCTTCCTCATCACAGCATTTGGTTACTCCACTCCTAGGTACCTTGGAAGTCTTCTCCTCAGCTGTTTGCAGTTAAAGTAAACATACAAAATGAGTAAATGAAGACCTCATGTTACATATCTAGAGAGTGGTAATGGCCAATAACTTATTACGTGAAGGGGCAACTTCTAGTGCATGTCCAGGATCAGTATTAATCTGTAAACAAGGACCATAACCAGAAGACTTAACTCAGAATAATATACGTTTTTGATAAGTTGTCATACTATTACTGAAAATGGAATTCAACTACAGGTGACATTTGTTAAAAAATTACCTAAGCTATGTCATTATAAAAGGAGATCTACAGTCCACCCTACCACTAAAGCAGCACCTGATCCAAACTGTTCACCGATGTCCTCAACGGATGGCATAAATGGATAAATAAATAAAAAAAATTCCAGGCAGGACTATTGATCACGTGAGCACCCATTAAATCTGCCAATGCCTTGGTCATCTCTACGACATTTATACATATTGTAATTCACTGTATGCAGATGTACTAGGAAAATAAATTCAAGTCTTCTCCTCAGCTGTTTGCAGTTAAAGTAAACATACAAAATGAGTAAATGAAGACCTCATGTTACATATCTAGAGAGTGGTAATGGCCAATAACGTATTAAGTGAAGGGGCAACTTCTAGTGCATGTCCAGGATCAGTATTAATCTGTAAACAAGGACCATAACCAGAAGACTTAACTCAGAATAATATAAGTTTTTGATAAGTTGTCATACTATTACTGAAAATGGAATTCAATTGACATGTGTTAAAAAATGTACCTAAGCTATGTCATTATAAAAGGAGATCTACAGTCCTTCCTACCACTAAAGCAGCACCTGATCCAAACTGTTCACCGATGTCCTCAACGGATGGCATAAATGGATAAATAAATAAAAAAAATTCCAGGCAGGACTATTGATCAAGTGAGCACCCATTAAATCTGCTAATGCCTTGGTCATCTCTACGACATTTATAAATATTGTAATTCACTGTATGCAGATGTACTAGGAAAATAAATTCAAGACGGGCCTCCTTAGACGAGGCATCAAGGCTTCCTGTAGGTTGTATGACGGAACAACACAGGGAAATACGTCGCAAGCCTTAACCACGCATTTTTTTCTCACACATTTTTCTTTCAACGTCTATGCTTTTACAACGGATGCCATTACCACGCTTTTTTTATTTATTATGGGGGAGACCTCCCACACCCCCCAACTTACCTTATCCTCATCACTGCGGTGCAAACTCCGCCGCAGTGCTGAGCATTGCAATCGCGGGAGAGGTCATGACGGCTCCCGGCCGTCATCAGCACACACCCACCGTGACTCATGACGGCCGGGAGCCATCATCAGCGTCGAAGAGGCTAAATGCGTATAAGGCACCTGTTGTAAAAAGATACATGTTGTAAAAGCATGCATGCTTAAAGATGCATGGTTTAGTCACAACATGGTAAAAACCTCGTTGTAAAGGCTGTTTCCCATTGCTGTACAACCACAGGAGACAGGGATGCTTTGCTTGTCCAGCGGCAGAGATGCCGCCCTCTCTCTTGGACTCCTCTCCCATCTGCATGTTAAACATGCTGAAGAAGAATATTTTATCTCGCACTCAATTCATATTGGCAGACAAAAGACACTTTCCATAAATTTTTGCTGCAGCCTCGGAGCCGGAGAGTATTTTATGGAAGACATATTTTAGTTTGTCCAGCCACTGATTTCCCAATGAAACTAATAAATAATCAACCACAACATGATTAAAGACCAAGCTTGAACTGCTTCCAAAAGGGATTCTAATTATTTACCAGTATCTGATCTATTTAATCATGGCTGCAGAATTCTTACTTAAGTTTTCAAAAAGCACAGATGAAGGGACCATAAGTTTTCAGTCTTTTTTACATGGCAAGACATGTGACTAAAACAATAGAGAGAGATTGCCAAGCATGGAAAATTAAAAAGAAGTGCACAGATCTTAGCTCCCATACAGATCATATGGCACAAATATAACTGGATGGACAGGGTGTCCACAGAAGTGGAATTTTAAAACAGTATTTCAGATTCTAAATCACTGTGACCGATGTTATGAGTCCTTTCTGATCAATCGTGATTTAAGCCAATGAAATAAATCTTTTTTTCTCATAACATTTTGTGGTGTCATTTGGCTACCTAATAAGCTAGTGGTACTATTACATTTTTGAAGAAAATCAGTCTGGAGGTGAAGGAATGTCTGATGTTAGGCTAAGGAAATTATAATTTGTGCAGACTACAAGCAAGTTATGTCTGTGAACAAACAATGAATTAAGACTAAGCGACTTTTTCAGATAAATCGTGTACTTAGTCTTGTCATCATGAGAAGGATCTGACCTACATGTTAGATTCTGAAAATATTTTGTTGTTTTCACTTCTTGATCAAATGTCTAATTGAATGGTACATGAGAGAGCAGAGTTATATTTCATAATAAATGAGTGTCTGACGTTTACTCCAATCAAACAAGACAACCCATGCAGCTTCACAAATATTTTCAATTCGCCAGCTTCTCGAGCTATAACAAATAGTTGTGTTCGGTTACGTGATGTTAACTTAGATAGCTGGCACAGCAAATGTCTTAGACCACAAGTCTCCTTGATGTTAATCCAACTTCTGTTTTGCTTCCTTGCTTCTTTCTCAAACATACATCTTTTTCGCCTATTTTGCTATGTTCAGGGTGGTGTTACAGTAAATGCTTCTGGCCTTAACTTCTTCTAGGTAACTATGTCAAAGGTGGCTCAATGCGTGTAGTGCAGGACGCGCGTTCTGTTCGGTTTTAAGTCTATTGGTCTAACCAGTGGGAGTGTTTTCATGCTGATACAGGCTATCCAGGGGCGAGCAAGTCTGTCCCTCCACGGCATGTTATACTAGAGAAATAGGAAGTCTAGGTCCCTCCCAACAGTTTGTTCTTCCCAGGTGAGTTAACTTGCTGCTATAGCAGACACAGGAGACAAGCATTTTGTCCTCCAGGGCAAGCAACATATGTATATTGATGATACACCACCACCCAAGCAGTCTATTCTTCGGGGCTTGCTACTATACAGGTTCATGTTATATTTCAGCATTTGTATAGCACCTTCAATACTTAGGTCCTGATTACGATGCAGGTCGGACTCTCTGCACCACAGCCGAAAGCCGGACAGCCCAACTAGAAGTCGGCGGTCCCGCTGCCCTGATTATGATGCGACCGTCTTCACGGTGGTCGCAATGTGTTTATTTTTCATTGCAGCATGTGCTGTGGGCTGCAGCACATGTCCCAACAGAAAATAAACACATTAAAAACATCCCTGCACTATGTGGCAGACACCATGTGGTGCCTGCCACATAGTGCAGGGATGTTTAGGGGGGCACAATCGCTGCCCCCAGACCTCATAGCTGAGGGCCAGTGGGAAAGGGGGCCCGGCTATGGCAGGCGAAAAGGGACATTGTAATCCCTATGCGGGGCCTGAGCAGGCACCACCCTCATTGTAGGGATTACTGACCCTCCGACGCACCCGTTGGAAGCGCAGCTGACGGTCCCTCTGCCAGGTGCCTCCGCCCGCCTCATCGTAGTGCCGCGGGCAGACCGCAGGGGAAGATGTTGGTGGGTCTGACACCGATGAGCCATTGTGTCAGACCCACTACATTGTAATCAGTCCCATAGTATGGAATCAAAGCGCTTTCTTAATCTGGGCATCCTTTTATTGTACGGTCGGTAGGCTGTCCGTTTAAAATAAGAAGAGGGAGTAAAAGAGAGAGAGAATCTGAGTGAAGAAGAGTCTGGCTGACTGGAGACAGAAACAGGGCCTATTGGAGGAATTACATTAAAGCTAAAGTTAAATTGTTGGATGCACACTAAATCCTGAAGATTCTAGATATAACTGGATGTGCCAGCAGGTGCCTGTGTCTGCATAGTGTCAAATCAAATCTAAAATTCTTTATTCGGTTATTAAAACTCAATAACCATAAAAGTTCAGATAAAATCACATTCAATTAATAAATACATCATAAGCACCATTGTCCAATTGTCGTGAGTACATAAACATTTTGTCATAATGCCAAAGAAATTCTACATAATTCCAGAGACAGTTCAGCATAATTTCATAAACGGTACGTTATAATTCACGGAACCATTGTTTTTTGTAATTTAAAAGAATTATTTAAAAACGAGGAAATAAATACGACAGTTAAAATATTATCCAGTTTCTGTACAGCTAAAAAGGCAGGACGACAGCGGTTTACATCCATAATCTTCAATAGGGGAATGACCAATCTTCGTCTAGGCGTAATGTTAAATTTACAAAAGAAAAGAATGTGCATGTCTGATTGCTTTGACAAGTTGTCACAAGGACATTTGATCAGGTGTTTTGACCAGTCCTTCATATCCGGGAAACTAAATAACCGAAACAGTAAGTTAAACCTAAAACGAGTTAATAAAAACCTCTCGAATCACTCATTTGGAGTTTGACATATGGCTGCATTTTATTTGAAATAACAGTTTGTGCATATGCAACTACAGTTTTCTTTTTCATTTCTGTTTGTACTCTGCGTTCGTGTAAGAATGCCATACACTTATCTTTCAAAACTTTCCTTGAGATGTTACTTAAAGAGGTTGGGTCATTAAAATAATATATAGTTCCCAGATCCTCGAAAAATTTCTTCACGTACGACTACAAACACATTTTGCCCTTCTTTTCTAAGCCTAACACATTATTCAAAATCAGACGGTTTAGACCGCATTCGTCAGTTGTCCAAACTCTGTGCTACAACAATATCGGGGCGGTTCTTATAATATCTACTAGATATGGTTCCCCAAGTTCTGTGTGGCAAGCGTACGTGGAAGCACTTCTCGGGACGGCCAGAAGCTATTTCATAAAAAGATTTTCTACCACCTGTAGACATGCCACATTAGCATACCCCCACAAGCCCGCGCCATAAATCACTATTGCTAAACAAGTGGCCTTATACACAGTTAGCATTTCCCATATAGGCTTCCTGCCCATTTTATGGCTAACATTTTTTAACGCCGTTATGGCTTTACAATACAACAGTTTTCTTGTCTTGATTGTAATATTCCAATTACCAGTGTGATCGAACAAAACTCCTAAATAGGAAAAAGTTGGAGTAAAATCAACTGGGGTCGTGCCAATAAAAAGTGCTTTCCTCTTTTTATTTGTGCCACCACTGCAGTTCATGGTAAATGTTTTTGAACAATTTATCTTTAAATTTAGTCCGTTCATAAAATTTGCAAAGGAGGTAAGTAGGGCTTGCATGGCCAGTGGGGTTCGGGCCATCAGGACAGCATCATCGGCGTACAACAATGCGGGCACTGATCTTTCTCCTACCATAGGCAAATCCCTACATTCCTTCAAAAGAGTTTTCTCCACATTGTTAATATAGAGTGTGAAGAGGAGTGGGGCCAGCACGGAGCCTTGTCGTACGCCCCTAGTTATACCAAAAGAATCGGTGCATTCACCGTTTTTTCCAAATCTAATTTTAGCAGATGCGCCCTCATACAATTCCCTTAAGAAATGTATAATTGATATGTCTACCCCCATATTGCTCAGAACCAACAAAAGTTTGCTGTGTGACACGCAGTCAAATGCAGAGGTTAAATCTATGAAAGTAAAAAATAGTCGACCCTCTTTGGCCTTTGTATATTTCTCTATTAAAATATATAGGTTCAAACACTGGTCAATTGTACTAAGCCCTTTCCGGAACCCGTATTGTAAATCGCTGATTATCTTGTTTTCATCCGCCCATATTTGTAGCCTATTTAAGATGACCCTTCCAAAAACTTTCATAGTACTATCCAGAAGTGAAATAGGACGGTAACATTGACAGCTAAGTCTGTCCCCTTTTTTAAATATAGGAACGATCAATGATTCACGCCATGATGGCAGAGGACCATTCTGAAAGGTAAAGTTAAAAACTCTAGCCAGGATCGGGGCCCATAAGTCGATATCATTTTTATATAGATCTACCGGAACCCCGTCGGGGCCTGGTGCTTTGCCCCCCCAAACTTGCCTTAATGCTAGCGCTGACTTCTTCTGCAGAGAAATCATATGCCAGAGTACTCTTTACATGGGATTCTTCACTATTAGGGGTTTCAAAAGATGAACAATCTCCTAACGGGCTTTCAACAGAATATAATTCTCCGAAATGCTTCACCCACTCCGGTGCAGATATTGCTACCTCTATTGTGGCAGCACTGTTATAGTTAGACAAAGGAGAGTTTACAACTTTCCAGAATGCTACTGAAGCTCGACTTAACGAGGCCGCACACAGAGCGTCCCAAGTTGCCTGTTTTATAATATCTTTCCTCTTTCTTAGCGCCTGTTTATAGATATATCTGCGTTCCTTAATTAACGTCCTTTCTTTATCTGGCGCGTGTAATGCATATTTTAAATTTGAGTATGCTTTAGTGCACGCTGAATCAAACCAGCTTACTCGGGGCTTTTTAGGGCCTTTTGTTTTAACCCAGAGAAGTTTTTTGATTTAAGTGACAATTAATAAAAAATTATTTACAACAACGCCATCATCGATGTTTGCGTCAGTGCATACCTCAAACTGGGACAGGGTGCTTCTCATTAGTTTTTTCAGAAATCCTCAGGGACTATGTTTGACCATTTTAAAGAATAGCCATTTTTCCTGGTCAAGGTGATGTTATCCAATTGTACGTTTGGAGTTCCTAACAGACGTAAAGTACTATGTGTACTTTGCAGTACTATTCTAAGAGGATAATGGTCACTCAGTGAGTTATCAAGAGTACTAAATGACTGAATCATTCCCCCATGTCTCACAGTCATAATTATATAATCAATCGTGGTTGTAGCACCTCTACCACAAAAAGTGGGGACGAATGGACATTCTGAGCTGACCAATCTGTTTACAAACCCCATATCAGACTCGAACATAATCTCATTTAGGTGGTCTCCACACTTGGTATGTTCAAAAGGGGACAAGATGGTATCTTTGTCGAGCATAACACCACATGTGCCTCTTTCGGCTCTTGCACATAGGGAGCAGTTAAAATCTCCTGCCCAAATTACGCAGACATCTCTAGGTCTTCGTGTCACCATGGTTTTTATGTTCCTTCCTAAACGTTTAAAAATGTTATCCATTTCCTCATGTCTGCATAGTATCTTTGTACATATGTGTTGGTGTGTGTATGTAAATGCTTCCATATGGGCGACAACATTTTTGGCATTGAAGGCCTCCCATTCATTAGTCAGTGTGGGCTTGTAGAAAACATGTTAATGCCCACCGAAAGATAGCGATCACTGATCATTGTGCCAGCTTTGGAGATCTGGACTTAATGTTTACTAATTACAAACATTATTCGGCATTAAAGGACAAGTCCTCTTCAAAGTAGATATTTCAAAAAATGTGAACTAGAATTGATCAACTGACCCACAAATTCCCCACCCCAATCCCTTTTTAAGATGTTTTTGAATGCTCCAAAATCTTGACCCAGGTTACAGAGAGTTGTAAAATGCATCTTTCAATCAATGTTTTCCAAAACAACTTGGTAAGTATCCAATACCACCGAAACCTCGTTCACATATATCTTTAAATTCTGTCATTTGCCAGACACTTTATGGGCTTGGTATGTCTTATTAAATCAAACAATGTCAAGTGTTCAAAAGCTTTATTTATGCATATACTAACCCCGCACACTTGTCCATAAACACTATGTCATCTTGGACACTTGACAAATTTTATTAACTCATTTGCAACAATTTTTTCATTTTCCCTACCACAAATTTCACAAAGCTCAGTGGCCTTTACACACAAACCACTTGTTTTAGGGATCAACAGTGTGTGAAGCATTAAAAACACAAGGAGATGATGGAAGGAGCGCTGAAACTTTTCAGACCCTCATCCCCAGTCACAGATCGGAATTGAATCCATCATCTTTCTTTAGATCACTTCGCCACCTCAGTTCAGACCCAGCTATATGAAAATCAATTTTGACCCTGTGCCTCATGGGAACAGTCCAGCGCGAACTGCCAAGCCAGGTCTTCCATGAACCGGAAATAAGCATCCTGGGACCAGATTCGGGGGAACATCCCTCATCAACCAGGTTAGCTTGAATCCAGGCACAGGGTCAAGACTGATTTGCATATGGCTGGGTCCACACTGGGGTGGCGAAGTGAGCGAAAGAACAATGGTAGATTCAACCCTGATCTGTGACTGGGGGTGAGTGTCTGAAAAGTTTCAGCACTCCGTCCATCATCTCCTTGTGTTTGCTTTGTTCACAAAAAGTTGGCATGGTATACCCAGACGTGGGGCCCTTGCTTACTTTGCCACAGGATTCAAGCTAGCCTGGTTGATGAGGGGTGTTACCCCAAAACCGGTCCCAGCATGCGTGAACTAACTTTTGACGCCCAATCTAAATCTGTGGCCGGAATGTGCTTTGGCGTTCTGAGGAGCTTGAAACCGCTGCTGGGTTTTTTCCCCCCGAAAGTCCGCCAACTCATCCTCCAGGCGACCATTTTGTCAAGATTGGATTACGGGAATTGCCTATATCTAGGCGCAAACAAGGCTAGCGTCAAGCATCTGCAGAGGGCACAGAACGCTGCTGCTCGCATGCTGTTGTCCCTCCCCTACACCTGCTCGGTCTCCCATGTCCTGCAGAGGCTTCACTGGCTGCCGATAGCAAAGCGTATTCAATTTAAGACGCTTTGCTTGGCGCATAAGATTTTATCACCGCAGGCACCGGCTGGTTTGAGGGGACTGCTGCAGTCCTACGCACCCCACCGTCCTTTAAGATCTGCCACCTTAGCACTGGCATGCACCCCGCGTGTTTGGAGAGCCAGAGCTGGTGGCCGTTCCTTCCACTGCCTGGCTGCGCAACAGTGGAACTCACTCTCTGGGTCCATCAGAATAATTCAAAACCATCTTGCGTTCCGGAAGGCCAATAAGACCTGGCTCTTTCCCGCTTAATGCTGTTTGCCGTGGTTTCTTGTCTGGGAGTTGTTGGTCTGCGCTGGGACGCCCCGTCGCTGGGGCAGCGATGCGCAATATAAATGTAACAAATAAAAAAAAAAAAGTGTGTTTCCAGTCCAGGGAGTACCTTGCCTGGCAGTTCGGGCTGGACGGTTCCCATGAGGCACAGGGTGAAGGCTGATTAGCATATGGCTGGGTCCAAACTGGGGTGGTGAAGTAAGCTAATGAACGATGGTGGATTCAACCCAGATCTCTGACTGGGAGTGGGTGTCTGAAAGGATTCAGCACTGCATCTATCATCTCATTGTGCTTGCTTTGTGAAGCATTACCCCTTGCTACTAACATTTTCAAAAATACAATGGAAGATATACCCAATGGGAAGATGCCACTGGGAGTTGTATCACTGAAAATATGCCAATGTTCTTCTATCACAAGGAATCGCCGCTGAAAGTTAAGTAGAGGACAAACTTGCTTGTTTTGTATTTAGGCCCCACAAAAGCAAGTACCAGGCCTGTCAGACAAAACAAGTGTCTGCTTATACCCAAGACATATCAGGATATCTTGAAGACAGGCACGTGGCTATAGCTTGGGCCCACATCATCACAAGCATGCAGTGTGCTTTCCTCTGCTTCACAATTACTGGCACAGCTGGCTGAGAATGTGTACACCAATTCATTAGCGATATGTCATCGACCCTGTTCTACCAGAACATTTTGCTAAGATGTCAAATGATAAAATAATACACTGTCTCTGGGTTTTCATCACCGCTATTGAGTTCCTAATTCACATTTTGTTTGGATTGAAGCAACTCATTTTCATTCCCAAAAAATGGAGAAGATTTTTTTCAAAGTAGCAAGAGGCGAAGCCAATTGGGCTGTCCAGGACTGCCAACTCCTGCAAACACAGTTTTTATAAGCAACCCCTGATTTATTGTCTGATTTATGGGCAGGCTCTGCTCCATTGATTTTGGTTTTCAACAGAATGTTCTTTAAACAAAAACAAACATTTCAGCGTGAAGAAAAATTGGTACAAATCTAAATTGATTTTCTTTTATGCAAAGTAAATGCTCGTGTCATGACACAAGGCAGGTTTTCTGGGCCAATTACAAAAATAGTAGCTCGGCGCCCGGTGTTATGTATTACTCCCAATAAAGAGGAGGACTTTATCATTTGTTTCGAAACCTGATTTTTAACTGCTCTGACGTCAGAACAGTGAAGCAAAATCGGTCCTTAGGCGGACAGTAACCAGCTGCCTCCTCGTGTTGCCAGAATTCAGAGGGAGCCAATGAAACCGTGCCGTGGCACTGGCTTTCTGACTAGGAGCAGGTAGTGCAGCTGTAGAGTGGAGGAAGGAATGCTTAGATAATTGCAGCAAATGCTGCAATTATGTTTTAAATAATAGGATGGGCAAGAAGAAGAATGGAGGACGGTGTTAGGACGCTAGGTACTTAAAATATATATATATATTGAGATGAAGAAGGGGGACGTTTCTGAGTTGTTTTCAAATTGCTTGATTGACTGGCTGCGACTGGAAAATTTTGTTTTGACTGTCGCTACCCACACAGTGCTTGATGCCCGCATCAGGGGAAAAAGAAAATTGAGGCATATAGGTGCAGAATGGGCAATCTTTGATCGCCAAGACCAAGGCAGTTGGGTCGTCAAAGGGACCCTTCCTGCCCTTCATTTAAAATGTTTTAAAAAGTATATGCACACTGGGTATCAGACCTGAAATATTGGGTTGTGGGATTGAAACCCCACTCTTGGGCCACCTGCGAAATGTAACATTTTTCTGCCACCTTCGCAAACCCTACAAGTCATGAACAAATATTTTCTTCCCTTACAGTTCGCTAATGCTTGCCCGGGATCACAAACATCAAGACTCTTGGACCAAGTTTGAGTCCCCCTCTAAAATTTGCGAACACCTGGCCAAGTCCTAGAACCAACTAGGACTGCAGGCCAATGTTGGGTCTTTTTAAAGTTTGCAAACTTGAATAGAAATCTGTGAATTTAGGCACAATTAAACACAATTTAAAATAAAACACACTATTCATTATATTGTATTTTAGGAGAGGGCAGAAGTCAATTCCTTTCAGTAGCTGCTTTTATAGTGAACTATGATTTTTTTATAAAAACACATGGTATGCAGACTTGATCCCAGGTCCGTGGACTCCGCAATGCATAGCAAGGGAAGTAAGACTTCCTCTAAACTCTGTTGTCTTCTAGGAGAGCCAACAGGGCTTGCTCGGAATTCTTTTAAGTGTTTTCTTTTCACTGGTTTAAATTTTACTTGGCCATGAACTACATATATTGCTTCTCTACTTTGAACAATTTGGGCAATCTCCAAAAAGGTATACTATAAGTCCTTGCAAGGGTTTTTTAAAAGAAAGTAACAATTTTTGGATTATTTCACCATCCAAAAGATCAACTCTGATTCTAGTCTACAAGACTCAGTTTACATGATAAAAGTTTCATCACCAAGACTGAATGTTAGACCTGTCAGCCTTCGGGTGGTCTCCCTACAATCTTTTTTACCTTCCTCAGTTTTTTATTGATTTATTTTTGCTGCTGTTAACCAGTGCTAACTTGCATGTGCTCACTCCTTTAAACATGGTAACATTGGCTTATCCCTATTAGGCATATTTCCTTTATTTATAAGTCCCTAGTGCAGTGATATTATATGTACCAGGGCCTGTAAATTAAATGCTACTAGTGGGTCAACAGCACGTATTGTGTCACCCACTTAAGTAGCTCTTTAAACATGTTTCAGGCCTGCCATTGCAGCCTGTGTGTGCAGTTTTAAACTGCCATTTCAACCTGGGCAAATAAACATTTTTGTCAGGCACAAACCTTCATTTTTAATACATATAGGTCACACCTAGGTTAGGACCTGGACAGCCAGGGTGCAGTGTATTTGAAACGTTGGGCATGGATCTTTAAGTTTTACATGACCTGGTTGAGAAAAACTCTTACATTTTTTTCTCACTACTGAAAGGCTACCTTTCCCATAGGATAACATTGGAGTTACCTTATTACATTTAATAAGCTGGAACTTCGAAATGGGACCAGTCATGTTTGGCGTCTTTGGAATTGTGATAAAAAATCAGCCCTCATGGGTAAGTCTGATTTTAAATTACAATTTTGAAATGGCCACTTTTAAAAAGTTGATATTTCTGTGCCTTAGCCATAAAGTACCTACAGCCTCTCTCTGAATCACATGACGGGGTGTAGCGGACAGTTGGTCTTTGTATATTCCTTCTAGAGAGCAACACACAACTGAGAGCTTAGGTGTGCTTGGATGGACTATCACTGGCAGGATGGGAGGATGGAGCTTGGCATAGTCCTAATTACACTTGAATAGGCTGTGTCCTACCTCCACACAAAGAGCTGTATATCCCCTGTAGTTAATCTGGAGCACGAGAAGTGGAGGCAGGAAACAAATGCACTTCAAAGGGAAACCCCTAGAAGTTTCTCCCACTTCAAAGGTGGCACCTGGTATAAAAGTTAGATGCTCAAAAACCTCAGAATTAGTGGTCTCAGGTTTATTGTGAATATTTAAAATAAACCTCCCTTGACACCTTTCTGTGATTTCAATATGTGTGGGCTTTTCTTGACACCAGGACTCCATATTGCATTCTTGGAGTTCATCGGAACTGACTCATCTCCTCTGCTGCGCGACGCATCCTCGATGCTGTACTCCGCATCGCAAGCTGCCTTCCATGGGATTCTTGATGACAATGCAGAATCTCGCATCGCAGCCCTGCAATTCCTCAGACCTGACGCATCACCTCAACTGCGGAGAACATCCTCGACCCTAGACCTCACAATGCTCCACAACCAGGATTTTAGGTACTCTCGTTCAGTGGACCTAACTGGATCCCTGTTGCCTCCACTCCATCGCAGTCAGCCTGAACTTGTGACTTGTCCCGGTCAGGCGCGACCAGATATCCACAGTTGGTGATTTGTGCTTTTTTGCCCTATTTTTACTGAAAACTTTAAAGTTGTATATCTCTGGTTCTACTGATAGGATTTGGAGTTTTTTCATTGTTGTCTTATTTTATTTATTAAAAAGTACTCTATTTTTCTAATCTGGCATGGGATCCTTTTTTGAAGTGTGTTTTCACTTTGTTACTGTTTAAAGTGTTGCACAAATACTTTACATATTGCCTTTGATTTAAGCCTGACTGCTCTGTGCCAAGCTATCCCAGGGTTGAGCACAGGTTTATTTGGGGCTTGCTTGTGACTTTACCCTGACAAGGATTGTGGTTCCTGCTTGAGTAGGGTTTCAGCTCCCTCAACCAGTAACCCAATTCCTTACACTAAAATATTAAGATGTCATCAATATGGAATTACAAAAATGTCCTACATTACAATCAGTGGAGTGTGGATACCCTCGTCTGCTTTAGAGGATCTTATTAAAGATCATAAAACTTAGTTTTGGTGGTGGTACAGTCGTGCTAGGCATTTCTTATCTATGATTGTTCCCACTGAAATAAATTCTTCTCAAGAACTGGGTTATCATTTTGTGAAAAAAGTAAATCAGGGGCTTACAAAGCTGACAAAAATTCTCTGTTAAGCTACAAGTGAAGATCAATTCACTAAACACAAAAAAGAGGTAAAAACAGACACCCATTACTTTGACAGTAGACATGTCTAAAAAATGAATGATATCCATTTTAATTCAGTCCGAGAAGCAAATTTTGGAAGAATGTATTTCACACCAAATGAGTTATTCATCAAAACATCTGCCTGTTTGCGGAAGATGAATGTAAATTTGAACATATGTTTTACAATGTAAATAGGAAGTTGGCTTCACACTGCATGGTTCTGTCTGAAAGCATCAAAATTCTGGGATCACGTTTTTGATTTATGGGAGTCCAAACGTTTTTCTCATATGCCTCAGGACCCCAAGATTGCATTACTATGCTTTACTTAACATGTTAACGAAACAACTAGTATGAGAAAAAAAAATTCTATTGCAATGCTAATTAATTGATCAGTAATAACAAGTTGCTGCCACCATCTAAGCCGGGCCTACTCCTTAGCTCCAGCTCCTTAAGACCTCGCTCATGGTCTAACATCATCTTCCTTTCCTCCATGGCTATTCTTTTGTTTTCCCTCTCACTTTCCATCCTGAGTTTCTCCAACTCAAACTTCATTGCTTCCCGCCTGACCTCCAACTCCTCTGGGGACAGGCTACTGCTGCCTTGCCTGAAGGGTTCCCCTCCTCCAAAAAGCACATCCACCCTAGGAATAGGCACCACCGCCTCTCCACTAAGATCGCCAGATTGCCCACTTGCATCTCTGACTGCTACCCAGGCCCTCAGCGCCTTTTGTAGCTCGTCCTTACTAGTGAGGAGTCTGACTTGGACTTTTAGGCTCTTGCAAATGGATTTCAATTCCCTAACATTGTTTGTTCCAACCTATCCTCCTCAAAGGCAATTTCCAGGGATGCAACGGATGATGCCCTAGATTCCGGCATGATGAAGTAGCAAGCTCAAACTGGCAAGAACAAAGAATAGGCCCCAAAAAAAAGGACTAGTATGTGGCACGTAATGGTCTGCGATATGGTAGTAGTGCACACCAATCACTGTAAGTAAAGCGTACACGCAAGTCCTATCCTCACCGCTGACAACCAATGTTAGAAATGGCGGTCTCTAGTTGGCAAGGGCTTGCACCTTTGTCCAAGTAGGGACCCTTCTTCTTAGTCAGGATAAGGGAGATACACTCCTAAAATAACCCCTGCTCACCCCCTTGGTAATAATAATCCACATTTGTAAAGCGCACAATCACCCGTAAGGGTCTCTAGGCGCTGGGGGCCGTAGGGAAGATTAAGCAATCTATTGCCCAGAGTCACATGGTGCTGGGCTAATCTGCAGCCGGTGCCGGGGATCGAACCGTGATCCCCAGATTCCGGAGTCAGTCGCCCTAGCCGCGGCGCCACACCTCTTCCCATAGCTTGGCACGAGCAGTCAGGCTTATCTTAGAGGCAGTGTGTAAAGCATTTGCACATAACTGACAGTAATACAGTGTAAGCACTACAAAAGGACACCACACCAGTTTAGAAAAATAGCCAATATTTTTATATACAAGACCAAAAACGAGAAGTATCCACAATACAGTACTTTAAAATCTACAGTTATCAAAATATGCTTTAAAAACAGTTTCTTGATGTCGATAGCTCCGTCCGGGGCTATCACAGCATCATGAGCAAACAAATCCAAACAGTTCAGGTTGGTCGCGGCATCGCGGACCAGCTACTGTGTCGGGAAGAACCGCAAACAGTACCTGTTAGAGATGCACGGCGCCGAGGCCCTTGAAGTCACTCATGTTGCAGGTCGAGCTCCTTTCTGTTGGGATCAGGAGCGCTGGCATTGGCAGGTGTCGGGTGCTGCAGTGCGAAGTGCAGCAGTGCAGCGTGCGGTGCCCTCAGGTCACGGTGCGAGCAGCGGCTAAGTGGTGGCATCAGATGGCGTTGTCTGTGAGACCAGGGTCACGGTGTGAGGTGAAGGCAGTGCTCATCATGGTGCTGGCAGGTCATGGTGCAAGCAGCGTCGTTATCATGCTGAAGAGCTTTCATCGGCTGACAAACGAGAGTTGATGGTGCTGGCGTCGGTAGGCCAAGGCTGCGGTGTGGGATGAGGGCGGTGCGTCATGTAACTTTACGAGCGGTGACCTCGAACCACCGTGCAAGCAGCAGTGCAATTTCGGCATGGAGTGGCGGCCTCGGGGAGGCCAAGGTGTCGTCGTGAAGCGAGACGGTGCAGAGTGCGATGCCCACGGGTCATGGTGCGAGCAACGGCTCGGTGGCAGCGTCAGCAGGCGGCGTCGGTGAGACCAGGGTCTCGGTGCAGCGTTGCGGCAGTGCCCTCTGCGGTGCCTTCGGGACATGGAGTGGGCAGCGGCATTGTAGACGTCGTCGAGTTGCTTTTCTTCTGTCGCAGCTCAAAACACACAGTCCCCCGTGCTGAGGGTAGAAGAGCTTGAAGTCTTTGCTGTTACTGGGACTTCTTGAACAGGAGGCAAGCTCTACCTCAAGCCCTTGGAGAAACTCACAAAAGTAGATTGCAGAAAGTTCAGTCCAGTCCTTTCACTGCCCAAGACAGAAGCAGCCACTGTAGGCCAACACAGCAAAGTGGTAGCCCCTCCTCACAGCTTCTCCAGCTCTTCTTCTTGGCTGTCTTCTTGATCCAAAATAGTTCTAAAGTTCAGGGGTCTGGGCCCCAGTATTTGTATCTAAAAATCATTTGATCCTCTAGGCAAGGGTGTCTGTGCCCAGTCAGAACCAGTTCTGCCTTCTCTGGTGTGATTTCCCGGCAGGGGATGGAGACGGCATTGTCAGAGGCAGACCAGGCCCTTTGAAGTGCAAGGAAATCTCCTCCCTCTTCCCCCATCGCAGCCCAGGTCTATTCAGCCCTTTCCTGACCTACCTAGACTATCGGGAGCCATCCTTGCTTCCTAGTTATCTGTCGTCCAAAACCCAGACAGGCAATCCACATTCCAGCAGAGGCACACGGGATGACTGAGCAAGAAAATACCTACTTCCTAAAAGTGGTATTTTCAAACACAGAATGTGAAAATCACCTTTACTAAAAGATGCATCGTTAGATTCTGAGTTCAGGCATACCAAATTTTATTTTCCCACCTAGTTCCCAGGGCCAGTTATGTTTATAAGATGTTATAAACAAACTTCCCATTCTGCCCTATGGGAAACAGGTAGCCTTGCAATAGTGAAAAATGAAATGGGCTGTAATTCACTATCAGGACATGCCACACACACCAGGGCATGCCCTACCTTTCACATACACTGCACCCTGCCCAGAGGGGTACTTTGGGCCTACCTTAGGGGTGCCTGACATGTAAGAAAAGGTTTAGGGACTGGCCAGTGTGTGCACGGGCCAAGTCGACATGACAGTTACAAACTGCGCGCAGACTCTGCAATGGCAGGTCTGAGGTACCTTTTCCGGGCTACTCATGTGGGTGGCACAATCCGTGCTGCAGGCCCACACGTAGCATTTGGTTCCCAGGCCCTGGCACAGTCAGTGTTCTTTACTAGGGGCTGACAAGAAAATCAAACAGCCAATCATGGAAACACCAATCCATAGCATACTTTACCACAGGAGCACTTGCACTTTACCACTGATCAGCAGTGCGAAAAGTGCGCAGAAACACTAAGCTAGCAAAAACAGAGTAAAAACCGGGAGGGCAGAAGCAAAAACTCTGGGGATTACCACCAAAAGATGCCAAGTCTAACACTGAGCAAAATAATCGGAGTACGGACTTGGGAACGTTTTGTTCAGATAGGATGGGGACTAGTAAACACATCTGAAATACTGTGGGAAGATCTTAAATAAACAAATGTATTTAACAGTGTAAAGATATTATTATTAAGATTCAATTAAAGTTGCTATATTGTGAAGTGAGTCATTATTGTCCATTCATACTATGACACTGATTTGCATGCAATTGTAAACTTCCTGTCAAATAAAAATAAATTAAAAATGAGCTGTCCCTACTTCTAACCTATATGGCAAACCTCCACTGCACATGGCCCAACGCCTGCTGGTGGTGCTCTGGCATGGTATTTCACAAGAATCAGGAAAGAGCAATGGAACTTGAATCTTGTAACATCATAAAAGGTGGTGTCAGTAATTAATAGTTGCATTATGTTGATTGTAAAAGTGTGGCAAGATAGAAAAGAGGGCACTTAACTTCCAGGGCATTAAGGGATAGTTAATGGATGGTTTGAGGGGGCACATCACCACAGCAAAAAGGTTCTGTTTAATAAGCAAAAATGAGGGCGATTATTAAAAGATGCATTTTTCAATACTAGAGCTATGGTCTTCACATTATGTGTCAGTGTAACATAGCCCAAGTTTTAGATAACCTACTACTAGAAAGGACTTTCTGCCATTTTATCGTCCCTAATTTTCATTCAGCATCAGTTCAAATGCCTTGAACAGTCATGTTGCAATACAGTCATTACTGAAAGGCCTATTTATTTCTTTACTAGTTACAGCTTAGCAGCATTTATTCTGTAGAGCTTTTGGGCATCACTGCTGCTAAAGTCATTTGTTTGGCATGTCTAAAAAACATACCTAAATATGGAAGGCAAATTGAAGGCATAGAAATGGTCAGCCCTCCATTAGTGAGGAAAAACACAATCCACTGAAATATTAGGTGATGAACACACAAGGGTGTAGCTTTGTGGAGGCAGTGAGGGTGTTTAGGGAGTGACAGCCCCCAGATAAATGCATTCTTGGTTTGGTATTTGGGTCTGGGGCCCTGACTCTAGTCTGTTGTTTGTGTTGGATTTTCTCATCCACCTGATTTCACAAAGAGGTTTTAACTTGTTAATTTTTTTTTACCAGGAACAAAAAAATATATAAAGACTGGTTTGCTAAATTTGCACCCATAGAAGTACTTCTTGGATAGATGCAAAATTACAACTTTTTAGAACTCACAAGTATTGGCAATAGTAGGCTTGGAAAGCTGTGCCAGTCTAAGGTTTCCAGGCATAATACTGACAATCAAACACCAAAAGATGATGGCATAAATGCTCGCAAATAGTTTAACCACTGTCAATCACTTGGGATAGCATTCTAAATAATTGTTTTTTTTGCCAACTGTGCCACTCTGCACAGCGGGTCTGAATTATGGTTTGGCAGTGGGAGTAAAGGCAGACAGGGGGGCGGAGGACTTTATTACAACCACCCTGCGTTTACTCCACTTGCCAAATTTAGAGATGTCCGCCGGCTCTGCAGACATTTCTACACATTGGCAGGGACCTTCATCATGGTGGTTCCTGTCAATGAGTGAACAGTTTGACGGACGGCTCCATGAAACATGAAGGCTGCCCATCAAACTTTTCCAACTTTTTATATTTTTTTTAAAACAAACTCCCAAAACGTCTGAATTTTTGGGAGAGATTTTGAGGATTTTAACCACTGTACAAATCTGTAGACTTGGTGGTGAGCCAGAATATCAAATTCTCTAGCAGTATCACACAAAGTGAGAACTTTGAGAGCAAGTAGTGTGTCTGGAATGAAGTAAATCAATGCATCAGTGTGCGTGTTTTTTATGGCTATCTTCAGGAACGATTGAGGTAGAGTACCAACTTTACAAGAATAAGCAAGCTAGTACTACATTTCATAGCCAATTGATGCAAACCTGACAATGTTGACCACTGCACATTTTTTTTTTAGAATTCTTTTTATTAACAATATGAATCAACGTCACAAGGCATGTCTCAGTACATTATCTTTCCCCCTCACAAATCAATCAATTCCATGCCTAAGTGTACGTTAGCTTAATATTTGGTAACTAGCATCATATCTACATTTAGTCATCGTGAGCTGGTATTATTGGCGGAGTACAGATTGTACCTCTATACACATTCCAGTCATTCCAGATGTGAGTCCATTTTTTCAGACATCCCCTAGCCACATATACAGTCTTCTCACGAAACTTACACCAGTCCATATCCCTCTTCTAGGAGGATACTGTAGGCGTCTGTGTTGCCCCCCCATTTCTGTGCAATATTGCGTTTCGCTATCATCAACCCTAATGTAGCCCAGGTGATACGTGTGCGATTCAAGTCAGTGGGCTCCCATACATTTAGGAGACACCTTTTGGCCTCCAAGGTGATGTTGTGTGTGAGCACCTCGCTCATTACTTCATGTATCTTTTTCCAGTACCTCTGTACGTGTGTGCATTCCCATATTATATGGAAAAAAATGTTTCTTCCTCGCCACATCCCCTTCTACATTTACCGTCCTATGCTCTCCCCATTCGCAATTTCGCACCAAACCCGGCCGTGATGTATATACGATTTTTAACTGCACCAGCCTCAGTCTGGCTGCTATGGCCACTTCTCGTGGTGAGGTGACCGCTATTGCCCAGTCTTCATCGTCAAGTATAATGCCATCCCTTTCCCATATCTTCAGGAGGGGTTCGCCAGAGTGGATCACTAACTTTTTGTAGGTAAGCGAGATGGCCTTCGTTCGTACATAGCCATCCAGAAGTCTGTTCTCGAGGGGGCATGATTCGGGGGGGGGGTATTCCCTTCTGGGGACACGATTGCAATGCATGCCGAACCTGCATATATCGAAAGTATTCTATGGGAGCTAGATCATACTCCTGCTGCAAGTCGGGAAACAATTTAACCTCACCCTTCACCCAGAGGTCTCCAATCTTTGAAATACCTATCAGGTCCCATTGGTCGAAACCTCTAGATGACCACAAATTCCCAAGCAAGTCTGAATCCCATAGTGGGATGGCCAGAGTTACCTTGCGTTCCCATCCCAAACTTCTATTAGCCGCCAGCCATATCTGCACCGAGTGTTTAGTTGGCCGAGTCAGGTGGCGCCTCCCTGCGCTGGAGTAAATCGCCCGGTCGTAATTCCCTCCTGGTAATAACCACAGATCCATTGCATTGCCCGGATCGTCTGCTTACCTGTACGTGCCATGATTAATAGCCGCCAGATGCGCTGCCCTGTAATATTTTCTAAGATCCAGGAGGCCAATACCACCATCGTACCAAGTGAGATTCAATTTGGGCAGCGCTATGCCTGGTTTTCCACCCCAGAGCAAGTTCCGTAGCAGGCTTTCCATTTCTTTACAGTAGCTCGCGGGGACTAGATCTAGCAAATTCTGCAAAACGTAAAGAAACCGGGGCAAGGACTTCATTTTAAATAAGGACGCAACCACTGCACATTTTAGAAAGCATTTATTTCTTATCATATTCTCTAGCAGTCCCTCAGATGCTAGGAAGAGAAAAGATTCCATCCACTCACTGAAATCTCCTAGTAATTTTAGAGAAGTCTGATCAATTGTTAGCCCCACGATTAAATCAGAATGCTAGAAACAAATATGGATGTGAGAGAAGACCCCACAGCACTCTTAAATTCATCACACAAATCACAAGACATTGTGGTAACTCTGTATGAATGCTCTATAAATATTCCCTTCTCCAGCCTCCGTAGGCATCGTTTTTAAAATCACCTTATAGCTTCCTGAAAGTTAATGAACAGGAATTAAAGCACTCTCTCCAACATGGTCCGTGATATTCCTAAAAAGCACATATGAGCAAAGGTCATGGTAGTGATTACTTCATGTTCAGCCTCAATTAAAACCACCTGCGTACGGTAGTGAAAACATATTCGAGCTCTTTTGAGAACAGGAGTTTGGAAAAGTAAGTAGAAGACCCTAAGTCTCATACATCTTCACTGACTACAAGTATGAAAGAACTTTTGGGATTTGTGTCCTTGACCAGAATTAAAGATGGGGCAGCACCATGACACACAACCTTAGCACCTGCATAGCTGGTTCACGTGGAACAGACGCTATCCCAGTTACCAATGCCTGCAAGATCGGCCTCATTATGGAGGTCTTGATGGGGACGGCTTTCACCTCGTCCTTGAATCAATGGACTGTAGTTGCATGAAACTTGCTAGGACCATAGGTACCTCAAATAATTTTCAGGATGCCAAATAGGATCCTGCAAACACCAACAATGTTTTGAGGATCATATAGCTGCCAAATGCTTTCAAATCATCTTCCACTGGAACCTACTGTTGTGGTAGCATCACTTACTACTCAAGGTTTAATTAAGAGTCATGATCTATGCAGTCAACGTTTTTGAGGTAATAATTTACAATAACAAAAAATTCCTACATGGCATACTAGCACACCGAAAGAATATCTTGCGCCTACTACGTTTCCAAACAGTCCCCACACAAGAAAGCTCAACTTGAAACAGGACAGGGATAGTAAGTATCACTTTCCAAGGAGTGCACATGAAACTGACAAGTATAACAGTTTATGTAGTTTTATAGCACGTGCATTCTGAATGCACAGCATATTTATATACATCTCATTACATGTGCAAAGGTGAGCTATTATTGAAATTGATAATAACAATGTATCTGACTCACCTAAGCCAGAATTTAAACCAACTCTCCTAGCTTTCCAGCTAAAAAACTGTACATGGTAAATTACTGTTTGGATTCAATAGAATTGAAATTGGAGCAAATCAATACATAAATATATACACCATATTTTATTTTTATTTGAGTTTTAGTAAAGCACTGCTAACCACTCTGTGGAGGCCTCATAGCACATTCAGGTAGGGATAACACAGCAAAGTGAGTGTCGAATTGCATTATGACTACATTTGCCAGAACTGATGGTGGAAGACTAGTATATCATTCAGCAGAAATAGGCAATATCAGGAGATAACCCGCCTTCCAATATGTCCCCAACCAGATGACAACCCCTTGATAGAGGAAGAGTCCTGAGTGGGACAGTTATATTCATGTAATATACATTAGTGTAATTACCTTAATTCTTGAGAAAATGACGCCAAATTATGTGTATTTACATGAAGTGCAAAACTGGCGTTTGGAAATTCTAAAAAGCAAAAAGAACACAAGCATTGCAAACAGCAGCGCTTGCATGCACTAGTGTTAATTTGCAGCAAACGGAGTATAATTAAGGGAGCTTCACGTGACAAGTACAACACAAAATTACAGAGAACCTGGGTGAAAATGTGATTTCGGTCTTAAATAGGCCCAGGCGGTGAACCCTGCTCCGTTCCCTGAGTTTTTCACACTCTGCGCTCCACGGAGTTCGCGAAGTTCTGAAAGTTGGCGAGTGAGAAAAATCCAACGCTAGACTGCTTCTCAGCATGATTTCTCCACGCGGAAGGTCGCTACTGCTCACGTTGAGAAACTTTCCGATCGCGTTGTGGAAGCTGCTGCCAGGCGCGCAACACCCATTGGGCCCACGGGGCTTCAGCCCCCCCCCCCCCCCGTCGTGTGTCAGCCCGGGCTGACACAGCTTCACGGGCTGGCGACTGTCTAATTGAAGCCGCACCCGAGTACTTAACAGGTCTTTAAAAGACCCTTTACTTGTAAATTAGGGTTTTGTTGTGTGTTCACCCCTTCTTACAGCCACTCTGTCCGTGTTTGAAAGAATTAGCCCCCCCCCCAAAATATTTTCCAGCCCCCCCCCCCCCCCCCCCCCCCCGAAATTTGGCTCTAGTTGCTCGCCTGGCTGCTGCGCCAGTAGAACTTCTACTCGAGCTGCAGAAAGAAGCAGTGTCCTCTAGCGCTGCAGTTCGCACTGATTTTACAGCACAGGACAAAACGCCGGGCACTTAAAAATCAGTGCGAACCGTGTGAGGTAACGCACCCTGCTACGCGCGGAACTCCACGTAGCTTGGCAGAGTTTTTTTGTCACTTCACAGAGTTTTGTGTAGCGGAACTCTACAAGCTCCGCCCAGGCCTAGTCTTAAGGGTCTGACGTAGGCTACTTCACAAAAATTATTACATAACTTGACAGTTTCCCAGACACTCTGTCCATCTAGGACTTGGATATATATAATTGGCACCATAGTTTATGTGCAGAATTTAAATACAAGCATTCTCTTCTGAGAAGTCCCCGATATTCAACTTAAACAAAGTGGTTGCATGTAGACACTGTGTCACATTATCCAGGAAGTAAACGAGGGGCAAGGTATGTAGGCAGTCTCCTTTAAGGCTTGCTGCCTGTTTGGCAGAGGACATATGAAGAGCAGACCCCCTTGTTTGAGAGACTTGTGCGACGTTTCTTTGATATCAGCGCCGCGTTCATAAATATCTCCCCAGAGGCTGTTTGTTAATAAAGGGGATATTTTCAATGTCACACGCTAGGAGGGATGCATAAAAATCCAGTTATTTGTTTAGTGGGGAGTCGGTGCATGCATTTCCTCACGCGAGCTTGGAAATGTAGCCCTAAGTGTTTACGATTTATTTTCATTTTTTTCCTGCCGAGTTTTTAAAGTGTGACAAACTATGGGAAGCCATGCTCGGAACCGACCTCCCTGGGAATTTAAATTACTGTATTAATCCACGTAATGGCTCCCGACACGCCAGCGCTAGTTTTTTATTTTCAAAGTAGGCTGGCTGCTTTGAGATATCGCGTGGGCATGTTTTGCCTTTGCTTGAAAAGGAGTCATGGATCAAAAAAACACCTTCAAATGCGTCGATGATGCGAAGGGACATGTCACGACACCCCTTAAAACAGCACCAAAATTAACGGGTGGAATGCTTCAATTAATCTGAGCGACTGTTAATTGCCCACTCGAGAAGGCCCATTGGTACGGTCGCCAGTATTCTGTTCAACTTTTAGGATTCAGGAAGGGCCTGCACCTGGCACATAAATAATCATTTAGGTAAAATTCTCATGATTCTATTTTTTAACCCGGCATTTCTGTTTGCATTAATTTTCTTTCAGGAATCAATTTAAGCGGCTCTTGTAGTCGTTTTAAGTGATTACTGTTTGCATTTGCTGTTTTAAGAATGCCCAGGGTGAGATTTCCTTCCTGACGGTGTAATCTTGCGAAATTTCTCTAATTTCGTGTTACACCTGAAATGCAAAATTCCCAAAATTAGGCTGTGACGCCATGTTGCATAATTAAGTTTGCTGCAAAAATGTAACGCATGGGAATAACTAGAAGAACCAAAACACGAGCTTTGCTGTTTGCAGCATCTGTGGAGTTTGGACTATTTCTTAGTGCAACATTGGTCCTCATGACGAAAATAGATAAGAGGACGCATTTCACACTAAAATGTAGAGCCAAAAGCCGGCTTTGCATTTCATGTGATGTAACTTCACATAATTAAGCAAAAGCTAATTTTACGAATTTCACACAACCCTTTATTACAAACAAAAAAAAAAAAAAAAACAATTGTCTGACTGATTTTTCCTTATTTTTCTCTTGTTTAATGGCCTGAACATAAACATACCAGTCATGCTGGTAATACACTGACCAGGTAGCAACCAAAGCCACTGTAATCACTCCTGGCGCATAACTGTTGATTCTTTATTTTAGCTTGGTTGTGCCCTTTACCCTCAGAAACAAGCCACATGTAAATCAATGGTGGCTTAGACTCCCAATGTACAGGAACACAAACAATCCCCACACCTGTTGGTCCTTAGATGTGGGGTGCGGTTGATTACTAAAGAACAGCGAGCTGGGATCTCAGTGGTAGCTATGGTCGAGCAGTCAAGGCTCCCTAGGGGTGAATGTAGATACAGGTCAGCGAACATGGTTCATAATATAAAGTGCAAACAGTACAAGCAATAAATCAATCGCTGGGCCATTACTCACTTTTATCGAAAAAATAACAATTTCCCTTCTAACACTACACATGCAAATATATATACCATTCAGAAGCAATAACCAACCCCATTGGGGTTGGGGCTCTAGTAATTGTCAGACCAATCCCTGTACCACCCTCCTTCATGTAACGTGTTTAGGATTATTCCCCATTCACTGGTAGCCACATCCAGGGAATGTAAACTATGAGACTGTATTCCAGAGTTCTCAGTTTGACTTTTTAACCCCTTCGACGCTGTGCGAATTCTCCTGCTGTGTGGGAGAATTAATGAGTGGGCGTGTTTTCGGACGGCCTCTGGCCGTCCTCCGCACACGCCCACTGTGACGTCGGATGGACGGGGCCGTCCTGAGCACCGAAGAGGTTAAGAATTAATCAAAAGTGTTTATGGTACTGCAGCACCATTATCCGCAAATCCCCCAGGGCCCAATTCCAATATTAACCGCTCCCCCAACATAGCAGTGTTTAGCAGTGCAGCAAGTACCCTCTACACAAGCATCACTAGTCACGATCTTGTATGGTGCAGTTGGGCTGCTTGCACTGCAGCACCCGGCGGCGCAGTTTCTCTCTGTAGAACAGTGCTGCCAGTTTGTTCCTGTGATTGGAGTTGCTCCCGCTCGGCAGATACATGGATGAGTTGCTCTACTCCTTGCAGAGGGGGTTGGGGATGTGCTGGTGTGATCCTCCTGTTCCTAGTCGGAGCTCCCACCAGCGTACAACATCCTCACTGGTGTTTGGTGATCCAGGGGAATCTGTCAGGGGCAGATCACAGCATGCGGGCTTGACCCGCTGTTCACAACAATATTCCTTCGGGCCACGTGATGAGCGGAACCCTTGGCCAAAGTGGTACCAGCAGCCTCACCTGACATGCTGAGTTGACGTGGCACTCAAAATGTGTGCGCAGTCTCTCCTTATGTGATCACTGTCACTACAGCAGCCTTTCCTGTCAAAGATTTTAGCAGTCACAAGTCCTCTGCTCCTGGCCCCAAAATCAGTTCACCAGTGACCCCTCAGGCATATGGGGTCACCGTAGCACAGTGGTGCGGCCTGGTGCTTACTGCACAGCGCTTCCGATGTGGCAAGAACAAGACGGACCTCTTGTGGCATAAAGAGGTCGCTGACCTGGAACTGCACTTGGGCAATGGCCCAATCGCTGCATTGCCTCACACCTTGCTAAGGGAATCTCGTGCAGGGCTTCCCACTGAACCTCGATCCCTCCAACGTTCTCCTTTCCCTCACAGGGCACACAGATCTTAACAAACATGCAAGCAATGGTGGTCCAGGGAAAGTGATTTTGGCGTCCTGGCCTGGGTTATGTCCCATCACCCAACAGGGAGACTAGCAGGCCTTTGCCCCCAGTCTTAGTCACAGGCAGAAGTCTTGCAGAGCTTCCGCTTCTCATAGACCCTGTCTGGTTGTTTGGCGGATGACATATTTTTGGGGACTCAACCTTCCCTTCTTACAGTCTTTTTCCAGATACCAAATTGGATTTAGGGTCTGAGTCTTTGAAGTTTTATGTTGGGGTTCTGCTTTCTTTGAAGTGGACACTTCTCTCTTTGTTCTTTCCCCATGAAAGAGGTCTGTGACCACCTGCAAGACTCCAAAGCCCCCAACACCACTCATGACAGTGACCAGAGTTCACATCTGGATGTCAGCCACACTGATATGTGCATCAAAAGGTTAATCCAAGACCGCCAGCCCTACACTTTATGATTCCCTTATCAGCCCCACCTCCCTTCGTGAGAGGTGTCCAGGCCCATTACTAGTGCTCTATCACTGAATTAAAGAGTAGTTATTTAAAGTGTAAAGGGAGTTTCTCGTTTTTCTCCCCAGTGTGCCTCCCCCTCAGCTCACAGGGTTGCATCAATACACAAATCTGTGTTGGGGGATTCCTCTCCTCCTCCTGCCTTCACCAGGCAGGCCTGGGCTTTCTAAAATGGAATCCAGGCGTCTCCATGTAATGTATTACAGCAGGACAGTTACTGTTCAGCACTATAACACCTATGCATTGTATCCATACATGTACACATGCATTCAGTACACAAACAGTCTGGGTGGACTGTTTAGCACTGAAGCTATTCTACATTTAACCAGGGTGTATTATGTAAAAACACTCACACTGTCAGTACACACTCATCATGTGGCTGGTGCACAAAACGTCAACCTTTATGTACTTTACTTCACGCAAGCACACATACACCCATCACATGCTTTCATTGTGCACACACTGCACAGCAGTACATCTTTCATGTCATATATGCCTCACAGGCATACATACACTCCGCACATTTCCTAATCTCTCATTTACTACAGAGTACTACTCTATTCCTATACTGTAACCTTCCCAGGCACTCATACATCCAGCACAGAGTCACTACTCCTGTGCTGCGCAGCACTCCGCATCTACCTGATGTAGGTCAAGGGTGAGTTAAGCACACAACAGAGAAACCTTTAAAAAGGGGACTGAGTCTGTAGGCCCTCACTCTAGTAACACAGGATAAAAGGGTCCTGTTCACTACTACTGATCACCACACAGTATGCTGCCACTACCGCACTTCTCCTGCATAACTCCGGTGAAGGCTGTAACCTTCCACCATGAAGATAGTGCTATGGGTGCCCTTTCCGGTCCAACAAGACCTCAATCAGTGAGGGAGGCCTATGCTATGGTGCACATGCATGATACATGTTTGTCTATGACAATAAATTAGCATTAGGGATCCAAACATTACTACAGTTGGGCACTTAAGGCAGGTGTTCAAACCTTTACCATGCAGAGGACCTTTCCTTCCTAACACAGCTTCATTATTGCTGTTTCAGGCCAATATTATGCCTCATCTCTCTTTTCTTTGCTTTTATTGCTTGACTGCCTTTCAGTGCGACTGGTCCTTTGCTTTCTGGCTACCATTCAGTGTCAATAGGAAAACTGCTCCTTTTCCCTTTATATGATTCTTTTGTTACTCTTACCATCTCTTACACTTGGATTCAGAGCCTGTACTAATTCTGGCCAAAGTATACATGGGCATGAGAGATCACACTATCAACTCTTTGTGCTCCAGTATGACAAGTAAGTTCATATGCATATCTACACAGGAGACCGAAAAACCAAGGAAAAGGCATTGGGCGAACGAAATATGGCAAAATCAGAACAAATTATGTGATTAAAGAAACAACTTATTTTAATCTAGAAAGCAGTAGGGGTGGATGGCAAACTATGCTCCATCAGCGGAGTTAGCAGAGTTTTTGCAACTCTGCACTCCGTTTAGAGAGCAAAGTACGGCAAAAAACTCTGCTCCGCCACCTTGCGGAGTTTAACAGCTCCTCCTCCCACCCTAGAAAAGGCAGCAGCTTATGGTCTGCTTTAGTATTGTGCCCTTGAGTGTTAGAACTCTTTTTGCTCTTTTTGTCAAAGTTCTACTTCAGTACAGTCCAAGGTACCCTACGTTTGAGGTGAAAGTCACAGAGCAGTTTAGAGACCCACACCTCCAAGAAACAAAGCATCAGCAGTATTGAACATGTCATTGTCTGTCTAGCATCTTCATTCTCCTGCCTTTGAGTCCACTTTAATATTCTGTTACAGCCTTTCCATTTGGTAAGAAATTGTTAAATAAATATGGACATGACTTTTGCATTTGACACATCAATCTTATTTAAAAACCCTAATCTTTGATCTTTCTTTAGGGGAATATGCCATTGCAGTAGGCCGTGGCACAAACATTTTGATAATAGGTCAACAGGATATTATCCATAAGTTTTGTACACAGAGACGCCCCAATGTAATGCCATTATACATACAACTGCAATTCCAGCAATACCAAAGATCATGATGTTAAAATTACCTTAAATGTTACTCTCTACTGGCATTAGCAATGTCCAGCATGTTTTCGCTGATTATGAATTTGAGAAATATTTGTGAATCAAATTACTGCCACAAATGGCTAAATGGGATCAGGTTCTTCCAGGCGTAAGCACACTTTTACAATTTATAGCTAAAACTCCTGTTAGCGTAAAATATTGTTGTTCTTTTATTGTAACCGAAGAATGTGATGCAACTGACTCTTCTATAATACAAATACCATAATGGTACAGTAGCACTACAGACAAGCGTTAAATAAACATACATTTGTGACTAGAGCATAACTTTGTGCCTTGAGAAGGGCTTAGGTGCACCTTAATGTATGGAGTCATCTCCAACTCTATTTTGAATGTATGACATCACCACAGTGCCCTTTAAGGTGGTCAGTGTTGAAGTGATTGAGTGCACAAAGGACTGGGATGGTGCAACTCATGGCTCTGCCACAAGTGATGTTGGATAGTAGTGGAGACGTTTGAGGATGTACACAGCAATTTGCGACTTACTTGCACATTTTTCCACGCGCATTCTCCACTCCATTATCCACCAATCGTCCTCCAGCACATAAAAAATTAGGCACTATTTGTGAAGTCAAAGACACATTTAAACCATGGTTGCACACTCGCATCAGAAACATACTTATTGGCCGCCACAGTTTTGCCTTCTAAGCAATGGGCACCGCTGTATAATTCAGAAAGGCAGAATTACCAGCTATGTGTCCTCTAAAGATGATCATTTTTAAACGTCTTTTCCTATCTAACACAATATTGCAATTCATTTTAATATATAAAAACATACGATGGGGTGAGGAGGCTACGAATTTTGAGCGAGTTACCCTTGTTTGAATGTATAGAATTCTGGCAGATTTTGTTTTGTGAGAAAGTTTCCATTTTCACAGGACGGTAATGGTTGCCTTACTTTTAATTAACTGTAATAATGTTATCTGCTCAGCTAATAAAGATTCAGATATTTCTTTACAAGCCCATGAAGGAAACCAATTTCCTTTGAAATAATGTTCCAAATTTACCCACATGATTATTCCTTTTGTGCAACCATATTTATATATGTATTCCTTATTATACCATTTTCTGGAATCACTGCCATCCTACTGAATCCTCATTTGGATTTAATCCCCGAGACAGTTTTATTTTCATGTGTTATTGGATATACAAGATCTATTACTGCCATATCAAGTTAAGAGAACAAGCAAAGCAAATGTAAGAAATTCTACTGTATTAACCATTAAAGAAATGCTAATCATTACAGTACTCTGAAGGACTTTGAACACGCCCCTATCTTAATTTATTACAAATATGATTAACATCTATTTTCATAATCCTATATAAATTCACACAAACAGCCCAAAACAAATCGATGCATTATCAAGGTGCTACTATTGAAGTAGGCAGAGGGTTATCCCTTTTACCCCTTGTGTTTCACTTATAGCAGAAATCTTCTTCTGGGAAAGGCACTTGCAAAACCAGAAGGCAGCAACATCATTACAGAACTATCACCTTCCTACTGGACAGCTTTCTCGTGATTGACAGATTCAATCACTATATTTAGAGCTTTATTAACTTATAATACACAGGTAACAAAGAACCTAGAATGCATTTATCATTTAATAGCATTTAAGAATGATATCTTCGTCACGTTTTGCTCACTAAGATGGGAGTCACTCAACGTATGCCTTAAATTGAATTGCTGTACCCATTTTGCAGCTCTTTAAAAACACAGGGTTCACAAACCTAGGTAAAACATGCATCATGTCCATTAGCCACTGAACTCTTCCTTTGGCAGCTGGCCTGCCACAGCACAAATAAGACCTGAGGTCTAAGTCTGTCAACACCAAAATATTCAGCTTATTTTTTAACCACTGGCAGAGATCAACCATAGACCTAACTGGACTCCACATTTGGGCAAGGTCAACAAGGCCCATGGGATGGGATTGACATCTTTTTTCAGTTCAAAAAGATGTTTATTGATAAGAAATAACATCATAACATGTGATTTTATGAAAAGAACAAAAATAATGAAAATGGAGTTAATACATCAATTGGAATGAGGAGTAAAACATAAGCTATAAAACTGTTCGAGGGGTAATTGGATCAATAAAAACAAATTCACCAAAAGACATGAAAGAAACAAATAAAAAATAGAATTAATACATGGTAATTTATGACAGTATGACATATGAAAAGTACAAAGAAAGTTATATATAAATAAAAAATAGGGAAGTCATGAGGTTTAGATACTTCTTGTTGTATAGGGGGAGCTGAGGAAAGTCGTTTAGCACTAGTATCAATGAAGAGGATAACCGGTTCCCATAAATCTATGCGCTTGGATGCTAATTGTTGTGGATATACAAAAGTAGTATCTAATTCATGGTTATAGCAGATAGCATACCACCATGCTTGGTATGAAAGCTTACCAAAGTCTTTCCAATTTTTCGTGATTTGTTGAAAAGCCACTGCTAATAATAAGTCAGTAGTCTTAACATTCATGTGGGTGTGTTCCCAAACAGGAGATAAACTTCCTATGGGATTGACATCTTACGCCGATGACACACAGCTGGTGCTTGCAATTAACAACAATAGAGGAGCAATTGCAGCCAGTTTTCAAACCGGTATGCTTGCCATCCGCTCCTGGATGGCCAAAAATTGCCTAAAGTTAAACTCCGATAAAACTGAGGTAATGATCTTTTGTCAATTTACACCCAACATGGTCCCCCACATGGTGGCCTACCACCCTGGGCCCTCCACCCCCTCAAGTACCGAAAGTAAGAAACCTGGGCGTCATGTTTGACGATAAATTAACATTCTCAGCTCATGCCAATGCCATTGTCTCGTCATTCTTTTACACACTAAGAATGATCAAGAAACTGCTCCCCTTTCTTCCACCAAGCGCAGGAAAAACCCTGATTAGCACCCTAGTCATGTCCAAAATTGACTATTGCAATGGCCTGCTCTTCAATGCCTAGAAAAAGATCATTAAACTGCAGATGGTACAGAACACTGCTGCAAGGTTAATTACAGGTACCCCCAAGTACAAATCCATCTCCTGGTGGTGCGAAACTTGCACTGGCTTCCAATCACATGTCACATAAAATGTAAGGCCCTATGTATTGCCTTCAAGGCCATTCATAACACTGGGCCGGATTTTCTAAAGAATGCCTTTTGTGCTCACATGCCTAGCAGAAACCTACGATCCTCAACCGCCAACCTCCTTATGAGTCCCCGCACAAACAAGGTCTCCTGGGGCGACAAAAGATTCACTGTTGCTACGGCCAGACTCTGGAACACCCTCCCTCGGCAAATTAAATCTTGCCCGTCGCTACCGGCTTTCAGGAAGCTTATAAAAACCTGGCTTTTCAACCCATGAGCAGCACATCAGCTCACCACTGCCTCTCCCGTGTATAGTGCCAAGACACCCACGGGTTTTTGCGCGCTCTATAAATTGCTTAAATAAAATAAATAAATAAATATAAAATTTGTCTAACGGGTGCAGTTGTAAGGCTCATGTACATAGTTGCATGTTTAGATGCGTTCACCACTATGGACAGAAACCTTCTGAACTACGAAAAGAATTTGTAAAGCAAAATCTATCCCCACTGTATTATTTGATTATGTTGTTGGAGTGATGTAAACCTTGCTTGACTTCAATTAGAGGAGAACATGTTCCAGACAAGAATCCTTGGCCCACCGTGATAATACATCAGGAGTGAACACTCTCCTACATATAAGACTCAATACGTGTTTCTCGACTTTCTTAATGGCTGGCATTTAGGTTTATGGACCAGTAGAGCCGTACCAAGGCCAAGCTGTAGGATGTCAACTTCAAGGATTATACTCGTAAGATAAAGGCTTTCATTTGTTCAAAGTTTTCATTAAGAGCAAGAAGACCTGGATGTGAAGGTAACTAACTCTGCAGTTGGAGAGGACAAGCCATGGATAAATGATGTATTATGGAGCATATCTCTTTCAGCATAAGTCAACTGAGCTTGTAAAGCCTTCTGTTAAAGACTATAAAATATATTTTCCTCCCATATGAAAAAACTATTAGTAATTCAAGAACATGCTAAACCTTTACATACATGCCAGGCAACATTAAAGGTCAATTTAGACCAGGTAAATAGATCATATGGCAAGGCAGGGTCTGTGATTGCAATTTAGCAGGCACTTTATAATTGTCTGCAATTCTTTAACAGCATTAGGAAGAAAGAAATGAGGTCCATTTGTTTATCTGTGGAGTTCAGAAGTCGCAAACCAGATTTTCTTTTTCTGCTTATGCTAGAAAGCCTGCTTGCCTGCATTGCACTTGGTCAATTTTTAGTACAGCCTGTTAGAGAAAAGAGCAGTCGTTTTAATGTCTATACTTGTTACACAGCTTTGGAGATCGTGTATCCTTGCTCTGTGTTGAATGGCTAGAAAAGTTACCGTCTGTCTCAGCAAGTGTCTGATTTTCACCTCAGTGAACACAATCGCATGTGTTCACTGAGGGGTCCCATGTAACCGCAGTAGACCCACAAAGTATGGCTCAAAGGTCAGGAGGGGAGACCGAAGTGCTTTTCAAAGTGACATCTAGCTTTTTTCTGTCTGGGCTGAGACAGCCTGCCAGTGGTGGGAGCATTCAAATAAAGTGGAAAGGACAGACCCTTTTTGCCTTCAGTAGAGGGCCACCTGGAGGCCTCTGCTGCCCCCCCCAAAAGTGCTAGTTCCCCTTCACCAGGTCTCTCTATCTTCACAAGACATGGGTCAAGCGCACTTGTTCACTGTTCGTGTGGAAGGTAGACTGAGTGTGGAGCATGTGTGTTGTGTTGCACCGTATTGACACAGGAATCCATCTTTTTTTAAGTTCAAGTTTATTGAAACCAAAACATAGAATAAAAACATAATACAGTACACTCAATCAATAAAAGGCATATGAAAAAGACAAAAGTATAATTTGAGAAGATACAACAAAACGGAATCAATAAACACCTATATCTAAATCATGGAAAGGGAAAACAAAGGGGGAAGAGAACAAAACAAAAAATACGCTAAATATGGCAAAATCGTAGAGTAGAACATTGTATGCAAATAGAAAAATGAAATAAATAGTATAAAATAGACAACGAATATCAAATAATTATGAAACTAAGTAAATTGAAGGAAAAAGACAAACAAGAAAAATCATTGAGGTTTATGAACATCATCAGATGGATTTTGGTGAGTAACAATAGTAGCGGGAGGTGGGGAAGAGAGCTTGGAGAGGTAAGTAGTAATTATGTTACGCCCGTTTCCTTAGCTGTAAAAAGGGATTTATTAGGAATCCATCTTTAACTTTCTTTGTGTCGCTGGCTTCACAAAATGGAGGACTTAGGTGAGGCTGTGAAGCTCCCTTTGGTTGGCCTGCGCGTTTCCGACCCTTCCCGGAGAGGTCCTTACTTTAGCTGGACTGTGTGGGAATATAATTTGTCTCACTTCACCTCCTCTTCATACTGTAGAGGAGGTGACTGTACCACCGGGAGCTATTGTGCTAAACAGGAGGAAAGCCTGAATTTAGTTGGGAAAGAGCTCTAGTGAAAGAAACCCCTGACATAAACTTTTTACACATGAAACATGCACAATCTCACTGGAGTTTCCTGAATTTGAACATAGCAGTGAGCTGACTGGTCAAGCTAGGAATAAATGCTGGTCAGTTTCCCTGCTATGGGATTCTCATTAATCAGTGGAAGGTCCCACAATACAGTATGCAAAAGAAGAATCTGGCGTGGCAGGGCTGAGAGCTTTCATTACCAGCCCCATTTTTTGGTTGGAAATATATGTCAAAACTGCCTTTGAGAAGGAGGAACTACCTGCAGGGTGTAAATAATTTCTATACTGCATGCCCCAGAGGACCACCTGTCTTATGGAGTCATCAGGCCATCTGCCTGGTGATAAGAAGCTGTACATGGCACTTGGGTGGCAGTGCTATCTAACTTCAGAATCCCGACTCATGGTTGAATAAGGAAACCAACCTCTGTGGACGGGGTATTAGGAGTGTACCCCTACAGGTGGAAAGTTGTGCTGTAGAGGAGATAACAGCCCAGCAGCCAGCAGTCTGAGTACCCTGTACAGAGAGACCAATGAATCATTTCTGCATCGTCAGTGCAAGGCATGAGGAAGATCACACTTACAAGTTCCTATGGTGATCTTCCTAGAAACCTGAAACTCTGTCTGTGCCCCTCCCTGGTTGTCGCCAAACAGGCTCTTGAAGTTACTTGGTCATCTGAGTGTGTTTAGCTTGGGTTGCCAGTAAGGTTGAATGTTTCAACTCCCAGAAACCACATCTGAAAACCTCCAAGTGATTCGCCAGGTTAAATATTAGGGCAAAATGAAGAATTACTAGAGAAGTTTACCCATAATTACCGATTCACAGAGTAATTCATAATTTCTCTGGGGAATCTCAAGGTCCACCAGTAATCTCCATTAACTACACACCCACAGAAGAACTTGTGCACCTGGCATCCACAACTTTGAGGTGGAGGGTGAAGGTGGGGTGTAGAGGGAGGGGTGGTAGGGTGAATGGAGTGGTACTCCTAACAGGAGTTCAATCAGTAACCTCGTAATCTCTCCCTCACATTTTACTAGCACGGTGTGCCAAACAAACCCTGTTATCAAAGCCCATAGGCAATTGGTGAATGCAAAGAACCCTTTTATAATGCCAGTAGGCAATAGCTATGCTTGTTAAAAACGCTCCATAAAACCAGTTGGCAGGGTGGGGTTTACTGTGAAAACTGGTTGTAGAAGTCAATAGGCAGTTGCTTAGTGATTATGAAGACCTTTTGTCAAATTCCAGAGTCAATGATTTATTGATTGTGATATATATTAAAATAAAACAAGAGTGACCCAAATGTCTACGAGAACTTAGGTATCTAAAGTAAAACTTGTACAATTGTTCACATGGAACTCATTTTTAACATTTATCAGTAATACAGCATAATCACTGTTGTGGTTAGCATCAGAGAAGATTAGTACTTTTGTTAGGTTTCAGTTATCAAAAAAGTATTTATTGCACATCGTACAATAAACAAGCATTTGCAATGCAATAGGTCTCGCATTAGGAAAGTTTGAGCTATTGGTATTGTAAATGTCAATTTTTTTATTTATGTGTTGGTTTTGAAAATAGCGAAATTAATACCTTTGTCATTTAAAATGCCTATAGTTTTAACTTTCGCAAATGTGACACCTATAGCATTTGTAATGCAATATGTGTTGTATTTACGTGACTTAGATGTATTGATATTACAAATAACAATGGCTTTTATTTTTTTAAAATAATTAATACTTAAAAGTTATTGTAATTTATAATGGCAATAGCTTAAACTTTTGTAAATAACTTCTGGGAAGATTATGTTCAGTGTATTTTATTGTGATGAAAATCCAAGAACAGCAGTGAAATATTAACATCTTTTTGTGACATTTGTAATAAAGCTTGAAACATTGAGAGAACATATTAGAACCAGTTGTTGTTGAATGTTGCACAGAGTGATGCTGTGGCCTTCAGTGGTACTGAGTGATGCTGTGGCCTTCAGTGGTGCTGAGTGATGCTGTGGCCTTCAGTGGTGCTGAGTGATGCTGTGGCGTTGAGTGGTGCTGAGTGATGCTGTGGCATTCAGTGGTGCTGAGTGATGCTGTGGCATTCAGTGATGCTGTGGCGTTGAGTGATGCTGTGGCGTTGAGTGATGCTGTGGCGTTGAGTGATGCTGTGACGTTGAGTGATGCTGTGACGTTGAGTGATGCTGTGACGTTGAGTAATGCTGTGACGTTGAGTAATGCTGTGGCGTTGAGTGGTGCTGTGGCGTTGAGTGGTGCTGTGGTGTTGAGTGGTGCTGTGGTGTTGAGTGGTGCTGTGGTGTTGAGTGGTGCTGTGGCATTGAGTGATGCTGTCGCATTGAGTAATGCTGTGGTGTTGAGTGATGCTGTGGAATTGAGGGATGCTGTGGCGTTGAGTGGTGTTGTGGCATTCAGTGGTGCCGAGTGATACTGTTACGTTGAGTGATGCTGTGGCGTTGAGTGATGCTGTGGCGTTGAGTGGTGCTGTGGTGTTGAGTGGTTCTGTGGTGTTGAGTGGTGCTGTGGCGTTGAGTGGTGCTGTGGCGTTGAGTGGTTCTGTGGCGTTGAGTGGTTGTGTGGCGTTGAGTGGTTGTGTGGCGTTGAGTGGTTGTGTGGCGTTGAGTGGTGCTGAGTGATGCTGTGGTGGTGCTGTGATGCTGTGGTGGTGCTGAGTGATGCTGTGGTGGTGCTGAGTGATGCTGTGGTGGTGCTGAGTGGGAGATGGAGAGAGGGAGAAAAAGGAGAGCAGAGAGAGGGAGAGGGTAAAGAGAGAGAGAGAGGAGAGAGGGGGTAGAGATGAGAGAGAGAGGGGGAGAGAGGAGAGAGAGTCGGAGACGGGGAGAGAGGAGAGGGAAGAGAGGGAAAGGGAGAGAGGGAGAAGGACGTGAGGGAAAGGGGGAGAGAGAAAGGGAGAGAGGGTAGAGGGAGAGAGTGAGCGTAAGAAGAGAGGGGGAGGACGAGAGCGAAGGACGGAGGGGAGAGAGAGGGGAGGGAGAGAGAGAGGAGAGCAGGCAGAGGGGGAAATGGGGAGAGGGAGAAAAAGGAGAGCAGGGGGAAGGTAAAGAGGGAGAGAGGAGAGAGAGGGGGAGAGGAGAGGGAGAGGGTGAGAGAGGAGAGGGAGAGGGTGAGAGAGGAGAGAGGGAGAGGGAAGTGAGGGAAAGGGAGAGAGGTAGACGGAGAGTGGGGGGATGGATGGATGGAGTGGGGGTGGTATGGATAGGAGGTATGGATAACCTAAGTGAGCATCATCCACGGCAACAGTCAGTACAATCATCTATAGTGATATTAAATATACTCATATGAAACGAGGTAAGGGTGGGGAGCCCCAGCAAGGAGCCCGGAGAGGGCAGGAAAACTAATGGAGGAACGGGATGGCAGAGCTACAGAGGAAGGGCAGATAAGGGAGAGTAAGAAAAACAAATATAGTCAGAACTAGTTCACGACTGCTGACATCTGTGAATGTTCAGCTCATGAGTTTGAATTCTGCAAGTACTTTGAGGTTGTTAACTTCTGTGATGGAAGAACACCTTCACGAGAGTACACCTTCTGGGCAACGGAGTGCTGCCCTATATAAAGTTCATTTTAAAGAAGGAGAGCTATGGAAATCCAGCCCAGGCAGTGAGCAATGCATGCCCATGGGCATTTCACATGTTAGTTGCATCCTTGATTTTAAACTACACCACAAAATCTTAGTATGTCACCTCTTCAAAGAACATATTACACTGCCAGAGCGCTTTGGCTTGGAGGAGGAATACCAATGTAGGTGGTATCTCTAATGGAGACCAAAGCTGTGTAAATCTTCCCTACGATTGCCACAATGACGCGACTGCTTCTACGCTGTCAAGCCTGCCATTTTTAGTGTTAAATGGGTGCGTATGAAATTGCCGGGGTGGGGCACTCAAACTATTTCATATCAGTTGTTTATTTCAAATATTCTCCAGAAATTGTAACACACTTCTGAACTTAATTGAAAGAGAAACTCGCACAACTAATCTCTGTGGAGGGCGGCTGAAAAGAATAACACATTTCTCCCTAAGCTCGATGAAACTGTATTAGGTGCCATCCAGAGTCATGGAGGAGGGAGGGAGGGAGGGAACAGAACGGAAAGCGGGGCGGGGGAAGGAAGGGCTGTTGAGCACGAGGGAGCAACAACAGACAAAGGGGCGTATGAGGGCGCACCAACAAGGGGGAGGGGGATGGGGTGGATAAACCAGCACTTGGGCACCGGAGGAGGGCAGGGAGAGTGCAATGAAAACAAGCTAAGTTTGTGATAAGCATCACTGGCAGCCTGGAATGCCCATGTGTGAAGAGGGTTCCAGCTGCTGCTTTAACAGCAACTCACCTTTCCAGCCCGGGCCTGTTTGATATGTCCAGGTCGGGGACCTTACTATTCTATTCTTCATGGTGACACAGTCCCCCTGCCTACAAATGCAAGCACACAGGCCCTCTAAAAGTATTCGTAATAAAGCAGCTTCAGGAGGTACGGAACTATACCGATGAAGACCCCAGAAACTAATGAACTAAATAAAAACGTCCCCCTGTGCACAGCAGGAATGTCGCGAGTTGCAATGTCAAGAGATTGTTTCAAAAGTTTAATCCAAAATTTAGGCAAGGATCTTCAAGTGGATTGACAAAGGTTTTTTATTCTTTGTTTGATGGAACGATATTCATTTCATCATATCATCACTCCATAGAGCCAACTTAAAAGCATATCAGCATACATTTCCACTTCGCCCAATGCATTTCGTGCAGTGTTTGCCCTTCGTCAGGGGAATTCTATACAAAAATAAGGCAAAGAAATCATGAGTAACCAACCGACATTGGTGTACCTGCACCTTCACCCAGGTGAACTTGGACGGTGTAACGAAATAATAATAGACAAGGCACTGAACCCTGCTAACTCTCAGGGGAGGAGGGTCAAATCGGGCGTCCATAAATTGCCATGCAAACAAATTTACTAAAAGTGTGTACTGACTATTAGAACGAAAATCATGGACATACACAAATCGCAAGTGTGTCAACCAAATAAATGAATAAAAACGTATAAGTAAACGCGGGTGCACCATTGTTGAGAGCACTATAAGAGCTCAAAAATTGTTGCCTCACATGTTATTGTAAGGAAAAAATACTGGCTGTATCATGTGTGACAAACATGCTAAAATTGCAGTGTGTAAACCAACTCAATGACTAGTAAGTGAACGCGGGTGCATCCTAGTTATGAGCTTGTAACAATTTAACAAACAAACGAAATAAGGTGACAAGAGGGCCCAAAACATGCTAAGTCAAGGCTGATGGTAAGTTAACTTACTTCAACGACGTGGCAGTGACTCTAGGCTGGTGCTGGTGTTCGAACAACGGTGCAGTGCACGGGACCCTAGATAATGTACTGGTGCAGAGGTAGGAGATGTACTACGTGTTCAAAGAGTAATGATATAAAGGGTGCAAGCGCCATGTTGGACGAGTGCAAGTGTGCCGAAAACCAAATAACAACATAAACAAGAGGAATGGTGCCAATAATTAAACCATCATAGGGCGCAATGCAAATAAAGTCAAAGTACACAAACAAACATTACATACTCAAAAAGCCGGTTAGAACAACGCCACACTTTTAATGTGTTAACGCTATTAAATTGTTCTGTTATTCACCACATTTTTACCAATACTGCCATCTTGTGTCCCTTGGCTGCATTTTTTCGGCTGAAACGATTACTGATACCGTATAGCTTATGGATTCATGTCCTCTGGAGAGCTACACTATAATTGTGCTGTAGCATATGCGTCACATCCTAAGTCTAAAAAGAAAGATCAAAGATGCAAGGATATGGGAGTGGGTGGGAGCTGTGCAAGCCAAGCATTGAGAGCGAGAGAGGAAGAGCGAGTCACGGCCGCCAGGCCGTGAAGTGTGAAGCAGTGGGCGGGGAAGCAGATCCCTTTGAAGCTGCTGGGCCGAAATGCGAGTCACGGCCTGGCGGCTTTGAAGTGTGAACCAGTGGGCGGGGAGGCAGGAGCAAATGGTAAGGGGAGCCTTTGAAGAGCAAGGCAGGGGGATAGAAGCGCGGTCACGAGCACGTGCACTTCTACAAATCCGCATCGTGAAGTCAGCAAATGGTAAGGGGAGCTTTTGAAGAGCAAGGCAGGGGGATAGAAGCGCGTTCACGAGCATGTGCACTTCTACAAATCCGGATCGTAAAAAGTCAGCTTTGTGGTTTGGCTGCAATAGGTCTCTCTGCGAGACCTAAAAATTAAGCACTATAATGTGTAGAGTGAAATCCCATACCCAATAAAACATTTGAAAACCAAATTGGTGTAAGCCAGATGTGTTAACATATTGCTGTTGGACACACTTCCTCATGGATGAGATGTTAGTTTAAGAACATTCAAAAGCAGGTTGTGGAATGGGGGAGCCTTGTGTGAAGAAAGCATGTACAGTGGCTCAGAAGGATCTTCAGGGAGACTGGGGGTAAGGGGGAGGGTGTCATTGATGAGAGGAATATATGCTGGCCAAAGGATAGTCCATAGGGCTGACCCATTTGAGTTAGGCATGTATGGTGTTCCAGAAGGATCTTTCAGATGAGAGTGCATTAAAGGGACAAATGTATGGTGGCCCAGAGGGATGGTTCGGAGGGTTGTTCATTTGACAGGATGTATGGTGGCTCAGATGGATCTCATCTGTGGAAGGCACGTTTGGTGGCATGTATGGTGGCCCAGAATATCTTTCCGAGATGTGCAGCGCCTGCAGGAAAAATATGCGGAGACCAGGAGGGAAGGTTCAGAGGGTCAGCTCATTTGAGTGAGGCATCTATTGTGGCTCAGGGGTATCCTTCGGAGTGGAATATCTTCTAAGGGATTAATGTATGGAGGAATTTTTCAAAAGGTGATCTCAGAGGAGGGAGTTGTATAGGTGATAAGAATAACTTTCCTAGGAGAATTCCACCATTTGAGGGAGACATATATGGTTTATTAGAAGGATGTTTTCGATGGTTTTCTGATCTAAGGAAGGCATTTATTGTATCCAGAGGGATCAGTATGGGTTTCTTCTGAAGGGGACACGTACTGACCAAAAGATCTTTTTAGGTGGATTCTACAGAATGCATGCATGAAGCAGAAGATCTTGCAGGACAAACAGTATATGCAAACTGACACAAGGGGCCCAACTATCATTGCTGTAGGGTGATCCTCAGGTCAGTAGTCCCAGCCGCACCACCAATGACCAACATTTTCAGGTTAAAGATACTTTAAATCAACAAAAGAGGGATGTATCAGTACTTCAACTACCTGGAGAATGCCTACTTTAAAGGACTGCATTTAGAAAAATGCTTGCAAATCAGCAAGCCACTAAAAACGCTCCATAAACAATTTTGTGTGGCATTTGTAGGAGTGTAAAAGCACTACAGAATGCCCTACAGCACAGGCAACCGCAGTAATGGAAACTCTGTGCGGAACGCCAGCCATGTTGCCATGCAAAAACGGTTGAGTTTTGCAATGGCCCAAACACTGGCTCCTGACCTTGTGTGACCTGCAACTGTAGCGTAGGAAGAGTGCAGCGACCCGCCCTGAACTCCTATTGAGTCGTAAAAGACATCCATCTTTGGAGTGCTTAGGCCAGGCATAGTACAGAGCTCTGGTACCACTAAACCGGCTGCACCAGTAACAGCCAAGCCACATGTCTGGCAACGTAGGTTTCAGAAAATATGTTTATCCAGTTAAAAGAAGCAAAACTACTATGCCATGGCTGATAAAGCGATCAACCGATAGGGTTTCAAATATTTAAATAGAAAGCAGACCAGAGGGGGAAAAGTGAAGCTTTTTTAGGCTGTGTCTATCCATTTGTAGACACCTACTTTATATATAAAAAAATATTTTACAACTCGCAGTCTCGAACGTAATCTAAGTGACATGCTTACAATATGCACGGGGAACTGTACAGCCCTCAAACGTAGCATTTACATGTAAAAAACAAATCATGTAGGAGTCAGGCAGCAAGCTGGCCCCTTCATTCCTGTTGCTGGTCTCTACTCAACACCTCCCTGATCCAAACAAACTCTTTTAATAAAAGGCATCTTGATCCACTTTAGGTTAGCCCCCACCAGGCATATTTGTAAAGATAAAACGAACAAGGCTGTTTTTTCCTTACTCTGGGGTGGGAAAGGGTGGAATGTGAACCACTCCATAGCCCGGGCTTGTGGTGGACAGAACAGAAACAGCGAGGCGCTCATATTCCCGCCTATTCGGTACCCATGCCAAGCGATCTCGCTGCCGCCACGCGCTCCCAGCCATTCAACTCTAAATCCAGTTTGCTAAAATGTTGCTTTCCTTGCGCAGCTCCTGGCAGACAGAGGCATAAACACGCAGCAGTCCATCTGAACTAAATTTCAAGACAACACGACTTTAGTTTCAAAAGTGTTTAAATTACTTCGCCTCAATCTGAGGATTTAGTGGCCGACGCTCAACCCGTTCCCTTTCAACTCTTAGCGAGGAGAGAATTACGAGTCTGGAGTCATTCAGTGAGAGCTATCTGTGCTGGCACTCAATCAAAGGGATTAGGGTTTGCAAAGAAAAGCCTACAGGTGATCCTGCAGGAAGCATACCAAGCGGTTATCAAAAACATACAAGTTCAAAGCAGCTCAATTTTCATATGTTAAAAGTATTTGGCTGGGGCCTCGGGCTTGTTTCTAGGTAAAGAAGTGCGCTAAAGCTGTTTGTACTTGCATATTTAATAGACAAGGGAACGAGAAAGCATGAGGCAGAGCTGTGCTGGGTCCACCTAACCCCCGTGTAAGACAAATCAATCTAGTTCTGTTGGGGAAACACGAGCTCGCGCACGGGCCCCGCTCTCGCGCGCTCCTCTCCGGCTCTGCCAGTCACAACACATTCTCGTTTACATCATCAAGGAAGGAAGCTGTCACAACAGATAGGCAGGGGCGCCTCGCGCCTTATGTTAGGAGCTGCACTGTAACAGTAATACTGACGCGTACCAACCCTGGGCCTGCTTCCTCGGTGCATTTTTTTGCTCTCTATTCGTACTTCATTGTTCAATTTTATTATGTAGCACGCTGCCCTAGGGTGACTAACACACCTCAGGTCATTACAGACAGCCTCCAATCCTGAGCCGTCTATCTACACCCATTGTTTTCTAGGTGTGTTAATCCAATTAGTTCAATAGAAGCAAAACAAGACTACAATAACAGTTTACTTCTGTAATAAATCGGATTGCTTTATGGGATGGGTGACTAGTCACTATAAAAAATATAATCGCAACCCTTGTCAGGGTGAAATTTTAAAGTCACTAAATTAACCTGGCCTGATGCCCCTGGTAGCTATGGACAACGTGTAAAGTATTTATGCAGTATAAAAACAGTACCAAAACAATAACAATCCCAAAATACATTAGAAAATAGAGAAATAATGAATAAACACAATATCACCAAAATGACAAAAAATCTAATTGGGGTAACCGCGGAAATGAATTTTGTAAAGTTTTAAGTAGGAGTAGTGTCAAGAAGAATAAGGTGCCAATTTTGAGCAAATGAGATTTATTATATGGTGTGGTTGTGCAGCTTCACCGTCTAATAAACTCACAAACCCTCCTTGGGTCCAGTCAGGCTTGCTTGTAAAACATTTACTGAACCATGGGTAGCTGTGACTTCGAGCTGTCGGGCTTAAACTTAGGAACAAGTGTAAAGTATTTAGGTGTACCAAAACAATAATAATAAGAAAGAAATGCAACACAAAGGAAATCCTACACTAATTTATGAAAATAGATCTTATTTTCATGAATTTTTAGCCACTAAAACAACCAAAATCCCCTGCAGCGTCCTGGAGATACAAATTATTAAGCAAATCATAAATCACTGCTTTTTTACTTCAATCGCAATCCAATGTTGTTAGCTATCACAGTTTGCAGTTACTTTGAAACTTTCGCAAAAAATGTGTAAAGTTATGTTTAGTTACTCCAGCCTGCTTTGGGCAAACATCTCTTTCAATGAGCAAGTCACAGGGGTCTGTAAGGCTTAGCAGGACAGTTACCTTGCAATCAACGCAGTCTCCAGTCCAGTTCCATGATCTATCGGCAACCCACAAAAGACGTAAATGGAGTGGTTCTGATGCAAAGGATACAGGATACTGAAGATGCTAATCCAGTCGACGTGGCGGGGGGGGGTTGCTGGGACTACCTCTCAGCCCACGAATATGGTGGGTAGTCTTTAACCACAGGGATCGATGTCACCCATAGTCTAACCAAAAACCAGTTGCCACTCATCAACTGGTCTCTGGTCATAGCAAAACCAGAAGTTCCCTTTATTTGAGGCTAGTGTCCGTCTTGGGATATCAAACTGTACTGTGACAACTCGGTACAGCAGACTCGGGTGCAACTTTTGAGTGTCAGGACTCGTTATACCACGTTGCGCTTCAGAGGGCAGTGGCGATCAAGCAAATGTGGTTCCTAACTCACCAAGGCTTTCCTGAAGCAGGCACAGTCCTCTCTTTGCTAGTTCAGGGATCAGCAGGTGCAGTTCAGTCTTTAATGCAACCTCTCTTTGCTGGGTCCAAAGAATAGCAGGGCAGTCCTTCTTTGATCCACTCTCCAGCATAGAAATGATCTGAGGTCTGGGTACCATGGCACTTTTATGCCCACAACTTGCCATTGGGTGATGCAGTGACTACTAGCCAAAGGGCTGCATTGGTTTCCTCCCGCCTGATGGCAACTTCCTGCAATGCGTGGTATTCAGCTATCCCAAAGTGGGCCGAATATTGCACTGATAGCAGAAACCTTCTCTGTGTGCGTGGGGCTTGGTAGCCCTCCCTAGGGATGTGGTTACTTGAGGGCTACATGCGCATTGGAAAACTAGCTTGGCAATTGTTTGCCCTTATTCGATGCCAACCTGTCTACCAGAACAAAAAAGCAGCCTTTCTTGTGTGTACACCATTTGCTCTTAAAATGCAGCTTCCCCACTGAAGCCTGCCTTTTAGGCTACCGCCCTGTTTGGCTTCCTGCCAGGGAGAGTTAACACCTCTTCCACCAGCAGGTCTCTATTGTATCCTTTCCTGGGTGTCATTCACACGTACCCCAGGAAGGCAGAAGGCTGCCTCATGGCCAGCAACCATCAATGGCCACTAAAAAACGTAGCCAATAGAGTGGCAACTAACTAAAGTTGCCTTCTACCTAAAAGTTATATTAAATTTGACTTGGGCATGAAGTCGGGTTTAATGTAACAGACCTTTTGATACCCTGAAGTACCAACTTTAGTACTCCCAGTCAGAAGTTAGCACAACTGAGAGGTCAGCGTGTAACCCTGTACTTGCCAATGGGGCGACTACCCTTTCTACTGTAAAACTGACAATTTAGGGTTTTTACTGTCAGGACATGTAAAAACACATGTCCTACTTTTTAATATACAGCACCCTACCTTAATGCTCAACAGGTGTACCTTGGGGTGACATATAGATTACAAAGGAAGGTCTAGACTTTGCCATTAGTTTATTAATTTATTTTTTCCGTGTACTTTATATTAATGAATTTTCATACAAGTGAGTAGGATGGAGAGAATCAAAGGATTAGCAACCCGCAAGTATGATAGTAGCAGAAAAGAACATCGAGCATGAATATATCATAGGAATGTATACATTCAGAAACAAAATCTGGTAATAGATGCGTACGGTGATATTTTTAACAGGTATGAGATGAAATTAATATCAATGATGGAAATACAGTGGACAGGTAACAAAATTGTCTGACTGCTAAATCACCAGAAACATAAGCAATAAAGCAATACTTTATCCAAACTACTCATAGGAAAATCTGTGAAAGGGAAAGTGGAGAAGAGAAAACAACAAACATTAATTTAAATGGCAAAGTCAAGTTAGCAGTTTAAAACCGCTCTACCGGTCTGCAGTGGCAGGCTGGGAGACATGTTTCACTTTGTCACATGCTTGGTGGCACAGTAAGTGCGGCAGTTCATGAGGGACACTCTAACTTACAGGCCCTCTGTACCCCTGGTTCCATGTACTTGGAACTTATAAGTTAGTTAACGTAGGCCAATTGGGCATAAACCATTTAAAATACACTTTTAAGGGTCAGAACCGTGACACTGAGGTCTAGTTAGCAGGCCTCAATGATTTCTCAGTCATTATAGTAGTACCTAACAGTCGAAAAGTGGGGCAAAAATTGTGGCTGAATGTGCGAAAAACCATTTTCTCACACCAATGATAGGTAATGGTTGTGGTAGACTGGCATTCAGGTGCAATTTGACGCTGGCGGCAATGGAGTGCAGGACTGATGCAGCATCCAAATTCGTTCTGGTCAAGGATTCTACCTTCTGGCTTTAGTGATTTAAGTCCAAATCCTCCACAGGAGTACCAATTTAAAGCCCCCCAGGACCTCCAGGACCTCCAAGCACCGCCAGACTTGTGGTGGTGCGGTGGTGGTGCGGTTGTGGCGGATCCAGTCACCGCCGCACCGGCGGTCCGACCGCCTGATTACGACGTGGGCAGTCAGACCGCCCTAGGACTGCCTGCTCCGCAAGGGAACTGCCATTCCCTGGCCTAGGATAGGCGGTCAGAGGCAGCAATATGCTTGGCGGGACCGCCACGGTCCCGCCAAGCATTTTACGAGTTTTCCCGCAGCCAGGCTTTTCATGGCAGTTCCACCACCATGAAAAGCCTGGCGGAGAGGAAATCATGTGCCTCCAACATATGTGGATGCACACATGGGGGCATAACATGTGCCCCTTGTGTGCATGCACATAGGTTCCTGCCTAGCATGGGCTGTCAAGTCTATGCAATGCAGGAACCTTGTGAGGTGTTCCCATTGTGGTGCCTCTTTAAAAGGCAGCACACCTTTGAAAGGGCACCACAAGGAGATCCGCCATGCTGCCCACCCACCAGACCACTGTAAACTAGTAATCGTGCATGGGGGAGGAAGCAACCATCGGTGGTGCAAAGGTCGTAATTAGGCCCTTTGAGTCTCACGGGGTGTTAAGGCAGAAGCCAACAGCAGGGTCTACCCCATATCCAGTGCCAGTGGTCACCTGGGCAGCTGCAGGACACAACTCTTGTAGCTTATTGTACATCTGTAACTAGAACAGAAGGTCAGCCTTTGGAGTTCACTGTTTTGTCCTGGGTCTGGAAGGGAGTGCAGGTCTAGTCCTTTATCGCTCTTCTCAGGACTCAGACAGCAGGTTCAGTCCTTCTGATCCTCCACAGGTCCAGTAGTGTTTTAAAGTGGGTGCCTAGGGAATCAATCAATCAATCAATCCATCAACAAAATTTGTATAGCGCGCTACTCACCCGTAAGGGTCTCAAGGCGCTGAGGGGGTGGGGGGGGGGGTCGCTACTGCTCGAACAGCCAGGTCTTGAGTTGTTTCCTGAAGGAGAGATGGTCCAGGGTCAGCCGTAGGTGAGTGGGGAGGAAGTTCCATGTCTTGGCTGCCAGGAAGGAGAAGGATCTTCCTCCGACGGAGGATTTCTGAAATCGTGGGACGGAGGCGAGGGCGAGGCTGGCGGATCGGAGCTGGCGGGTGGGTGTGTAGAATGTGAGGCAGCTGTTGAGGTACTTCGGGCCCATGTCGTGGAGAGCCTTGTGTGCGTGGGTGAGGAGTCTGAACGTGATCCTCTTGTTGACGGGGAGCCAGAGCAGGTCTTTCAGGTGGGCAGAGATGTGGCTGTGGCGAGGGATGTCCAGGATGAGTCGTGCTGAGGCGTTTTAAATGCGCTGGAGTCTTTTCTGGAGTTTGGCTGTGGTTCCAGCATAGAGGGTGTTCCCGTAGTCCAGACGGCTGGTGACGAGGGCCTGGGTGACCTTCTTCCTGGTTTCGGTGGGGATCCATCGGAAGATCTTTCGGAGCATGCGCAGGGTGTTGAAGCAGGATGACGAGACGGCGTTCACTTGCTTGGTCATCGTGAGGGAGGAGTCCAGGATGAAGCCCAGGTTGCGTGCGTGGTCCGTTGGTTGGGGTGCGATGCCCAGGGCAGGGGGCCACCAGGAGTCTTCCCCGGCGGAGGGAGATGGTCCGAGAATGAGGACTTCCGTCTTGTCGGAGTTCAGTTTCAGATGGCTGATCTTCATCCATTCTGCAACATCTCTCATTCCTTCCTGGAGGTTGGCTTTGGCGGTGGTGGGAGAGGGAGAGGATCAGCTGGGTGTCGTCGGCGTAGGAGATGATGTTGAGGTTGTGTTGGCGGGCGATGGCTGCGAGAGGGCTCATGTAGACGTTGAAGAGGGTGGGGCTGAGTGAGGATCCTTGCGGTACGCCGCAGATGACTTCGGTGGCCACGGATCGGAACGGGGGGAGGCGGACTCTCTGGGTTCTTCCGGCGAGGAACGAGATGATCCACTCCAGTGCCGCTCCTTGGATTCCGGTGTTGCTGAGGCGCTGTATCAGCGGTGGCGGTGGTATACGGTGTCGAAGGCTGCTGAGAGGTCCAGGAGGATGAGGGCAGCAGTTTCCCCGTTGTCGAGCAGGGACCTGATGTCGTCGGTGGCTGCGATGAGGGCGGTCTCGGCGCTGTGGTTTGCTCGGAAACCAGACTGTGAGGGGTCGAGGGATCCGTTGGTCTCGAGGAAGGCGGAGAGTTGTCTGTTGACGGTCTTCTCGATGACTTTGGTTGGAAAGGGGAGGAGCGAGATGGGGCGGAAGTTCCGGAGGTCCGTGGGGTCCGCGGTGGGCTTTTTTAGGAGGGCCCTCAGCTCGGCATATTTCCAGCTCTCCGGGAAGGTGGCGGATGCGAAGGAGCTGTTAATGATGTTCCGGAGTTGGGGTGCGATGATGGAGTCGGCTTTGTTGAAGATGTGGTGTGGGCAGGGGTCGGTAGGGGAGCCGGAGTGGATGGTGTTCATCAGGCGGGTGGTGTCTTCGGTGCTGACAGGGGTCCAGGTGCAGAGGATGGTGGTGGGGGGCGCGGGTTTGGTGGTTGGGTGCGTGGTCAGTGCGCCGAAGCTGTTGTGTTTGTCGGCGATCTGGCGGTGGAAGAACGAGGCGAGTGAGTCGCAGAGGTCTTGCGAGGGAGTGATGTCGGTGTTGCAGGCGTTGGGGTTGGAGAGCTCTTTAACGATGCTGAAGAGCTCCTTGCTGTTGTGGGTGTTGTTGTCCAGTCGTTCTTTGAATGCTGTCTTCTTGGTGGTGCGGATCAGCTGGTGGTGTTTGCGGGTGGCGTCCTTGAGGGCTGTCATGTGTTCTGCTGTCTGGTCGTGGCGCCAGGCTTTCTCGAGGGTGCGGCAGGTTTTCTTGGAGTTTTTGAGGTCGTTGGTAAACCACGAGGCTTTCCTGCTGCCATGTCTGCTGGGAGGGTTCTTCAGTGGTGCGAGTTCGTCGGCGCAGTTGGTGAGCCACTGTGTGAGGTTGCGGGCTGCTTCGTCGGGGTGTGACGTGTTGGTGGGCGGGTTCTGGCTTAGGGTGGTGGTGAGCTGGTCGGCGGTGATCTTGTTCCAGCTTCTGCGGGGAACCTGTTGTGGGTGTTGGTGGGTCGTAGTTCTCCTGAAATTGAAGTGGACACAGCTGTGATCTGTCCAGTGCAGTCCGGTGGAGTGGCTGAAGGAGATGTGTTTGCTGGAGGAGAAGACGCGGTCAAGCGTGTGGCCGGCGTAGTGGGTGGGGGTGTTTACCAGTTGCTTGAGTCCGAGGTTGGCGAGGTTGTCCAGCAGGGAAGCCACATTAATGCCTGGCATGAGCTAGTGGGTGTGAATGACTCCTGGGCACGCCCTTACCAATGGGGTAAAAGTTCCCAGGGCCAACCATACCCATTTGGGGCATTTTCAAGATGTCAAAATTCTTCAGTGTCAATACATTTGGGCTCTGAGGGCTGGGTGTGTGAGGGGGGAGTGTACTTAAGTAATCCTACTGTCTGCCCACATAACACCAATTTCCAGTTTGGGGCAGTTACTGTACCTACAATAAACCCAGAGACAGACGTTTGGTAGCATAAAAGTAGGGGTTTCCAGCACCAGACAGGGGATACACAAGAACTGTTTTAGTATCCCATTTCCTTCCTTTCAAGTGTGTCCCCATTGTTACATGTAAACTTATCACACCAGTTAAGCAGGATTTGACATTTATGGAGGATTTGTCACTCAAGCAGCATTTGACACTATCATGTCAAACAAGGATGCTCACTGCCCCACCCTGCATATTCTGTCATGTTCAAATGAGTGATCTTGCCCATTTAGGTCAGACTATTGTTTACTCCTGGGAAGCATTTCACACCTAGTCAAATGCTAATTAGTGACTGGCAGAAGTGGGAGATCAAATTTAGCCAACAGGAACTTCAGACAAGGAAAAGGTAACTTTCTAAAAGTTACCTTTTCTTAATATATATTAAATTGGCGAAAAATAGGTATTTAATTATTTTTCTAGCTAGTTCAATTAAGATTTTTAATTTGTACTTGGTGTTTTTACATAAGATAGCCAGGCCTGCCACAGTGAAAAATAGCTTTTGGGTGCTAGTGAATATAAAGACGTTAATATAAAATTTCTATATGTACTTATTTTAAATATCCATAACAGAACTCCCGCCACTTCCTGAACCTCAGCAGCCGCGAGGAAGGCTGAGAAGGAGACTCAAACCCCAGTAGCTCTTCTGGCAAGTTGTTTTATTTGATATCACCACAACCCACGTACGACGCGTTTCGGGCTATCCAAGCCCCTGTTCACATACAAATAGTACTGCGCCATTCTTTTTTTTTATATACATGCAATGTGTGTTTGGTAACCACCCACTTCGTTTAGTTCCGGTCACATGTCTATAGACATGGGAAAAAGACTGGTTCCAAACATATTTTCTTAGGTTAAACCATCAGAATCTTACCCAGAAAAGCATATAAAAATGCAGATATGGAATTATCTCATAAGTACATTTAAATAAATATACAAAAAGAATATATATATATATATAATTCTAAATTATAGATGTATAAATACATTAATACCAGATTTCTTCAAACTAAATGAATAGGATTAATCCAACTGGTTGTTTATGATCGACATGTTTGTAAGCAACAAAGACTATGTTTTTCTTCTACTTGGATGAATCCAAGGAATAATAAAGTGCATTAGTGAATACTCAAATTTTTAAAGTGCACATTTTTTCCATAAAGTGCAATATAATGCATAACTGTGCAAATAAGGCAATATAAATATAACGTGCAGTACTAGTTCCAACAAGACCGATATTAGTATAATTCCATAGCAAACATAATTTTTTTTAAAAATATTGTCAACAGAAAAATTCCATCCTGGAAGATACTATTAATATTCATATTAAATAAATAATTTGTTTGCTAAAACATCATTGTTACTAAAAATACAATTCTTAAAAAGGTTTAAACAAAGGGAAAAATTCATAACATTGTAATATATAATTCATTTCAGCGACAGATATTTTTTATAGTCAAAGGGATTTGGAGCACCCTGCTGACACGTCACAGCTGAATTACCTCATGCATCATGGTCGATGTGGTTCAATGTTGCTCGCTTCACACACAGTTCTCACAGTTTGTTGGCCAGTACCAGTATTCTTTTCAAGTGTATCCCCAGACACGTGTTTCTAGATTCCTCTTTCATCAGTTGGGAAAATGTTCATAGGTCGCTGAATGTGCTGCCGCAGTTTCCTCAGGGTTAGTGCCACTCTCAGCGCGCAGGTGCTCACAGAGCTCGTCAGCTCACGGCCCACGAGAGCCATCTTAAACAGTCAAAGGGATTTGGAGCACCCTGCTGACACGTCACAGCTGAATTAACTGAGAGTGCCACATGTGCACACATGCACATTTCAAGGGTGCCAGAGGGTGTCCTTTGGACACCCTGGCACCCTTGAAATGCTTCCCACGATTACCGAATCAGTAATACCGATTCGGTAATACCGAATTTCTTCGCATTCATTCCTATGGGCCTCCGAGCCCATAGAAATGAATGGGTAGGTGATTCCTTATTACCGAATCGGTATTACCGATTCGGTAATAAGGAATATTTACGATTCGGTATTTTTTACCGAATTATTCCCTACAATCTGTCAAATTCGGTATTTAGGAATCGGTATTTCCAACTTACCTACATATGGCCCTTAGTGATTTGCCCAGAATCACAGGATGTGCAGTGTCGTTGCCGAGACTCGAACCCAGTTCCCCAGATTTGAGGTCGACCGCCCTAGCCGTTAGGCCACATCTCAACTGACAGTTTCTTTGCCTTTAATACTGTACGGCAGCCTGCTGCCTTTGGTAGGTGCCATATAACAACCCCATATATACACACATCAATAAGACAAAACACAGAATGCATTAGATAGTCACACACAAGTTCTGGACTCGGAACAGTGTCTGTAGTGCGCTGAAGGGAGGTGGTTATCCTACTCTGACAGTTGAACTGCTTTGCCTTTTGCTGGATTGCCAGTTTATGTTACAACACATTACCTGAACTACAATGGCCCAAATCCAATTCTTAACCCACATTACCAAACAATAAGGGCCCATATGAGAAGTGATATAACCGTAGTCAAAATAATGGGCTTACCAAATCTACAGTTCATAACTAACTATGGGTAGCATAAGTGGCATTACTGTGTACTACAGACTCAACGTACTGAACAAGACAGCCAAATCCTTTGCAGATTATTTGGCTGACTTTTTGTCATGTGCAAACTGATTCTGACAATCTAGATTGGGTGCCGGTGTCGTTTCACCTAGCACGTCAGAAAACTGGTGGATAGTATCACCCTTCGGGTCATCAGTCAGATCCAAAAGGGAGGTAAACCTGTTAGTGCATTGGAGGGCAGGTTTAGGCTGGCTTGTTGGGTGGAGAGCGAAATTAGAGGGTGGTGAGTGAACCCTTGCGGTATGGAATGCTACCCCCTGATTGCTCGAGGGAGCCCCCTTAGATAGCGATCTGCTGAAAATATCAGGAATAACTGGTAAACCGCTAGGGCTGGAGATACTGATAGATTGGCTAGCAGCGGTGCATGAGGTGGTAACTGGCTCTGCGTCTAAAATGCCTTCATATTCATTTAACAGGCAATCAATGTGATCTAAAACACAATTGTTGCCTGGGTGCTTAGACGATTTTGAAACTTTTTTCTCCTTCCCTGCTGGGCCACCTCCAGTACCCTTCACAGCTTTGCTTTTCCCCATCCCACAAGCCTCAAGCCTCAGAGGACGCAGCCCGAGGTAGATTAAAATCAAGGGTCCAAGCCTTATCAACAAATCATGAACAGGTTACTAAACAGAGTGGCTAAAGCCAACGAGGGGTTGTGTGCCACCAGGGGACTTTGACCCTCCCCGTAAGGTAAATTAGGAGTACCAAGCACATGTCCTTTCGAAAGTCACAGGATAAAAAATGCCAAAGATAGACCTCTCCCAAAGGGCTGGTGGGGGGTCTTGAGAGGGCCAGTATGAACAGATGACTGGGTTGGGCGAGGGGAGATCTAAAATCTCATACACTGTCAAGTAGTCAATGCCGAATGGTAAGTTGGAAAACGACCACAAAAATGGTTAGGCTAAAAGGGATACAAACCGGAGTGTGGTCTTAGGCGAGCAGATGAACAGATAGGAAAATTACAGCACCTCGTGGTGTAGCAGTGAGTCCACAGAAAACCATCAGGAAGCCAGACACAAGGGGGTGGCCCTGTACTGCCTCTTCCTGGCAATGATGGGCAGGGATGGGCCCGCCTTTATTCCAGGTTTCCCCCGCGCGTGTCCCATGCCACAGGGCTCTGCAGGTTCTTTTATGCACCTCCTGACGCTGGTGCAGACAGGTGATGCTGGTGAGCATGGCAAACTGGGGGCTGTAGTTCCTGTGCCATGCCTGGCCTCCGTGTACGTGGTTTTACTATAGCTTCAGTGTACTTAAAGGTGACAATACCCCAACTCATATAACCAGTTTGTAGAGTATGCCCTCCAAATCCACGGGCAGAATTAAGATGTGTAGTCAAATCTCTGTGAAATTTCAAGATGTCTTTCTTTGATTCTGTGATGAAATTCTAATACATGCACCCTTTTGTATAGATGGATCTCTCATCAAGACTTAGGGGGTGCTTTAGGGTTTAGCAGGCTATACTCCATTACATCAGGGCAGCAGAGGCAGTTACACAGCCAGCTGCCATGCTGGACTATAATCTACCATATTTAGATATCTCCACCTTCCTGGTGAGATCCTTGTGCCTTCAGAAGAGACACCTCCATGGCGGCTCTTCTGTAGGCACTGTAAATTTGCTGAGCTGGTGCCATGTTTCATGCAGCCACCCCCTAAACGCTGCCAAAGCGGGAGTTTGTATTTAAAAAAACAAAATACAAAGAGCCTGGACATCCAAGGAATAGGGATCCTTTTATTTTTTTTCTATGTGAGACTACCTCACTTTACCTGGTGGTCCAGAACTGGCAAAAAAAAGTATGTCAGAAAGTGTGCCCTAAAAAGGCAGACAGTCTGCGGTACTAAGACGATGGCCTGATGTCTGTTGGGTTGTTGGTCTAATGTTTCCACTGGGAGAGTCAGTGGGGACACTGAAACAAGATGGTTTGTTCAACTCAGCACAGAGCGGGCAAACCATCAGCTTAGGGGACAGGGTACTCCACAATGTTTGTAGTGGAGTACCCTGTCCCCCAATCTAAATAAACAAAAACCTTGGTATCTAATTCTTTTAAGAAGGACTAATGTAAGATCCTGGTTTACTACTAAGGGTGGAAGGCTGTTATTAAGCCATTTAGTATCCTTTTATGCTGTGTTCGGTACATGGCACATCATCTGAATGTAACATTTGTCTTTGATCGAAAGTGAATGCAAGATAAGCGCTGGGGTGATGTAAGGGGACCGTGCGAAGATGATACAGGTTATATAGTGTGAGACGTACAGGAAGTGATATATATAATTGCAGACTTTCTGGTTCCAGCTGTAATGGAAGAATACAAACCACATGCATTGGGAATGGAGATTAGCTCCAGCAGGTATGGGACTGTGGCATGTGCTATTTTCAATAGTGACTCGTTAAAAACAGAAGACCTGTATTTATGGAATCCTTAGTTGAGGTCTGACATTTGCACTGTGTGTATGTGCATATGTGGCTTTACAGAAATAGCTCACCAGTTTCAAGTGGCTCATTAGCTTTTGCCTTCTAGTCGGACAATTACTGGAATGTAAAGGAGAGGCAAAATTGTAAAGAATGGCATTGCACATAGTTTGCACTTTGCATCTGTAGTACTGCTGACTAAGGAACAACATTTAATTCCTTTACAAGGAGAAAATGGCAGATACATTTTTGTTTCTAATCGCGAAAAATACGCATTTGAAAATAAAACCTGGTCCTGTTAATGCAGACAGAATGAAGTTTAATTAGGATGTCTACATTGTGTCATTACATCAAACGCCAAACACTGTCTCTCCAACCCTGGGCTTTAATAAACATGTGTATTCTGGAACTTGCTGTCCTCGTTTGCTGCTGTTGAACTAATTGCAGTAATATAGCTGAAGATTATTCTTAAAAGAAGTTCCAAGGTCTAGATACATGGTGTCCTGTAATCTAATAACTTTAAGAGTGACATAATTAGATTTAGGATGATTGAGACATTGAATTTCAGATCTACTTATCATGCCAAAGAGGTCAAGAGAGAACTGTGTATGCAGAGTGAGCTACATTGTGACTCACTGGTTGACATTCCACAGAGTACATGGACTGGATGAGCAGGAGGACTGACATATTACATCGCCCGGCAAAAGTGGTTTCACGAAAGAGAGACCAAGGATCCAATAATTGAATGGGTGGTGGCACCTCACTTTTTCTGTTGTGGCACATGTCACTTATTTTTCTCTACAGATGAACTAATAATCTCTCTGGAACCACTTGCACATTCTTTTGCCCACCCGGCATCCCTCAACCATGTCATCAGTTCGCCCATCCATCCATCCATCCATCCATCCAACCTTTCATGAGTTTCTCTATGGGTGTTGTCTGAATTTGTCGGTTTGCCTCTGCATATATGCACCTGTATGTTTTTGTCTCTGTGTGTCATTAGGGGTCAGCATTTGTATGTCTGCTGACTAAGTGTAGATGAGTACATGTTGTTTTGTGGCTTGTGTGCATAGGTACCTGTATGTCTCATGGTCTGAATGCCTGGGTACGTTTGTGACTGGTGTTTGTGTGTGTACACTGGCACATTCTTGTTTCTTGGTCAGTGTATACACAGATCTTGTGGTGCTGTTGTCCAACAGCCCATTCCTGCCTCTCCATTCCCGCCTTTTCAGTCTGTTCATGGGTATGTGTGTGTGAAATGCTATGATTTTAAATGTGTTTAGCTGTGTTCAGTGTATGATTTATGTGAGTCTGTTTTTCAGTCTGTGTACTTAGGCTCATGTACATGCAGTGGTGCATGTGCATTATGGGTATATGTCTGTTTATATCCATGCACGAGACCTGTATGATTATTGATCTAAGGGCCAGATGTATCAAAGGGATTTACCCATTCTGTGTCTATGGAAAAATGTGTTCATACATATGGCCTTAAGTGCCTTTTGTTAAGTGTGCATATGTGCTCCATCTGTTGGGTTCTATGTATTGGCCCACACGCATGGTCGCCGGTTGGTTTGCAGTTGTGTGTGTGGGAGGTGGGGAATTTATTTAGGTGTGATGCTCTATGTGTGTGAATGCCTGTGTGATGTGTCTGTGGGTGTGCCTTTGTCTTCACTCACAATACAAAAGACATACAACGACCTGGGCAATATTTGTTTTCTTTGGCAACAAGAAAACTCAAAAGCAATACGCAAATATTCCTCCGAAACGAAACGTGCTATTTCTGGAGTAAGAAAAATGTCATGCACCTCCTAAAAAGTAGATAAACATGAATGCAAGCTTAGAACTAATAATCTCCTCGGAGTTATTGCAGTTCATAGCTAGACAAGGGAAACTGTAAATAAATAAATAAATAGATAGATATATGACATTCTCCGCTCACCCCAATCAACACCTGTTCAATAGCCATGTGTTTATCGAGTCATTTTCAGTAAAGAATGGTGTAAATGCTTTTAAAAATATATTCAATGTGTAGTAGAGAGAATTTATAAGTGCATCTACGTTGAATATACAATTGTGCGGCACAATGGGAGACTTGTTAAGGGGGTGACGTTTTCTTTCCTCTCCATTACTGAAAAGGCATTTTGCATCGTTTTAAGACTGAGATTGCAAATATGTTTTTTTACGCGATGCACTCGTTTTTGTTCTCCGCGTGTTACTATACATTTTATCCTGTCGAAACTGTGAAAAAACACTAGCCTTATTGTTTAAACTGACATTTGTGTTTTTTTGCACTACAAAAGGAGTATTTGCGATTAACGTAACCATATACATTACTTTGCGTATTGGGTATAGACTTTTTTAGACGTGCACCCAATGATTGGTACAAGTTTGTCTTACGTATTCTTGCCAGAAACAAAATATGGGTTTAATAGAAGTTAACATCTGCATGGCATTACATGCATGTACAACAGATGTAGCCTAATTACATTTTCATTTAAATTGCTAAATAGCTACTCAAGTAAAAGGCTAAAATATCATACAAACAACAGTTACTATAATAATAAGACTACTTAGAATGAAATGAAAAGGATCAAAGAGGCAGCGCGTAAAATGCAAGATTCTCTTTCTGAAAAGATATGTCACATAACAAAGCTCCACTGATTTGCTCAGTAATTTCATGTCTGCCCAACTCAGCCAGAAGACACATTGTAGTTTAGCAGGGGCGCGTGAAGGGAGATCCAGACGGTTTATGGAAAGATTTGAGGTTACATCAAGAAGATTAGACGCAATGTACTCGAGAATTAACCCCCAAATTTTAAACTAAAACAGCACTGCAACACAATCAGTTTTATTATAGGTTTTAGCCGACTTGCCGGTGTTCTACACCAGGGCCACGTGTCTTGAGGAGAACGACAGCAGCGTTTCTTACATTCAGGGCCGGCTTAAGGGCCGTGCGACCGGTGCGGCCGCACTGGGCGCCGACCTGTGGAAGGGGCGCTGACCTCAGTGGGTGGGGGCGCTATGTTTAGCAAGAACTTCTGATTGGAGAAATGAGGGGCACTTTTGCCTGGAGGCTCCTGCTTACATTTGTGCAGTATAAATCAGTAATCATATTTTTTAAAGTTATGTTTTATTGTATAAATTAGTAACCATTTGCTGGAAAGGATAATCAAGTGAGATGTTAAGGAAGGTGAGGGCAGTGTGCACTTATTTATCCAGAAGCCTTCCATTATACAATATTGGATCCGTTCACATGGTCCAGAGCTGTAAATTGGTTCCAAGTCATTAAATGACTTTCAGCCAGGGCCGGACTGGCCGTTGCGGGCACCGGGCAATCCCCCGGTGCGCCGCAAGGGTGGGGGCCGGTTTTGGGCCCCTGGGGGCCGTTTTTGTTACATAGCTGCAAATTCGGCCGAAAACCGGCTCCGGGAAAGAGCTCGTCACACCCCCACCCTCCGCCTGGGGGCCGGCCGAGCACTTTGCCAGGGCTGGTTTTGGTCCCCAGTCCGGCCCTGCTTTCAGCAAGCCTTGATATTTCAGCTAAAAACACTAAAAGCACGCAGGGACCTGTAGTTTTACTTTTCCCGTTATAAACATGGTCCTACAAGTCCCACCATCCATAGAGATGTTGTCAAAAGAAAAATAGGACTAGCTGAAAATCTACCTTAGGACCGCCAGTGAAAGCCAGGAGTGTCACACCTGGATACACCACACTGATAGGGTGGATTGATGAGGTTACTTCATTTAAAAATGTTTTGAAGGTTGCATTATTCTGCTCTGAGCACTTGAAAACATGTAACATAAACTTTATAGTTGGTTAGTCCATTCTCCTGTCAACTAATTCAATGCTCGCTGCTGTTATGTTATGTGTGTTTGTAAACATTATAACCCGCAAGGGTATCCTGGCACTGAACAGGTGTGTGTGCCGAGCCCTCCCTAGGGTAGGTTGGTTAATTGAAAAACCAAGTCTTGAGCTTCTTGCAGAACTCACAAAGAGAGGAGAAGGCCCTGATGTGGAGTAGCATGTTGTTCCATGCCTTAGGTGCAACGTGAGAAAACGCCTGTCCTCCTGATCTGGTTCTGTGCATTTGTGGGATGGTGGAAGGAGATGCGACTGTTGCAGTAGGTGGGGCCTGAGTTGTGTACTTCTTTGAATGTGTGTGAGGAGTTTAAAATTAGCATGTTTGTTTATCAGGAGGCAATGGAGCTCCTCGAGGTGCAGTGTGATGTGAGTTCGGGGTGGGAGTTTGAGGATGAGGGTGGCTGCAGAGTTCTAGAAGGTTTGTAGTCTTCTGCCGAGTTTCTGGGTGATCCCAGTGTAGGGGGTGTTCCCGCAGTTCAACTTGCTGGTGACTAGGACGTGAGTGACGGTTTTTCTGGTGCTGCTTGGGAGCAATTTGAAGATCTTCCTCTGCATCCTCAGGATGTGGAAGCAGGATGGAGTGACGGCAATAACTTGCATGGTCATATCCAGTTTGCTGTCAATGATGATTCTAGGGTTGTTGGCATGGGTCCTGGGAATGAGTCCGAGTTTTGCCAGCCACTGGTTGGAGTCTCATGGTGAGGTGTTCTTACTGAAGATCACGAATTGTGTCTTTACGGTGATGAGCTTGAGCTGGTTACTTTTCTTCCAGTTAGCGAATTCAAATCATGCTGGTCGTGAACTTGTTTCTCGTGTTGGGGGTCTTACCTGAGAGGGAAAGTATGAGTTGTGAGTTGTTGGCATAAGGAAGAATGTTGATGTCATGTGCATGGATGACATTGACCAGATGGATTATAAGTTAAAGAGGGTGGGGCTGAGAGATGAACCTTGAAGCACTTCATAGATGAGCTTGCGGGCTTCCAAGGAGTAAGGTATCAAAATTACAGATGGCATTCTTTTTGTTAAGAAGGAGCAGATTCAACGGAGAACAGGTCCTTGGTTGGCAACTTCATGCGGAGGATGGGGTGTTTGATCATGTCAAAAGCTGCAGAGAGGTCAAGAAGAATGTGGCCAGCCATGTATTCCCTGTCAAGTATCATCTGCATGTAGTCTGTGGCGGCAATAAGAGCTGTTTCTTTAATGTGGTTGGCCTGAATCCAGACTGCTTGTCGTTGAGGTGCTGTGGTCAATGAGGTGGTGGTTGATTAGTTTCTATGAAACCATGGACGGGGATGGTAGGAGTGAGATGGGTCGGTAGTTGGAAAGAGTATGGCGAAGTCAGCGGATGGTTTATGGAGCATGGAATGTTTCCAGGTGTCTTGGAATGTGTCAGATTCGATGGAGGTGTTGAGGATGATTGTTAGTGCTTCGATGATCGGTAGGAGTTGTTTGATGAGGGCGAGGTGGGGCAAGAGTCAGATGGAGCCCCTTAGTGGATGATCTTCCTGATAGCAATGGTTTTGATGGTAGTGATAGTGGGCCACGAGGTTAGGGTTCAGTCTTCAGCCGTGATGGCCAACGTTAATTCAAACTGGTGGTATGAAGCACAGGCCCTCAAAAAGCCAACAGGTCTGGCCTTTATTGACCTTATCTGTACTTACATTCTTATATTGCCAACACAGGCAGCCATGTTATAATGAGGTTTCCCATTCTTTGCTAAGAATAAAGTATGTAAAAAAAGGATTCAAAGGTGGCCACTCATGAATGCACACACCATGAACGCACACACGACAGTGATCTCTGAATATTTTTGGAATATTTAATAAACAGTAGAGAATATGAGAGGCTAATTAAAGATAGCTACTACTTGCAAAGCCTGCTCAGGATCTGGCACACAGCAGCAGGAGCCCAGTAGCTCTGCCTGGGAATCTGAAGGGCCCTTGCAAAAAAAATAAAAGGAATGCTTAAAGTGAAAACAACTGACAAATAAAGAAAGCACACATTGCTCCACCAGCACAATGACCATGTTTATGGCTAATATGCACATTGTGCACAAAGAAAATGCTGGTACTCAGAGAGAAGCCAACAGTTGAAGTGGGCTCGCCCATCTCCCCATGCTGTGTGCTGTGGTAGGAAGTAGCAAATTTAACAGACCAATAGATGAAGGATTCTGACCCAAAGCAAATATGTATATAGATTATACTAGATTAAGAAATATCTGGCAAGACAGCTAAAGGGCGGACTTAAATAATGACCCACACCCTCATCTGCCTTCTAGTCCACTTTGAGTTTGACTGCTTAGTTATTTTTCACTAGCAGGTGCAAAAGTGCCCTCAAGTGGCTGCAAAGAAACATATATTGGCACTAAATTAGACGAACATTTTTTTTTTTTTTTTAGAGTTTTATATAGCGCGAACTAGACCCGAACGGAATCAGGTATCAGAGCGCTTTACATAGCGCCAGTTACGTTACATGAGGACACACTTTCATTTTAGGCACGGGGAGATTAAGGGCCATATGTATCAAGCTAATTAGCATTCGCAAAGGCCGAAATTGCGGATGCTAATTTGACAAATGGTATGTATCAAACATGTTTGATGCAAAATAAGGAATAGCAAAAATTGCAATTCCTTATTTTGCGATTGCACTTAAGGAATCGCAAATTTTGCGATTCCTTAAATGCAATGTATCAAACAAAAAATATTCAAAAAATGTCATTAAGGTTTCGCAAATTACCACCAACTTCTAGTTGGTGGTAATTTGCGAATTCTTTTCAAAAAGCTTTTTTCCAAAAAACAAAAGGTGCCATATGACGCCCATATGCGCCATATGCCCCCAAATGTCTTTTTCAGGGGGGCAGCAGGGTGTTCTTGAGACACCCTTGCTCCCTTGAAAAAATTCCTAATTTGCGATTAGCAAATTGCTAATCGCAAATTGCCCCTTCATTCCTATGGGCCTCCTGGCCCATAGAAATGAATGGGTAATTTGCGATTAGCAATTTGCTAATCGCAAATTAGGAATGGTAAGAAATCGCTATTAAATTGCGAATATGTACATACATACCGTTTTGCGAATTCCAAATAGCGATTCCTTAAAATTCGCTATTTGGAATTCGCAAAACGGAAGTATGATATATATGGCCCTAAGGGCCATATGTATCAACATTCCGTTTTGCGATTCCTAAATAGCGATTTTTAAGGAATCGCTATTTAGAATTCGCAAAATGGTATGTATGTAGAAATCAGCTTCTTTTTAGCGATTTCTTAACATTCCTTAATTGCGATTAGCTAAGGAATCATTTCCCATTCATTTCTATGGGCCAGGAGGCCCATAGGAATGAAGGGGAAATTTGCGAATCGCAATTTGCTTATCGCAAATTGTGAATATTTTCAAGGGTGCAGGGGTGTCCAAAGGACACCCTGTTGCACCCCTGAAATCGGCATGGGTGCACATGTGGCGCACATACATGCCCTAAGGGCATGTATGTGTGTCACATGGCCCTTAGAAAATTTTAAAAATATGCTTTTTGAAAGGAATTCGCAACTTACCACCAACTAGAAGTTGGTGGTAATTTGCGATTCCTTAAGGCCAATTTGCTAATTTTTTAGGTCGAGCCTGTCCCATTCCGCAGGAATGGATAGGATCGAATTCATGTCGGCAAAATCCTCTTCAAACTAAGGGGTTTCAGCCCGGCGTTTTCTTGCAGTTCACGTGAACATGCACGAGCATTCACGGCCAGGGCTTCTCCTCCCCTAGCAGCACTCCTCCCACACCAGCAACTCCCCCCTCCCACACCAGCACCTCCCCTCTCTCTCCCCGCAAAGACAGCCTTGCCGTAGCAGCACTCCTCCCACACCAGCACCTCCCCCCTCCCACACCAGCACCTCCCCTCTCTCTCTCCGCAAACACAGCCCTCCTTTCATTTCTCCTCCCCCTCCCCAGCCAGCTTCCCCCAGGCCGTGTTCCCTCAGATATGCTATTGCATATCGTTTGCTACCTCTTGTATTTTGTTGCTCTTGATACTTGCACAACTGTCACTATTGTCTCATGTAACATAACGTTTGCTTTTGTAACATGCTCACTTGTAATTTTGGCTTCATGTATCTAAAAACGCCTCCCTCGCGCTCCTTTCTCCCTCTCTCCCGCTGCCTAGTCCTCCCACCCCCTCCCTCTCCAGCGCGCGCTCCACTCGCATCTGCCTGCTGCTCCCCCCCCACTCCCCCAACCAGCCTCGGCCCAGGCAGTCACTCGCACACACCCTTTTCAGGCAGAGTCAGTGTAATCTGCAGGCCGCGTCGCTCTTTTCTCATCCCCAATATCTGCAGGCAGCTAGTCATATCTTTCCGCTGCCCTCTGTGGCCTGTTCATTTCCCCCTCGTGGATCAGCCACACTGCAGAACTGATTAATTTCCTCTGGCTCGCCATCTTCCCCAGCAATGTAGGCTGCTCTCTAATCTAAATAGCACATGGACAGCTCAGCTTGGGGGCACGGCGCTATCTGACACGCCGATGCGGCCCCCGAGACGGATTCACTTCAATGGCTAGCTGGCGTGGGCCGCGGGTTTCCGGTTCGGTAAAAGCTGCATGTCTGGCAGCACTTTCCATGCAGGGATTTGGTAATATAAGTCCACAGGTGCCAAGCTTCCCTGTAATTTTGGCTTCATGTATCTAACAAGCATTGGCATTGCCAATAGGTCTCGCTTGTGGGACCTTATAAGTATTTAGTTTTGCAGCACAATATCCGATTATGCAACTCGGATATTGTGCTGCAAAACTAAATACTTATAAGGTCCCACAAGCGAGACCTATTGGCTATGCCAATGCTTGTTTGGCTTCTTACATTGCATTTAAGGAATCGCAAAATTTGCGATTCCTTAAATGCAATCGCAAGATAAGGAATCGCTATTTTGCAATTCCTTATTTTTCAAGCAGATTTGCTTGATGCATACCATTAGTCCAAATTGCATTCGCAAACGCCGAAATTCTGAGAATTTCGGCGTTTGCGAATTCAATTTGGCTTGATACATATGGCCCTAAGTGATTTGCCCAGAATCACAGAAGGTTTATGGCGTCGTTACCGAGACTCAAACCCAGATCCCCAGGTCCGAGGTCGAGCGCCTTAGCCGTTAGGCCAACCCCTCCCCAACATGGTGTCATTCTGAATGGCTGGGATAAACTAACAATTTCAACTGTCCATCAAATAATTTGGGAAAAATATTCCAAATATGAATTAAAATATCAGAGTTGCACATTAAAATGTACACACCGTACAACAATTTTGTACTTAGGCGCTCCATCAAGGAGAAACCAAAAATATACTCATTTTATTTTAGAAGCTTTTGCTCTACAGGCCTGTAGCTCCCATGTGCCAATGAGCACAGCACAGCACAAATGCAGCTTGAGGTGAATGAAGGTAAAGGAACATTTACCTCTTGGTCTACTTAACAAGATTCACAGTGCAGCTCCGGTGGAAGAATTTTTGAGGACCCAAGAAAACGTACATTTAGCATTTGCTGCGGTGCCTTTTGCTCTAGCAAAACCTTTAAGAGTCTGTGTCCAGTCGGGTGCCATCTTTGCGCCCATTTGTGAAGGACCCTTAATGCAGCTGCTTCTAAGGCCTTAATGTAACACATATCCTGTAACATTGTTGGGTAGAAAAGTCTATTTGCAGACTTGTAGAGTAGCTGTTCTCCAAATTACACCTTAAACTCTGATTTAGCCCCATTCACGTGCCAAATGGGCCCGTTTGTACCATGCCACACTAAATACTAGTGTAGCTGTACTCGGCTGAACGGTTGCTTCTTTTTACAGACACACACAGGGCAGATACAAAATACAGTCCTCAGTAAAAGTCCATAGTTAATAAAAACACCTAGAAGTTCACTACATAGAAACCGGAATCCTTACAGTACCTTAAACCACAACTGCCTATTGCATATCATTTCAAATCTTGAAAATTATTGAATTCAATCTACACAGACTAAAGTCAATTTAATTCTTTATATTTGTGTGGCAGTGGGAAGCACTGATCACCACCGCTGGCATCTCTTTGGGCATTTTTATATAGCCAGTTCCATAAGAGACACATCTATGCATGTAAATGGCCCAATAATTTGAATAAATGAATGCATGGGGAAGTTGTACAGGACAGCATTTCAAGCTAAATCACCACTACAGATGAGGTAAACGTGGGCCAGAACAGGTAAGATCTTTTTTGAAGGCTGAGTGTTTTGAAAACTTCTCTAATGCAGTATAATGTAACAGACTACTTACTTTTGTGAACTGAAGACTCTCACACCTATGAACTTTGCTCACAGTGAAGGCCCATGTTTTCCACTCCTCGTGTATTTGTTTTATGAAAGAGCACACAATTAATTCATACGCATTTGTTGTTTCAAACCTTATATGTGGGAACTCATCCACAATCACTCTGATGACATCACTCGGCAGCTTAACATTATGTCAATATTCAGAAGGTCAAATTAATTGTTGGCGCCTGTTAACACTGAGAGAACGCAGTCTCACAAAAGGAGCAAGTGTTGGCAATAGCAATTGGTCTCACTTTTAAAAAGGCAAGGGCTAATCAAATGTTTAGCTCTTGTTTGTTGAACTTAGTGAAAGGATTTCGTTTTTTTAAAATTAAATGGCCGGCAGTGTCAAATGCAGATGCTCTGGAGGCCATCGAATGTTTTCTCTTCATGGGGAAAAACCTGCACACACCTGGGGAGCCATTTTGAAATGGGTTTTTAAATGAAAAAAACATTGCAAGATGGCCGCCAGCACATTCACATGTATCATAATGCCATAATGCATGCATACCAGAGGCCAGTTTGGCTTATTTCTTGGTTTAATTAACTGTTCCATGGTAGCAGACAGTTTTTTCGAATGCTTTAAATAGCAAACAAGGAAGGGTAGAAGTGAAAAATAAATAAGTAACCCTGCAGCAATAGGCAGCAGTTGAGACTACGCAAAAAAAACAGCTTTTTTTTTTTAGACAAAAGGTCTTTCGGCAACAGACAGCTTAAGATGCCTGTAGGAGAGACCAAAAAATGCTAACATTGCCTTTCAGAAGCATATTCTATATTTATAACACATTGAGGTTTTAAAAAAATCCTTAAACTTTGAACAAGTATGTGTCAAATGCAAAAAAGAACAACTTCTCTGCTTTTGGATGACAGAAAGAGTGCTTGCATGCTCCCTCAAAAACTTTTAGCCATCACTTTAATGTTGAGCAAGACCTGGAATGACGCCTAATAAAAGCAGATTCAGAAACGAAGCTCAAACAATCCTCTCTAGTGTATTATTTAGTAGGAAATGCCTCTCCAAGCACCACAGTGGCCACAGCAACAAACAATCGTATCATGGGTTCTTCTAATATTTTCTCTAGTTTCCACCTTTGCCAATCCTCGCTCAGTTCCGGCATTGTTAGTTATATTACAATTAAAATAAGGCTCACGGGTTTTTTAAAATAAAAAAAATCAATTTCCCTACTTTTTCTGCTCACGGATCATTTGCTTTGTTTGGTGATCACAATCTGGGTGAAAAAATGCAAAGACGAATGCACGCTACATTTAAATTTACAACAACCCAAGGCTTAAAGGGAGGAAATTTTACTAACTAAACCCTTGCATCTCCTCTGTAAAACAATCTGAGATCAAAGGCGTGTGTAAATATTGTGCTTTGGTTCAACAACTAACCTACGTTAAAAAAAAACGTTTTTGCAATAATGCAGCTTTAAGACATAGATGGTTATCACAAAGGAGGAGTTAGGTCAGACGATTAGCAGCATTAAAGAAAATCCGTATAATATAACAACAGTTACAATGTATATTGTTTTGCTAAATCCCATAAAAAAGAGCCCTAACATGCTGGAGAGAGTGAATGCAGAGCTGATAAGATGAGTTGGCAAATGTTGAGTTTTTATGGGAAGGCCACAGAGATCCTTCTGTTCCATGACTGTAAATACCTCAGAATTGACACATAGATTAAAGGAACACACTTGTTGAACGGTATGTGAAGTAATCTTTCGGATTTACAAGATTCTCATTCACTCTAAGCCTCTGATTACTGGGGCTGCCAAGTTTGCGGTTAGCCATAAAAGGCCATACAGACAAGCTGAATTAGTACTGTAAGCTGGACAAGAGAATATCAGATTTAACAACAGGAGACCAAAACTTCAAACCAGGCTATTACTGGAAGAAGCGCATGCTCTGTAAGTGATACTTTATGTATGGTGGGAGAAACACAAGAAGGTGGATGGATGGATGGATGGATGGATGGATGGATGGATGGATGGATGGGTGGATGGGTGGATGGGTGGATGGGTGGATGGATGGATGGATGGATGGATGGATGGATGGATGGATGGATGGATGGGTGGGTGGGTGGGTGGATGGATGGATGGATGGATGGGTGGGTGGGTGGGTGGGTGGGTGGGTGGGTGGATGGATGGATGGATGGGTGGGTGGGTGGGTGGATGGATGGATGGGTGGGTGGGTGGGTGGGTGGATGGATGGATGGATGGATGGATGGATGGATGGATGGATGGATGGATGGATGGATGGATGGATGGATGGATAGATAGATAGATGTGTTATCATCATAATGATAGGTGCAATCCACTCTGCAGAGCTTTACTATTGTTCAGGAGCATAACGCAGGGCGCTTGGGCGCAGGGGCCCTCTAAGCTGTGAGGGGGCCCGCATTGATCCAAAGACCAATAAATATATGTGAGATATGGATGATGCAGGGGCCCCTCTTCACATTTTCTAGGGCGGGGGGCGGGGGTGTGGCTTTATCTTACACTACACCACTGCTATTGCTGATTGTTTAATCAATGTTCCGTTCAAGAAAAGTAAGCAAAATTTGAACCTTCCAATTCAATCAGACCCACTGTGACCTGCACCTTGTATAGAATTGCTTGAATGCTCCCTTCTTTCTAGGCACAAAATGTCGTTTTTAACAGAGCAAAGGGTATTTTTCGTAAAGTTTAATTCTTCCCAACACATGTATTATTGCCAACTAAATTTACAAACCAGCAAATGGTTTTGTGAAGTTGCTCAAAAACATTTACCTTTTTTAACCCTATTCATGCTTATGACGAGCCCAGCTCGTCATGAGGCACAGTGGAGCTGTGCTCATGACGAGCTGGGCTCGTCATAACGGTCGCGGTCCGCCCATGTGTAATTGATTCCCCGCCTGTGAGGGAGAATCAATCAGTGGGCGGAGTCGTGACAATCCCAGCTCGTCATGAGCGCAGCTCCACTGGTGCCTCGTGACAAGCTGGGCTCGTCACGAGCACCGTGGCGCCGCCCCCCCCCCCGTGCGGGAATTACCCCCGCGGCGAATGAGTTAAAGAAAACACCTTTCTCTATCCAACTTCTCCGAAATAAACATATAATAAATATAATAAATAATAGGTAATGTGTAATATAGTCCAAAATAGCCATGTCTGGGTTCTGGAACATTCATAAACCAATGAGAGAAAGACAGAGGAGTCAGGTAGGGAGAAAAACAGGATACATAATGCCTTACTTTTTGTTATGGTCCAATAGTTCCTTCACAGAGTGGAAATATCCTGCCCTCCTGTCAATGAGCACACCCCAACATGCCACTACAGTCTTTGCAGGCAGGGCATCAAGGTCCTCCCAGGATCTAAGATGTTATTTTTCGTAGCAAATTATGAATCCTTCTTTGCCTAATGAAGTGCCACCTGTGATAACCACACCCTGTCGCAAGTATTTTATTTGAGAGTGGAGCTTACCACATGTGCATAGGGATTACACCCATGCAAATGATGGCATTTGCCCCAATAATGTGCCAGGAGAGTATCTTGACTGGTGTATTCCATATAAAAGAATGATCTTCATGAAATATAAACATAAGTTTGAACAGGCAGAGCAGACATATACTCCCAGTGCTTTGTGTTTAAAGCAAATATGTACATAATATGGGAACCAATGTTAGAAGGTACTGAAAAGTGTTCTGAAAAAAAAGGCGCTGAAGATGATTATTAAACAAGTGAGTATGAAGTACTTCTATTCCCAGATGTAACATCCATCCTTTCTCCAATAGACCAACAGAATAAGCACAAAATATGTAGGGGTACTGCTAGAACCCTTTTCAGAGGGCCATGGGGCACGCAGTGGACACTGGGCCCAACCATGGTGGTTGAGGCATTTTACTCCTAATGTCCCATGGCCCGACCTTCCTTGGATCCTGAGCAACTGGGCCAAGTACCTCTTCTGTACTAGACTCTCAGTGGTAAGCTATGGTTGAGCAGTCCAGGCTCCCTCACAGGGAATATAAATACAGGTCAGTAAACAAAACTCATACCTCAAAGTGCTAACAGTACAAGCATCAAATCAAGGTCCATTCCAATACACGCTTTTATAGAAAAGAGAAGTATATTATTTCTAACTCTACACATGCAAAGGTATGCAGCATTCAGAAGCAATACAACCATCCCCCTTGAGGTCCGGGCTATGGTAGCTGTCAGGCAAATCCCTGTCCCACCCTCCTTCGGGTAACATGCTCACCATTATTCCCTATTCACTGGTGGCCGCATCAAGGGAATGCAAACTATTAGGCTGTACTCAAGAGTTCTCCCTTTGACAAATAGAAATTAGTCAAAGTGTCTATCAGGTCACATCACTGTTAGCAGCTAGTCCCCTGTAGCCCCAAAGGCCCAGTTCCAGTCTTATCTGCTCCAGTGGTATGACAGTGATCATCAGTACAGCAAGTGCTCTCTCCTCAGGCACTCACATGTCCAGATCCTGTACTTTGCAGTCAGGTCACTGGTGGTGAATGCAGCAGCACCCGATGGAGCAGTCTCTATGACGAACAGCTCTGCTGGTTCATTCCAGTGATTGGAGTTGCTCCCGCTTGGCAGACACAAAGGTAAGTTGCTCTTCCTCCTAGCATGCAGGGTTTCTGCAGGTAAGATTGGAACACAGTCTGGGTGCAACCTTTCCTTGTGCAATCGCCTTCTCTACGGCAGCACCTCCTGACATACGGGGTAGCCGAATCCAGCAGTCATCAGTCCTGTGCTCCCGGTCCAAAATCAATTCACCGATGGCCCCCCTCTTGCATTCGGGGTCACAGCGATGTGGCCTGGTGCTTTCCACACAGACCTTCCCATATGGCTCAGAACAAGGTGGCCCTCTCCTGGCATGTGGGGGTCGCAGAGCCGATACTGCAAACTGGCAACAGCCCGATCAGTGCACAGCCTCACACTCACTCAGGAAATCCTCCTGTAGGGCTCCCCAATGGACCTTGCTCCCTCCAACGCTCTCCTCTCCCTCACAGGACACACTGGTCTTAGCAAGCAGGCAAGCAATTGTGTTCGAGGGTCCAGGGCAGGTTAACTTGGTATCCTGGGTGATATCCCCTCACCCAGCAGGGAGACTAGCAGGCCTTGGCGCCCTGTCCTGGTCACAGGCAGAAGTGTCCACTTCTCACACAGCCCGTTTGGCTGCTTGGCAGATGACACAGTTTTGGGAACTCAACTTCCCCTTCTTATAGTCCTTTTCCAGACACCAAATATGATTTAGAGCATGAATCTTTGACATTTGTTGTTGGGGGTCTGATTCCTTAGAAGTGGACACTTCTATCTTTCTTTTTCCTCATGAAAGATGTCCATCACAGCAGGCAAGACTCCGAAGCTGATGGTTTCACAACACCACTCATGGGAACGACCAGAGTTCACAGCTGGATGTCAAACACAGTGATATGTACATCGAAAGGTTAATCCCAGACTGCCAGTCACACTTATTATGATTCTCTGATCAGTTCCATCTCTCTTCCTGAGATGTCTCCAGGCCCCTTCTTTGTGATCTATCACTGAATCAAAGAGCAGTCTTTTGAATTGTAAAGGGAGCCTTTCCCTTTTCCGTCTAGTGTGTCTCCCACCCAGCTCATGGGAATGCAGCAATACACAAATCTGTCTGGGGAGATTGCTCTCCTCATATCTGCGCTAGGCAGGCCTGGGCTTCCCAAAATGGAAACCAGGGTCCTCCATATACAATACCATGGCAGGTTCACCTACGTAGTGTACATTCACAGCACACCCACTGTCTAGCATTTGTACCTCCATGTATTGCATCATTACATGCACACATGCCTTCTGTGCACACTGTTTAGCACTGAAGCTTTTCTATATTTTACCCAGTTGTGCTATGCACACACTGCCAGCGCACACACTCATCATGTGCGTGCTTCACAACACTTCATCCTTCATGTATTATATACTTCACACAAGCACACATACACCCATCACATGATTTCATTGCGCACACACTGCACAGAACTATATCTTTCGTGTCATGTATTCCTCACAGGCATATATACTTAGCAAACATACTGATCTCACATGTACTACCCAGTACTGCTCTATCCTTCTACTGTACCCTTCCCAGGCATGCATACAATCAATGCAGAGTCACTGCTCCTGCGCTGTTCAGCACTCCACATCTACCTTATGTAGGCCAAGGGTGAGTTATAAACGCATAAGAAGACATTTTAAAAAGGTGAGTGGAGGCCTTACTCCAGTAACACACAGTAAAAATGTCCTGTTTCCTAGTACTGATCACTCCACAGTTTGCTGCCACCACCGCACATGTGCTGCTTAACTCCAAGTGAAGGCGGTAGCCTTCCACCACTTTGAGGGTGGCGTTTTGGGTGCCCCTCCCAGTCCAGATAAACTGCAATCAGGGAGAGAGGCCTATGTCACGGCACACACACATAATCCATGTTCCCCTATGACAAAAAAATCTGCATTATGGATCCAGACAAACGTACAGTTGGGCAATCAGGGCAGGGGTATAGTCTTAACCATGCAGAGGACTTTTCTGTTCCAACAAGGATAAAGCAGAAAGTAGCATCCAATTTAAAGTGATTACGAGGGACAATTCATCAGCACAGAAGCAACAGCTGCAGGCATACTACTTTTAATACACCCAAAGCGGTATTGATGGATAAATGTTAGGTAAGGTCATCTGGCAGAGTCCTGCCACCCAAGAAACTTATAGCCTGCATTTTTAATGTTGGTGCGAACAAATCACAGGTTTTATAGCATACCACATAATTCATGTGCAATGGAACCGCTGTATGAACCGTATAACTCCAAATAATTGTAAACATCATGCATGATCTAGTGAACTGATGACACTGATCACTTGCCTGTGTTGCAATAAATGTGGAGGATGATGCTACAGATGAAACTGTGGCTCGAGAGACTGTGGTCAGTGCAAGACAGAGGGAAAGATTTGGGGTGAGTCCTCTAAGGATTAAGAATATTCTGGCTACCTGCAACTATTATATGCAAGTGCATCACCCTCCAGTGATTCTGGGTTCATGCTAAAAGAACACCCTCCACAAGTGACATCTACTAAGTATAGCTACTGATTTTATCCCAAACCAATCGATTGTTCCCTTTCGCAAAGGCTACTTCTATGCAGTACAGGTTGTGTGTTGATGACTCACCAAGGATCATTCTCTATAGGACATTTATCTTTCCTGCAGTTAGCTGTTGCCTTCCTGCCACTGACAACCAGACACGGGGAGGAGGGGACAGGGAGAAAGAACACTGTGTAAATGAAGTCAGGGTATGACAGTAAGCATCCTACATACTTACAAATCAAACGCTCCATTTATCTCACCTTCTATGCTCTTTAAATGTTTTCTTGCAACAGATGTAACTTGTAACTGATGTAACTTGTAACACTGTGAAACGTCATGTAAAGCGCTCTGATACCTCCGGGTCTAGCCAGCGCTATATAAAACTCATCAAATAAATACATAAATAAAATAAATCATCCAAATGCCCAACCATGCACTAAGAAAGACTACATAGTGACTTGCAAACTAGATTTTCCCAACATGGTATTTAACATGATTTTCACAGCCTTCAAACTCCAAAACAAGTATTGACCGAGAAAGACTTTGTAAAGGTATGCAGCAAACCAAAATACTCTTTTTCAGTCAAGGAATATGTTTGAAATTAAAACTAAGTTTAACTTGTTAGAATCTACTTCAGTTATTTAACATCAGAAAAGCAACCCATACTGACACCGGACCTAGACAGAGAGCAGAATCATTTAGACTATATAATCGATTTTGGAAAATAATTTTATATTGGTGGCAAATCAAAATGAGTATTCTGAATATTACAGTAAGAAAAACAACCTACAATGGTTCGTTTTTCCACGAGCACACAACTTCAAATTAACTTTTAAAACAGACATGTGAAATTATACAATGATGATATTTAAAGAACACAGTTGAAACCTTAGAAAGCATTGCAATTGCTTCAGAAAGGGTCTAGGTCTATGCTTTGTTTAAAGAAAAAAAAAAGCACATTTAGTGCTTTAGAATGCTGGCATAAGTCAGAACACATCGCAAATTGTAAATCGAAAATTTAAACAAAGGTTAGGGTTTTTAAATAAAATTGGCGAAGTCAATATGCTGAATTTAAATCAGCAAATCGCAAATCTATTTTCCTGACTAATGAAACATGAGTATCAGTGTTTAGCACAGAGTTTAGAAAATGGGGTTATTGCAATCTAAATTTTGTTGTCAAAAATAAAATTCAAACATTGTCTTATGAATTAAGTTATAAATTAAGTTAGTCAATAAAATGATGTCACTCACGCTGCTGAGCTTAACCAAGGTTAACAGTAAAATGTACTATCTGGGCTGGAAATTTACAGCTCCTAACAGCAGGTCCTTTCACTATACTTAGTTTGCTCTTTTCAATAATCACAATTATTCCAAGGTAATAGCTCCCCGAGTGCAACAGCTCTCTTCCAATAAAAAGATATAAAAGAGAAAAAGTTGTTTCAAATTTAGGGCATGAAAATGT